>NC_046372.1:1050828-1708700 GCF_011125445.2 Fundulus heteroclitus
CCTACTTCTAAATCATCTGCATTGGCACCGTGACGTCTGATTTTCGGACACCTCCTTTTTTCTGAGTCTTCATTGCTGCCCCTTTTCTGTTTTTGCTTTCCCAGCACAAGGAGTTGATCTGTGTTTGACACTGGGTCCTTGTAGTCGCTTTCTTCATCCATAGGATTTACCCCAGCCTCCCACTTCAGTTCAAGCTGCTGTTTCTCCAGACTGACACATAACTCCTCCTGCTCATCTTTTATCTGTGGAAGAGCGCGTACCTCCTGTTCCTCTTCCATCCCCAGAGTTTCACATTTGCCGAGGTTCTCTTTCATCTGAGGTTTAATATCTTCATGGATTTCTATGAACTGCTGGAGCTCTAGATCTTCCTGTTTCTCGGAGGTTTGCTGAGGTTCTGGATCTTCTTGGTCCAAGTGGGAGTTGGTTTCCTGGTTGGAGAACTGCTGGGCACTAAAAAAGTTGTCCTCCTTACAGAGAGAATGCTCTGTCAGGTCTGGACAGACAATGGGACAAAATTAATTGGCTTCAACAACAAAAAAACAACACTAATTGAGTTTTGACTGATTACATATTTGTCTATTTAGTAAATTTTATTTTGTCATTTTATTATTATATGCATATTATATTATTAAGATGAAATGACCTCTACAGTAATTTATTATTATTGTTAGAATTTATCCATAAAGTACCTCTGGTGGTTCATACCTGTTCTCTGCAGCTTTATCTGGGGTTTGCAGCTGATTTCCAGCAGTCTGCGCTGACGATCCAGCTGTTCCTCGTAGTGGACGATGGTTTTATCAAACTCTGAGAATATTTCTTCAGCAGCAGCGGTCAGTCGCTCTCTGATAAACTCTCTCAGAGACTGAGATGAAGACATTATTACTGCAGAGACACAAACACTCAGCTCAGAAGACACAACAAAGCTAACTCTGCATCCAGACAGTCTGCTTCCGGGTTTGATGGAGACTAGAAACGTCTCGACTCATTGTCGCCACCTGCTGGAGAAAGTTGCAAATTATAAATCGGAGCTAAAATGAAGCACGGAACAACTCTGTTGCTGCCACTGGTGATCACAAATTAAACATTTTCAGTGACAAAGAAGAACGACATCATAATTAATATTTTGTGAATTTGGATAAATATACTGAAAATTAAAAACTATATGTTTTTTTGTCTTTGATATTTTTGAACTCTAAATTATTTGACCTTGGACTGGTTACCTGTCCGTGGTGTGCCCTGCCTTTTGCCCATTGACAGGTGATAGGCACCAGCACCCCTCGTGACCCCACAAGGGATAAGGGTGTTGGAAAATGATTGGATGGATGAATTATTTGACCTGGGCAGCACAGTGGCAGAGTTGGTAGCACTGTCTGTAACTGTTGCCTTGCCTCAAGACTGTTCTGGGTTTGAACCCCAGACTAGGGTCTTGCTATAGATCTTGAGTATATGTCATTTTTGTTCCTTATATACATTTAGGGTTTGAGGCCCTATGCATGTGTTGATTCTCTCTGGGCAGTCTGGCTTCTTCCCACAATACTACAAAATGACAGCTTGATTATCACAGGCAGTGGCATCTCTGACATGATAAGTAGGGCACAAAAACTCAACACCTATTAGCAGTAACTGATTTTTTTGTGTTGCATTCAACCTGACTGATCAATTTTAAATTAAACAGATGCATTAGCATAAACCAACACTCTAGAAATGCCATTTTATATAAGATAAATGTAATTAAATATTTATATATCTAATTAGAAATAAAAGCTCAGTCATATTGTTCATTTACTGAACAGAAAAGGTTCACATCAATCCTTCAATTAGCCAGCAAGGACAACCAACACTAGATTAACATTTGCTTTTAGTTTCCATCTTCCTATGTTTTATTCCAACTGATTTTCTTTTACTTGCTTTTATTCTGTTTTTATTTTTCCAATGTCTTACTCATGTAAAACACTTTGCATTGTCCTTGTACTAAAATGTGCTATACAAATAAATTTGCCTTGCCTTGCCTAGATGGTTGCACACTATTTGGCAGAACGTTCATTTCCAGTATTTTGACTGGACGATATGAGGCCACAGGATGTGGCCCCAAATGCAGAGATGCCACAGATCATAGGTGTGTGTGTGTGTGTGTGTGTGTGTGTGTGTGTGTGTGTGTGTGTGTGTGTGTGTGTGTGTGTGTGTGTGTGTGTGTGTGTGTGTGTGTGTGTGTGTGTGTGTGTGTGTGTGTAAATACTTGACCTCTGTGTCTCTGTGTTGCCATGTGGCATGCTGGTGACCTGTCCAAGATGTATCCTGCCTGGCTACCGCCCAGTCCTGTTGACAGACACAATGCTGTCCTGCAAATAAAATATGGGTTACTGACGACGAATGGATAAATAGCAAAATTTGCACTTATCATACCTAAGTAGTTTTTCTCTATAAATGCTCAGAGATCAAGTCCTGGTTGGTACAAAAACAATTGTGAAAGATGGAGGTTTTATGTTTGCAATAGTTATAATACATCGAGTATATCATGAGTAAAACAGGTCTTTGACTCACTTAAAGATGCAGATGAATTGAGAACTTGAATTCATTATCACTGAAAAATGGATGCATTTCTCCACAAGATGTCACTATAATTTTTCAAATACATACATGCAGCATCATCTTTTCACAAATATAGATTGTGCACTTTATGATTTAAAAAAGACTTCCATGACTCACTGGAACTAGTTTCAAACACTTTATATAAAGTTCTGTTTAGTTTTTGTGGTGCAGCACAGACTGATAGGTTGAACCTACTGACTGAGAACCAAACAGATGGACAGTGCTTGCAAACATATGTCATAGCTGAAATGGGCAATTTCATTAGGGCGACTGTGGCTTGATGGGTGGAGTAGTCGTCTGGCAATCAGAAGGTTTGTGGGTTTGATTCCAGCTTCCCCTTGCCACATGTCGATGTGCCCCTGGGCAAGGCACTTAACCCCAAATTGCCTACCGAGCTGTGTCTCGGTGTATGGAGAGTGTTGGCCTTGTGGTTAGAGCAGCGCGCTTGCACTCAGAGAAGGATGCAAGTACCCGGTTTGATCCCCAGCGCCTGCACTCTGGGTCCCTGAGCAAGACCCTTAACCCCAGATCGCTCCCCGGGCACCGCGCATGGCAGCCCACTGCTCCCCAAGGGTGATGGGTTAAAAGCAGAGAACAAATTTCGTTGTAATGTATGTTTCAATGACAATAAAGATGATATTACTATTACTTACCAAACAAAAACATTCAAGATTAAAAAAAAAATCAATCAGTTAAAAAAAAGACAAACCAGTCATTGAAGATATTTTTTGAGTTTTAATGATAAAAACATTCAGTGATCACAATAAACTGGGAGACCCTTCTGGAGTCTGGTCTGTGTCATGAAACCTCTTCCATGTTTGCCCACTACCTGCAGAAAGGAACATCGGAGTGGTTTGCAATGCAACCTGGATGGCAGGTTCAGACAGGGAAGTGGACATACTCATTCCCAGTTGTTTATCTGGCTCTTGGAATGTGGAATGTCTTCCAGCTGGCATCAAGGTCTCTGAGACTGGGCCAGATGAACTTGCTGCTGTCACGTCTTGGTGGCTCTGAGCTACACAGACGTTGCTGGCTCCTTGTTCTGTTCTTACGTGTCAACATTACACCAGCTTCTTGAAGCCTCGTGATCATGTCCTGGAAGAAAAGCAATCTGGAAATTATACTGCGCTCTGGAAGGTGTGATTTGGAAGAGCTACAGCATCTACAGTCTGAATCTGAATGGTGTTTTGTTTCTGACTTTATGTGCTAGGCATGGAATGTCCCAATGAAAACTGTGTTTGAACATAAGGTGGTACGGGTCACATTTGGCCAAAGGTTGATGATCAGTACTGTAATTATAACATACTTGTGGCGTGATTAATGGAGGGCGGAGTTGTCAACTCATCACCACCTAGTGGTGAGTGCGATCGGGTGGATCCGGTGGATCCAGATGACTGTTGGTGAATATCAGAAGAGATCGAATGCCATTGAGAGGAAGAAGGGCGAGTCCATCAATATGGCAGAGACTGCGGGGTGGTGGAAAAGGAGTCAAATTTAAATGAGATGCTGAAGGCTCAGTGATGAGTGTTGGGTTGTTACAGTTTTCTATGTTACACAGAAGACTTTGACGATGCCTTCAAAATGGCAAAAAAGGAAAAGTGTGATCCAACTCTCAAAATATCACACTTCTCAGCCTCCCTCGAATAACCTCCATTAAGGTGTTGCAGGAGTGATGCAGGAGTTTAGGGATGCCAAGGTTACTTTTAAGATCTATCTGATGTTTGTAAACCCAAAGAAAGAGATGTGTCCACAGTTTTGGTACCAAGAAGAGACTGACCTAATGCAGTTGTACTCTGCTGTTCCGGTCTTGTTTGTGAAGATCATGCTCAGGATTTTATGGTGGTGTTGGTGGGGGTTTATCCAGTACTCCAGTTTTAGTTTTGGAAATATCTGCAGATTCATGCAATGCTGTCAGCTGAATCTTGCACCGTAAAGAAAATGAAAATCAAATGCTTAACCTGCTGTTCACGAGGAATGGCTTTCTAAAAACATTCCTGGAAAGATCTAGAGAAGTATGCGTGTGTGTATGTGAAGCATGTTTCGCCAAACCTGGTTCTACAACATTCATATTTTAATCACAACATAAATCTCTTCATTCTCCATTTCCAGTCTTTGCAGAAATGACTTTGCGTGGTAAAAAAAAAATTGGTTATGTAAGTCTTCTGAAAATATTTTGCCGTTCATCAGTGAAATTGGAGAAATTGCAGAGATGTTTGTAACAACATACATCTCAGGGGATGTTGGAATATTGGTTGGCTAAATAGCTTCACTTTGATCTGGGGTTCTTTTACAGTATTATTTTTTACTTTGTTGAACTAAAGAGCCAGAATTCAGACTCTCTTTGCCCACAATGAAAGAAGTCAGAGCAGAAAAGGTTTCTTAAAATTAGCAAAGTTTGTGTCTTCAGAGATCTAAACGAGGCAAAAGTTTTTCTTATCTTGTCACCGTTGAGCACAAGTAACAAAAAAGGTGGGTGTGATATAGAGGTGGAGTTTTTGTCTCGTGTCTTTTCTGTATAAAAGCTGCCATGGCTCTCTGTTCAGCAGCTTAAGAGAAGCTGGCAGCACATGCGACCTGAGCACATTCTGGGACATATGACTGGATCACACTGCACAAAGGTAGGGGTATTTTTTTAAACGCTCACTGAAATCTGCAGCAAAACAGTAAAATATGATCTTAATACAGATAAATGGTTGGTTTAAGAGAGCTAATGTTTTGAAGAGATAAGAGAAAATGTTTTTGGCTCTTTGTTCTGATGAACAAATGAAGTGATTTTGATGCATAATAACTAACGAGATAAAGAAACACAAAGAAAAAATGGCAGATTTGATGAAATGGTTAAAGTTAATATTAAGTATATTTTGTCATTGGGTATTCAGGAAAATCTTTCATGCGAACTTCTGCATCCTACAGAATGTAGAGTCCTTTATGTGTAGACATAAAAGGGCATTAAGATATTTATAAATATTTAGAAATATATTGATATTAGTTAAGTTTACAATAAAAATTGTCACAGTGATAAAATTAAAATACTGTATTACAGCTCCTGCATTGGCTGCTGTAAATGTCCTCTATGGACAGCTGGCTGCAGAGCTTTCCTGTCCACAGCTTAGTAGTACCCACTCCAGGAGGTGATGGAGGACGACAGCATGTTCTCCACCATACACCTCTAGAAAGTCATAAAGACTTAATAAGTATCATGTGTGCAAATTGTCTAGTATGCCAGAATAAGAAAAAAAAAGCAACAACTTAAAAATAATTAAGAGATGTCTTTCTGCAATGAAACAATGCACTTGAATTGATTATATTATGTTTTATGGACATCTATATGTACTTTTAGCAGAAAGTTAAATTGCTTCGCTTTTATTAGGATATTCACAAGAATATCAGAAGCTCCACTTCTGCACCTGCTCCAGTCAGCTCCGCTGCTCCAGTCTTTTCTGTAAGTTCCTGTGTAATTACTAATGTGTTTAATTCACAGGACAAGTTTGTATGACTGACACACTTTGGGCAATTATTTAAAATGCAGGAGCTCCATCCCCTAATGACCCATCCTGAATACAACCCCTCCAAGGAAGACAGGATGGAGGACCAAGCGAAGCCTGTGGAACCTTCATCTCTACGCAGGGCCTGGGCCCGCTTCCTCAAGGGGGTGTCCTACTTCTCAGGAGACATGGAGGTGTTTGGAAAATGGATGGAGAGTAAGTCAACTTTAACACATCAACCTCAATCTGAATAACAAAGCACTGCTGCTGTACAAAATAGAACATACACTGCTTTCAAAGTTATAATATTAAAGCTTGGCGGTCTGTCTTTAGAAATTTAAAAGTTGCAAAATGTTACGGATAGGTGGAAAATTGAGATGCAACCTTTGCCACTAAACATTCATAAGGTAATTAAGCCTTTTCTTCTCCTGCTTGCAGAGCGTTTTTTCTTGCTGCAGCTACTGGACTGGGTTCTGCGTGGAGCAGCCCAGGTGATGTTTGTTAACAACCCTCTGAGTGGCCTCATTATTTTTGCCGGCCTCATCCTGCAAAATTATTGGTGGGCCCTCAATGGTTTCGTTGGTACCCTCTTTGCAACCATTTCTGCTCTCATTCTGCAACAAAGCAGGTGAGAATGCAAAGTGGATCGGGAATAAACCATGTTGTTTGATTATGAATAAATGTGCTTAAGTGACATGAAGTAACCCTAAAAAAATACAGACGGCAGTGAGTAAGTTGTACTGATCAGTTTCAATCGTTCTCTCTCAGGGGTGCAATAGCTGCAGGACTTTATGGGTACAATGGCATCCTGGTGGGTCTCCTGATGGCTGTGTTCTCCAATGCAGGAGACTGGTACTGGTGGCTTCTCCTGCCTAACATCTTCATGTCCATGATGTGGTAAGCAGTCACACTAAAAGAGCAAAAGCAAAAATCCATGCTTCATCTTTCTGATGCAGCATTGGAAAATGTTGAAAGACCACCTCAGACATTTTTGGTTTTCATTTATTTTTTGAGTAGTGTACTATGATCATGTTGGTTTTATTAAAGAAAAAACTACTTCCAACGTGTCTCTTATCCCAATATTAAAATATTGAAATTTTAAGCATTAATTTGCAGAAAATAATAGTCAGAGAAGCAAAAGGCAATTATCTGTTTTACAAACTTTAAATTTATAATTTCAAAGTTTTAACTTAGAGTAAGTTCAGAAACCAATATTTAGTGTGATCACTTGTATTTTGCATCAGGTGTTATTTGTGTTGGCTTGGTCTCAACCCGTCTTTCACGTTGCTGTTGGGTTTTCGCCTCAGATCCTCAATAATTAACCTCCTTGTCTGTGTGATTGGGTTGGAAATCACACATGCAGATTAGCTCATTTCAGGAAAATGTAGTAGTCTCTTCATTTCTATCAAAGCTGTATAGTCAACCCTATTGCGGTCAGTCATAAAGGAAGTCAGTGCTTTGGGTGTTTTAATAATATCAGAGTAAGATGCATAAAGATCTGTAATGGTTAACGGCACGTTCTTCATTAACCTGAGCCCATTTAATAGATCATCTCCTGCGTTGTTGTGTTTCAGCCCCATTGTGTCCAGTGCCCTGGCATCCATTAACAGCCGCTGGGATCTGCCAGTGTTCACGCTACCTTTCAACATCCTGGTGTGTCTCCACATGGTCGCCACCGGACATTATAACCACCACTTCCCCCAAGTCCTCATTCAGCCACGCTCAGAGCTCCCCAACATCACCTGGTCTGAGATTGATGTAGCAAAGGTGGGCAACAGACCCCTTTGTGTTTCATCACACTACTAACAAATAGTGTCTATGTACTCTCATGCTGCAGAATACTTTATAAGCCATATTCGTCTTTAAAACCAAAAAAAGCGTATTTAAGTCTATCATTTTTTGCAATTTCAATGATTTTTAGAATGATCTCCTTTTTAGCTGTTCAGGTCAATACCAGTGGGAATAGGCCAGGTGTACGGCTGTGACAACCCTTGGACAGGAGGGACCTTCATCATCTCTCTCTTCATCTCTTCACCAATCACCTGTGCCCACGCCATCTTGGGATCTGCTGCGGGCATGGTGTCAGGTGAGGGATCTGCACAAAGTCTTGGCATGCGGCCAACACAGCAATAATCAACTACAAGTCACATTTGCTTCCTTATGGGGTTACAGAATCAGGATGACAAAACAATAAATACAATATATACACAGGGACATGCACGAACACTCATCCGTGAACTGTTGTAGAATTTGGCATGTTAAAAACCGCAAACTTCAGAGTATTTTTATGAGATGAGCCGACTCAGAGTAGCGCATAATTGTAAAGTGGGAGGAAAAAGATAGAGGCTTTCCCATTCTCTTTTTCAAATAATAATCTGAAAATGTGGTGTCCAGTTGTATTCAGTTCCCCTCAATCAATATTTAGACTGCAAGAGTCCATTCTTCCTTTCAAACTAGCGCAAGCATTGTTTGATTGGATTAATCAGTCTCCTAGATTTAGTCCTTGACTTTGACCGGGTCACTCCCCCACATGAGACTGTTTTAAACTAAACCATGTTGTAGCTCTGGTTGTATGTTTGGGATTGTTGCTGTAGTGGAAGCTGAACCTCCCAGCCCAATGTCTAATAATCATCATCCTCCAAAAGGCTTTCTTCTAGGATTATCTGGGTCTTAGCTCATCTATCTTCCCAACAAGGTTGATCAGCTTCCCTGTTTCTGCTGAAGGAAAGTATCCCTACAGCATGATGTTGCCACCACCATTGTTTTGCATTTTTTGAAAACCATACATTTTTTGTCCTCAACTTCACAAATATGTGCCATTTTGTGTTGTCTATTACACAAAATACAGATAAAATACATTAGTGCATGTAATTGCAACTAAAGCTCAAGGGGTTTGAATGTCTCTGCTACATAGCTGTTTAGCAGTAAATGACAGTATGTATAACGCAAATATCAAATTTAACTTTGTGCTTGTTATTGTTTTTTTCTCACAGGTCTGGCTCTGTCGGCTCCTTTTGAGGACATTTATTTTGGTCTCTGGGGATACAACTGCGTGTTAGCCTGCATTGCTATCGGAGGGATGTTCTATGCGCTCACCTGGCAGGTGCACTTACTTGCAATCACATGTGGTGAGTAGATTACCACAGAGATAAAGCCTTCATTTAACAGATGTGGGTGTGACAAGCATGGATCTGGTATTTTTCATATGCAATCCCACATGTTGTATCACGTGATTTGAAAATGTCTTCTTCTCTACAGCTTTTTTCTGTGCATACCTCGGTTCGGCCATTGCTAACGTCATGTCCAGGGTAAGCCCACAGAAAATGTGCAGCCCGCTTTCGAGTTATTTGTTTTGTTTCATATATATATAGACTGTATTCATGTTTTCCAGTTTGGTCTGCCGTCGTGCACCTGGCCTTTTTGCCTCTCTGCCCTCACCTTCCTCCTCTTAACAACGGGGACCAAGAGGATATTCAAGCTGCCGCTGGCCAAAGTCACCTACCCTGAGAAAAACCTGGCCTTCTACTGGAGGCTTAAGAAGCAGGAGAAAGCAGAGAAGACATTGAAAGAGAGGAAAGAGAGTGAAGAGAGAGAAGAGCAGCTGAAGGCTATGAATGAGGAGGTGATACTGAATGAGAAAGAACAACTAAAACTGGAGCTGCAAAGAATGGAAGAGGAGAAGAAAGAAAGTGAAAATAACATGACAGAAGTGGGTGTGAGGATCAATGTAGAAGAAACCAACACGCAAAATAATTTCACTGAGGATGCTCTTGCTGACTATGTTTGAAACAATTTTGTTGTGAATACAGAAGTGAAAATGTGTACTTCCACTGAAATGGTCGTAGAATATAAATCTATGAAGATGCAATTATTTTTTGACAATTTGGTAGATCTACTGTGTAGACCTGCTGTAAGACAACAATATATTTATAATGTCTTCTTTTTGTAAAGCATTGTTCATTGCAATTGTTCGATATCGCATTTTACACGTCTTCTGTGCACTTATTTTAGTTACATTTTTACTTTTTTAAACAATAAATATAATCCATCTTTGTTTATTTGGTGTTCTCATAAGGTTCCCTACTAAAGCCAAATATGCATTGATGAAAAAACTTGCACAAAGTAATCTTGCAGACAGATTAAAACCCAGCAGATGACATGGAGTCACTGACTTTCAGCATTCACTCCTCCTGAACATGTAGCCACAGCGGACAGTTTTCTGCACTGCCACTGAGTTTGCAGCAATCACTCATAGCGAGCATGCATGTAGCGAAAGCTGAGAGGAAAACTCCCCTTTAACATGATGAAACCTCCAGCAGAACCAGACTCAGTGTAAACAGCCATCTGACACTGATTAACTTGGGGTTTGAGGAGACAGAGCAGACACACACACAGAAGAAAAAGAAGAGGCACTGATCCAAGACTAACTTTTACATGAGAGAAAAGTATCAGGGTAATGGCAGTACTAGCTCCATTAGTGGCTTCATCTGGGAAAGAAACAATTAAGCAGACAAGCTCTGAGTCAGTTTTCAAGTCTAGAAGATGAAAGAGTGCACTTCCTGCAAGTCGCAACAAAAGCACAACAAAAAGCTGTCTGCAAGAGAAACAGGGCTAATCAATATCATCCCCACTGATGTTGCCACCACCATAAACGAGCAAAGAAAAGGGAAGTCCTGGAAAAGAAAACCTGTTAGAGACTAAACGGCCTTGAGACTAGAGTGAAGCTAATAAAAACACTGCATTTAAGATCATATTACATTAGACCAATTAAAAAGCTAAAATGTTCATGCAGAAATGGGGTCTGAATGAAAAGGAAGTTTAAAGTTGTTGCTGTTGTTTTCAAAATGTAGTTTTAATCTGGAAAACAATGTATATTAAATGTATATATTCTAATTTATTGAATATATGTTTCTTGTCGGTTTGTCCCAAGTGGTTACAATAAAACAGAATAATGTTTGTGCTTGTTATGAGCCAAAATATGAAGAAATTCAACAGAAATAAACTTTCCACCTTAAAATATCTATGGATTTTTTTTTATTATCAAACTTCAATCCTACTTAAAATGAGCTGGAGCTTTAGCTATGATCACAAGGATCCAAACTTCCATCTAGTAGCAACTATTAACCAAAATGTGGCTTTAAAAAAATGGTTACTTTAGCCATGTTGTTGCTGATTTGGCACAAGTTCACAATATGTTTGCTATGTTACGCAGTCGGTAGCTTGAGCTCCAGCTCCCTCCCATGTCAAAGAGCCATTCAAATTTTTAAGATACCTTCCTGATTTCACAAAATATACAAAATAAATGTGACCTTGTTGACCTCTTACTGTAGCACAAAGCGCCTTGCAGATTGGGGAGTACAAATCTGGCTAATCGGACTTACATAATTGGCGAGAGAGATTCCAGAGACCAGCATAGTTGTGAATGAATAATTCAGTGAACTGGATTAAAAGTGATCTGAGGCCCGGCACATTGAACTAACAGCTGTTGTTATTGAAAAAGGCCTAACTACACATTTGAACACTGAGAATATGTTCTCAACACTCAAAGCAGTGTGGAATATCAGATGGGATTCATAATACTCAAAACAACTTGTGTTTTAAAGTTTTAAATTTCAGAAAAACCCTTCATTCTTTTAACTTTCTAACTCAAATAATGTCCGTATTGCAACAAGCTGAAACAAAACAGTGGAACACAGTAAATAAATTATTGATATTTAGGACTATTTTCACAACCATACAAAGGTTTTAATATATTTTTTTTAACTTAGGTCACAGGCTTATATGTTTTTGAACTTTACTTGTCATTTTATTGAGATTGTATGTGATAAACCCGTGGCAAAGTACTGAATGATTGTGAAATAGGAAAATCAGGAAAATTATTCTGTTTACACTGTCTTTTAGTATTTTTTCTCATTTGGCTTAACTTTACAAATTTCCTCAAATTCAGCCAGGATGGATGGAAAAAGGAAATACATTTTAAATTCTTGCCAAAGATCTCAACAGGATTTAGGTCTGCAATAGTTTGCACATTCTCCCAGTGCATGCATGCGTTCTCTCCAGGTACTCTGGCTTCCTCCCACAGTCAAAAACATGACTTTTAGTTTAACTGTGCCCTTTAAGTTGCCCTTAGGTGTGAAAGCATTGCTGTCTCCATGTTGCCCTGTGATGGACTGGTACTCTGTCCAGGGTGTACCCCGCCTCTCACCTAATGACCTCTGAAGATAGGCACCATCCTAACCTCCATCCCAATTTTAAACAAACTGTATCAATTTAAAATTCAATAAAATGTATTTTATTGAATTTTGGTTTTGCATTGGTTCTCATTCACACATTTTACTGGGTTCATCAACGGAAATAAAGCTGAAACTTTGACTAAAACCCTGAGTTCCTTTGAATCACAGTTATAAAACTATTTGTTTAGCGTTGTCTTTAAATGTTAATATTTATTCGTTAGATTAAGTTTGTAGTCCAACTTTTCTTGTCCTACTTCTACTATTCCAATACAATGTGCTTTCCTCTGTATGTTTTCTTTTCTCATGTTCTGTTCAACAACAGCAATTTAATTATTGTTAGTTAAATGTGCCGCACAAATAAACTTTTGCAAATAAACATTTAAACTATGTTTGTATCTGCAAATTGTTACCCTTTTATTATCACTGTTACATGTCTGCAGGACATGGTTGTGATTCCTCCCCCCCTTGTTTCCTGTTTCCCCACAGGTTCAGTGTGCAGGCTGGTGGCAATTGCCCTAATTGGCTCATGGATTGAGAGGAGCCAATCAAGACCCAAGACAGCCCTTTATAATGTGTCTGTCTGAGTCCAGCTGGAGAGGGGATGTGGGCTGATGAACTGACATTTGTTGTGCTGCTTACCCACGCCCAAGTTTTTGCCTCAGCGACCAGCCGAGCTGCCTGCCACTTGGACTGCCGGTACACATCAGCTGCTTCCGAAGTCCCACAGGCCAAAAAAGCCCAGTAGGACTCCTTTTTCAGCTTGACGGCTTCCCTCACCGCTGGAATCCACCAGCTCGTTCAAGGGTTGCTACCGCCACATGCCCCGTCAACATTACGGCCACAGCTCCGACTAGCCGCCTCAACAATAGAGGCGCGGAACACGGTCCACTCAGACTCAATGTCCCCCGCCTCCCTCGGGACGTGTTTAAAGTTCTCCCGGAGATGGGAGTCAAAGCTCTGTCTCACAGGGGACTCGGCCAGACATTCCCAGCAAACCCTCACAATACGTTTGGGCCTACCAGGTCTGACCGGCTTCCTCCCCCACCATCGGAGCTACGAGGGAGTCTCCAGGAGAGGCACTCTCCAGTACCCCCTCCAAGGACTCCAAAAAGGGTGGGTAATCTGAACTGCCGTTTGGCGCATAAGCACAAACAACAGTCAGAACCCGTCCCCCCACACGTATGCGTAGGGAGGCCACCCTCTTGTTCACCGGGGTAAACCCCAACGTACAGGCACCAAGATGAGGGACAAGTATACCCATTCCTGCTCGGCACCTGTCACCAGGGGCAACACCAGAGTGGAAGAATGTCCAGCCCCTCTCAAGGGACTGGTTCTAGAGCCAGAGCCATGTGTCGAGGTGAGTCCGACTATCTCTAGCCGGATCCGCTCAACCTCACGCACAAGCTCAAGTACCTTCCCCACCAGAGAGGTGACATTCCACGTCTCGAGAGCCAGCTTCTTCAGCCGAGGATTGACTGCCACCCATCACACAATGCACCCAACCCCTTAGGCCCCTCCTACAGGTGGTGAGTCTATTGGAAGGGGGACCTATGTCCCCTCTTCAGACTGTGCTCGGCTGGGCTCCATGGGTAAAAGCCATCAAGCCACCAGGCGCTCGCTAGTGTGCCCCAGCTCCAGGCCTTGCTCGCCCGACACGGGTCACCAGGTCTGGGCGAGGAAACACTTTGTGCATTTATGTTGCTCGTCATAAGGGGTCTTTGGGTTGCTCTTTATCTGGTCTAGTCACCTAGGACCTGTCTGCCTTGGGTGACCCAACTAGGGATTAAGCCCCTGACAGCATAGCTCCTAGGGTCATTGGGACACTCAAACCCCTCCACCATGATAAGGTGGCAGCCCAGAAAGGGGAACAAAGAACACATTGTATTGTTATGTACTTTATGAAAAGGAGACCTTCCTGCAAAGGTCAAAACATAGATTTTCCCATTATTTGATGTGTGAGGGATTTACACCTATTTAGTCAAATTTCTGAAATCTCACACATTTCATGCCTTTTAGCCAGGTTGCAGGCAAAATCTTTGCCCTGTTAAAACCATGTGACAGCAACCTTTATGGAAACCTGCTGCACCTCTTCCCCAATCCAAATATTTGAGATAGAAAAACATGATAAGTGTTTGACAAGATTATACAACTGAACTTACCGAGCAAGAAGCTTCCAGAAGCTTCTGCAGAAAACTTAGTTATAAAACCGCCATCGTTAACAGTCACATGCCTCACAGAGATTTTATCACCCTCAGCATGAGTCACTCCTCTGTGAAATGATGAGCTGCCGTTTTGATTTAGAACGCTTGACAGATTATTTACGAGTGTTTAATAGTCAATATAATTTAGAGAGAGAGTTTAAACAATGCAAACCAACTACCTCAAGCATTTGAAACATCTCTATTTTTGTTTTGTTTTTGAAGTAATTTAAAAGTCCAAAACAAGACTTTAGTCACAGGTGCTGGTAAATACAGAGGTACAGAGCACGATGGACTTGATGGATGGTATTGTTGTCCCATAAGATCACGTTTTGGAGTTTGAGCATAAAGGCAGAGTCACTGTTGGTGCATAAAGAAAGTCCAAAGGTGACATTTAGACGCTGGATTTATTAATGGTCATAACTTAATATCTTTGTTATGTAAGTTCCATTTTCAGAACAGATTTGGTTGTTAAGCACTTTGTATAACACAATTGTTAAAAAGCAACAGATGTTTGAGAACATTTTGAGTTTTGCTGAGAATTTGTGGATGATCTAATCATTGATTTTATGTGTGTTCTATGTTTTGACTCTGCCAAACGGCTGATTTCCTATCTTCAATGACTTGGCACAATGTGTGAAATGCTCCCTGGTTGTACTTCACAGCCAGTCATATTCTACAGAAATCACACCAAGTATACAGGGAAGACATAACTTAACCTGCAGGAGATTTTATGTCGACATTCCAGCAAACTACCAGGGTCTCAGACTTCACAGTATATATATTGTCATATTGAGCTATGAAAGTTTGCTTTTGTGATACAGTGGATGCTGAAAAGCTGTTTGCTTTGCAGTGTTCAGCAAAATTTATGGTTTTATGGTTTGTGGACAGGAATTCCCTTGAATCAGAATACTGATCATTTCCATTATGATTTGGGTGCTTCAATTAGGAGGCTTCAATCAGGTTAAGAGCTTGGTTCTATCAAACAAACCAGGATAACAATTGTTTCTTTATTTGCTACGTAGCTACACACGCCTCAAGCATGTGATACTATTGCAGATAAACCCTTAGTATGGTTGTAAGAGACAACCCCATAAGTCTAAGGCTGCCGTGCTATGCAAGAGCAATAGGCATGAAAAGTTACTTGGACACACTATCTAAGCATGCCTGTAAGACAAAGGTTATTACACATTTGAGACGGCTTTATGTAACTTCAGTGGAAAAGGCAGTTTGACAAGACTAAATTTAGACAGTCATGCTGACTAAAACGTGCAATTTAGACATTTCATGATGAGCTCTATAGAGAAAGTACGAAGAGAAAGAAAAAAACCAACCTCAGTTATTGTGAAGAAATATAAGATGTGCAAATTTCAAATTTTTAATAAACCACATTCATACCAGGTAAACCTCTTCACATTGTATTCCAACCACAAACTTCACTGTGTTTTAAGGAGACTTTATGTATTTGACCAACAGGCTATGGACCAAAAACGACCTGTGGTTTTTAAAACCTTTATTACAAACAAATATTTGAAAACGATGGCATACTTTTGTTTTCAGCCAATTATAGTCTGGGTAAGACACAAAAGAAATCAATTAAGTTAAATTCTTTCAAAAGTCATCTAATTAGTAAATAGACTTCACCTGGGTGTAATTTAATCTCAGTACAAATTCAGCTGTTGTATGAAGTCTCAGAGAGAAAATTGGTGAAGACCAAGAAAGAGCAGACAGGTTAGGGAGAAGGTTATTGAAATGTTATAAACAGAGTTAGGTTAGAAAGCAATGCTCTACGCTTTAATCATCTTATAGAGCAGAGGTTCTCAAACTTTTCAGCTGGTGACCCTCAAAACAACAGTGCCAGAGACTAGTGACCCCCTTTCAGCAGGTTGGATTTTTTTTTTCTTTTTTGGGGGGCAAATTATGAGAATAAAGTCATAATATTACAAAATATAGTCATGAAATTACAAGAATAAAGTGGTATTTTATAAGAACTTTTACAAAATAGCACTGCCATCCACCTGCATTAAAATGAGGAACGCTGAACATCTTGTAAAGTTATACAAGAAGGTGTCAGTTTCGCAAACAAAGAAATACTATATCGTTTTAGCACATCAAATCTGGTGATCATCGGAATCATCTCGCAACCCCCAAGAGGTCTGAAACCCCACTTTGGGAACCCCTGGCTGTTCAATCCACCATCTGAAAATGGAAAGAGTATGGAAAAACTGCAAATCGACCAAGACATTACTATAAACCTACACAAACAGGCAGGGCAGGGAGAAAGATTCATCAGAGAAGCAGCAAAGTGGCCCCGACTAATAGAGATCAGCAGCTCAGGAGGGAGAATCTGTTGTTGGTTAGTTGTGTAGTTCATAAATCTGAAATAAGGTTTCCAAACTTGCAATGTTGAAATGGTCTTGGAGGTCTTATTTAGTGTGAAGAGATGGCCTACGATGGACAGAATTAATTAATTTCGCTAATTTAGATCATCTTGTTTTCTGATGATTCAGTGGTACTGCCAGCAGATAGCACAACAATGTCTGCTGATTGTGCTCGGTGCCAACACTACCAGGATGAATGCTTGGCATATGTTGTTTTATTTTAAGAATAATATATGTTTTTTTTGTGTTTTCTTTAATGGCCCAAATATGTGATTAGGTTCCTTTAAAGAAAAAACAAAGAACAACAAAAAAAAACCTCTTATGTAATTTAAAAAAATGGATGCCTACCTGACCAAAAGAGCCAAAACATACGTTTTCCCATCAGCTGATGTTATGTGAGTTATTTACATATATTTGTTCAAATTTCTGAAATCACACAATATTACAACTTTTGTGTGTTTGGGCCAAGGTTGCAGGTAGAAGCTTTGCTCTGTTGAAACAATGTCATGGCGACCTTTGAGGAACCCTGCTACACCTCTTCCTACCATTCAAATATTTGAGATAGAAAAAGATAAGTGTCTGACAAGATTATATAACTAAACGTGCTATGCCAGAGTCTTCTGCAGAAAACCCAGTTGCAAAACTGCAGCCTTTCACGGTCTCAGCTCTGAAAGAACATCAGGGATCAGCAGCTTAGGAGAAAGAAACTATTGCCTGTTAGTTGGGTACTCTGCAAATCAGACCTTTATGGAAGAGTAGCAAGAAGAAAGCCACCATAAAAAGAAAATTTTAAGCACAGGTTTTCACAAGCAATTCAGGGTACACAGCAAATAGATGGGAAAAGTTGCCTAAGAGTAGACTAATATTTAACCTCTTGACTTGAAAGCACTGAAAAAAACAAACTTTACATCAGCCTTAATGGCCTATCCATTTAGTAAAATGAGTTTGTGGCAGTATCATGTGGGGAAGTTTTTCTCTTTTTGCTGGTCAGAGCTAAAAGGACAATGAAAGACGTTAAATACAAGAAAGTCCTGTCTTCCTCTGCCTTAGACCTTCAGATCTTGAGCTATATTGTAAAAGAGAATGGGCATAATTTCAGTCTCTGGATATATATATAGCTAGTAGCTACCCCAAAATATATATGATTGTATAGAAATACATTTTCTTTCCACTTAATAATCATGCAATGTTTTCTGTTTAACATACAGCTCCAATAAAGTACATTGAGATTTGTGGTTAATGGGAAGAAGTTGAAGTGGTATTGATCCTTCTGCAGGGCATAGTGCATATATTACTGTGTGCTGTATTTCTAGCATGTGGATTGACTGATTTTCTTTGATTTTACTCTGAAACATCAGGGATACCTATAAATATCGAGGTAACTGTTGCACTCATTTACAAAGTTCTAGCTAAAGACATGCCTGTACAGAAATGTTATCACTTGTTTTTAAAATACGTTTAAATCTAATTCAGTTGTTTAGCTTCTGCTAAAGTTGCTCACTTGCCTAAAGTAATTCTAGTTTTTCACACAAGTCATGTCTCATCATACAGGTTGGTCTGATATGATATGATATGAAAGCTATTTATAAAGGACACCATGTCCTTGGCAGCAGCGCCAATGTCAGTGTGACCTTTTGATGAGCTGCATTGTTTGAATGGCTGCTGTGCTTCTGATAAGTGGAAAACAATGACAGATGGTTGACGTAGGCTGTACAACGCCTTACAAAAGTATTCATATGCATTGTTAAATAAGAAAATTTAAAAATCTTTTAATTGGATTTTATGCAACAGACCGACACAAAGTAGTATACAACTGAAGTCAAAGAAAACAATATATGGTTTCTCATTTGCTTTTACAAAATACAATTTTAAAAGGTGCAACAAGCATTTGTCCTAAGACAAGTTAATTCTGATACATCTGCATGAAATTCTCAAACCGGAGCTAAACACTGGGGGAATCAATGAAAAATGCTCTACACAGGTGAGTGGGATTATCTAATCTAAACACAACATCCAAGCATCATGACAAATACTGGCATATGGTTTGCGATGTAGTGGCTGGACCAAAGTGTGAGGAGAAGCCATGGGCCATCATATTGAGGGAGTGGTGGCCTAGTGGTTAGAACAGTGCGTTTGCATTCTGAGAAGACTACAAAAACCTGGTTTGAACCCAGCAGACTGCCCCTATGGGTCCCAGATCGCTCCCCTGGCACTGTATAGCTGCCCACTGCCCCCTAAGGGATGGGATAAATGCAGAAGGCAAGTTTATTTGTGTAACACATTTCAGTACCAAGACAATTCAAAGTGCTGTACATGAACAGAACATTAGAAAATAGGACAGAGAAAAGCACATTGCATTGGAACAGCCGCAGCAGGTCTGATACAGTATAACAAGAGTTGGACTACAAAGTTCAACATTAACATTTAAAGGCAACTCTAAACAAATATTTTTTTTAACTGATTTAAAGGGTTTCAGCATTTTTACAGTCCTCTGGGAGTTTGTTCCAGATGAGTGGAGCATAAGAAAGAAATGCTGCTTCTCTGTGTTCGGTTCTGGTTCTAGGTATGCAGAGTGGATTTGAGCCAGAAGACCTGAGTGGTCTGGAGGGTTGATACACTGATAACAAGTCTGTGATGTATTTAGGTGCTAAGACATTCAGGGATTTATAGACCAACAGAAGGATTTTAACGTCTATTCTCTGAGATACACGGAGCCAGTGGAAGGACTTTGGAACTGGGGTGATGTGCTCTACTTTCTTAGACTTAGTGAGGACGCGGGCAGCAGCGTTCTGGATCAGCTGCAGCTGTCTGATCCACTTTTTAGGCAGACCTGTGAAAACACCGTTGCAGTAATCAGTTTGACTAAAGATAAAGGATTTGTTTTTCCGAGATACTGCTGAGACATCAGTCCTTTAATCCTGAAATGCTCTTCAGTTGACAGAAGACTGACTCTTGATTGCTCCTCCGTTGGTCCCAAAGTTATTACTTCAGGTTTGTTTTTATTCAACTGTAGAAATTTTTGACACATCCATGCATTGATTTCTTCTAAGCATTTACTCAGTGCTTGAATGGGTTCATAGTCACCTGGTGACATAGTGATGTAGAGCTGTGTGTCATCTGCATAGTTATGGTAAATTATGTAGTTGTTTTCTATCATCTGAGCTAGACTTAGACTTAGACACTTTATTTGTCATTTTGTATGCACAGAGTGCGTACAGAACAAAATTTCGTTTGCAATCAGCTTGAAAAATCACAGTAAATTGCAGTAAGTTTCAGGATAAGGGCAGTAGTAATTTATGTAAACAATTGAAATGTTAACAATGGAAACAATGCAGGGGAAATAGACAGTGTGCGATTCACAGTGTACAGGTGAGTATTATTAGAACCGTGCAATACACGAATGTGGTACAGAGTCCATTTGTGGCTTCAGCAGTTCAGCAGTTCTGAAGCCTATGTGCAAATGTGTAAATGTGTAAATGTGCAGATATACGAATGTGGTACAGAGTCCATTTTGAGGCTTCAGCAGTTCAACAGTCTGATGGCATATGTGCAAATGTGCAATATGTGAATGTGGTCCAGAGTCCATTTTGCGGCCTCAGCAGTTCAGGGTCCCTTTTGTGGCTTCAGCAGTTCCAGCAGTTCAACAGTCTGATGGCAGCAGGGAAAAAGCTTTTGCAGAACCTGGTGGACCTGCAGCGGATGCTGCGGAACCTCTTACCAGAGGGCAGCTGGGAGAACAGTCCATTGTGGGGGTGTGAGGGGTCCCTGATGATGTTACAGGCTCGGGACACGCAGCGCTGAGATGAAAGGTCCTTAATGGAGGGAAGAGGAGCCCCGATGATCCCTTCTGCTGTCCGCACGTTCTTCCAGTCGGAGGCACTGCAGCCTCCACACCACACAGAGAGACAGCTGGTCAGAATGCTCTCTATGGTGCTTTTGTAGAAGGTTGTGAGGATGGGCGGGGGCAGGTGGGCTCTCCTCATCCTCCGCAGGAAGCACAAGCGCTTCTGTGTCCTTTTGACCAGTGATGTGGTGTTCACAGACCAGGTGAGGTTGTCCGTGATGTGCACCCCCAGGACCTTGGTGCTGCTGACCACCTCCACAGCTGAGTTGTTGATGAGCAGTGGAGCGAGGTGGGGCCGGTTCTTCCTGAAGTCGACGATGATCTCCTTCATCTTCTCCACGTTCAGGATCAGGCTGTTGTCTCTGCACCAGCCCACCGGTTGCTCAACCTCTTCTCTGTAGTCCTGGTCATTAAGCTAAGGGGAGCATGTAGATATTGAATAGGAGGGGACCCAGGATGGACCCTTGGGGAACTTTTGTGGTCTCTGATTCGATCCGTATGGCAGGGATTGGTCAGAGTTTTACAGGTCTGCAGCTCTCACAGAGATAAAAATTGTCCCCTCCTTTTTCCGAATATATAATGTATTGACTACTGTCAGGGTGAAAGGACTAATTTACCCAGTATAACAAAAAGTGTTTCTGAACATGATTACCAACTATAGCTTTAAGTAACATATCCCTACAAACTTTCTTTGGACCTAAAGAGGAATGAACTAGAGTCAGCACGCAGCTTAAGTTATTATAACTACTAATTAGTGATCCGAAATCTATGTGTAGTGATGGACTCAGAGCTGAACCTTCAAGGACACATGAAGACAGTCACAAAGTCAACCTTCTACCCCCCGAAGAACATTTCCAGGATTAAAGGATTGATGTCTAAACACAATCTAGGGAAATTTATCCATGCATTTATCTTTTGTTGCATTGATTACTGCAACGGTGTCTTCACAGGTCTACCCAAAAAAATCAATCAGACAACTGCAGCTGATCCAGAACACTGCTGCCCGTGTTCTCACTAAAACCAGAAGGATAGGGCACATCAACCCAGTTCTGAAGTCCTTACACTGGCTCCCTGTAGCTCAGAGAATAGACTTTAAAATACTCATGTTAGTTTATAAATCACTGATTTACCAGCAAAATACATTAAAGACCTGTTGTTGCTGTATCAGCCATCCAGACCACTGAGATCTTCTGGTTCTGGTCTACTCTCCAGAACTAAACAGGGAGAAGCAGCATTTAGTTCATATGCTCCACAAATCTGGAAAAAAACTTTCAGAAAACTGCAAATCAGCCGAAACACTGAGTTCCTTTAAATCAAGACTGAAAACCCACCTGTTTGGAGATGCTTTTGACCCATAATAACAGGAACACTGACCAACATATTTGATGCGTATTGATGTTTTCACCTGATACAGTTTAATGTTTGTTACTGGTCTCACAACCAGTGACCATTTCGATGTGTGGGATATTTTTATATTCTCATGAACATAATGTAAACATGATGTAACCTTGAACCACCTTGCTGCTGAAATGCGCTGTACAAATAAATCTGACTTAACCCCAGATTGCTCTTCGTGCGCTGCACAGTGGCAGTCCACTGCTCCCAATGGGATTAATTGCAGAGAACATACGTATTACATTGGAATGTATGCTGCAATGACAGTAAAGATTATTATTATTATTATTGACTCTATTAGACATGCCTCCTGTTCCTGTGTCTCACTGGTCATTGATTATATCACTTTGTCCATCTCTCTGGCTCTCTCCAACATCTCTTCTTCTTCCCTCTGATTCAACTCTCAGTCACACAAGCAAAGAGTACTGCTTTGAAACGTTTACACAGTCTTTAGTAATAAAAAGTTAAAGGTTTTTCGCATCAGTGCATGAATAAATATGCTCACGGTGAGTCGTTTTCTCCTAATGCCACAACCGATCTGTGTTAAGTTTTTCTTGGCAGAATTGGCACAGTAGTAGACCTAATCATTTTTACCATTTTGCTATCTTGCATCTGATTTGTGTAAAAGAGCATATCTTCACGTAAGCAATGACTTTCAAAGTATGAGGTCAAGCACAATATCTAGATGTAGAGACAAAGAGTAACGTTCTCAAAAATAAGTCTGTGAGACATGACTGAAATGTCATCACAGTAATCAAAGTATAAAGCCATTTTATGTTTCGTCAGTCTTGCGTTAGTAATCATTTTTATTTAATAAATTATATATTTAAACACAATGATAAAAATAAAGTGCTCCCCATCCCCGAGGAAGAGGGTTGGACAGCACTTCTCTAATGCATGCATGCAAAAACACAAGACTTAAAAAGTTTTAACTCTGACAATACTGATTAAGGAACACGTTCTGTTTGCTACATCATGATATAATAATTTAACTCTGATGGTTTAACTCTGAAGTAATTGATTACATTTGGAAATAGCATCTAATCTATTTTCAAATGTATTATTATTTGCAGCTGAGGAGGCCAGTTTCAGTCGTGGAATTGATGCAGAGGGAGAGAATAATGCCAGTCATAGGAGTCCGGAGTTAGGAGGAGACAGATGAGGAGGAACAGGAGAAAGGTGATGGAAGAGGAACAGAAAAAGCAGGAAATAACAAAAAAACAAACAAAACAAAAAGACAATGCCAGCTACAGGTGCTGGGCTATGTTGGTAAAAAGTGTTTGCATTGAATTATATTAAGCCACTTGAGATCTCAGGATCACAGTTCAAATCAAGGCTTTTTGACATCTTATAGCCAATAGGCTGAAAAGGCTGATTAATTCTAGGTCTAGCTTTTTTTTCAGGATATAGCTTTAGTTTTTGTTCCTTAATATTTGCTTTGATTTTTATGATAAGTTCTTTGTTTAGTATTGTTTTATAATCTGAAAATAGTTTTTATTTTTATCTTTAAGTTTTTTTTACTGCAAATAATGTATTCATGTCAAAATTATGGTTCCACTTGTATTCGTTGTGTGATCAGATGAAAGGGCCTCTTCAAACCGGGCTCCCGGGCTGCATTTCAACCCCAAAATGCCCCTGGCTGTGCTGTTTTCTTCTTACCTTTCTTCTTCTTGTTATGATGTGGTCTCAGTAATGTTGGCTCCCATTTCTCAAAAACAGAGAAGCCAGTATCCACATTTTTTCTGTAAACAGTTTCCCTTCTGTGTGACCCTAACCTTTAATCAGTGTTGTAACAAAGCTTCCTGGTTTTTGTTACCAGCACCACATGAGGTAGAAGGACCGTGTTCAAATATTTGGAACAAGGTACCCACAATGATCCAATAATAAGATTACATAAAAGTAATATGCATAATACACCATATTGAAAATAACTCCATGAAGAAACATAACCAATCAAACAAATACACCTTCAACATATTATAGCTATATATACTGGAATAAAACATAATTCAAATAAAATGAGGCAAATGTAAATTCTGTAATTTCTGCAAGTTAATGACTCAATGCAATCTGCTGGTACCTTAGACGGAGAACTTTTGAACCATTCTGTCTGTATGATTTCACATAATTGACTTTGTAAAGTGTCTTGAGATAACTTTGCCTGCAAGCCGAATACTTGTGGTATTTGTGCGTTTACAAACACGAGAAAATCCATCTTGTCTGGCTCCCGCTTCAACTGCCAATCACGTTGCAGTATTATGGTTTCATCACCGCTGTGATGAAACCTAGGGCTGCCGAGCCCACAGCCGAACTAACATAAACATGGCAGCGCAGGAGAATGCACGTGTAGCTGCTGCTATCACATCTGTTTTGTAAGAATCCACAATTTCATCTTTGAAAGAAGAACAGCGACACAAGCTTTGACTAGTTTACCTTGTTGCGGTTTCTTACGACGCCTGGTTCTTACATTTTCATTTAATACCGTGACTGGCTAAAACCAAACTTTGGTAGGCGGGCACTAGATGTCGCTTTGTCCAATCAGCTCGCTCTGCTGCATGTTCCTCTTTTCCCCAAACAGATATGATAGGAGCAGTCCCATATTGATAATGTACAGAACGGAGAGTGCTACACATTATCAACCTGTCTTGCCAGGTTAGCTTTGAGATGGCATGTTGTAAATTGGTGCTATGTAAATAAACTGGTTTGATTTCATTCTCTCTGTAAGGCAGTGGTCTCAAACTCCAGTTTTCAAGGGCTGGTGTCCTGCAACTTTTAGATGCAGCTCTGCTTCAACTCACTTGGCTCCAGTGTGAGCTCATTATCAGAGCTTGACCACATGCTAGTGAGGTTGCTTAGCTATTTGATTCAGGTGTGCAGGACACCAACCATCAAGAATTTGAGTTTGAGATCACTGTTGTAAGGAATACGGAAATGCATCTTGCAGCAGATTGTCATAGAATAGAACAGCAATGCAATAAAAATTTAAATCAGTTTATCCAGGCTTGGTTAGTTGGATTAGGCACATCGTGCCGTCTGTGCATAGCTTGTCAGTCAGTCATAGTCTGTCTCTTTGGCTCTCTACACCTTCTCCCCATCACACTCTGTCAGATGCTGATTTAGCCCTCATTCTCACACAAGACTACATCCACATTAGATTGCTATGTGGTAGATTTTAATCTTTATCAAGAAGGAAAGCACACTACACATTAATTAGAGAAAGATGCACCTTTGTCTTTGCAAATTTATTCAAAGGCGTAGAGCGTTTGAATGTCTCTGTCCCAACGCAGTCAGGAAACAGAGTGAGAGGAAAAGAGCACACTACATTTTCTGGGTTAACATAGGAAGTAGAAGTAGTCTTCATCTGAGAAAATGGGAGTGCACACAGCTGGTATGATCTTGTGCTAATCTAACACAACTCTTCTCTGTGTCCTTAGTTGAACAGAACACAATAATAAATCTGTGAGCTTTTTGTGTTTTGGAATACAAAATCACAACATCCCCCCACAGTTGTCAACAAAATCCTTCAAGGTCAACTGCAGGCACTTGGAGAAGACGCAGTTTAGACGCTTAACCATTAATGTTAAATGGCATTAATTCAATACATGTATTCATACTTTTAGCATGGATCTTTTTTCACATACAGAATAAGAGGTCATTACATCTGGACAATCTCAGGACCCTGATCTGAGTAATTAAGTTGATTTAGTTCAAACTAATGTCACCTGAAGACCTTTTTAACATTCTTGACAACATTAGAATGGCTGCATCAGTGTTTGTTCAAGCTCTGTTCTTGTGCGGTTCTCTTAATTTTTTAGTTAAAAAAAATATATCTTTTGTACATACTGATTTAGAACTGATTCAAATTAAATCACTTGAGGTTTATCTGCTCATAAAGACATTTGCAACATCCTCACAACAAAGGTATATTGGCATATTATCAACCTCAAAATTAATATACCAAAAACTATACAAAGCATTAAACTTACAAACATAACCCAGAAAAACGGAGGAGCTTCACTGCCATCTCCTGGTAAGATATATTATGGTTTACAAAGGTTTAAAAGCTTCAGCAAAGCAACTTAAAATCATGTTTTTCTTGACATTTTCTTAGTCTGTAAGGATTTTAAGCTGCTGCTTTAGATATAAATCTGTTTTTGTCATCCTCAGATGAGATTTGCTTACTCAAGATCTTATATGTTCCATTCCAAGAATGTAATTAATTTACAGATTCTAAATTTTAAACTGTTACTTTACATTTTAGATTTAGACAATTTTATTTAGAATAACACTTTCAAAGCCTCAGGTAAAGTGGAATGGAGCTACTTTAACTCTGTATTCTCTTGATCTTGGTTCACTTCCCTGTGAAATAAGGTGATTTAGCGAGGTGTGAAAAGAAAACTTATTTAACCCTAACTAGAGCTAACCTGTTGGCTTTCGACACAACTCAAATCAGTAAAAAAAATAAATAATAAATTAAAGAAAAAAAAAATTATATATATATATATATATATATAAATAAATAAAAGTGGGCCAATAATCTGTCCATAAGAATCTGTCCAATACATTAACTAAATCTGAAGGGAGAGTTAAATTGGGAAAATAAAACCAATTTTTTACATCATAATTGGAAATTATTTCAATAATAAAAATCTTGCAATATTCGATAAAAAAAAAAAAACCCTGTGTAGTGTTCCAACATCTCAACGGTGAAGCTAATAAAAAAAAAACGTTACTTAGGCTTAAAACAAAAAGAAGTGATGAAAATAATTACAGATTATCGCAGATCTAGAGAGACGGGATCAATTGTACAAGACAAACAGATGAAATATTGCACCCATCATAGTTTTTTTAATCCTTAGGAGGAAGTATAATGATCTGGGGTTGCTTCAGACAGCCAGATCCAAGTCTCACCACATGTTCTTTTTCTCTCAAAGAAATTTCACCCCATGAGGGATTAAGCGGGTCAGAAAATGGATGGATGGATGGTGATCATGTTTACATGTAAGCACGTTTATGTTTTCATTGGTTATATGTCTAATAGGGGGTCATCTCCTGATCTTAACGACCAATGCCCTTCAAGTTTTAGATGTTCCCCAGGTCAAACACCCAGGTCAAGCTGAGAAGGTGACTCATTACTTCGATGCAGGGAAACATCTAAAATACGGATCAAGGATTTAAAGATCAGGTGGGAAATGTGTCTACATCTGGGCAGAAATATGCTGTATTATTATTATTATTATTATTATTATTATTATTATTATTATTATTAGTGCACAGCTAATGTTCTGATGACATTTAAAGATGTTCTGACAAAATATGTGTGAACAACTTTTTTTTTTCTTTGTAAGGCTGGATATTTTACAATAAACACTGTTGTTGCACAATGAATGCCAGTGAAGAAAACTTGGATGCAGCTTAACTTTATTTGGAGTTTCAATAATAATTATCACTGAAACATTTTTCTTTCATGAAAAAAGCTTCTAAAGCACAGGAACTTGAACTTCGGTCTGTTATTGAAAGAAGGACAAAATTAAAACGGCAAAAAAATAAAACATAGGAACAATGTGGGAAAATCTGACAGATAATGATGGAGTTCCCTTTAAATTCTATCAAAAATCAAAATGTTTCCCCCAGAACTGCTTAGTCCAACAATTTGTACACATATCAAGCAATGAAATCTTCAAAGCATCTACAGCACATCATCTCAGTGCAAAAAGAGACCAATCTGACAGTTCCACTGCAAACATGGTGCTCTCCTACAGTCCTGCGTAACACAGAAAAGTATCTGGACATTCAATGCCTTCAAAATTAACAACGAAACTGAACGAGATCCTCTAACTGAATACAATCACCGAGTGGAGGACAAACTTATCATCTGCAATATTGATGATCCTCAAACAGATTTAAACTATTTAAACTACAGTCTATTTCAGTCATTTGTTTTTCTCGAATTCTTCTTTAGAAAATTAGAAACACTTGCAATAGTAGATCGTTATATAGTTCTGACACATTTTTATGACAAATTTTGCATTTCCCAGAATTAAATTTCTAGATTTAATCCAACAATTTATAATAAATCTTTACAAAACAATTTGACCCTGCTTGAATAGCAGTCCAGTCAGTTTATATGTAGGTTCCATAATATTTTTTGGAGTGTGACATAAGAGATAACTTAGATCAGCTCATAATGTCCCAGACCGAAAGCAGATATTTAAAGCACAGATTTGAAACTTTGATGCCTTCATTTTGCTTGTAGAAATTGATTAAAGAATGCAATTCATATTGCTTTGTTAAATTGTTTAATCTGAATCTAAAACTGTCTAGAGATCAAACAGGGAGTAAAATAGTAGGTCTTCAGTAGATTCCTGACGGAGTATTCTTCATTCGTAAAACCAAAATTCTTGTGAGTAAAATGTTAAATGTATAATTTGAAAGCATATAAATTTCATACAGATCAACGTAATAAGTAAAAAAGAAAATGCAATTAACTGTGGGAACATCAAAGAACTATACTACACTCAGATTTCTTTTTCCATACTTATTGAGATCTGCAAAAATGCTGAAAGCAAATCCATACTTTTTAGGGCCCTATGAGGAACCCTGTGTTTCGTCATCCCCATTAAAGATGAGGGTTTTATCGAGTCGTCTTCTCTGAAGGTACCGTTAAGTTTAGCATTTTCACAGATCTCTCGAGTTGTCTTTATGAGTGGGAGTGACACTCAGTATTATGTAACGACACATTTTTAACAGGATAGTGAAGTACCTCTCTGGATGTGCATCTGTCTTTAAATAACATTTAAGAACAAAACTGAGTCACATGTAACAATGCTAAATAAATAGCTAATTCTGAGGAGCGACAACTCTAGTTAACACCAGAGCAAGCTCCGTGTTTTTTTTTTTAGACTAATAACAAATTATCAATAAGTACAAACAGATAAACACATATGCCTGGTATCTGTAATATGCACAGTAGCCCTTGTAACACAACAATCATCAGCAAATGACTTCTTTTTGGTTGTCTAAATGAGGAGGTAAGGGAATAACAAAAAAAAGCTTTGACCTGGACTCAGAATAATTTGGACTTTACAATATACACAAACAAAACAGAAATCAAGTCGTAAAATATTAAAAGTCAGTATGTCTAAAATGGTATCTCCAAAAGCACATCGCTGACCGTATTTACATTATAGTTACATCTTTACACAGGTGTGGCCTAAAAAAAAAAAAAAGGAGCATACAGGCAATACAAGTAGAGAAAAACCTGTGGATCAGAGCAGAAGTTGGAGAAACTAAATAAAGAGACCATTTGGCTCCAGTGTTGGCTGCCTGCTCTCACCTGCTGTAAGACACATTGGGTGATTTAAACCTGCACTGTTTTTCAGTACATCCTTTACTGCACACAGTGGGAAGGTTTCTTTCTACATTCAACTAATGCCAGCACAGTTTTTGGCATTTTAAGCTATCAATTAATCATCTAACCCGACTATGATCAACATGGCAGAAGGCTTTAGTTACAGGAGTAATGGGGATTTATTTATTTAACACAACTGGCATCTGTCAGTTCCTCACGGCTGACGAACGCTGCACGGCCTCGTCTTCGCAAAACAAATTGGCTGTTCTGACACAAGACAGCGACGCTGACACTAATCTTAACTTGGATTTACCAAGAGGACGCATGTTTATCTTAAATGGTTGGGTTGACTGAGATGCAGCGGAGACTAAGAGGGGGATTTGTTTCAGTCTTTGAAGCATGATTGTCTAATAAAGTCCAGGGTTCAGATGAGAACTGCAGAGGAGGTTTGGTCAACAGCATAAAACACCAGGAGTGTGTGGTGGAGTCTAACAATGCCAAGTCAGACGGACAATCGGATCCACCCTGAGCTATCAAGTAAAACTGACAGGACTCATCTCTGAAGCCTTCCATCCAGCAAGAGCAGCTGACTGGTGCTCTGATCTGGATACTGGGAGTTAGGGGACAGAGTCCAAAAGTTGTGCAAACACTGCTGCTGTCTTGAAGATGCACCCCACCTGCTCGTTTTTCGGGGGTGGCTTCAGCTTGAATTAACCTTCCTAAAGCCACTTTCCAAAAGCTTGTAAGTTGTTCTCCATCCACCGTTTGTTCAGCCTGATGGTCTCCAGAGCCTCCCGCACGCTCCTCATCTGAGAGCCTCGTTGCTTCAGGCTGGAGAAGAAAGCTTGAACCTGAACAAGACAGAAAGTGATCACAGGACTCCTAATCCCCTCAAAACAAGAACTTATTTACTTTTTGTCACATTACAACCTCAATGTACTCTACTGGGTTTTTATGACAGGGTAACACAGCAAGTAATATAACTGTGTCTAATGGATGGTTTTCAAAATAATTTACCAAATTAAAGAATGGGGTGAATCTGTATTTAACCCAAATGAGTCAATACTTATTGGCTGTAGAATCACCTGTTGCTGCAGTTAAAGCCAAGTATTTAGTATTTTTGGGGGTATGTCTTTACCAGCTTTGCACATGTACAGACATTCTTACTCATTGTTGCCCATTCTTCCTCACAAGACAGCTACAGAGCGGCCAGATTATAAGGAGACATCGACTGCCAAACATTCCCAACTTCGTATAGGTTCGGAACGGGCCATTCTAACACATGGATGAGTTTAATCTAAATGACTCCACTGTAACTCTGAGTTTAGGGTCAGAGTTACAGTGGAGTTACATACTCTGTATGTTTAGGGTGTTGTTCTGGTCAATCATATAAAATTATACTGTATATATATTTTTGTAATCTATACATACCTGATCCAGGTGTGCCTGGGTGGAGAACTGGGAGGTAGTGGATTTGATGATTGACTGGATGGCAAAAGAGCCCAGAGGAAACCTGCAGCCAGAATCACAAAAAGCTTATTATTATATCATAAAAAATGTCTGATCCTTTTAATAATGCGGTAAATTTATCCTAAAATGGACTTTAAGGAATGGTTTTGATGAGACTTACTTCTCTATGAGCCGGTCCCAGTTTACTTGTATGAAATCCCAAGCAAACAAATAGCCAGCAAAGCCGTTACACACGGTGTTGATGATCAGAGGCAGCTCCTGCGTCTGGATGATATCCCCGTTAAGACCCGCCTTGAGGATCCTGCACAGACCAAAACAGAGAGTTTAAATACCGCTCACAACACACTCCTCGCTGAGACCATAATGCAACAAGAGTAAAATGTTTGTACTAAGGGGGAAGATGGTGTGACGGGAGAAAAATAAGCAGCAGATGTCATCTTTAATTTGTTAACCTATAAGCCCTGCCACTACAATGGTTAATTAGGTTCTCATACACCGATTCATTTATTTGTGTATTTTTTCATCTATTCACAGAACAGGTCGACAGTAGCTTGAAAGGAAATGGGAAGTCTACCTGCTGTGATGTATTATGAAGTGCTGTTTTCTACATCAGCCAGCAAAGTTAACTGCATTTAACAACATTTTCACATTTTGTCAAATAAAGACAAAATTCTAAGTATTTTATACCCATTTTATGTGACAGTGAGACACAACCTTGTCCATTATCGTCAAGTGGAAAGATTATAACACAGGGTTTTGACTAACAGATAAAAATCAGAAGACTGTAGCGTGCTTTTACACGCCCCCTGAGAAAATACTTCGCAGAATCAGAACCTTTGCTGCAGTTACGGCTGCAATTCCTTTCGTTTACGTCTCTGCTAGCTTTCCACATCTAGAGACTGAAAGATTGCCCATTCCTCTCTGCAAAATAGCCCAGGCTCAATTAGACTGGATGGAGAAAGTTGTAAAAAAATCTATTTTACAGTCTTACTACAGATTTTCAAATGGATTTAGATCTGGGGGTTTACTGGGCATCAATTTAATTTGATGAAAGCATTCTCATGTGGCTCTTGCTTTAAGAACACCCCCTCCTAAGGATGGCCCTGCATTTAGCTCCTTTCGTCTTTCCAACGCCTCTGACCATGTTTCTCTTCTCTGCTGAAGACATATATGGTGCTGCAACCCCCTTGTTTTACAGGTATGGTGTACAAATAGTGTTTTCCATTATCTCAACAGATTTGTTCTCTGCAGCTCCTCCAGAGTCACCAGTAAGACTAAATTACATGCAGATGGACTGCATTTACTCATTTGTTGATTTGTTGACAACTGACTGCACTAGATTTTATTTAGGGGTAACAAAGTAAAAGAAAATAATAAAAAAAGAAGATTTTGTATTTGCAAAAACTGTTGAAAATAATTTATTTTACACTTCCAGAACTATGGACTACATTGTGTTGGTCTGATATTTGTAGTGCAAAATGTGCAAGACTTTAAAGAACTGGGTGGACAGCTGAAGACATACAGAAATAAATCTGTTAAACAGAGAGAGAGACCCTTACCATGCAATACGCCGAGGGTCCTGAGTGGATGCCAGGCCCTTTAGCATCTTCCGCTTCTCTGCATCATAGGTGGTGGTTGTGTACAAGTTGAGCAAGCTTCTCCAACCATCGTCTGACTGAGCTGCCACCATAAAGACAGCTTGCTGCAAATCACCTGGAATCCTACAGAAGTAAATATAAAACCCCACAAATATAGGAATGTTGAGTTCAGGGCTGCTGCTTTAGTCATCCTCCTAACACACATTTACAGCCCAGTTCTGTTGACTCTTAATTCATTTCAAGATTGTTTCTGTTCTTATTTAGGTCATTATTCATTCAAAGTCCTGGTAAATCTTGGGTTCTGTACTTACTTAATGGTGAAATTGGAGTCACTGTATTGTTTGAACAGGGACGTGGCATTGGCAACGCAGCTTTCTTCATTCAGAGTACAGGCCGTCGAGACGAGGGCTGAGCGCAGTTCCTGTTTCGATAGACTCTGCTCCTCGCCCCAGGATTGATTATTCATCAGAGAACCAAAATGAGTCAGAATATAAGTCTGTTGAATAGACAAAAACAGATCATGAATACATTTTCACCCGAAACATTTCTCCAGTTAAACCTAATATTTGGAATCTGACAGACTTTTTTTATTTTACAAAAGTGAGATACCTTGTGACTCAATGAATTATTAAGACTTTACATTTAGGGCTGATAGACATCAAAAAGCAATCATTTCACTATTTAGGAAATGTAAACACATACTGACTTTCCAAAACACTTATATGTAAAGTACCTTCATGCGAGCTACCAAGCCAGACTCCTGTCTTTTATCGAGCAGCCCGTGGACACTATTGAGCTGCAGCAGAGCTTCTCTCACAGGAGAAGTCTCCGTTTCATTGGACATGGAGTTTAACAGGTGGAGAACTTGTTCAAAAGTTACCCGTCCCAGCCTAAGACCAAACAAAGCAGTTAGAAAAGGTGGAACATTATAGAAAATCAAAGAAAACAGATGCATCTCAGCAAAATAGAATATTGCTGAAATGTTAATTTATTTAAGGCATTCAATTCAACTTTGTTTGTATCCAGAAATATTAATGGAAGGTTGAGGGGAAGAAAAAGGTGTCTGAGCAAGAGATGACCACAGCCTCGTCAGGCTTATGAAGCAAATGTCATTCAAGAGTTTGGAGGAGATTCACACGACCTGAACTGTACCCGAGTCAGTGCTTCAGGAGGCTCAACACACCGACATAGGCAATAACCCAGTCCTTGAATTAATGCATGAGGATCATGCATGAGGTAAAATATGGCATCTCCACATTCAATGATGCTTTGTGGAGGCATGCCATCTGCTGCTGTTGGTCCTCTGGGTGTTATCAAACCCAAATTCATCACAGCATCTATCAGGAAATTTTAGAGCACTTAATGCTTTCCTCTGCTGACCAGGCTTTATGGAGATGCTATTTTATATGTCAGGAAAACTTTGCACCAAGTCACATTGCCAAAACTATCAATACCTGCTTTAATCACCAAAGTATCACAGTGAACTAGTCTGACCTAAAAACACCGTACAAAACCTTTATGGCAGGGGTCACCACATGTGGTCCTCAGGGGCACCAAGTAGCCCCTGAGGACCACATGTGGTGCCCTCGACGAGCCAGTTCTAAAAAAACAAGGAAAGAATACACAACCCGCCAGTGAGCTGCATCTAAAACTTTATATCGTTACACTTCCTGTTTGTTCATACTTGCATTTATATAGATTTAAAAACGACATTATCTATAACATGGCATGAAAAATGTAAAGTTGAGCTCTGACTCTTCTAGTACAAAGGTCAGTACTGGTAGCCCTTCGTATGACAACATAACTGAAGTAACTCTCAGTTTCAAAAAGGTCGGTGACCCCTTCTTTAGGGTATTTTCAAGATAAAAGGTGAAATACACCAGAGCGACAATGCATATGAGCTGAAGGATAATATTAGAGGAACCCGGGCTTCTTTCCAGAGCCAAAGGTCGACGGCCTCCATATGATGCTGCATTGATGCATTTTGACTGATTAATTCAGTCAAAATGAGCCCCAACCAACCTCTGAGTGCAGATACTATATAGTATAATGACAGACTTCTCAGTAAGTTTTTGATCCGAGTTACTGAAATAAATTAACTTTTCGATGACATCCTTTATTTTGGCGAACTCGTAAAGTTAAAAAACAATGTTCAGATGTGCTGTGTGTACCTGGAGAGAGCAAAGATGTTATGTATGAGCGAGGCCCGGTCTTCAGGTGTGAGAACACTGATGTTTGTGGACAAAGCCTCGATAAGAGCATTCCAGCCGTCATTTCCATAGTCGACAACATAGAAGCCAGTACTCTTGTAGTTCAGTTTTAGCCACTTTACACTTTCTGGCACCTTGAGATTTTCTAAAACACACAAACGTTTGTCATTACACACTGCATCATGAACAACATGTCATATTACGTCAGGGTTAAGCTTTGTACTGTACCGCTCTTGCTCTTCAGAGTGAACATCTGGCTGCACTCTGGGGCCAAACTACAGCTGTCGTTCACATATGTGATGGGAATAGTCCACAGTCTGAAACGGAGATCGCAGCAGAGTTGGGATCCATGTTGCATTTCTCAGACCGGTGAGTGTGATGACAAAACCCACCTGGATTTTTTTGTGGTGTTGTCAGATGTGAGCAGGAATGGTTCCTGGGAAAGGGTCACCTGATCTCCTTTGCGACTGACATTGACCAATGGGAAGCCTTTCTGTGATGTCCATGAATTCATCATCTCGGAAATATTCTGACGTGTTGTGGAAACCTCAAAACGCAAAAAGGAAAGAAAATGAGCAAGCTGGCAGGAGGAGTCATTTGAAGTGTTACAGCTGAATTATAAAGATTCTGTTAAGAAAAAAAAATATCTAACATAAATAGTGTATAAACAGATTGATTTGACATCAAGCAAAACTGTTAAGAGATGGTAAAAGTAATAAATCCTATATCAAAAGTTTCTATTGCAGCTTTTAAGAGCTGTTTACACAACAGAAATGGAACTAAAAGTAAGTAAGAAAAATGTATTAGTGTATTTGTTCTTATTTTGAGCAGGCAAGTTTAAATGATCTGCCAATGGAATAAGATTTTTGCACTTAAAATAGGAACAACTCATCTCCATCATCTTATTTCATTTAAGTGCTGTACCTGCTCAAATCAAGAACAAATACACTAATTTCAAGAAAATGTTACTTACTTTTAGTTCCCTTTTTGCAGTGTAAACAGCTCCTAAAAGCTGCATTACAAAATTTTGAGCCAAATCTTTCACATGACTCTCCTTTAGCAAAGTATATCTTTTATTAATAATAAAGCTCATGAGAAACTATCCAGTTAACCCGAAGAGTAAAAATTACAAAATTAGGTCCATTTTAGGAGAAACAAAGTATTCCTTTCAGGAGTACTAAGTTCAGGAGTACTAATGATAAAAACCTATGAATAAAGACAGATCAGGTTTTTATGTACCAGTACCGATTTCTAGGGCTGACTTGTTCATTATAATTTTCTTTTTGAGCACTATCTTATTTATTATCTTTAACCAAGAAATGTAACACTGACCATAAAATTTACTGCAAATTACTGGGATTTTTCAAGCTGTATAAAAACGAAATTTCATTTTGTACGCACTTTGTGCATACAAAATGACAAATAAAGTTGTCTAAAAGACAAAGTGCTACAGGCAAATTGAAAGAAACACTCGAACATCTGCTACTTATGTATAGAAGCAAATATTCTACATCTTTAATCGTTTGTTTTAGTAAAGTCCAAAACAAATCATATACATGTGTGAACCTGCTATGTGCTTACAAATTAAAACAGTAGGAGTTTTGCGCTTCGATGCATTTATCGGACATGAAATAAATTAGGATTTTGAAGCATTGTGACCTGCATTTTAAGGATAAGAGGCAATCAAGGGAAAGGGTAATCACTGACCGACTGCATATTGGTTACTAATGAAAACAACAATAAGATAAATGCACACATACCTGTGTAAGGCTGTTCCAAAGATCATCAGTTTCTGTATTTAATCCTCTAAATGTTTTCAGATACTGAATAATGCCTTTTTTGAACTCCTTTGGCAAGGACGCATTCAGCATCAGGAGAATCGATGCACCCTGGAGAGCAGAGGCACAAAACATCCACAATTAGAACCAACATGGATCACTGAATGCAGCAATGGCTGAGTGCGATGTCGAGTATAGAGACATTTCTCAGAGGTAAATATTCGGATGTGGATTTTTGGCAAAAGAAAACCAGTTAATTAGGCAAGTTATAAACTACCTCAATATATGTTCATTATCTGCCTTTAAGAAGCCAGGCTTTCGGTAATGTGTAAACGTTTTCTGTATCCATAGCTCCCCGAGCTTTTTAAACATCTTTCAAAGCTTCTTCTGTTCACTTCTTTAAAAAAGTAATTGAACATAACTGCAAATTGTGCAGCGTGAGCTTTAAAACAGGAAAACAGACAAATGGAGGACAATGGAAGAAGCATTAGGCAAAAACAAACTGGAAACTAAACCTGTAAAGATGCAGGACTTGAGAGATGCATCATCCTTCAGTTGGTCATGTTGTATGCCAAGGATTCAGCTAATAGCTCTCTGAAAATCACCTTGTTGGTGGCAACATATGATTTCATGTGTACTACTGTATAATTTTTGCTAGGTTTATAAATTCAACATAAGAGATGGGAACAGATGTGTTTTTAAGAGCCTGTTGGAAAATGTCACTATTTTCTCTTGAACTACAGCAAGTATTCACCAAGCCCAACGACAACACAACTGTTATTGTCAGTCCTCCCTTTCAGAGGGACTAAATACTATTAACCCCTGACAAAAATAACACATATACTCCTAGTTATCTAACGCAGCCTGAAATGTATAATATTATGTCGAATCACCGAATTAATCCACTATTTCAGATATTTTTCTCTCTCCTCCAAAACATTTATCTCAGTGAGAATGTGCAAATCACATTCAGTTGTTGCACTGATTATCTTGTCAGGTGATAAATGGCGCTAACCCACTGTAGGACCATCACCCCCACCCACCCCAAGCTGTAGAGTTAATACTTGGACATAATACTCTGATAAAACTATGTGTGATAGTGATTTTTTTTATAGATCAGCTTCTCCTGCTAGGTAAACCAAACAGCTTTCTTTTATTTTTCTGGTAGAGAGCTTTTTAATGATTTAATGCTGAAAATTCACCTCCATAAAAGAAAGTTTTAGTAGGTAGAAAACCCGCATTATACAGCTTAATGGGTTACAAGAAGGAAGAGATTTTTTTCTCTATAGATTTGTTCAGGGAATTTCTGGATCTGAATGGGCCCCCTGTGGTAAACATACTGTAAAATGCCTGGTGTAAATCACTAATGAATCATATGAGTCAGTGAGGCTGCAGTGTTGACTGCGACAGAGCACTGTGTAGAGCAGCTTAGGTGGGTCACCTTTTGGCTGCAGTGGAGCCTTTCAGGGTTAAAATTATCAGTGTTTAAGTGCCGATACTGAGCTTTATGAAGTAACACATTTATTCTCCTTTATATCTCACAAACCAAGTCTGTTAAGTTAAATTATTAAACTTAAGATTGTTGTAGCAAATGCATCTCAACTAGTTATTGTTGGAACAATAATGAAGGGTGAATATATTTGTGATGTTCCACATCTGCACAGCTGTTGACCTCTGACAGGTGTGTTTATCTGCAGGTGAATAACACTGACTATAATAGTTCTGATTTTTACAAATAATTTTTTTTTTTTTTACGAAGAGGACGCATATAAATAAGCAGCTCTAAACAGGTCCGATGTTTGACTGATTCTTCAGAGTTAGGAAGCTAAAATAACCAAAAGAGTATTTCTTGGTTTTTCATGTAATGAGTGCAAAGTCAGCCAGTTCAAGGAAAAACAGAAAATAATCTGGCATGCTGGGCCAAATATCAATCAGGGTCGCTGTAAATGACAACAGGAAAGTCCAATTCTTATTGGAAGCAAGATATAGAGAGATGAGAGATGTCTAAACACCTCTGCATTGCAATTGTACCCAACACTTAAAGCAGTACCTTTTCATAGGAGACAGAGTCAAACATTTCTTCGACTTGCTCAGGCGTATTAACCTCTGTCGACACAGGGTGGGAAGAGTTTAGAGCATCTTTGTCCATGGCTCTGAACCGCACAGACAGGAATAGGTTACCCTGCAAAAAAAAAAAAAAAAAAGATACAAACAAAAGGTGATGCAAAAACACATAAATGTATCTGCCAGAAAAAAAAAACAACGAAAAATCAATCAGGAATTCACAGGTAAAATGTTCAAACTTACAGTGTCAAGACTGGGCAATATTTCCTGCAGTGACATGAACTCCATGTAGGTGGCGAAGCCTTCGTTTAGCCAGAGGTCGTTCCACCAGCTCATGGTTACCAAGTTTCCAAACCACTGCAACACAGAGATGGATCAGCAGCTGAACACAAACGCAACCTCTGCTACTTTCGTAGAAGTTTCAATAAATAAATAAATCTAAAACTACCTGATGAGCGAGCTCGTGGGCTATTACAGAAGCGACTACTTGTTTTTCGAGAGAGGAAGAATTGTTTCCCAAAAGTAAGGTGGTCTCCCTAAATGTGATGAGCCCCCAGTTCTCCATGGCTCCTGCCAGGAAGTCAGGAATGGCCACCAAGTCTGACAAAAGAGAAATTAAGCTAAAGTGTCCACAAAAGGAGGCTCAAGATAAGACCAAAAAGAGGTGTAATAAGATAGATGTGTGCAGGAGAGTGGTTGAGCTCACCTAGTTTCTTTAGTGGGTACTCAATCTCAAAGAATTTATTGTAAAACGTCAACAGTTTGGAGGCTGTGTCCAAAGCGAAGCGAGTCTGTTCTTTCTTCTCTGGCACAGAATATACAGAGACCTAAAACCCACAGACGTAAATATACATCACAAATACGCACAAACCAACACAATGTTTTCAAATCACTTATAGATGATTATGGCCTGAATGTACCATTGTTCCTGGATCAGTGCTGTTGACACGAGTGAAGTTAGCAACAATGAAGGCCACCAGATAAGTGCTCATGTTGACATTGGTCTTCTCAAACTCATCCTGCATGAGGCCATTGGAGAGAGTCATAGTTTTAGCCTGAAAAACACAGAGAGATGGAGTTACTCTAAGCTCATCCTGCAGGAAAATAAAGCCGGTTTTAAAATCTGAAAATGAGAGAACAAAAACAGCGAGCCCGCATTGAGAGCTACAAATCTCAGGAGGTTATAGTCCTTGGTATAACCACACCCATAAACTTGTCTAGTGTATAATGTATAGATTGGAGTTGTTGCAGAATTATTTCTAGAACCTTTGGTAAAATACCAGCAGGTGCAATGAACCTGTAATTATCCAGACAGCTCACCTTTCCAGCTTTGTTCTTAATGACTGGGACATGCAAAATAAACACTGACTCTGGCACTGTGCCATGCATCATCCAGCCAGTGAAGCAGAGCGTCAAAAAGTGGAGCTAGCTTTAAACGGCAATTTTTTAAAATGTTTTACTGTACCGTGATCCAAAGCAAAGGGACCATTATCAGGTAATTTATGAATGGCTAGTGGTTTGGGTTACTTCATGGGTCATTATACTTCTAGGTTCATCGGCCACATCAGAACAATCCACATACGGATTGCTTTTTATACAGTTGAACAATGTACTGTAATGCTGCTAAGATTATCTGCCCCAGAAACACTTTAACCAAGCATGGTAGAGATGATTTACAATTATTAAGTGGTCTCACCTTTTTACAAAAATCTGTGATATTATTACACTGAATTTTCCTGGCCATACAATCTGCCTTCATAATTTGATCATGTTTAGACATAAAAATTAACAGCACCATTATATCTGGCACTAGCAGGCTTTTTCTGTTCAAACTATGGACATACTTACAATTGACATCCTTGAACAAAATAGCTTCTAAAGGCAGATAAATGTTCAGATCTCTATCTGCGTTATTATAATGGGCTAAGGAGTGATCTTCACTGAATTCTCACCAGTCTAATTTTACACTGGTAACACTATTAGTGTGCCAAGCTTCAGACAGATAAAAAAAATGTCCACACTGCAAAAAAAAAAAAAAAAACAAGGCTATTTTGTTCCCGTTTTGGTCGGGTCAGTTAGGATTTCTACAGTTATTTATAATTGCTTAAGGTTACAATGAGAGAGGGAACAGTTTTTAAAACTGTTATTCAAATTCAGGAGTTTTCATGAATTTCTCTGATATAGGATCGCCTTTCAATTGTATGACTTGGGTCAAATGTTTTGGGTATCCTTCCCACAAGCACCTCACAATAGTTTGCTGTAATTTTGGCCCATTGCTTCAGACAGAACTGTTGTAACCGAGTCAGGTTTGTAAGCCACTTTATTCAAACCTTTTCAGCTCTGCCCACTAACTCGGGACAATAGGACTTGATATCAGGAATCTGTGATGGCAACTTTAAAACATGGTCTTTGTTGTCCTCAAGCCTGTTTGCAACTAATTTGGCCGTAGACTTTGGTTCATTGTGCATTTGAAAGACCTGCTTGTGCCTAAGCTTTAATGTACTTGCATGTGTTTTAAGATTTTGAGTTAATTTTTCCCTAAAATGTTCTTTCCTTATTATACCATCTATTTTGTGAAGCCCACCAGTCCCTCTTGCAGAAAAATACACAATGCTGCCAATCCAGCACATATTTGAGATGATGTTCTCTGGCGCCAGCTAGTAAACAAAGTAATGTAACAATGTTTTTTTTGTAGCCAAACACTTATTTTTGTATTTATCACACCGCAGGACATGTCCATAAAATCTTGTCTTTATCCCTTTGTGCCTCTGTAATCTGTTTATATGCTGTTTTTTTGAGTAATGGCTTCTTCCTTGCTGAGCGGCTTTTCAGTCTATATTGGTACAGGACTTGTTTCACCGAGGAGCTTTACATGAGATTCAGTCAGGTATGATAACTGAACATTAATGTTTGTACTTGCATATAATTGTTTGAACAGATCAATAAGTTATCTTCAGGCATCTTGTATGCAACTTTGAACTAGACACCTGAAGTGAATTCTCTCCACAATATCTTACCTAATTGTTTTGACTTTTCCATGATGTCACATGAGGAAACTGTGTGTTTCAGGTATTGCCTACAGATGTGTCTTCATTTAACTCAAAACTATTGAATCACCCTATTAGAAGGTATGAAAGTAAAAATTCAATGGGGTTTCACAGCAACAACGCACAGTTGAGTAAAATGCTGGTCTCAGTGAAAGCCATTGTGTATGTGTTGTTCAGATTTTAACCACCAAGCGTCACTATTGCTTATAGCTCCTTTAAACAAACCAGCAAACTGAGGACACACCTGCACAACTTTTACAGTGTTCACAGATTTTGAGAAGACTTGGAGTTGGCACTAACGGACTAATTCAGTGGATTGTTTTATGACTGAAAGACCACGTATCACACATTTCACAACTGGACCTGCCAAGGGACGGACTCGCTGCTCACTGCAGGATCTATCTAAGCAACTAAAGTCAACTGAGCACATCAAGCTCTAATGAGGGCGACAGTTTAAAGGGTAAACAAGCATACCTGTGGGTGGCAGCCATAAATCATATTATATTCAGACTATATTCCTTTTCCGCTTCAGTCTAAGATGAAAGAAATGTGATTTTTAGCCTATAGATGAAAGAACCTTAACCTATAAGTGAATTTCTAAAATATTAATTTGATTTGTATGTTTATTGTGTTTCTTTTTTTTCATTTTCTTTTTTTTTGATAATATGCAGAAAGTTGGAGTATTTTCTTTATGTGGGGTTATTAGAGATGATGTTCAATGTTGGCTTCATTCTGAAAAATGTTATTATTTCCACCGTTACAGACAAGACACAAATATTTGGAGTCTATAATAAACAAATTCATTATCATTATAAATACTTTATGCATGAATGTTGGTTCTTCACACGCAAAATGTTCTGACTTTATTTGGTAAATCCATGATAATTCAAGAGCATTTCCATCCTTTAAAATCAAAATTTTAAGTTATGTTTATTTTAATAAGGCTATCATTATTCATTTGACGTATCTTCTCTTTTTCCCCATCTTTTTTATAACTTTACGTTCCGCTTAGTCTGAGATTTTACTGTATTTAATAAGTTGAGAGTTTGCATTATGTCCACTGTTCTTCTTTTGTATTTATGCTTGTAATGTCGTTTTACAAAGTTTTTCAAAGAAAAAAAAAATCTGCTGAAATCTAACGTTTAGTCCCAGCCTCTACTTTTCATTGGCTGTTGGAAACACGTCTTTGCTGTCGGGTCGGTAATCATTTCACACAACCCAAATTCATCCAGAGTTAGGTTGAAAAATCCAAAGCCATTTGATTGAATGCGACTGAGACTGGATCGGTTCTGTGCTCAAACACACGTGCCGAGTCCAGTCTCTGCTTACTGTCCCCAACTAGTGAAGACAAAACTGATTCTCCCCAGCATAAGGTGCAAGAATTACTATCATATAGATTAGTGGGAGCAGAGCGCTGTAATATATGTACCCTTTTAACGTTAGAGGGGAAATCACTAATAGGACAGTACCTGAGGCATGTTTGAAAGAGTCATGTAGTTCGGTTTTCTGTTGATTTTTATCAGGAAAGTAGCTTTGAAAGATGGCTCATCAAAACAAGGAAAGGCCTTCCTGGCTGACAGCGGCTCAAACTGGGTTGCTGCAAGGACTCTATGGATAAAAGATGAAGGTTATTAGGCACTTGTCAAATAAAAAGAGTCAAACATAATTTAAGTTGTTGTCTTTACATCATTTCTTTCATTCATGTCCAATTAAGAGTCGGGATAGCTTTCAGCAAAATGTCTTCCTCTTGTAATCTTAACAAAAGCATTATTATTATTAAAAAGTATACCTCTTGTTTCCATCTTTATCGGTGTATGAGCTGTTGTAGAAACCATCATAGGTGTGGGAGAGGTTAGCTGAGTAATCAAAGGTCAAAACACACTGCTGGCCCGCTTTCAGCTCCTCTTTCATTTTAATAGCAATCTGCTGGTGGGGTTTGTACTCCAGCACATGTACATCATCGGCCTTCCCATCCCCCAGCTGGAAGAGAACACAAGTCCAATGAGCAACAAGACAGAGAGCAAAGTCAAAAACAATTACTGAACTGGCCCCCTTTCAATCCAACCTTAAACGTAGCCTTGATAATGTTGATATTAGCAGCATGGAGCACAATTCGTTTTGTGCTGTGAAGTACGGACATTTCGATGACAGTCCTGCCAGTAAAGGTCATGTTGTCAAGGTCTGGGGTCAAGGTGAGATCATAGCCGAGAGGTCGGATGCTGCGAGGCAGCCGGAGTTCGGCCCATGGAAACGGTTCACCGCTTGTGGAATTAGGGTAGACTGGCTCAAAAGGTGCGGTCTTATTTGGCTTAGGACAGCCAGCCTGTAAAAAGACAAAGGTTAGGGAGTGAGCGCGAGAGGCAGAGAATGGTTGATCAAGAAGGAAAAGAATATACTTTATAAAAATTATTTATCCTACCTTCGTGAAGGTGCAGCCAGGTAAGAGGTACATGACCATGATCAATGAGGCTACTAACACCAGGACTAGGACACACGCGATCATGGTGCGAGTTGAAGGCCGTGAGCATGACCTGAGACCGAAAATAAATTAAAGGTATATTCTATCAACTAAAGTGCAAACAACTCTTGATTTCCTACAGCAGAAAGGCTAGAAATACATATTTTGAATGTTCTTCTTTTATATTTTTATATTATTGTTCTGAAAGTAAAATATCTGAATCTGCCAAACTCCGTTCCGACAGGTCAAAGGTTTAGAAAAACCAGAGAAATCACAATTTGTTGATCTCTAATCATCACATAACCCAAAAATGATAAATCCCAAGATCCAACCCTAACTGACTCCCAGAAGAGAGCTGAAGATCATAAAGTCAGAAAAAATATCAACAGCACATCAACGTTTTTGATGACCAGGTCTGAGTGTTACCTCGGTGGAGACTGTCTGGCGTAAGGGGACGAGTTGGATCTGTTGGAAGAGCTGCGGTTCATGAAAGACATTCCTAGGAGACGTGCAGAAGACTCGCAGTCCTCTTCATCGTCGTCCATGTCGTTTTCTCCCAGGCCACGCACCAGCAGCCGTGAGCTGCGAGGCTCATATGCCACCTCATCAGGGTCCAGAGTAGGAAATGCCTATGGAGATCATGGGCGATTCACTGTCGTTACTCAGACAAGAAAATAAATAAATCGCTCCGTTGTGTAAACCATTTAGCATGGGATGCAGCAAGGAGAGAAGCGACACAGACAAGTAAAAAGCCTGGATCAAAATTACAGGTACAGCACATTGCTTATGTATTCATAAATTTTTCACATTTTGTCACATAACAACCACAAACTCCAAAGGTATTTTATTGGGATTATTTGTGACGGATCCACACAAATGTGCCCATAATGTGATGTGGAAGGAAAAGCATGTAAGATTTTTTTTTTTTTTTAAGTTTGACCAATAAAAATTCCAAAGGTGTGCATTTGTTTTCCACCCCCTTTACTGTGACACAAGCAAGTAAAATGTCTAAATTTGTATTTTTTTTTTTTTTCTCCACATAAATCCTTTAGGTCTGATGGTGGCACCATCATATTGTGGGGATGCTTTTTGTCAACTGGGGCAAGGAAGATTGTTAGGTTTAATGACTAAACACAGGGCAATCCTGGAAGAATACTCTAAAAGACTTGGGGAAATAAGTGGAGGTTTACCTTCCAGCAGGACATTAGACAGTTTGGATCAATCCATAGCCTTGTGTTAGAATGGCCCAGTTAAAGTACAGAACTAAATCCAACTGGGAATCAATGGCAAGATTTGAAAATTGATGTTCACAGGCAGATGCCTTCCTTCTAGCCGGACTGAGCTGGAGCTATTTTGCTAATGGCCAAAAACTTCAGTCTCTAGAAGAGCAAAGCTGGTATAGAGAGAAGTTTAAAGCCGTTACTGTGAGAGGTAGTTCTACAAAGGCCTGATTCGTGTGAGGAGAAAACAAAAGCATGCAATGCTTTTCAGATTTGTTTTATGTAAAAAAAAAAAAAACTTGTGTTGTGTTCCTACTGCTTCTACTTTGTGCCTCACACAGAAAACCCAATAAAATATATTCAAGTTTTTGGTTTTAAAATGACAAAGTATGAAAACATTTGATGGGTGTGAATACTTTCACAAGGCCCTATAGATAAGATTCAGTTCCTAATGCATGGAAATAAAATACTGCAATAGAGTATATATATATATATATAAAAATAAATAAATAAATAATTGAATTCACGATCCGTTACAAGCATCTTCATCTTCGCTGGCTCATCTGTTTGGTGACACTTGGTACCAGCTTAGCCATCACATCTCTTTCAAATGTGCAATTTTGTGCAACTTCCGCCTTTTTTACAATGAACAGAATAGGAAACTGGCGTACTGGAAATGTGCTGGAGTCTTTGGCCAAATCCACCACGTCAGGCTCTTCTTCGAACATGCTGTTCTCGATCATGTTCCTCGGTAGGTTAGCTCGCTCTGTGAAGCACAAGGGGAAAGGAAACAAGACAAATGATTCTCAAAAAGGTTGCCGAGCAGTGTGTGAGGGAGAGGTATATCCTAACAGAATACAAATGTTGAATTACACGGGCACAAAGCGAGTTTCATCTGTTCATGTTTGGAGACGGAGTGGAGATTTTTCTCATAGAGTGGCGACAAATGCTGTGTTAATGCAAAAGCTTGCTTCACTGGCTGAGTTTCTGCAGTTTCCTGTTAGTACACCTTCTACCGTTTTTTTTTCTTCCTTTCTTAGAACCCTGACCTAAATAAAACAGGTTTGTCTGCCAGCGGAGAGGCCTTTCAGTCTCATCTATCTAAACTGGCACTCATTAAACATATCTCACCCCGGTGGTTTACATAGCTGCCACAAAACCGAGCAAAAACAGAAATTGTCAGAAACATAATAAATATGCAAAGTCTCTGTTTTGTCACATGGTGCTGTTAAAGAGAAAGACCTCCACTTCCTCAAACCAAAATGCATCTTCAGCAAAAGGAAGAGAATAAACCTCTGTTTAACTAAATGCAGGGCATTTCCAGGCAGCCAGACTCTTTACTCCCGAAGTAATTTGTGAAACAATCAGAAGCATGTTCAGCTTCCTAATTCAATAACTACGCGGGTAAGACACTGCGCAGCTGTGTCCTCACAACCCACCCAAGCTTTTAACAGGTGATGGGCAGCGTATTATCCTAGCATTTGATGGATGCGAGATGGGAAAGTGGAGAGACTGTAAACACCTACTGAAGACATCCTGTCTACTTTGAGTTAATGACAACAAACACAGCCGAGCTTCAACTACCCCCAAAAACGCGCCGGCCGCCCAGACATGCGAAGGCTGTATTACCCGAGCCCGTTTCTGCTCAGTTACAGTGTTTCTGATGGGACTTCCAACACAGCCTCTCTGTCTGGACCACTCTGCTGCGGTATGAATGTCTATTAATAGGCAAGCAGCTAAGTAGCTCGGCGCTGTGTAATGTCCAGAAGAGTTTATGACAAAAATAATACAGTCGCATTACGCTTTGGATGCCGTCACTTTTAACAACTCGTGTGTATTGCTGCATTATCGCAGCAATGCGCACATTATGCAACCAGAAAGACATCTTTGGATGAGAGAGGAAGTGGATAGGGTGGTTATCGCCAAACCAGGCACATATCATTTGCATGGTATCTGTTCACTGTGGTTTACCTATTACTCAGAAACATTTATCAACTTTACATTACAGTGTCTGGCAAATGTATTCATGCCTCTTTAGGATTTTCACCCTTTTGTCACATTATGACCACAAACAAGTGTTTGTGATAGACCAGCGCACACCAATGCATAATTTTGTAGAGCAAAACAGTAAAAATGGTGGTGCTGGTGGTGGTGGTGGTGGCATTGTGCTGTGGGGATGCTTTCATTCAGCAGAGGCAGGGAAGCTGATTAGAGAAGATGAGACGACGGATAAAGCTATAGATTATTGATTATAAACACGTCACACTTTTCAGATTTTAGCTATGGAAAAATAAATTCCTTTCACTGCACAGTAATGTACAACTTTGCGTTTATAAACACAAATCTCCCCCCACCCAAAACGTGTTAAAGTTTGCGGGTTTGAAGTGACTTAGCGTGGAAAATCTTAAGGGACGTGTCTGACGTGATCCTCTTCAGATCACGGACACAGGCAGCACATTTCTGCAGGCATATAGTTAGTTGTTTGTTTTCATATCCTCTTTGCTATCTGATCAACAATCTGATTGTGAAATTCATGTTTGGTCTTGTGCCGAAAAAGGACGAACTAACTAAGATATATTCAAAGATTAAAAAAAAGGGAAGTTGAACCGCTGTGATTTGACTTCTTCTCGGTCTGCTGTACTGTTTGCATCCATCATTGTTTGTTTTAACAACGCCCTGGGACTAAATCAGTGGTCACAAAACAGCTGACTTAAAACCCCCTCACTAAACTTCTTCTTCTTCTTAGAATTAAAAAGAACAGGCTTCTAAGTAAACACATCAAGCTGATGTGCTTTCACTTTGAACAGGAAAACAAGCTCCTGTTCAGATCTTTTTTAAGCGATCTTAACAGATCCTGACCGCAAGGTTGTTTGCCGTAAAGAAAATGTAAGTTTTTCCCCCTTATATAAATACACCCGCATGCGTTGCATCCAGCAAAAGGAGCCATTGTAGCTATAAATGTCACCGTGTGACCGCCGCACAGCCTGACCCGACAGTTGTTAGCCGGCCTGCTGCTGTTAGCTAATGGTGCTGTCACCCACCGTGTCCTGTTCTTACCTGCAGCGTTACTGTCAAACAGATCCATGGCGATTTATCTCATTTAGCTCCTGTCCAGACGGAACTGGGGGGAAAACGTTCAAGGACGTCCGACGGAGGCGATGTTTAATGGCTGGCCACAACCCAACACAAGCTCACAGTTGATATCAGCAGCCTCCCCCCCCACTGTAACAGGCTGAACAGCATACAAACAGCTAATGTTAGCCGCTCACAACTTCACCCCTCATGGTTGGCTTTTTAAGAAAAACGGGTAAAAAGGGTGCATTTGCCTGTATATTTAACCGCTCAAACAAAACAAAAAACACGTAAAAACAATCTCAGTTCAACGTGTTAGGCTGACTAAACCTGAATTAAAGGACTTTTCCTCCTCTCCGGACCAGTTGTTGACAACGTTCCGTCAAGTTACAGTGCTAACAGCTAATTGGATGATACTGACAGGGGGCGGGGCCAGCGCGCTTGACGCACGAATAAGCTTTTGAGGACATCGCGTTGCACTTCCAATGGGATCTCCTTAACGTCTAATATTGATAAAAACGCATTTAAAGGTTCAAAGAGCTCTATATTAGGGCAACAAGTTGTATGTATTTGGGGCTTTTAATCACGTTTGAAATCAGACGTTTAAATGCACGGTGTAAAACGACACACCTCCGTTTATCGTTGTCAGACATTTTGTCACACTTTGTTTTATATTATAAAAACAATGAACAAGAGGGGTTTTTGAGATTATTTTAATGTTTTTTATCCAAAACAATTGCAGTAAGATGGTACAAAGATTGAGCCATTTAGCTACACATTCAAGTGGTATGTGTGGAGGAGAGGCGTTCAAACCTAAGGACACTGCACCATGCCAAGCAGGGTGGCAGTAACCTCATGCTGTGACGTGTTCTCTGAAGGGATGCATTTCACAACAGGAACTGAATAATGCTGCAGGACAATCTACACATTTTTCAACTTCAAATCAAATCAACAACTTGATAGTTAAAAAAGGACAATGGTTTGGTTTTGAAACTGTTAAAACCAGGCCAACAACAAGCTCCTGGAATGGCCTTCCCAAGTCCAAAAGCAAATGACAACAAAAGGCGGTGGTAGAGGCACGGTTGTAATTGTAAACTCAAAATTGTGCACCCAAATTTTGTTTTTGAAACTCGTTGTTTGCTTCATTTCACCGCAAAAAATTGTAAAATAAAAGATCCATGATTGAATGGCTTGAGGACTGTACCTTTTTTATTGAACCCACAAGCATAGGCAGAAAGAACAGAGGTACTGTATGCTCAACTCAACTGCTGAGCTACAATAAATTGATTTACTGTCTGCTTGCTGATCTTAGCTTTTTCTGCGACACACAGACACACATTGAAAACAAAATGATTGTTATACAGTCTGCCATTTTTAATTAACTATTTTACTCTTAACAAAGAAAATCCCAGGCATTTATTATTTCCCATATTCAAAATTGTTTCATCATCTCAAACATCAACTTTTCCAAGGTGGCACATACAAAATCCTCAAAAACATTTGGAAAGTCTCCTTGGGAAAGAGTTTTTCCCTCCCGATGGTTTGCATGTTTCTGCTGTCTGTCATTTCACCTGATCATTCAGCCAGTTTCTCAGAGTTTCCAAGTTCCTCTGAACCCAGCGAATGTTTTTCTGTATATTGTCCAGGGCAAGCTGTGTTGCTCTAAGCTGAGAAGCCTGCTCTTTGATGGATTCGAAAAATAATTGCACCTGAGTGACAAGAAACATATAAAGATAAAATAATTAACTAAAGAAGTAGCTCCAAGTGGTCAAGTATCTGTTAAAGAATCACATTCAAAACAAGCTCAACAAGTATTAGCTAGGACCAGTTCAATTAACTGTTTTTTCCAACAGAATGCATTATTCAAAGTGGAATTTCTTTGTATCTGAAGTTGATGGGCAGCGCATTACCCTAGCATAACTCATGTTGAATAACCCCACCACGAGTTATTCAACATTTTGTTAAAATGTGCTCCATAATCACATGTCATCTTTGAAATAAACATAAAGGTATTAAAAATTATTAAAGTAATAATTTACCTCAGTGAGCTCCTCTGGAGATGAAAACTGTCCTGTGGTCCCAATAATCATGGTCCTGATGCAGGATGAGCCTAACTGGAACCTTTAAGAAAGAAAGGAGGATTGACAGGATTGAAATAAACTCCAATAAACTCCATATCTGCTCCAGCAGATGCAAATCTACAATCTTAAATCCATGCTGGAGGGTTAGGACAAGTTCATCAGAGAACCTTGATTGGCAAAAAATAGCTTTCAGAAAATACAATATGCATAAAGTGGCACCGTCATGGTATTGCATGTTATGAAAATGAGTCATACAGACTTTTCAACTAGTGTGTCCCAGTTCTGTTTGACAAAGTTCCAGGCCAGATAATATCCCTTCGGGTTACCAGCCACCATCCAAACGACATGAGACAGGTCCTGTGAGCGAATCACCTCCCCTTTCAGACCCATTGCCAGCAGTCTGCAATGTAAATACACACAAAGCACACTGCTGACTTAAATCTGCAGTATTTATGACACTAAGCATGTTATTGCTTAATCTTTCACCTGGGCTTAACCAACATTTGTGCAATATAAACCAACGGAAACATATTACAATATATAATATAAATATATAAATATAATATTTTTTTTTGCCACAAGATGGTAGCACCATCCATTTAAAAAAATCAGAAAAAGGGTTGTGCAGCACCTTTGCAGCTTGTCTGTGTCTTTGGTGGTTGCCAAAGCAAAGAGGATCTTTGTCTTCTGGGCTTCTGAGAGGGAAATCTTGTACGTGTTTAGGAGCGAGGTCCAGCCATGGTCATCTTGAGCTCCCACTGAGAAAACGGTCTCTGCCACATCAGTAGGCAAGCTATAGTAAAACCAAGCACAGACAATGACAAAACGACTCAATTACATATTAAAGTATATATGCCATTCTCTCACAGAACAGATACTACTTTTTAACACAGAGAATCAGCCAACCACATTGCATCCCCTCAATGCAATTAGCCATTTAAACATAGTGAAGACAGCTTAGTGAAGGTCAAACTGAGCATCAGAATGGGGCAGAAACAGGATTTAGTGTGCCATGGTTGTCAATGATAGAGAGGCAACAAATGCTCAAGTAGCCACTCCTTACAACCAAGATCTAAATGCCATCTGTGAACGCACAACAAATCGAACTAGGAAGCAGCTGATCTACATGAGCAGTGACCCCACCATGTGCAAATTCAGTCAGATAAGAGCAGGAAGCTGATGCTGCAATCTAAACAAAACTAGGCAATGGCAGCCTGGCCCGGTGAGTCTGGATTTCAGCTGCAGCATCTGGAAGGTAGGGTCAGAATTTGGCACGGACAACATAAAAGCATGGATGCATCAAGCCTTGGATCAACGTTCAGGCTGCTAGCAAAGGTGGTGTAATTGAATATTTTTGCAAAACCCCACAGCCAACTTGGATATTGTTGCTGATTTTATGCCTTTATGAACAAAGTGTTTCAATCCATTAAAGTGTGTCAATCCACTATAATCTCACAAAACTCAAATCCTCTCAAACTGGTTTGTTGAACATGACAGTGAGTTCACTATGCTTCGGTGGCCTCCAGAGTCGCCAGATCTCCCTCCCACAGTGCACCTTCTGGATGTGAGGGAACAGTGGATGTGCAACCCACAAATCCAGAGCAACTGTATGAAGCTGTAATGTCCATATGTACCAAAATCTCACCTTATTGAATACATGCTATTTTAGAATTAAAGCTGCTCTGAAAGCGCCATCAAGGCACATCTCCAAAAATTATTGCTGGGTGTAAAAATATATTTGTTATCATGTGAGTCAAACTGACTTCAATGTCCCATTGGAACGGAGCCAGTCTTGAAAGTGATGATTTGCACGCTCCAGACAGGGGGGGTATTCCAGGTGACAAGCCAGAGACAGGACCTCCGACCTCAGACGTCGCTCAGACACAGTGCCGCTGTCACTCCATGTCTGCTGGTCGATGATGGCCCTGAAAAACTTCAGGATGTATTTCTGCCCGGAGAAAGAGAAACAGCACGTCACATTCAGACAATGTCAAAATGAAATACATTTTAGGAAAACCTATAAGATGTAGCTCTCTTACTCCCAGTTCTTGTGTTAAAATTGGCTCATTTTTCTTTTCAATAATGTGGTAAAAGACCTTCAGATAACCAAGTCCTTGGAGGAGAGGCACTGTGTGTTTCTCAAGTTGTAGATAACCTATCAGGTCCAAGGCTTTATTAAGTGGGAGATGCCCCGCCCTTCACAAAGATAGAAAACAAAATCATTACTCTCTTTGCAGTCATTCAGATAAGTTTCTTGTGCAAACATTATAACTTACGTGACTAGCTGAACTGCATTGTGTATCAATTGAGTCCTGTCCTTGTAGCTCAGAGCAGTGTGATTTTCCCTCAGTAGTTTAGCCATCACATCCCAACCATCATCAGCATAATGAACCACATAATACCCGGTCATATCAGAGTTTATTTTCACCCAGTTGGCTTCTTCTCCAATGTGTATACTGTCTAAACAAAACAAAACAAACAAACTGTTGGATTATTGGAAAGTAAAGCTGAAAACAAGAGAACTTGATCCAGGGTTTTATTTCATCTCTTACCTGTAGGAGAAGTCATCAGATGTCTGTGGATGGTGCTGGAAGTATCAGTCTTGTATGTCAGAGGAATCTGCCATAGGAAACTATTCAAAAGGAAAGTGAATGAATCTCAAAATGTTTTCAATTACAAAATAAAATAAGTTTAAAAGGCACGATATATTACTAATACTGGTGAAGTTACCCTTTTTGCACAGCGGGCCACTGAGGATCAGAGGGAAGAATTGTCCTTAAGAACCTATCCTGTCTTAGCAGCAGTCGAGGGCCCTTTCTGGTCACAGTGACCAGAGGAATCCCTTTCTGTAAAGTCCAAGTGTTCATCATGGCTGTCAGGTTTAGGTGTTCCCCTGCAAACAGATACTGCAGAAGGACATTAACACTCAGTACCTGCAAACACAATCATGTAAATACTGCGACATCGGGAAGGTGAGAGAGGGTACAGATGTTTTACTCACTGCATTCTTGGAGGCCTGGTCACTGCTGTAACAGTGTTTTCCTGAGGTGAAGTCATCCTCTGAGCATGTCTGAAAAATAATATGGAAGATTTATCTTTTTTTAATCAAATACATCACTTTGGATGAGGTTCATTTGATTAAAATGGTCTGTGCCTTGCAAAACTATACATACATATGACACTTTTGTGTAATTCTGCAAACTTCAAAGTGTCTGCTAAAATTTTCTGTGAGAGACCAACACAAAGCAGTGATTCTATTTCTTATTCTTTTCATGCCTCAGTATAACTGTCAAAAATGGTATTTCGAGTGCTTTTACTTCAGACATTTTAAACAATTCACCTTCTAAAAATAAAACCTTCTAAAAGTAGTCTTTCCTAAAACAGTTTTCTTTTTTAATCACCAATTCTGCTCTACCAAAACCAGTTTTTCTTTTCATAAGTAAATACTTGAGTGTGGTTGTTGTGATATTGTGTTTACATCATGAATACACTCAAACCAGAGATTTCTTTTTTTTTTCAATAGTTTAAGTAGGTAAACTGTGTTTCTCTTCAAAAATATTGAAGTGTAAATGGTGGTAAATTATTTTTTTTTCTTTTATGCTCTTACACAACCCCACTGGCTGCAGGAATCTGCATTTTACAATTTCCTTTTAAACTGATTGAGAATTTGTTAATTCTAAAAAAAGCTAAAAAAAAATGGAACGGTTGCATCTTTTACTGTATTACATGCTAAATTCCGTTCATCCCTCTCCCAGTCTGCAGCTGAAATCGTCATACATGCCTTCATCACCTCCAGACTCGAGTACTGCAATAGCATCCTCTATGGACCTCTCCTTCAGTCATCTCCAAAAATTACAATACATACAGAACTCTGCTGCCTGCCTACACACCCATACCTGGTCCAGAGATCACACCACCCCTGTCCTCCAACAGCTTCACTGGCTCTTTGTCCAATAGCATAACCAGTACAAGCTTCTTCTCCTCATCTACAAGTCTCTTCATAATATGGCCCCTCCATATCTGAGTGACCTCCTGAAACCCCACCGCCCCTCCTGCTCCCTCCGCTCTGCAGACACCAACTTCCTCACACCCATCACCTACATCAAACACCAGACCTTAGGGGACCGAGCCTTTGCTACTGGGTAAAAATAAGGAAGGCTCTCTGTGTATGAATGAATTAATAAATGAAAAACTTGTCAGAATCATCAGTATTAAGGATAAAATGCAAACAATGAACAATGGATAGAAAGGAACTGCACATATCCCAATGTAAGCTGATGAACTGCGATGTAAAATGTTCAGTTCAGAAGATGGTTGTAGTATTATATCATAGGTGTATATGTGAGGGGATGCTGTATGTATGTGTGGTAGAGAGATCCATCCACGCACCCTTTCCATTCGCTTCAAAATTATGGATTAGGGTTGTAAACCAATTGTGCTTTGCTTTGTGCTGGTCTATCACACTGAAACCCAACAAAACACAATGAGGTTTGTTTGTGGTTGTAAAGTAACACAAGGTGACAAAAACTAAGGGCTAATAGTACTTTTGCAAAGCACTGTATGTTTAACTATTTATTCTAACTGAATAAAAAAAGCAACTCTGAGTAAAATGGAAACATAAATTAATGTCAGTGTTTGCAAATTATATTGACTGAATTTTTTTCTATTGTTGTCTGACGAAGATATTCTATGCAGATTCACACCAACAGTCACCAAAGACCAAGAGAAACTGGAAAAGTTGGAGGCATATTTTGTTCCAAAGCACACATTATCAGTGTTTTACACTTTTAAAAAAAGAATTCTGCACTTAAATACCATGTACAGATAATGGAATGTCAATGCAGGTAAAACACACTTAATCTAAACAAAGATTTCTTTAAAGCAACAAGTAAAAGTTAACAGCACCCTGGATCTGTGATAACTAACATACTGGTCTAACACAAAACATATATATTTAAGAAAATGAATAGGGAGTTTAAAATAAAATGATCAATCCACAGTTTGTTCATTATGTGGTAAAAAAGCTATTACAAAAACAGAATAAGAACATGTAATTTGCTTTATCTGAACTAGAAATGTGACAGATGCACTGGACAGCTCCATAAAACTCCCTCTGTATGAAAATGTTCCGTAGGAAAAAAGAAAAATAATAGTGTCTTACATTAGATAGACTGTCCCAAAGGTCCTGATTGTGGGCATTTCCGTAGCTGTACTTGCGGAGGTATCGCACTATCCCGCCCTGAAACACGTCTTCTGTCAGGAAGTGTCGCAGCATGTGCAGGATGCATGCTCCCTGGAAAAGTTTTAGATATCAACTATGCGATGTCATGAAGACTGTAAAATGTTATTTTGTAACATCATATATGTGATCAGGTTACTCACTCTGTTATTATGTTCAAATGATATGAACATTTGAACTCAAATAAGGTATATTAGTGCAACTACATTTGATGAAAATTCTACACTTTTGTTAATTTTGTGTTTGCTACATCCTCAATTCGAGGCTACGATCAATTGTTACCTAAACAGAAAGAGCATACCTTGTCATAGGAGACTGTGTCAAACATCTCTTCGATCTGAGTGGGGCTCTCTGCTGGGCTCGAGATAGGCCGAGAGGAGTTTAAAGAATCAAGACTAATTGCTGCAAAACATGTGTGCAGTAGATACTCCTCCTGCCAGAACAGGTTAGGTAACATGAAAATCAATCTTCCTTTTAGGGAATAATTGTGATATATTAGTCAGGGATTAAACAGTTTACCACTTTGAGAATAGGGTAGGTGGCCTCCACTGAAATATATTCCATGTATTTGGCAAATCCTTCATTCAGCCAGAGGTCGTTCCACCAATCCATGGTGACCAAGTTCCCAAACCACTGCAGGGCAAACCGAAGGATTTAAGCTCTTCATCCAAATCTAAGAAATCTAAACTAGAAAAACTAAACAATAATCCTAATGCACCATTGACTTTACTCGTATGCCCTCACCTGATGGGCAAGTTCATGACCAATGACCATTGTAACCCAGAGTTTATCAGAAATGGAGGATGTGAGGGGGTCATAGAGAAGGCTGGTCTCCCTGTAGGTGGTCAGGCCCCAGTTCTCCATTGCACCGACCTGGAAATCTGGGATGGCAATCAGATCTGGAAGAGAAAGAAATAACCAATAAATAAAAAATGGTAAAGTTTGGAAATAAGAAATAAAATATTTTTTTGTTACCTTGTTTGGGTAAAGGATAGCGAATGTTGAAGTACTCCTCGTAGAAGTCCAGCATTTTAACAGCAACCTCCAAAGCATAGTGGGTTTGCATCCACTTCTCAGGTGCAGCATAGATGGACACCTGCAGTGAAACCAGACCCGAACTGTTGAACCAGAATTCAAGGCTCGTAAAGTAACAGAAGCTAAAAAAGTGACACCAGGGTAGAAGGCCTTACCTTCACCCCAGACGATGTTGTTGCATTGACAGACTTAAAGTCACAAACGATGAAAGCTACGAGGTACGTGCTCATCGTCACACTCGGGGCGAAATGATCTTCAAGAAGGTCACCGCTCAGTTGTTTTGTTTTGATCTGAAGCCCAGAAGAACTGTGAAGACTTTTTTTTTCTTTGAAAGACTTTGAAAGCGTATGCAACGTTTCAAAGCTCCAGCACTCACCACAGGCATATTGGAGAGAGAAATGTACTCCGGGCTCCTCCTGATCCGCACAGAGAAGTTGGCTTTGAAGCTCGGCTCATCGAAACAAGGAAATGCCATTCGAGCGCTTGTGGGTTCAAAGTGAGTGGAAGCTAGGTTTCTGAAAAGAGATGGTTGCGCTGTTGCTGCAGAGTATGTGTTGGATCATTTTCCCAATGATGTTGGAAGACAGGAAACCTTCTCTCACCTGGTCTCTCCTTCACTGGTTCTGTAGCTGCTTTTGTAGAAGCCATAAAATCCCTCAGCTAGCGGTGCTTCAAACTCTACATACAGGAAATACTTATGCCCGCTGCTGAGAACCCTAGGAGAAAAAATGCCTATCTGCTCGTGCAAAGGGTTGTGAAGAACTGGAAGAACCTACAAAAGGAGAAAATTGTTAAGGAGATAAGTGACTGTAAAACAAAAAAGATAATCCCCTTTGTATGTCCAACTACCTGGTCAGATAGATGAGCAAGGTTATGGTCTAAAATTGTGGCCTTGGAGATTTGAAGACCCTTGCTGTGTAACACAACCCAGTTTGTATTGTTCTGGACGTCAATCTGGATCTGCACGGTGCCTGTGAAACTGAGAGTTGTGAGGTTGGGGTGCAGGAGAAGGTGGTAGTGAAGAGGAACAATGTACCTGAGACACAGAAACATGACAGTTAGTTAATCGGTGAGTCGAAATACAGATATTTCTCCTTTTTCCATGTGCTAGAAAATAGTCCTAGAAAATTAGCGGAGCATACCTCGGCAGACGGAGACGGCTCCAGGGGAAGGACAGGGTGCCATGTTCCAGGGGTGGTTGTTCTGTGGTAGGACTAGGCGGGCTTGTTACCTGCTGTGAATTCTGGGAGGGCTGAGACCCAACCATGCACACCTTGAACACCAGCAGCACTAAAAGCCTAACTGCAGTCATTGCAAAAGAAATGTCTGTCAGCAAAATTGATTAAAATGATGCCAACCCGTCTGAGATGCTGACTATTAGCACAGAACTCATTTATTCATATCTCGTACACTGGGGTCAAGCAGCAAGGACCTCCCAAACTCAATAGTTAATACAAATATATTGACTATTCCTCTGGGATTCCTTTTTTGAACCTGAAAGACATGAAAAGGGGAATAAAAAGTCAAAAAAAATCTCTTTAAAGATAATACATGCATGTATACATTCTTATTACAGGTGTCAAAGTAAGAAACCTGCCACCACCCAGGACTTCATACTATTCTAGCAGAATCTCATTGAACTGAATTTAGGACTGTCTGTACTCTTTGTTTTCCTTTCCAATAGAAACTTCCCCTGTCCCTGTGCTTTCTTAGCAGAGTTGTAGACAGATATATCAACCATTAACTTTGTGTACCCTTTATACTTCTACTCCATAGCAATTTTTTATCGCTCAGTGCTTTTGGTTTAGCTGTCTCTTTCCTGGACACAACAGATATATTGCCAGCATGAACTACTACTGCTACCATTAACCCTGTTTAGTCTCTCTCTCCCATAAAAACACCAGTGGCAAGTGGTTTCCATGTTTTTGTATCTTGTTCCTGTCTCTTTTACTCTCACCTAGTCACGGCGTCTTGCTTATACTTTATTCTGTTGGAGTGTTTTATTTTCCCTGTTTAACAGGAGTTGTTCCTCTCCACTGTCACTGTATGCTTGGTAAGGATTGCTTCATGATCTGGAACTGGACTGTTTCTAACTGGAGCTAAATGTGACTGAATATTAGAATAAATTTAATCTTTTTTATTGCATTTTACTTGCACTGATTTGTCTGGTCTTGTCTTGGGAATTTTTATTGCATCAAATTGCCACCACATTGATAAAACGAACAGAACATAATTGTGGTGCAATAAACATATTGCTATGGGATATCTAGTTTACTTTAGACCGCCGTGTAGCTGTGAAATAGATATCTAATGTGGGGCCTAAAAAAATAAAAAGACTAGATTATTCTCTTAGAGCAGGTGGAGAAAAACTGCTAAGAATAACTGGGCTGTGCGGAGCACCACATGCTCGGTTAATTCTGGCACACAGAGCTCAGCTAAAACTCAGACCACAGCAAATCTATTCCTTTAAGAGATTCAAACTTGTGAGCATAAACAAGACAGCCTTCATTATACGGGCAGAAAGCAAGAGGAGGACAGAGCTATAACGAGAAAAAAAAGGTGACAGCAGCTGCCGGAGCACAGCTACAGTTCAATTCAGGTTGCAGGAGTATTCTTAAAGCTGCACTGTGTCAAACTTAATATTTACAACAAACATTTACAGACTCTTGAGTTATCCACAGCCTAGATGCATTGTTAGAGATGAGCTGGAACTTAGCTCTGCTCAAACTGTGAGAGATTTTAAGAATTACCAAAAAAAAAAAAAAAAGCATTACCTCGATCACTTTAGCTTCATCATGCTTCCTTGATGCTCAGTTTCACTTTCTCTTTTAAGATGCCGCCCACTGAGGATTAAAAAAAATGCTTAAATGAGTTTGTAGGTGAGCGTGTAAGAGAGAGAGGAGAGATGGTGGAACTTTAGATTCCAGGATACAGGCAATAAGGTTTCCTTATGAGTTAATAGGAGATACATTTTGAGCAAAGTGTCTAAATTGATTTACATGTTGATATTTATCACTTTCCAGAACAATGTCTGTGTCTGTGTGTGCAGGTGTTGCTGATATTATCTCACCTCAGACGCAACAGCCATACGCAGGTGGGACTCCGGTTGTTTCAGTATTATTATTAATGCCCTCTCCTCATTTCCCTGAAGTTTTAATGAATCCTAACAGAGCTTCACATGTGTAACATGTCTCCCTTCCTCCCTCTGTGTGTCTGGGTGTTTGGGTTTGTGTGTGTATTGGCAGTGTGTAAGGGGTTGCCATTGTTAGTATAAGGTCACAACAATGAGACATGCCAATCTCCCACAATGCAACGCTCCTGGCAAAGCCCTCTTTTAATGCACTGACACACAAGGCATACCAACACTCACCAACTAACACACACACAAACACACACACGTACTGCAAGCACTGATCAGAGCTCCTAAAAGTCAGAGTAGTTGCAGGTTAGAAATGACTGAGCCACGCAGAGGATTCATTTATCTTCCGATTATATATCTATGGACAGGTAAGACCTTTGACCGTGCTCCTTATTTCGTTAAAAAAAATAGGCAAAATATATATTTTTGCATGGAAAAAAACTCATCCTTTACAGAAGTGCAAATGGATGTGTTGGTGCTTAATACATTTTTACCATATATTACTACCAGCAACATTTAGCAAATACAAAATTGAATTGTTTTATTTATCTAATTTTTTAGAAATAATGTTCGATGCATAGTTAAGCTTGAAGGTGTCACATTTCTCCAATTTTATAGTGCCTGCTTTGACTACTTGATCATTTTAGTATTGATTTTAAGGTGCATTTAATGACTTTTAGAATCAACAGTCTAAGTTGTGCAAATTTATCAGTTCTGTTTTTATTGTGCAATTTTTTTTCCTTTCTTGTTGCTACTTTCCCTTGGATTTTATTTTTACTTTAATCATTTATTTTGTTTTAAATTCTTGTGTTTTAATTATCTTTTTTTAGTGCTTACTGTTTTTATAGTACTTTATAAATGAAGTTAGCTTGGCTTGTAAATCATCCCAAAGTAAAACCAAAAAGCTGTGCTTAGGGAACATTTTCATGTTGTCGAGGAGACCATTAATGTTTTCAAAAGTGACTTGGGATTTATTCATTTAGTTTGGCTTTTAGCTTTAGTCATTTAAATACACATTCCTAATTCAACCTTGTCCTAGACTAATCATACCTGAAGTTTTAATGAACTTTTAGTTAATTGTGTATTCAATTTACACATTTGTATTTAACATTTATTTTCTTCTATTGCTTCATTGATTATTATCTTCACATTATCTTAACTGTCTTTTTGTTATTTTTGACACTGTTGTCAGGACCTTTCATAAAGCATCTCAGATTGTTATCCACCTCCAATGTTTCCGTCTTATGATGAACACAATTGTGTTTCCTTACTCCTTCAAGCAAACTTCACCACTGTTAAAGACACATTTTCATCATATATATTTTTTTTTGTTTAGCTCCTCATTTTCAGACTTTACCTGTTTTTATTACGTCTTGCTTTGCTCAACATATAAAGTTTGCTTGAATGATTCATTTTTTCTCATCTCTGCAACCAATGGACATTTTTTGAGTCCATCTGCCACTCAGTCTTGCGGTTTCTCCATCTTCCTGCTTTTGTTTTAGTTGACTTGTGAACATTTTGATGTGATCTTTTCCACTTTTCTTGTTTCAGGAGGGGTGGAGGGTCATGTGCTGGCTTCTCTGGCCCCACCGGTCCACCTCTCAGGCGAGAGGCTTGGCTGGACCCTGCTGGTCTGTGTAGTGAGCGACTTCAGGAGAGGGCACCTGGAGATCAGCTGGAGGTCCGCCTCTGATGAGGACTACATCAACGTCGCCCCATACAACGGTGCTGTAAGCAGGAAGCATCGTGGCCACAGTGCTGTGGCGATGATCACTGTGGTCACCAATAACTGGCCGTCATACACCTGCTCTGTGCGCCGCAGGAAACCCTCAAAGGCCACAAAAAGGCACTGCATTGCCTCAAAAGGTATTGCTGATCAGAGTTTATCCATCATAAATTTGGAGCAACAGCACTCTGAGTTAGCTTCCAAACATTTCTGTTATTTCTAAAGGTGAGGATGAAATGTCCAGCAATGAAGAAGAAAGAGAAGGTAAAACATCGTTGAAGGCCCTCAGTGAAAAATTGCCCGTTTTTAAGTGGATTCAACATGTTTATGTGTGGCTTGATCTACAGATGTTGCTGTGAGGACCAACATTGTGGTCGTGCTGTGTATGCGGCTTCTTCTAACGAAGATAATAGTCTTTGATGCACTGATGACTATTTATGTTGTTATTAAGTGGTAAGAGTGACTCATCAAACAGGACACTATGAGGTCTTTGATTACAAGTACTTCATGTTTAATAGAAAGGAATAGGAAATTTAATCAGTGAATTCAATAATGGCCTGACTCCTCGATTTCTCAGGCGAGATTGTACTCTGTTGTGTGAAAGAAGGTTTCAGCATACATGTATTTATTACTAATGTAGGCCTATTTTACACTGTGAAATCAAAACATCTAACACCAAACAGTTGCAGGTAATTTTGTCATTACATAGGTGACGTTAGTGGTGATTCAAGATGGCAGTACCCAAGGCAGGCTCCATGTATGACACTTAATCATTTTAACATTTGGATAGCTCCACTTCGTGACTTCATCTCATCATTTGTGATGAGACGGAGAAATCTCACCAAATAGGCAGATGCAAATTAAGGCAGAAAATTGTCATCTGTAGTTTCCCTTTCATATTATGGTTTAAAATTAAATTTGCCCTTTTATGTAAAATTTCAGCTGCTTGACACAACAATAGCCCGAACCCACTGTCTTTATTTAGTTACCCTCCTGAAACTGAACCCCTATATGCTGGGACAGTTTGGGATTTTATTGCTTCTAATAGGCCACTGTAACTGTCAAAGGTATAATGTGAACAGTATGACAAAAATATTAAAAACCTTCTCCTGAAAAGAGATTTTGTGGATTTGAGCCCTAATTGAAATCACTGATTGCATGACATTTTGAGGAGTAACTATTAGGTCACTGCAATAATTCAGCTGTTGCTGATTAACTATATTGATTTTTCTGAATACAGATGAAAAAACCTACCTAAACAGTCTAAAATCTTTGCATTTTTTATAGATATTTGAAAAGGAAGAGCTTTGGATACAGAGCATCATGCTGAAAAGAAACCGGAGCAACTGAAGCTTCTTCTTTTGTCAACTCGGAGAGGATTTCTACACCAAAAGATGAAGGGATTGCTCCCGTCCTTTATAGTTGACTTCATGAAGATGTCTTTTCAGTGAGTTTTTGGGGAAAGCTACAGGAACAACAGAAGTGAACCTCGAGAGTTTACTGTTCTGAATTAGTCGTGGCGCCTTTTTTCAGGTTTTTTTTTTTCTCACATCCCAGGTGTTGCTGACTGTGGCAGTTGAAAAGAGATCCTGTTTGTGAGGCCAAGTCTGATGGTATCTGATCAAAACGAAAACCTCACACAGGTGGATCAATGCTCGAAAATTTTGTTCACTTTTTAAGTCGTGAGGAGCTCCAGTGTTCAGTTTGAATAGAATAAATATAATAAAAAAAATAGATTAAAGAAATTAGCCAATAGAATGAAATGTAATTTCTGTTTAACTTTCCAACAGCTTAATTACCAAGGATTCACAGCATTTTTGTATTTTGTCTCTTCACACTTTAAAATTTTGTGATAGACCAGCATAAGGCACAGCATAATTGTGACATGAAAAGAGTTATACATGTTTTTTAATCCTTTTTTTGCACTTGGATGTCTGAAAGTTTGGTGCATTCCTACTGGCCTATATTGAGCTCACTCATCAGGTTCTTGTTCCTGCTGAATGCATCCACGCCGCATAATGCTGCTGCCACCATGTATACGTGACATTTGAAGGTACTTAATTGCCTTGAAACTTCACTTTTGAGTATCAAAGTATTGAGGGTTGAAGAACTCAAGGATTTATTTGTTAAGAAAAATTAAAAAACATATATTGTTTTCCATTTCTCAACTACATGCTTCTTTTCTTGGTCTTTAAGTGAAAATCCCAATTATATACTTTGAAGGTTGTTGTTGTGCCGTGATGAAATGTGAGAATAGTTCAAGGTGTTTGAATACCTCTGCAAAGTCCTGTATAAATTGCTGTGAGACCAGTTCAACACAAACTGGAAGACCAGATAGAAACAATAAGCTATAAACAAGGTTTCAAAACACAAGATAAAACCTTGAATTTAGATCATTTGATTAAGCTTAACTGTTTATTTCAGGATAATAGTGTTACACACCTAGAAATTTTACTATTGTATCATTGTTTTATGATTTCTCTTCTCTTCTAAATTATATTAAACAAAATTAAAACCCAGAGTGGGTAGCAACTAGTCACATTTACTCTGTAATACATATTTGGAAATGTATTTGTTCCACATTAATTTGTTATTTTGTATTGATGTAACTTATTTTAACTTGTTTTTTGTTTTGTTCTTTGTTTAATTTCATATATATTTGTCTGATAGTCCAATCACACCATTTACACAAATGAAATTAGACGTTCTAATCAAACCGGTACTCAGTAGTGGCCTTTTTGCCAAACAGATTTCACTCTTAGTGAGTAATGTTTTGGATGACAACTTTTTACTTCTACTTGAGTTAGATATACTGAGGTGATGAGTACAAATATCGGCTACTCTCCCCACCTCAGTGACCAGACCAGAGGAGAATCTAAGATCCCGCACAAAAAGGTTTTTGGACCTGGTCAAGGAATTGTTACTTCATTATTGTTTTAAATCTAGTGTAAACCCCTTGTTATTCAATGCCTTGCAATTTAATTAATTGTAATTAAATATTTAAAACCTGTTTTAGACCATCAACCTTCCAGACGCTACAGAGGAATTTGGTATATAAGGCTATATTTGATATATTTACATGGTGGACTGATGTTTATTAAGATGTTTAACACATAACCAGTTCAGCTGCCTTATATTGCTGTTTCTATAGTTATCCTATAATTATTAGACATTAAATAATACATCACTGCTGACTTGATTTCATTCTGTTTAAATAAAAGACCAGCACACACTTTGTTTCTTCCATTCTGTTTTTTTTTTTTAGTTTGTTTTTTGAGCGCTTTGAGTAACACACTAACATAGCAAGGAAGCACCACTAGGTGGCAGAACAATCACATCTGACATTTTATTTAAATATTTTATCCAACAGCAAGAATATGGAGCTTAACTTCCCCTACAGGACACTACGTTCATAAATAAGTTAAGGTATTTCAACACTGACCAGCCACTCTTCACCAAACCGACACGCACAAGATGAAAGGAGATCTCAAAATGGCTAAAACTAAAGTTGATCCAACAAACTGGGAATAAATATACAGAATGTTACATGTTCGATAGGGCGGGAAATTCTACGAGGCGTTGATTCCCACATCACAGTGCTTATACAGACACATTTCAATAATCTGAACAGTTGTGTTTTTCACTTCCAGTATTTTTCTTCGTATCCCAAGATGAAACACCGGGCCAAAGGATAAACAGGTTTACAGTAGCAAGTTTTAAAAATAGTGGGGATGAAGGTGCTGGTTTGGTCATGATTCCTGTGTACATTAAACATGCCATTTGTCTTTGGTAAAAATCAAATCAAGAAGGGTGTAGCACAACATAATACAGTCTGTACTTTCCTGGGACTAAAAAGGTCAGTTTTTGGCACATACCAGGGGCTTTACCTCAACTTTTATTCAACTTACTGGTTCCTTTCTGGGAATCGACCAGGTACTCTTCAGGATCTTACTTGTATTCTGAAACTTACCAGGTACTCTCCTGGAACTTTTTACTTCTTATCAAGTATGTCTCCATGTCACATAGCCTCGTTACTGAAAGTAGCTTCAGCAAAAGTTCCTGGTTAGTTCAAAGGAAATACTTGGTAAATTCCTGGAAAGTAATCAGTAAGATTTGTGAATGATTTTGGAAACTACCTGATTAGTTCCTCAAAAGTAAGTCAGAAAAATCACGAAAGTGCCAGGAAAGTAATCGTTAACCTAACTGAAAGCTCCTGGAAAGTAATCCTTAAGCTAAATGAAAGTTGCAGGAAAGTACCTAGTGAGTTTCAAAAAAGTACCTAATAAGTTCTTGGAAAGGTTTGGAGAAAGTGCTTGGTAAGTTCCAAGAAAGGTCATAAAAATACGCTCTTACATTCAGGAAGGTACAGGCAGTTTTATGTGTTATGTATAAAAAAAATGCAGTATTATCATTACATGTTGGCAAAAAGTTTGAATTATCTCTAGTGTGAGTCACATTAAATAAAGCAAACATTAATTAGTTCTTAAAAAATATCCAAAATCCTTGCAGACACGCGCGCATACACAGACACACGCACACACACTTAGCTGGAATCAAATAACAACCGAGTAGTACTGATGACATTTGCTGCAATAATACATTCAACAGAAAACCTCACATTAACTGACTTTAAAGGAGACGCTGACCCGGATCAGCTGCTGGAAGAATGTTTCATTTTAGCCTCAATGGCAGCTCCTCATATTCAACTTATTCTGAAAGGAGCAAAACAACAACAACAACAACAAATACTTGAATAGTTATTGGTTTTTGGTGAAAAAAAAAAAAAAAAAAAAACCCAGAAACACTGACTGGCATCGTGTAAAAAAATGTCAAAATAAAGTGCTTTCATTAAAAAAACAAGCCTCTGTGTGAGGTATTTAAAAAAAATCTGATGCAATGACAGAAACAAAAAAAAATCTCTACGCTATCACACTGTGCACTTAAGGGGGAAAAAAATAACTATGTACAGATGATTCACCCACATGGAAACATTTTTCTCATTGTCAGTTGCATTTGATGATTCTGACGCTGCCAGGAGAAGTGCAGTTAGTGCTGGCAGGCTTTCCTGTGCACCCCCCCACCCCCTCATGTTAAAACACTTCCAGTTCCCAATCACTGTCCGACCTGCTGTTTTTTTCTCCGCATCAGTGCTCAGTATCAGTGCTCGGCTAAACAAATCCTCCCTAACTCCTCTTGTAGTGCACATACATGGGCCTACATGCATTCAGGCACACAGGGACTGCCATTCTCACAAGAATACGACGCTCAGGGCGCACAGCAGGAGCGGAGTGAGCTTTTTGATAAGCTGAGAGTTGGAGAGGAAGAAGGAGGCTGCAGAGCCACGGGGGTATATCCTCCATCTGTCCCGGTGTGGATGAAGGTTTTCCATGTCCTTCTGGGCGCTGTGTGCAGCCAATGTAAAGTTAGCATCTCCAGTGGTGAGGAGATCAAACACGCAGGAGTGGAAGTAGATGTCTAGGGCCTCCAGCTTCTCACTGCAGCGCTCCTTCGCCCCTTCCACGCCAAAAACGTGTCTAGCACCAAAGGGGTACGCCTGCATTTGCGCGGAGTAGCCTGGCCGGCGCAGCTGCTGTCGCTGCAGGCCGAGCGCGGGCGGAGAAGGCGGCAGGGGGAGGTGGCCCGCCTGGTCGATGCGCTCGCTGCTGGGGCAGCCGTTCAGGCAGAGCTGCAGGTCCTGGGTATCATCGTAGGCCTGAGCCAGCTCCTCCGGGATCCGCACAGCCAACGTCAGGTAGCGCCCCAGCTGGCGAATGATTACAGTCACGCCGATATAGCCAGCGTGCAGCTCCACGTGGCGCCCGGGGCTGCGTTCAGAGATCCAAAGAGCCCGGACCTTCCCGGCCGCGCCGTCAGCGCCGAAGGAGGTGTGGATGGGGTCTCCGCTGCTCACCGTGCCGTCATCAAAGGCAGCTGGGAGGCTGTCCGTGACTGCCTGGTACACCCTCTGGTCTGTGCAACCCTCATATGGCTTGAAGATGATGGTGATCTACAGTGAGAAACAGTGTAGAAATGGTTTGTATTGTCGAGACTCAACATCAGAGAGAGAGAGGTTTGAGAAGGATCCTTTTATCCTTATTATTCAGAGCTTTGCTATAGCGGTGGTTCGTGACAACAGGTGGTGCTCTTTTCGACCCTCTGCACTGCAAAATGAGAACTAAAAGTAAGTGCAATTTTCTTGAAATTATGTATTTTTTCCTTGATTTGAGCAGCTAAATAAGACTATTTGCCAATGGAATGGGCATTTTTACCCCTAAAATAAGATAATTAGTCATCCTGCACTTCAAATAAGATGATGGAGATGAACTGTTTTATATTTTAAGTGCAAAAATCTTATTCCATTGGCAAATAGTCTTATTTACCTGCTCAAATAAAAAAATAAATAAAAAAAATACTAATTTCAAGAAAATTGCACTTACTTTTAGTTCCCTTTTTGCAGTGTGCAGTTTTTTGGGATACAAAATGGCGCTGTGGTCTGCTGCATGTTATGCAACAACCATGTGTTAATTGGCACCCACCAAAGTCAATGTGTGCATATTTTCTGTCAATGGTTGATTTTCTGCATATTTGCAAAACCCACTTGTGATCCATTTAGGGCCCCACTCCTCTGGAGCGGGCGACGACGCAGTTTTTTCGCTCACATTTATATGATTGTTTTGTTTTTTTTCGCTACAGGAAAAAACTAAATTGAGAAAGATTAAGACGACGTGGTTTAGAAATCTAGATCCAAAATAAAAAGCCACCCACACCGAGACACAATCCTCTCAATATTTATGAAATGACTTGATGACTTTCTAACAAGTTGTAATTTGACACAGCTATGAAAACATGCTGACACATGAACGCGCACACTTGCTCCAGGGGTGTGCAGAAGCAGCGGTGGACGCAGGGTGTGGTGTGTGAGCATTACGGTTAACTCCGGCATCACAGTTCCGGTGAATGGCTGCTTTGTTCACATGACAGCCGTGAGGAATGAGGCCTGGCAGCCCATTAAGCCTGGCGGGCTGTTAATGTGGGTGTATATGAAAGTGTGCGTGCGGGTGTGTGTGTGTGTGTGTTCGACTCTAATAGTCGTGACTAATAACTCGCCCCACCTCTGACACAAGGTCAAATCTTCAGCTGCAAAGTGCCGAAAACCAGCTTTTTGCTCCCTCTGCTTGCGCGGGTGTTGGTGAATAGCTGTTTGTGCATGTGCTTTAATAATTAAAGCTATCCACTAAGCTAGAGGGGGCAAATCATCGGGGGAAATATCAGCATTTTTTCTTTAACACCACAAAGATCACCTTGTGTGGCTTGTCCTCCATGCAGTGCCGTGCACAGATGTGTGTACGCGTATCTTTGCTGTTGCACAGGAACCTTTTAACACACACAGTGCTTTAAGCTGACTGCAAGGAGTGCTACTTATGAACCTGTAGGACCCATATTCACTCTTATAGACACACGAATGCTTCCAAATGTGCTTATAAGTAAACAATGGATCCCTTCACGCATCTCATTCCTCCCTATTAGCGGTCAGGCTATATGCAGCCGTTAACCGAGTTAGGTTTGCTGCACTGCTGCAGTCACAAGAGGCGGTCACAAGATCGAGGACGCTTGCCTTGCACCTGTGTGCCTGTGGAAGCCAGAGAAACGCAGAGGGAGTCTGGAAGGGAGCTAAGTAGAGCAAGGTTGTTTTCTGGTTTCCCACTGATAAGATTTCTTGTGTTGTGGCAAGGAAAGGAACAAATAAAAAGCACACACACACACACACACACACACAAAGAGAAAAATAAACTATGTCAGCCTCACTGTTTTAGTGGGCTCTGTCAGTCTTAATACCAGGAAATTACAGATGTGCTTTCAACTTAATTGGCCCTGACCCCTGGTGGGCATCAGCCAAAAATCCAGTTTTTGTCAGATGCACTGTACTATTCACAACAAACAACACTCTTCAGTGTGGACACTGTTACATAGGGAAGAAGACTATTTACCATATCAAATGAAGCACAGAGATGTAAGATGCTAATCAAAATACACTCATTCAGAGAGACAGAGAGTGCAGGAATATGGTTACATAACGGGAAGTCTGAATGTTTTAGCTGTCTACATCCGTCTGTTATGGAACATGCTGGATTTGGAAATGCTGGCAGCCCTTTTGGAAGTCTCTGTTAATGCTGTAGTGCTAGCAGCGCTGGTCGCTAGCAGCGCTAGACGCTAGCAGCGCTAGTCGCTAGCAGCGCTAGTCGCTAGCAGACGTCGCTAACAATAGTTAAAAATGTCAACCCTGTAATCATTTAGACTTTGTTGTAAAATATTTGCCAGCCCCCTAATATAAATAATAAATTCTAATGACAAGTAGGCTGGAACAACATAATTTCAAAGTTTTTCTTACAGTCCTTAAAGGGGCCTAGTCACACACTATGATTTTACGAATTTCTACGCCAGTACCTCACTCTGGTTGCACACAAAGGTTTACTGATTAATTTATCACGCCCTGTTGGCTTATTATATTTTATTTCTGTGTTTTACACTTTGTTTTAACTCCATTTGTTAGTAAACAAGGCTTTTATGCATATTTACCATGCGTGCAATGAGTAAACAAGGAGAAGCAATGGAGTCGAGGTACAAAAGTAAAGAGCTTAAGTAGCCTTAGCCCTGTAGATCGGGTTGGTATTCGAGCGCCCTGAGCTGTGTCTTTGCTGCGAGACATTGCAGGACGGTCTACTTGCTTTTACAGTAGCTGCATCCATTGTCGCCATCTTGCTTTCTGATAGTTCAGCGGTACTGCCAGCAGGTGGCACAACAATGATTATGTCTGCTGATCGTGCCCGGTGCAAAGTTCTTTTCAAGTTCTAAGGACTAAGTAAACACCATCAGGAGAAAATCATGGTGTATATTGTCTGATTTGAGTATAAATATATGTTTTTTGTGTTTTTTAATGACCAAAACATTTGATTAGGCTTCTTTAAAAAGAAATCTGAACCAGCTAAAACAAGCATCGACGGGTCAAAGATCAAAAGTAACACAAAGGTTTTTTATAATTTTTTTCCACCATTTCAACAGTTCTCACCTTGTTGGTTGCGGTTGCACTGGAGCCGTTAACCACGGGAACATTAGTGACCTGCACCGACAGATAGTCATTGTCAATAAGAGGCCATGCCCCCTCCACCTTACAAGTCTGGAAACTGTCCTTAAATGTTCTCAGGTGGGGGTCCCCGAATAGTCCACAGAACAAGTACCCGGGCCGAGAGCGGCCATGGCCATGGGAGTGAGAGTGGATGTGGGAGTGTGTGTGGGTGTGCTGGGTGCGGCTGTGGTAGTTGCAGGGTTCAAGGTGGATCTCGGGGTGCGCAGAGGGAGTTGGGCCATCTCTGGAACAGTTCCTCTGACTCATGAGGTCCGAGATGCCCAGCACGGCTGAGTGGTACACCAGGTTTCCCCGGCAGGCCTTAGCTGTCCCCTGGGTGCAGGCTGAATACGCGCGTAGAGCCTTGCAAAACTCAGCGTGAAAGCCATCCACGGCGGGCGTCAGGTGGGAGGTCAGCGAGACAAAGTCGGTGGTGCACTTCTGGATGCGACACTGGGTGGTAGCCACTTGGCACTGACCTGAACGGGACAAACAAAGACAGTCTGAGATAGCTTCATAAGACAAAACATGTGTTTGCAGCAGATGGCAAGCTAAAGAAGCTACATATGTCTGACAATTTAGGTCTAAACCTGATCTTTCTAGAAATGGAAAATCTGTGCACTAACATGAACAGGCTTAGATAGAGGTGTGAGAACGATTTCTTTGATCTTATACTCGCAACGCTCTATGCTGCTACAGTCAAACCCAATAAAAGTAGAAAAAGAACCAGCAGCCGATTAAAAGTCTCGATCAATCAGCAGTGCCGCTTTGTGAGTGCAATAAACCTGAAGTGTAATAAACCAAAGAGCACCCAGACAAGAACGATGAAGCAACTTCATCCCACAAGCAGTCAGATAATACTGCCCAGACAGCCAGGAAGTACGTAAAATAGTTTTTTAACTGTGCGGTGGCTTCAGCTTTGCTGCACATAGAGCTAAAGAGCCTTACAGAAACATTAATACCTCCTGAAATGTTTCCCATTTTGTGGCTTCAACTTCAAACCATAATGTATGTAAGTAGGATGTGATATCATAAAACAACACAAATTAGTGTCTAATTGTGACAAGAGGGAAAAAATAATGCGTGATTTTCAAAACCTTTTACAAATAGAAATCTTTGTGTCTATTTCTATTCGGCACATTTTACTCCCAGGCTGTCCACATAAACTGACAGGCCAGGCATAGAGGCCATTACACAGAGAAGGAGCTAAGAAAGTAACTCTGGAGGAGCTGCAGAGAGCTACAGCTCAGGTGGGAGAATGTGCTTACACTGCTTAGTAATGCACCCCATCAATCTAGTTTCAAGTAAGAGTTTCAAGAAGAAAAACGTTGAAAGAAACACTGCAGATGACCCTGAACACACCATCCCACCTCATGCTGTACGCACTTTGTGCATACAAAATGACAATAAAGATATCTATCTATCTATCTATCTATCTATCTATCTATCTATCTATCTATCTATCTATCTATCTATCTATCTATCTATCTATCTATCTATCTATCTATCTATCTATCTATCTATCTATCTATCTATCTATCTATCTATCTAAAATATGGTGGTGGTAGGATCATGCTGTGGGAGGCCTCAGCATGGACAGGCAAGCTGCTAAGAGTTGATAGGAAGACGAATGAGCTAGTCTGGGAAGAGAACCAGCAGGTTCACCTTACAGCGTTAAAATGGCATAGTCAAAACCAAGACCCCAGTTCAATCAAGAACATTTGGTAAAACTTGAAATTATCCACGCTTAGACAGTAATAATCCATCTATGTTCTTCAGGTTTGGAGGCTTTAAAGGAAATTATGTCATATTTCAGCAAAAACGTCCTTTGTTTTTGTAGTTAGCGTTGAATAAAGAAGAGCGCGAGAGAAAATTAAACATCAAAAGCCATTTGTAAGATGTGTAGCCATTTTTCATAGGACCTGTTCAGTTACGCCACACTTTTGAGATATTTCTCTGAATATGTGTCATCTTCCTTCCACGTCACAACGAAGTGCTAATCTGCGCTGGCCTATCACATAAAATATTGTGTTTGTAAAGTGACAAAATGCAAAAAAAAAAAAAAAAAAAAAAAGTCCAAGCAGAGAATGGCATGTATCAAGATTTCTGAAAACTTAGATGACTGGCGCGTTTGCAACCCTCTCTTTAAAAAGAACAAACACATGATCAAGAATTCACTCTCACACCCCTCGGGGAACTGATTCCTTGGTCTGTGATTTTGTATCTGTTTTCTCATTTCTAAGTGGAACGAGGGTCAAAACAGGCCTTTTGTATTACTGACCATCAGATGGACAGAGAGAGTTAGAGCCAGAGAGAGAGATTAGAGACCAGACCTAATCCATCAGTCACAGCGTGCTCCTATTAGATTAGTCCAGAGAGAGAGAGAGAGAGAGAGAGTGAGAGGAAGGCTCTGCAGAGAGGGGCCGGCTGCACACAAACACAAGCAGGGCTAAGAAAAGAAATATGGTGGTATGACTCTGATGTCTGAGCACAAGAAAAAAATAAATAAATCTGCACCCTCCATCAGTGTCACACATTCACGTCACACATTCACGTAGATTACCGCTGACAATTAAGCCTACTAAGTAGCGAAGTCCACAAGCTCTCCTCTTTGTGGACTCATAAAGGACTTCTGTCCCACCATGTGGGGGCAGTGCTGCTCTGAGTTTTCCGAAATTGACAAATCAGGGTGCAGATGTAGACCCCCACTCACAGCAGGCTTCAGAATCTCTCCCCTGCTTGTTAAACACTGACACCAGCCAAAGATATGCCCGGCGCACATACATGCACAGGCTGTCTGAGCACTGAGGGCTCATTGTGTCTGTTGCCCCGCCACTCCAAAGGCCTGCCTTCTTTTCCCTCCTAGCAGGCCTGTAGGACCCAAGTACTGCTGCTAGGAGTCTAATCGGAACCACCTTTCAGCCGCATGTAGACCCCTTTATACGTCCTCGTGCGGACATCTGTTCACGTTTCATTTTTTTTTTCAACCACAATTTCACATTGCTCAGATGGAAGGCAAAACCCTCTTTTATTGTCTGTTGGATTCACTAAAACTGTCTCGCAAAGATTAAAAACCGACCAGATACCGAGGAAGAAAAAGTTTGCGCCGGCTCCGAATGGATCACAGAAGAACCACTGCTGGCTTCTGGCCTTCCATGAGGAGATGTTCGTGTTATAATTAAATATGTTCTGCCTATCTAAGGTTACTTATTAAAGAGAATTATCTTATCTTTGTTCTCGGGGGATTCTCGTAATCTTATTAAGTATTCATAGCTGTTCTTTCAAAAGAAAATCCAAGCTATGCATATAAATAAGGAACGTAAGGTAAAGCAAGTAAAGGTGGCGAATACTGAAAAGGCTTTAAAAATGTTATTAAGAGAAGAATAAAGAAATCGCCATGTTAGGATCTGAGGTGCTCAGAGGTGTGTTTGTGTTATCCCCTGCTGCAAAGTTTCTATTAAAGACACATGAGTCAGACCTTTCTCCAAAAATGATACACACGTCTCCATATTTCTATTATTTTCAACTTTTCTTTCCTTCATGTTAGCTGTTATTGCACTTGCCAGGGCTTCAGGTCACCAGCTCCCGGTTCTCCTGCATGCCAAGGCAGCTTCTCCACCACCAGACAAGAGGTCAGGAGATCCCAGACTAGAATTTTTTATTTATTTATTTCATCGGTTCTCTGTCTCCGAACCTTTTCTGATAATCCAGAGATCAGACAAAAAACACTGACCTACTGGGATCACCTCTCAGCCGAGGGAACAGCTCGCGAAGTGCTTATTGATCACCTCGGTTGTGTGCGCTCTCTCACGTTCTCTACCAAGCACGCAGCCGCCTAAGCCCCGGCAACAATAGCTCCTAAAAAAATCCAGATGCTCCCTGCCATCCCTGTGCAAACACGCGCGGAGCTGACAGCCGATGACATACGTCTGAACAAAAGTAACACAAACAAGACCTTCTTCACACCTTTTAGCAAATAAACCGTTCTGTTTGCCTCACCAAACCAAATAATACACATTCTTTCCTGGTGAGGCATGTGTGGCAGGAGGTGCTGAGAGGGTTTTAAACTAAACTAGGTGCTGTGTGTGTGCAGAAACAGGAGCGTATAGGGGGGAGTGTTGGGGTCCTGCTACCCAGCACTGTTTAACTAATTACAAGAGGTGTGACTGTCCAACACATAGCCAAAAAAAAAAAAAAAATCCTCCACACACACAAAAAGACATAGAAATGCTGGGGGAAAGGGGAGATTGTACTGAACATAAAGCAATCCGGAAAAGAAGAAGTGATATTTCTCTTAGACAGACTAAAGAGCTCAAATCTGTGTCAATTAAGCGCTTGCCAATGAGTTTCTGCTTTTGGATCCCTCAAAGATGAACTATAAATAGAATAATGAGGCATTAAAAGAATCTTTGATGACTTTTAATGCTTTTCTTTCTCCGATCTTGACACTTCAGTCAGGATTAAATCCCACTATGTTGTGCTTTCAGGTCTGGCAACACTTACAGACCGAACTTGGATTTCAATGGATCTGTGATGTATGGAGAGGAGGAGAAGTAGCAAGCCCTGTTTCCCCCTTCTCTTCCCCTCCTCCATGAGCCATTAAGGGGCAGACAGGAGAATGACGGCCCAGGAGAGAGGAGGAGAAACTCGATCCGGACTCAGACTGCTGCACTGCCGCTTTGGAGAGGGCCATTGTCAGGCAGTGTAGCGGTGCTGGGCCCCCCGACGCAAAACACGCTCACAGACGCCTTAATAACTCATTAATTATCTGAAGTCATGCTAAAGCGCGAACAGGGGTGACGTGGTATAAAGTGAAGTTGTCTAGAATTACAGTGAAGTGCACAAACGAAGTGTAAAACGGAGGATCCAGCGAGGGTTTGACCCGAAGACGTGAGGGTTTAGTTACCTATGCGAGCGCCGCAGCAGAGACCGATGATCAGCAGCAGCAGCGGCCGGAAGCGGCGCGTCACGGACGGGGAAGCGAGGCGCTCAGCCCCGCGGCAACAGCATCTGGCTCTCCCCATCCCCGTCCATGCAGGGCCAGGAGGGGAGAGTGGACGGAGTCCCAGAGAGCGGGGACGGGTGGTGTCCAGGCCTCCTCCTCACCCCCTCTTCAGCCTCTTCTTCCTCACTCTTCTCTCCGTCCTCTCCTTCTCGGGTGCGTAGGGGCATTAAAGCACAGCTGCTCAGCGGAATGCAGGGCGTAGGAGGAGGGGAAGACTGGAGAAGAGGTGGGGGGAAAAAAAACAAAAAAAAAAACAATGTGCGAAGTCACTTTACTCCGATGACACTTTTACTTTTCTCCCGGGTCCCACGTGTTTTAGGAGCGCTCCCTGGCTCGGCGGTCCGACTTTTGCTCTGACTGCGATCTGCTCTGCTCTGCTCTCCGACACCCAACAATCACATCCCTCCCTCCCCTCATCAAACAGGGATTTCTCCTCCACTCTCTCCGCTCCACTCCCCTTTCACTTTCTCCTCCTCCTCCTCTCCTCCTCCCCCCTCCTCCTCTGGCTTTCCAACAAATCAATAGAGAATCAACCAAACCCTGCTGGCGGAAAACCCGCCCACCCCGAGGCAGGAGGACATGGCTTGAATAAAAGTAGTAAAACAACAATTTCAGTATGAATATCAAAAGTGAATTTATGTTTCCCTAATTCAATTCAAACGTTGAAACTCATATAATATGTTGATCAACACACACACACATACTGGGAAATACATCATTGTGTGGACCTTCCATTTACTTCCATTAATTTTCTATTGCCCTTACCCTGAACCTAAGATCACAGGTACATACCCTAACCCTAACCTAAACTCAATTCACACCTTGGTCCTAAACCTAAGCATCAGCCCAATTTGCATTGTGTGGACCTTGCAAAATGTCCTCACAATGCCAGTTGTCCACGCAACGTTGGTCTACTGTCGAGTTTTGGTCCTCACAACGATAGACATACATGTGCACACACACAGAGACGCACACACACACACACACACACAGCGACACATCAAGAATATATTTCTGTCAATGCTGATGATAATGTCTACCTACTGAAAAATATGTGTGTTGTTACTCTGTACAGTACATGGACTCGTCCCTTGGTCAGGGCTGATTTTGCATGAATTGCTGCATCAGTGCAGTGTGGCATGGAGGCTCTGAAGTGTTCAGGAAGCCCAGGTCGCTTTACTAGCATTCATCTGTCTGCATTGTTGGATCTAGTGCCGTTCATCTTCCTCTTGACAATACCCCATGTACTCCCTCTACGGTTTAGACTAGTTGACTTTGCTGGCTAATCAAGCATAATGATACCATGGGCATTAAAGGAAAAGTCCGGTCAAAATCAGAATTCAAACTGCTGAAAGTACTTTAAATATAAAAAAGGACTTTAAATATAAAACTATTACATACTGTTCAATAAATGATACGTTTTTTTTTTAATTAAGAGTAATTTTCATTTAATCATGTTTATGTGGAGGCGTCCATCTGTTACCTCCCAGTTTGTGACGTCACATCGCGGGACCGGCTGTTGAGCAAGTCCCAAGGCTCTATTTGTTGTTTGTCACTACGCGCTATTATCCACGATGGCGACAACCAGAGCTCTATACGAAGCAGAGAGTGATGGATTAATTAGCGACAGCGATGGGAGTCATCATCATCTGATAGTGATATGGATTTTTTTTAGCAGAGTTTCTTGACAGCAACCAGACTTTTGACGGAATCCAGCCGTACCAGTTTGAGCCCATGAGACCAAAAAGGGACGATGTGAGTTGAATCTGTCTGCTGCGACACCACAGCCGTCTCCTTATTTTTGTGTTATTCTTCTCAGTTTGTTGTTCCTGCCGATGAAATATCTCAGTGTCAATATCAATTAAAATTAGTGCTGTCAGTTTTAACGCGTTAACATTGTTTGACCATAACGGCGCCTTTTTTAACGCGCGTTAACAGCATTATTGTTTTTTCCCCCACCACGCCCTCCGGACTGTGTTTGGTGTTTTATTTCCCCTCGGCTTACGTTGTTCCAAAATTGCTAGAGACTTGCATAACAGACCAGTGCTCACTGTTGCAAAGCCCGATTATTTTATGCAACTAATAAAAGTCGCTTGTTAATTTCCATGTTGCGGGTATCGGTTTTGGGCTTGTTTCAGAAAGTGAAGTGGATTGTTTCGGCTCTAAACTAAGTGACACTGCCACACTTCAGACACCAGCGGAAATATCCCTCCGCCTCATAACGCACTGCAGCTCATCCTGCCATAGGAGCAGAGTTGAAATAAGTAATGTTTTTTTCACTTTTACCCGATGTATTGGAACATCAAACTGCCATGCACGTGAGCATTGTTGCTTTAACAATAGCTCTCGTGAATTTCAATGGTGAAGTCCTCTGGAAATCCAAAATAATTGTTGTTGATCGCAGCTGTGTAGAACGGTTCCTACTGAGTTTGCTTATAAAGTGTGGAGAACTGCCCTCGGCTCACCGCAATGTTACATCACAGGATGTGATGTCAGGTGGCCGTTTTTGCCCATATTTGGACAATAATGGCCGCCCCCAGTATCAGTGATCGCGACAACAATGTTTTCATTTATTTACTGAATAACGCTAAATTCATTAAATCACCACAAACGTATTAGTTTTAGTTATAGCTAATGATCCACTGATTTTTCCTTGTTGACCGGACTTCCCCTTTAAAGCACATATTATTTTTGGCAGTTTGGGCACGCACCAAGTCCAGCTGGAAAAACGAAAACAACATCTCCCAAAAAGGATGTCAGCAAAGAAAAACCTGAAGCCCTCTGTTTGCTGGTTGGCTTCTGCACTGACTTTGGACTTGATGAAGCGCAGTGGACCAACACCGGATTATGTGGCACCCCAAATAATCACAGACTTTACAGTGGACATGAAGAATCAAGAATCTTTGTTGTCATTATGTGATACCATAATGACATTTTTGATTAGCCAGACACCGGCTCAGAATGCACACACATTACACATAACACACAGACACAACAAGACATAATCTTTTCAAATCTTCTGTATTTTTATTTATTTATTTATTGAAATCAGTTGACTGCACCATGAGAAGCTTAAATTGTGGAAATAGTCCTTAGCATCTAATAGACTTATTTCCAAGTCAAGCAGTCAGATAACATTCCCTTATGATATAGACTACGGTGCAGTTGCATGAGTGTATCACATGAATGCTCCTTTATTTGATGCACTCATGCAAACAGTAAAGTACTATATAATAAATTTAGATCTTCAAGTTAAAGAACTGTGCAATTTGCATGGATGCCCAAACACATTCCATGAGAAACTGAAGTGTGTGAATGCACATTTGCATGTGAAAGACGGTGTAAATAATTCAGGTAATATGGCTTTCCTTGATTTACAAATGAAATGCAAAATGTAGCACTTTCCTCTAAAAATATGACTTTGGCCAACTGAGCAAACTCATTTTTCCCATTATCCCGGGTAAAACACCTCTGACGTTCTCTCCTACTCCGGATTGGTTTGGCAGGAGTGTGAACACTGTAGCCCTTGTCCAGGGTATGTCTTTGTGTGGAGGCTCTTTCAGTCCAGAGCTGTAGTCCACGTCTTCTGAAACTTCCCCAAACCCTCTAATGGACTTTGCTTTTCTAACAAATTTCTTAATTGCACTCAGTTTGCCATTGGTGTATTTGAAAAAAACGGCCCTCTGAACAAGCAGCTTTCTTAGCAATTATATTTTGTGCTTTATATGCAGTTGAAACAAGATATTAGCATCCTCTGTATAAAAATACATAGAAGCTTTGTTTTCACTGTCTAAACTTTCAAATTTTAGGTCTGCTAGAATTACAAAAAATATCTTAATTTACTAAATTCCAGAATTATGTGTGATTTTTATAAAACCCAATTTGATTCAGAAGTTTACATACATTTTCTACGTATTTGGTGGAGTGGCATTTTAAGCTGTATGACTTTGGATTTCATCCCACATGTTTCTAATAATAGTTTGCTGGAGGTTTTTTTTAGCCCATTCTTCTTGACAGAACTTATGTAGCAGGGCCAAGTTTGTTGGCCAACCTGCTAACACACACGTGTTCAGCCCTGTCCACAAATTTCTATATACTGAGATCTGGGCTTTGTGATGGCTACTCCTAAACATTTACTTTTATTGCCCTTAAGCCACTTTGTAACTTGTATAAGGGCATGCTGGTGTAGATTCTCATCCAGATCATCCAGGTCATCCAGAATGTGGCAAAATTTGATTGCAAACAACAGTTTTTTTAAACCTTTTTTGAATTTATATCATGGTATTCTTATTGAGTTATTGCCCCATTTGGAATGTTCTTTGCTCCTAGTACCACCTATGTTGGGAAATGCACCTGTTCCCCTTGCAGCAAAACACATACACAACATGATGCTGCCACCCATGTTGTTCACATCAGGATGGTGTTGTCTTCTTTGCAACTTCCCCCTTTTTCCTCCAAATGAAACCACGGTAACTGGAACCAAACATTTCCATTTCAGCTTCATCAGAACAAATAACCTGTCTCTACTGGATTTTAAAAGAGGAAGGCTCCAAAGCTGCCATCTTAAATAATGGGAATACCCATTCTCATGTAGAAAATAACTTAATAACCATAAGGCTGTATAATAATAGTAAGAAAAAAACGATTTTCTGACTGCATCTGTTAGAACTAAAATAATTAGGTTAAAATAACAAGGTTAAAATCTTAACTAGACTTACTTTGCAGTCTGCCCAGTACTTTGATCAGTTCTGATCACATTCATAATGCAAGAGGATTCCTCCCTATTTTAATATTAATCCGCTGTGTAGCTTTGATGTATTCACGGAGTCAAATAAGTTCAGTAGTTCACTAGTAGACCAATAAATATTTATTTTTTATTTTTTGGGTTTTTATGATTGATGAAATAATTTTGAAAAAATATTTATGGACATTACCCCATATCAGATATAAAATGTGTTTTTCCCTGTTTGATGTCAAACAGAGCACGCTATGAGAGGAGCTCTGTGAAACACAGACAGCATACTGAACACAAACACCAAGAGTCAACATGACCAACCGTCATAAATCATAAAGTCAAGTCAAGAGAAGTGCCGAAAGGTACACAGGTGGTGTAAACACCACTCAGAGATTATTGCAGATACTGAATATATGCAGAACAGCTTCTACGGCACTTTTGTTCCCTCCGTAACGGATAAATGAATAACTTCACGCCCTGAAATGTTTTTTTATTGCAAAGGTTTGAACTTGGGCCAAAACCTATCCAGCTAAAGGATATAAAGTAGGTCAGGCATCAAAGGGAGCACCAAACCACTAAAGTCCTAGATAACCATTTACACACCATATATTGTACATATCTGTGTTGGTTCTGTGTGTTGTGTATGTGTTTAGTCATGTGTTCTGCTTTTATCATCCTTGCTCAACTTGTGTCTCTGCAGTAAATAAAGCTTCTCTGTAGTTGATAGTTTATGAGCTTCTATGTGAGTCAAATCAAACTAGTTTCACTCTGTCATGACTCATAACCAGCGTGTTAACTTAAATCACTGCCGGCAAAGGATTTGGTCATGGTCACTCGTTTAATCCTGAATATGTCAACATAAATAAACACACACAGAGTGACTTTAAAGCTCATGAAGATTTCACAGCAAATGTGGCCAGAGGAGATGTTGTGAGCAGCTCAAACAGGTTCTCCTATTAGATTATATTTGCTTCCTGTTTGCGCCAGAAGTCTCTGATCTCAGCAGCAAACAAGGCTGCCTGTGTGTGTCAGTGTGCAAAGAAACCAAGTCTAATATGGTATCATTGTTCATGCATACTTTCAAACCAGTCTGGAATAAGCCAAGAGGCTTCAAACAATATTACAGGCAAAGGATATCAGGGCCCGTATTCACAAATAATCCTAAAACTAGAGTAGCTCTTAGTGACGTCATTTTAGGAAAAATCCCAGAAATTCCCAAATTCTAAGATTCTTCTTAGAACTTAACACAACAAGATACAAGTTATTCACAAAGTATCTTAGGCCTTGAGAGAGCTCTTAAAGTGAAAAATGCTAGTAGTGAGGAGAAATTTTAGCAAGCCAAAGAGTGTCTTAAGCAGGGAAGATGGTGGAAAGAGAGCGCTGATTGGCTGATCCACCGCCTAAAGTGGAGGAAATGAGCAAATAAACTTCTTTAACAATCATACAATTATTAATTTTGTAGATAATATAAACGCTATCGTCATCATAGGGGGAAATTAATTTGTTTCAACAAGAAGATGAGTTACAGGTGCAGCTCTGGTAACATAATTTTACTGGGGAGAAATAAATAAAAATCGAATAAAAATTATGAATAATCGTGAATAAAAAGTTGAAAAATGTACAAAGAGTATAGTACAGAGGGATTTTTACATTATTTACAGATTATAAAATATTCTCAAAAACATACATTTTGGAATCTAGAACTGCCATGATCTTTCTGGATCACCTGTCCACCCTCTAAGATGTAACCAATAAAGGTTATGGTTGTTTCATGAAACACACACTTTTCAGCTTTGGCAAAAAGATTTTTGTAGGATGACTTGGCTGAAATTATTTAAATGTTCTTGTAGGTTACGTGAGAAAATGAAGAAGTCAGTGAAGTAGACAAAAAACAAAGACATTAAGGAAATCACAGAGGGCAACAACAACAAGCAAGGACAACAGATAAAGGTTTAAATGATTAATTGAAGTGACAAGGAAAGCGAATGCTGCTGTCAGGTTTTGGAACGAAGAAGGAGGCGTTGAGTTCGGCAGGTTATATGGGTCTGGAACCAATTCAGATTATGTTTATTTCTTTATTCTAGGAAGAATTGGTGGTGGCTCGTTGGAGGGAGGACAAGCAGCTGAATGATGGTGTTTTGGAGGAAAGCACAAACACACACAAACACACACACAAAACCAGTCCTGCACACAACACTGAGGATATAACAGCTACGTAGGCCAAAATCATGAATTATACCAATAATGTATGATTTCTTTTAAGGGAATGAAATGTGTAAATAATTGTACAATTAAAACTTTTGCACGTTCGCCTTTTTACCAGAAAGGCACCCAGTTTTTATTTTTTTTTCAGTTTTAGGCTGGATAATTTTTGTCTATTCTGAGCAATAAAAACTTGAATTGGGTGACTCTTTCTTTGAAAACACTTGCTGTATTTATCCAAGTTTAATAAGTTAATTAAAGGCAGATTTGGGTTACCCAATGTCTGCTTTTGAGTAAAAGACACTGGATAGATGCAGTCCTATTTAATATGAAAGTAAACAGAAAGCAAAAATTGTTGATGTTGAAAGACAAATACTAATAGAATTTTATCCAACATTGTACACTGGTAAAATACTTTAATTTGTTTGTAATCATTTTGTCACAATTAAAATAAAAAATCTCTGTCTATAGTAACTGTGCCAAATTTGTATGATTCCTCAATTATTGAAGAAAGTCCCTCAAAATCTATTCAGGGTCCGGACTGAGAGACTTCTGGAAAGTCTGTTTTTTTCTATTTTTTGATAGGTACTAGAATGATGTCCTGAAAATGATTTTCTTCTTGAGAAGGGGCTGCATTTAAAAAATTAAGCACCGAACTTTGAAATTTATGAAAATCTTGTCATCATGCAACATTATGTCAATTTTCACCTATGGAAAAATGCTTTTATTGTTATCTTTGTAACTACCTTTAACCAAACTCATGGAAATTCTAGATATGACTAAAGATCCATTACTTTTAGAATAAGCAAATCAAAGCAATAAATGGTCTAAAAGGGTGTCATATAAAAGAAATGCAATCATCTTGCCAGTGGAGTAAAAGCAGTCTGAGCTTCCTGGTGGTCCAGTCCAACACCCTGCTCAGACACTTAATGCTGTTTAACTTTAATTTGCCACCCAGCTGTACATCCTGGATACCAAATATTGGGGCCTTCATCAAACAAGCCCTAATCTGACAGTTTGACAGCTTCTTTCTCCAGCCTGTCAGCAAGTAGCTTAGCTCACTAGAGAATGGAACAAAAACACAGGTGAACATTTCATTCACTCTAACACACTCAACATAGAGGGGCTAATTCAATTACATGCATACATGTGGTGTTATTAATCAGCACTAATTTCATATTTCATTCTAATTTCACATTTCCTTAAACAGACAGACACCGAGAGAACACATAATAACCTTTTCATGAGGATTAATATGATAGTATATAGAGATTCATCTAATCAATTATACCACAGCTGAGAGAAGGGAGCAGAGGAAGCCGACAACACCCCCTTCCCCACACACATACACGCACCTCCCCATGTGCTGCTTTGCTGCCCTCAGGCACAAAGACAGTCTGTTTCTGAACATCGAGCTTGTCTTCACCTCCACACCTCTGCCTCCTTTCTCTGCTTCTACCTCTATTCACGCCCACTCCCCAACCAAACTGCAAACAGACCATCGCTCAACAGCCTGCACAATTCCACAAAGCACCTGTGTGTGTGTGTGTGTGTGTGTGTGTGTGCGTGCGTGCGTGCGTGCGTGCGTGCGTGCGTGCGTGCGTGCGTGTACAAGTGTTAAGACCTTGAATTGTTGTAAAACCCATCAGAGACTGTGGACAAAGTGGAGGGATTGTTTCTATCAACATTACATAGTGTAGGTAGTTTCTTTGACAAAAAATACAAATGAATATCAAGGAAAACGAAAAGGATTTTTTTTTCAAAATCTATAGATACATTATAAATATCAGCAGTTTAGAGTTGTTGAAAACTGATCTAACTGATTATGTATTTATGTGCAAAAAGTATTTTTCTTCCAGATACTCTAAGGTGGTGAAAAACCAAAAGTCAATTGGTTAAGATATGACAAAAAAAATCAAAACATGAATTTTGGAAATGCTTTAAAATGGAATATTTAATGAGAACAATATGCATTGTCAAAACATTTCTTATTTTTTATAGTTTTACATCAATGACATTGAAACAATGCTTCACATTTTAATAAGCTTTGAAATTTCATAACACTATTTTGTCACACTTTTGTGGGTCACCCTCAAGAAAAAACGCAGAGTAAATACTATAACACCTTTTTCTCAAGTACACCAACTTTTTCTGCAACTCAAACCTTTTTGACACAAGAGCACATAAGTTATACATATCTGGTGAGGCACCAGAACACCAAACCACCTGAATACTGAGTAATACATGTGCGGTAAAAGGTAAAAAGAAGCGCTGCAGCTGTACGGGATTAAATTCCTGATGTGAGACGATAATCGAAGCGATAAAATCAACGTATCAAAGCCCATAGTAATGTGAGTGGAAACAATATCCTTTAATAGCCTGTTTGATAGCTTTGCCTCTTCAGGGCCAAACTTCTTTAGTGTTTTACCTGACTGAATGTTATCTGGCCTCCATGTGTCCTCGTACATTTAGTCCTCTGTTACAAAGAGGAGAGTTTGACTGATGTTGGCTTCGAGTTCCAGAAAAGGGAAAAAAAAACAATCTAAATTTGGAGGAGATGTAAGGTCTTCTCAGGGAGCCCAGATCGGTGTGACAAAGAGAGATTATCACATTGATCTTTCTCTCGCACATCTTAAGCCCCGTTGTCATTTACTCTGACCTGGATGTCAATGCACGCTGATCGATGGCATTGACCTAAAATCACAATACAAAACTGACACCATAGTTTAAAAGCTCTTCCTCTCTTATTTCTACATGTTGCGTCAGTATTACTTCATTTCAGGTTTATATTTACAAAAAGAAAAATATTTCCAGGTGTCTGAAAATGAATAACATAGACTTTATTGATGTAATGCTACGTGCGAAGGACAAAAGTACAATGCTCTAAATCCCGCTGCATAAAACTCATCAAGATTCGCTCATGGAACAAGAGCCGAGGGCCCAGGCTCGACCTCCGACCTTCGCAGATGCGAATCCTATCAAGCATCTGTGGGATGCGTTTGAACAATCCTGATCCACAGTGAGACGATAGGATCCATTTTCAACATCCTGGTGCTAAACACTACAGGACATAAAGGGGTCTCATGTCCTGGCAGATCAAAGCTCTTTTGGCTGCTAGAGAATGATCCACCTTCTGTGTTTGGCAACTTATGTATATTGTAGTTTTTTATAATGCAGCGAGCACATAAAGCAGTTTTACCTCAACCAACAACTATATTCAATTCAGTTCAATTCAAAAGTACTTTATTAAGCCCAAAGGGAAATTAAATGCCCTTGTAACTCATATTATGCAGGTTTCTTCAAATTATTGTTGTAGATTGTGACAGTAGTGGACAGGATATTTTGTAAGTGTGGGTTTTACAGTGGATCTGAAGAATCATCTGACTGAAGACGTTCTGTTGTATGACAGTCTGATGAAGAATATGCTCAGGGCTGTCTGTGTGCCTTCTTTGCACAATCATTTCCCGGGGGCTCTAGAAGGGTTCTCAGAACAGAACCAGCCATCTTTATTAGCTTGTTGAGCTTTTTTTTATCTGATGCTGCTACCCCAAGGGATGATGGCAGAAGAGATCATGCTCTCTGAAACAGATTTATAAGGGAACCTCAGCATCCTGCTAGAAACAATGTAGGACCTAAGCTTCCTCAAGAACTACAATCTGCTCTGCCCTTACTTGTAGACAGCTTCGCAGTCGCATCTCTAGTTCAGATTGTTATCTAGGTGAACACTGAGGTATTTATACTCCACCACCATCTCCACTTTTTCTCCCATGAGGGACATAATGGTTGACCTGTTCCTTTTTCTTCTAAAATTTACAATCATCTCCTTGTTGAGATGATTGTTTCCACACCATTCCTCAAAGCATTTCACCAACTGCTTGCACTCAGCCTCTTATCCATCTCTGATACATCCCACGACAGCAGAGTCGTCTGAGTATTTCTGCAGATGACAGGAGTCTGTCATGATCAAAGTATGAATGGTGAGAGTACAGTCCAAGGAGCACAGGACAGGAGAACAGGTGCTCCTGTGCTGCTGACTGCCTGGTTAGAGAAACAACCCCTCAGTTTGTCAGGTAGTCTCTGATCCAGGTGATTTTTGAGGTCTCCACCTGAGTGTTCTGGGTTTCTGACAAAGTGAATCAGGCAGAACTGAGTTAAATGCACCGGAGAAATAAATCAACATGATCCTCACAGTGCTGCTTGCTTTGTACAGGTGACAGTGTGTTTGTTGAAAAGGGTGTACAATGGCATCCTAAATCCAAATCCACGGTGATAAACAAAATGCGAGGGGTCCTGATTGTTGGTTTACTCAGGTAGGATAACAAGATTTTCTCTAGGACCTTTTTGATTTGGAATGTCATTCAAACAGGCTTGTACTTGAGGACTGATGGGCGAGTTTTCTTTGGTACCAGAACGAGGCAAATGGTCTTCCACAACACTGGAACCTTCCCCTGAGTCAGACTAAGGTTGAAACAGTACTGCAGAATCCCACAGAGCTGCACAGGCCTTCAGGACTCTGTGGATGACACCATCTGGACCTGTAGACTTCCATCAGGGTGAATGCGTACATGTTGATGCGTATTGATTATTCATTATGACAAAATATTTAGTAAGATTTAATGGCCACTTAGGAACCCCTCAATGCATTTAGATATCTAGTCCTGGAGCTCAACCAGGTCAAGACGGTGGATTTCCGGACAACTCCCCCCACACTGCCTCCCTTCGGTTTGGTTCCACCTTTTCGGAACCACCCTTTCACATGACCTGGGCTGGTCCTCACAGTCCTGTCCAGCAGATGGCCAAGCAGATACTGTACTTCTTGCAGCTACTCAAGAAGTACAATTTCCCACTTAAGCTGCTGGTCATCAGTCTATTTTGTGCACACTCATAACTGCGTGGTTTGGCTCATCCTCAAATGAGGACAGGCGAAAACTGCAATGAACAATTAGAGGATCATTGGGGTTGATCGCCATCTAGGTACTGTACAGGCCTAGGTTCAGTAAAAGGGCAGCTAATATCTCTGCAGACCAAACACATCCTGCAAACAGGCTGTTTAGACCATTACCTTCTGGTTGGCACTGCTACAGAGCGCTAATTACAAAAAACAGCCTCCACAGAGACAGTTACCCTCTTCTTTTCCTCAAATATTCAACGTGGTAAAACTTTTGATAAGCAACCCGAGATCCCAACCTCGTCACTAATCCTCCTCCAGGAAAGGCTCTTTACTCTCTCTGTAGTGATAGAGCGACTGATCATAGATAACAGGATGGGCACAAATAATGATGATGAGTTTGTGCTCCATTGTCCACTTCCCGGTTTTTCATGGGCCTTCGGAAAATGTGCCACTACGTCACATAGCTGAGTCTCTCTGGTTGAGGCGCTGCGTCCAGCTGCAAAAGGTTAGATTTTCTAGCTCTAGCATCTGCTGCCTTGGATACTCAGACACTTAAATGTCAAAAAGTGCCGCTGCTGATGCGTGAAACAGGACCTATTGACGCTCCTAGATGCACGTTCACCACAGACTTTGCATATAAACCATCTCCTGATGCTCAAATGGCATTCGCTTGGAAAACAGCAGTGGTGGCTCCTTTTTAAGCAGGAAGTGTTTTTGTGCATGAACATGTTGAGGGAGATTACACAGTTTTTTTTAACATTTTTACTAGTGTTGTGTTCATGGAGATCATAATAAAAACATTGTCATGTAGAACAGAAACAATCGGAAAAAAACAAACGTGTTCAATGGCTCGTTGTCGTGTGCACAGGGGATGAGTTGAAATAGCATCAGAGAGAATGAAACACCTGCTCCCCAGGGACACTTTCCATTTTTAGCAGGAGGTAAGTTTGTTCTTTAAAAGAAAAATATTCTGATGATTTGCTAGAGCTGTGTTACAACCGTAGAGTAAGATAACTAGATTTTATTGCCGCAGTTGTTTTTTTTTTCATAATACTCCGCATCAGCGTTGTTTTGTATTCCCTAGACTTTAGTCTTCATTTACTTCATCCTTTGTGTAAAAACATCTGAAGGGTACACAGCTGCATCTGACAGCGCAGTCACAACGAGGCCTTTGTTTTCCCTGAGCAAACACACACATAACCACATTTGCACACACAGAGCTGTAAGAAGGAAACAGCTGAGGGATGTAATAGGGCAGATGAGGATCATGGGGTTGCAGTTTGGTCTGGGTCAGGCTGAATGTTTGGCAGCTGCGAGACAAAAGACGTGCTATTAAAACTCCTCACTTCTCGCCTCCAGCTCACACTGTGCTGAAACTTGTTTTTTTCACTCACTCTTGAAGAAACCAAAATCTTGTGATTTTATCGACAATCATTTAGTGATGAGAAACATCATATGTGTGTGCACCACTTCAGGGCATCTAAAAACAGGGACTTCTTTGACCATCTGCACCATTTGAATCTCTACTTTTATTCAGTGGCACATACATCCCGATGGCCCACATCTTCAAAAGCTGCTCAATTTTGTTTTTGTACTTCTTTCAAAGCACACATACACACTCTTAAATCTCCACGTGTATTTTGAATCAACAGATGGTCATCTTAGATCTTCTACTTATGTCTTCTTGAAGGAGTAAACACGTGCACTTGTCAACACACATTTTCACAGAAACTATAGGTATCCATAAATCATTTATAATCCAGAGGCATATGCTCATACCTGTCTGTAAGGTGGAAGCCCAAACACAGGTGAGCGTCTTACATTCCTTCAACTTGCAAACCTGACAGGAATACAGATTGGGAAGCAGACACAGAGAGTGGGAGAACCCCCCCCCCCCCTCCATCCTTTTCAAATCCAGCTGTTAGTGCCTTCCTCTTTTTTCCTCCCCCTCTTCTCCCATTCCTTCCCCTTGGGATAGAGTGCTCACAGAGAGGCAGATGGGTGGAATGCATAATACTTAGACGATTTTGGGGGGCTGGGGTGTGTGTGTGTGTGTGTGTGTGTGTGTGTGTGTGTGTGTGTGTGTGTGTGTGTGTGTGTGTGTGTGTGTGTGTGTGTGTGTGTGTGTGTGTGTGTGTGTGTGTGTGTTGTTAGTCCGTTGGGATTAAGGCTCGCAGAGTCATTATAGATCTAATGGTTGTGTTTTAGACGCTGTGCCATGCCAATCTCATTTGAAGTGCAAAAGCCAGATGAGTGTGAAGCGTTTCATTACTCATGCTCTGTGAAATCCATCACAACTTTAAAAACTGCATATAAATAAATACACAGTGAGTCTGTTAGTGTGGACACTCGTCATTAATGGGAACGTTTTAAAGAACAGTCTAATTTCGGGTCATCTGGAGTTTAGTCTTTTGTTCTTCTCAGATGTAGTTCTGCTTCCTCGATCATGTAGATCTCATGTAGACATTATTTCCCTAATTACTCTTATTAAAGCGATGTATCATAATGCAGTGTAATTAGCAATCCATTGTAACCTAACAAGGCTTCCTCAGGCATAGGTAATGGATTTTGGAAAGTCAAGCTGAGCTGAGGCATGACTAATTCAAAATTCATAAGTATAATTAAAGACTTCTTACTAGTCAGAGATTCTGTATCTTACCAGCCCAGCTACTACTGTGATATGCTGGTATTTCATTTTTGTGCAAATGACCAATTAGCATGATTACATTATTTTTGCAATGCTATTTATTCTTGTACACAATATTATGACTTTATTCTCATAATTTCCAGAAAAGAAAATTGTATTAGAGCCATTATAGATTAAAGAAAAATAAATTATTGGCTACAAAGGAGTAAATATCCACAAAAATCTCTGATATTTTGAAATTAATTTCACATATTTGCGAGAAATAAACTTTGATGTTCTCTGTTGTAGAAAAGTCATAAAATTTTGAGGGAAAAAATAAAATTCTCCACAGTTAAAGGCAACATTTGCTATATTAATGTTATGATCTTGGCACTAGTGCTGGTCTGATTCTCCATCTGACACACCTGTGCATCTCATTAGCCTTCACCAGATCCACCTGCACCACTGACTATATAAACAGCTCTGAGCTGTCACTAGTGCCAGACTATTACTAGCCATCGGTAGGGTTAAATCCAGCGTCCTGAATCCTCTCTGCCTGCTTGCCTGTTTCCTGACCTGTTTCTGCCATCTGACCGTCTGAGCCTGCCAAGCCCATCGGACCTGATTATTGTGCTGTCTGGATTTCTGACCTGTTTTTATACCCTGTCCCTGCCTTTAGCTCTTTGGGCTGTCTCTGGATTTCTGATCACCCAATTCTGACTCTGGACCTGCTGTCGGATCTCGGACTCTGGTTATTCCCCCTGATCATCCTGCCTGACTCTGCTATCACGGCTTATGACCCTGTGCCTGTTTTTTTGGACCACCGAGCAACTGCCAGTCCTGTGAATAAGATCATTCAAGCTGACCTGATCGGAACTGATCCGGTTTCACCCGCAGCCGTTTTCACCTCAATAAACTGTTTTCTTAACATTTGATCTTGTCTGGATGAATTCTGGGTCCTCGGTTTCAAGTCATTACAATTAAGTCTAGGATATTCTCTGATATATCATCGTGAGACCCACCTAGGGGTGCCGGCCCACACTTTGGGAACTCCTGCTCTAGAACCACATTATATCAAGGCAAGGCATGGGAAGTTAATTTATTAAGCACTTTTCAGTAATAAGACAATTCAAAGTGCTGTACACAAACAAACAGAGGAAAGAAAGCATTACAGAGAAAGGAAAACATTGCAGAGAAAAGCACATTGCATTGGAACAGCAGCAGCAGGTCTGTTATAGTATAAGACAAGTTGGACTTAAAATTTCATTATTAACATTTAAAGGCAACTCAGGGTTTCAGCGTTTTTACAGTCATCTGGGCGATTTTTGTTTGTTTGTTTTAGATAAGTGGAGCATAAGAACTAAATGCTGCTTCTCCATGTTTGGTTCTGGTTCTGGGTATGCAGAGTAGGCTGGATCCAGAAGAGCTTAGTGGTCTGGAGGGTTGATACACTGATAAACTCTGTGATGTATTTTGGTGGTAAACTATTCAGTGATTTATAGACCAACAGGAGTATTTTAAAATCTTTTCTCTGAGATACCCAATCCCAACCAAGTTGTTTAAGGAGGTATTCCCTTTGATCAGTGGCCCTATTATAGACATGATTATTATATCCTTAGTAAATGGATATGTACCACGGGCTTTTAAAGTAGCTGTTAATTAACCTTTACTTAAGAAACCTTCTCTTGGTGCGCTCGTGGCGCTGCAGGTAGCGCGAGGCCTTAGTCCGCAAAGCTGTCGACCAGGGTTCGAATCCGACCCGCGGTCCTTTGCCGCATGTCTCTCCCCCTCTTCCACCCCCCTTCCTGTCAGCCTACTTTCATAAAAAGCGTGCCACTAGAGCCGTGAAACCCCCCCCCCCCCCAACAAAGAAAAAGAAACCTTCTCTTGATCAAGATGAGTTAGTAAATTACAGACCTATATCTCAACTTCTTTTCTTATCTAAAATTCTTGAGAAAGTAGTTGCTAATCAAGTATGTGAACATCTACAAAACAGTGACCTATTTGAAGAGTTTCAGTCAGGCTTCACCATACAATATAGAAAGGATTCTTATTTAATGTGTGCTTCTGTGTTTTTTTTTTTTTTTTGTCTGTCTTGTTGTGTCTCTGCTCTGTCTTCTGTAACCCCCAGTCGGTCGAGGCAGATGACCGTTCATACTGAGCCCGGTTCTGCTGGAGGTTATTCCTTCCCGTTAATGGGGAGTTTTTCTTTCCACTGTCGCTTTATGCTTGCTCAGTATGAGGGATTGTTGCAAAGCCATGGGCAATGCAGACGACTCTCCCTGTGGCTCTACGCTTCTTCTGGAGGAGTGAATGCTGCTTGTCAAGACATTGATGCAATCAACTGGTTCCCTTATATAGGACATGTTTTGATCAATCTGTATAATCTGATTTAATTTGACTTTGGAAAGTGCCTTGAGATGACATGTTTCATGAATTGGCACTATATAAATAAAATTCAGTTGAATTGTATAGATACAGGGAGCCAGTGTAAGGACTTTAGAACTGTAGTTATGTGCTCAACTTTCTTAGTCTTAGTGAGGACGTGGGCAGCAGCGTTCTGGATCAGCTGTAGTTGTCTGATCAACAGCATGCAGTTGTCTACTTCTAAGACTAATCTTAAAACTTTCCCTTTTGACCATTTCCACCATTTCCACCATTATCAGGGTATGAATTCATGAATGACTGATTGTAGTGTAGAGCGCTTTGGGGTTGTCAGACTAGTAAAAGCACCATACAAGCCATTTACCATTTAATTGCTGAAACACGGCTGTTTCAATTATCAGTTCCATATACAGTTAAACCATTAAATGCATATGTTTTTACCAGAAATATTCCATCATGAAAGCTGGATCCTAACCCACTATAACAGTTGCTGTGCAGATAAAAGAAACCAAATATCAGAATAATAGCACGGGAAAGACAGTATACACCAGCTCTGTCAATTGTTATTTTCAGTTATAGACTTCATCTGTTGATATTAAGGCATGACGTTATGGGTATTGCAGATCATTTTCTTTATGTGTCACAGCACAAGATCCTAATGAATCAGCAAAAACTACACATGCAAAGAACACATCTACATCACATATCATTCATTTGTCTTGCACCAATTGGGATAATTGGATTAGGAGAATAGGTGCAGAATATTTCCCCAGGACACTTCAACAAAGAGTAGCCAGAAGCTTGAGTCTAAACTGAGTCAAATTACCTAATTAGCAGACAACTGCAGTATTTGGGGAATGCTGGTATTAGAGAAACAAGGAAAATAATCTTTACACTCCAAACAAACATATCAAAACTCTAAGTGAAACTAAAAAATGCCATAGGAAGGTTTTTGGGGCTTATCCCTGACAACAGCTTAGTCTACTTCAACACAACTACTAGGGAGTTGAGACTATAGTGTTTGAAGTTTTAAAAAAAGCTGGTGCATTGATGAAAGAAGAAAAAAATGCATTGGGAACAGCAGCATTGGTTTAGGTGTACCCAGAGCTGAGAAAAGACTGTGAGAACAATGAAAACAAGACGGAACAGGAGAAAGCTGGCAGGGAGCTGTTCTCTGGAGATTCATTAGGCTTGTCAGAAATGCAGCCTGTGAATATGCTTGCACAGCTCCTTTGTGAGTACACACAAACATGCATAAACATACACAAACATACTCACATTAGTGTGGATTGCTGCAGGTGTAAGGAGCTCTGTCTGCTGACAGGTAGCACAGTCGGGACAGAGGGATTTGGATCCACACTGTGAAGATGGCAGGTGGCATGTCTCCAACTGGCTTCCACAAGACATATTGTGTTCAGATCAGCATTTAGTCGCCTGCCTTGCAGAGCAAAGCATCTCAAGTCGAGAATTAAATATATAATTTTGAAATGAGGTTATGTTAAAAAACATTTTAATGTTATAAAAACTGCATTATGCATTCTTGTACCCAACTGTGTGGTAATTCTTGATTGTATTTAATCATTAGTGGTCAAACCAGACTCTCAATTTTATCTTGAATCTCTTTGCTGTGATATCTCTCTAACACTTAAGCATATTTAAAACACATTTTCTTTTGCTGCACTTCACGTTTGGGAACTCTATGTGTCTAGCCTTACTCTAGCCTTACTATGGGTTCCTTCTCTAGCCTTTCGTCAGCTTCTCCATCTCTGTCTAAGTCTCCCCCTCTCTCCTGCTCTCTGTATCTGATGTTTAGTTATTGCTGTGCCTCCTTTTGTGATAATGGTACATGTAATAAATGCATGTTTTTGTTGCTATGAAGTGGGTGTCAGAATTGGTGACCCGGCTCCGTACTGTTGAAAAACAAGCAGATAGCCGCCCCTTAATGAGCGTGGAGCCACAGAGATTAGCTTCACGTAGCGGTCCTCCAGCAGCACCTGAGCAGCCATGTGCTGCTGAAGGACTTATCAGCTAGGTGACAACACGCAGGAAGCATAGCTGTCGATTCCAGCCCCAAGGTCACCACCAACCCATCTGGGTTTCTAACAGATTTACCCCCCTGAGAAGCCGACTCTTGGCAGTTCCATAGTCAGAAACATGACATTAGAGATACCAGGGACCATAGTCAAATGCCTGCCAGGGGCCAGAAATGCTGACATCAAATCCTACCTGAAACTGCTGGCTAAGGATAAGAATCAACACAGTAAGACTGTTATTCACGTTGGCGGTAATGACACCCGTTTACGCCAATTGAAGGTCACTAAAGTTAGTGTTGCTTCGGTTTGTAAGTTTTAGCAAACTTACAAACCGAAAAACTGTAATTTTCTCAAGTCCTCTACCTCCCTGTTAAAGGGGAGTTTTCCTCTCCACTGTCGCTTCATGCATGCTCAGTATGAGGAATTGCTGCAAAGCCATCAAAAATGCAGACGCCGGTCCCTGTGGCTTTACGCTCTTTCATGAGGAGTGAATGCTGCTTGTCAAGACTTGATGCAACCTACCGGGTTTCCTTAGATAGGAAACATTTTGATCAATCTGTTTGATTTGATTTAATTTTACTTTGCGCCTAGAGATGACATGTATTGTGAATTGGTGCTTTATAAATAAAATTTAATTGATTTGAATTGAAAACCTGAATGGGATAAATCTACACTGAACAGATTCATTAAAACTTTTATTTATGAAACCTTAATTTAATTTGTGAAAATACAATAGAAAGTGAGCGTTTTTAGTGTTATTTGGCATTTTGACCACCATAGAATTAGGCAAGTATATAAAAAAAAAACACAAATAAATGTTATTTCCTCTTCTTTCAGCTTTTCCCCCTTCGGGAGTCACCACAACAAGTCCTCTACCAGCTCCCTGGTTTCACCGCAGATCACAATGTTATCTGCAAACATCACAGTTATAGAGATTCCTGTCTAACCCCTACCTGTCAATCACCACAGCAGAAAACAAGACGCTCAGAGCCTATCCTTGATGCAGTGTTACTTGCCTTGCACTCTTCTGTCACATCAACACCACACCCCACTAATGTCTTATAGTTGTCATACATGTCCTGCACCACTCTAAAATGGTTTTGTGTTACTCCAAACTTCCTACTACAGTACTACAGCTCCTCTCTTGACACCCTATCGTGTGCTTTCCCTAGATCTACATAAACAATGCAGCTCCCTCTGACTCTCTCTGTACTCCTCCATCAACATCCTCAGAGCAAATTCTGCATCTGTAGTACTTTTTCTTGGCATGGAATCATACTGCTGCTCACAGATGCCACCGTCTGACCTCACTCTAGCTTCCACTACACTTTCCCATAACTTCATTGCATGACTCATCAACTTTATTCCTCTCTAGTTGCCAAAACTCTGCACATCTCCTTTGTTTGTTAACATTGGTACTAGCACACTTCTCTTCCATTTCTCTGACAGCTTCTCACTCTCTAAGGTAAAAACTGTACTGCTATCTCTCCTAGACACTTCCATACCTCCACAGGTATATCATCAGGGCCAACTGCCTTTCCACTCTTTCTCCTTTTTCAGTGCCTTCCTTAGTTTATCCTTATTAATATTTGACACCTCCTCGTCTACAGCGGTTGCTTCTTCTGCTCATTGTTCTCTCTAATTGTCCTTATTCATCAACTCTTCAAAGTACTTCTTCAATCTTCCTAACCACTAGCAACACTGAACATCACACCTTCAATTCTAGCTTCAGACTCATCATCTTATCTGACACTGACTGTACCCTGTTGGTCACCAGCACCAATGGTGGGTTGTTCTTAACCCAGGCCTCAACCAATCTGGCATGTAGTTCATGTTCTTGACTGGCATGGTAATTTAGCAAAAGTTTTATGCTGGATGCCAACACTCTGCATTGATCCGGGCTTGGACACAAGACACTATAGGACTCAAGACCCCAATGGGGCAGTATTCCTCTTTGAGGCTGCATTTAATGGACTTGTCAAATCTGGATCTCAATGTTCTCAATGATTATTCTTAAAACACCAATTGTGATTTCAGAAATCTTTAGGCTACTCTGTTTGTGAAAACAAAAGACAAACAGGGTCTTTTAGCTTTCCCATAAATATCCATTTTAGGACTGTTCAAATATCCAAAAAAGTTTGTTCCAATATCGTTTTATATTGTGCACTGGGCTTACTGGGAAGCCAGGAAGTTTGTCTATTGTAGACAAAAACAGTTCTGAATGGGTTATTAAAAAGCTCCTGAAACAATGTTCAATGAGCTGTAGTAGCAAACTGCGTGTTATATCACAGGTAAAAGCTTGAACTGGAGAAAACGATTTGTGCACAAGACACAGTGCTTCTTTTTTTCCCTGTCTGAATAAATCAAGGAGTGTTTTGTATTTGTTTAAGGTGAAACGCTTAGGATGAAAATGACTAACAGATGATGAAACAATCTGAAATCTATGATGCAAGCTGTGCAAGCAGGAGAGTTCTTTGTGTGAATGTGTGTACATGATTGCATGCATATGCATGTTCGCCTTGGCGTGGAGTGCTGTGTGTCTGGGCTCTGGGCGATGTGTAAATCCCAGCGTTTAGAAGGCAGACAGAATCAGCGTCTGATTCTGCAGCTGTTCTCCCAGCCCTGTCTCTGCTTCCCGGCTCACACTCTGCACACACAAGGACGCATGGAGACTTTAAGGCATGAAGACACAAACACACAGAGAGCTTTCTGTTGATGAATAGGAGGCTTTCTTTACAGGAAGAGGCCAGAGAGCAAAGAGGCAGCCCCCAGATGCAACCTCTCATCCCAGAAAGCATCTCAGAGGGTGATGGAAAGAAGCTCCATACCAGCAGCTGGATGCTTGATGACTGTTCCATGTGTTCATGTCTCGCTGGAGATCCATAAAGTTTGACCATGACAGCCTGGGGCACATTGTGTGGGTGTGTGTCTTCTGACAAAGTCAGAAAATATTTTTGAATCTGTTAAAGTTTTAAGATTGTATTTCCTCTTCAACTACTTTTGTTCAACACATCATATTTAATAATTTAGGTCATAAATTAGAATATTATTGAAAGTTTATTTCAGTAACTTAATTCACAAAGTGAAATAAATTATATAGATTTATTATACACAAATTGATGTTAAGCCTTTATGTCTCTTAATTATTATGATTATCTGCTTACAACCAATGTGAACTGAAGAAAAAATACATTGGACCAATAGAAATGTGGACCTAATAAAAAGTTTGTTTAATACCTGCTTAAAGCACGCTTTTTTTGAAAGGTCATTCTACCTTATTGAAAAAAATTGTATATCTTGTTTTTTTTATTCGATAGACCAACACAAAGCATATATTTATAAAGTGGAAGGAGAGAGCATGTGAAGGATAAATCCGTGATAAAGAAAAGAAGAAAACAATTGTTAAAAGAAAGCTACAAGAAGTCCAGTCTATCAAAAGCCATGTAGAGGACACAGCAAACACGTGAAGCAAGGTGCTCTGATCAGAGGATACCAAAGTTGACCTTTCTGGCCCACAGCAAGGACAGGGAAGAAGGTCAGATTTGATGGGAAGATGGATGGAGCTATTTATAGGGTAATCTTGGGACGAAAACAAACCAGGTTCACACTGTACAAATATTGGCTGTCTTTCCCAAAATCTCTTGTCAAATAAGAACCATGAGAAAATCTCTGGTTGTGAGCTTAGTAAGTGGTCTGTGGTCATTCAGCGTCACAGATGCTCTCCCCTGACCAAAGACGATCTACGACAATATCCAACAGTTTCACATTTCTGTGGCTGCATGACTGCCTTGTTGTTTTGCCCCGCCACGAGAACTTTTGCCTTCTTTTCTCCTCTCCTTTCTTTCAGCCTATGGGCTGTTATGAAAATGCCATTAACACCAGAAACTTACTGTCCATTTACTGTTGGACTGAAATGTCGACTGGATCTGTCTGCGTTTATTTTGCAGGATCTACAAGTCTTGCAGTCTGGCATCTTTCACTGTACACTTGGCACGGGTGTTGTGGGTTTGTATGATGTTGAGTTTACAGCATATGATCTGTTAGGCCTGTATAATTTTGGAAATCGTATAACATTTGCTGGGCTGCAAAAGATCTCATGTTGATGGCTGCATGATTTATTTAGATGAAGACTTGCAAAACCTGGGAACACGCATGAAATGAACAGGTGAGTACAACACCAGAACAGCAAACAAGGATGACAGGAAGTCAGGAAAAACAGCATGTAGGACTGCAGATAATGGAAAAAGAAAAATGTGGCAAGAAGGTGAGGAAACTAACAGGCTTTTAACTAATGGGAGGGTTGGTGTGTGGGGGGAGTAATGGAAGAAGCTAAGTAGAAGACTGAGCGACTGTAACTAATAAAGAAAGACCCAACTGAACAGAACACAAGATCTAATTAAACCATCATCTAGACTAATGATTCAAACCATATTCACAAAGAGCAGAACAGAGATAGAACTATAAAACTCAACACAAGAAAATTAACTCTATTCAGAACACCATAGGGGCAAATAATAAACAACCCCAAATAATCCAAACAAAAGGAGAGGCCCAAAAACACAAACCCTCATGTGAAATGACTGTTTTTATGATTTATTAAAGCATGTTAATATGTTAGAATGGCCCAGTCAATGTCCACATCCAAATCTGAAGGAGAATCTGTGAGATCACAGATGCTCTCCATCTAATCTAACTGAGATTGAGCTGTTTCACAACAAATAATAGACACAAATATCAGTTTCTAGATGTGAGCACATTAAAATAAAATCCAAACGACTTGCATACTGTAGTGATATGAGATTCTACAAAGTACTGAGTCAGATTTGATGTAAAATAATTTTAAAAACTACGTGTAATTGAAAACCACCTCACAGTTATGCACGACGTTGCGTTGGTCTAACAGTTGAAAATACTTACATTTCTGGGTGGCTAAACATTGATAGATGTGAAATAGTTTAAGGTGTGTTAATATTTTGCGTAAAAAAAAAAAAAACTGTAGTCACATGCTACCACAGAGGCGCATTAAACAGTCTTTCTAATTAAGAGAGACATTTTTACACAAACACATTATGTACACACAGTGGCAGCCCAGTTTATATTTTCAGCTCATCCTTCTCTGCGATGATCCGGCTTGCACGGGGGGGACTTTTCACTCTCTTCCAGAGGGGAACTCAGCTGTGGCTTGGGGATCATGAGACTATGTTTCCGTGACAACCAGACATCATCCCTGAATGGTTACGCTAAAATAACAGACTGAATAATTTAGACAGATCCCTTTTTAAACAGCATGTCAATTCACATCAGTGGCCACAGACACCACCCTTGGCACCCTGCGGACGGGCCCACCCAGGCCGGGTGAAGGGTGGGGAAAGTCATTTAACAACAATATTACGTTGTTCCTGTTGGAGGCAAAGAAATCCTAATATGTATGTTTCCAGAACAGATCTTTTGTCTTTTTTGGGCAATATTTCAATACCATAGAAAATGTTTTCGTTGAATTTGTGTGAAAATTAAATTGTTTTATAAAAAAATAAAAATAAAGAATCTGCATATACAGGAGGCAAGCACATACAGCAGGGAACAGCAACAAATTGAATCTCAGCCAGGTTTGTTTTGGTGTTTAAGGCAAGACAGATGGGGAAGGACCAGATGAATGGAAGACGCACGTGGCTTCTGATCAAAATTCAAAAGATACCATCCATCAAAGGTAATCCTCACATGTGATTGTCTGGGTTTTTTTCCATTCAAAACCAGGCCAAGGAAATCCGTTACAATGGCTGACCATTTATTAGCATGACGTACCAAGCAAAAAGATAATAAGCATTTTAATTAATGGAGATGGATTTTTTTTATATACCAAAGTTATAGAAGTTATTGCCTAGAGAATCTTTGTTTCTGCTCTATTTGCCATCATTTATTATTACTGTTGCTGCATGAATAATGTACACTAACATCAGCAACATGGGGGTGATTCCATGAAAAAGCAATGCTTATAAATCCAAAAACTTGTATTCATGCAAAAAATAATAAAGTCAAGAGCGCCAGAGATATACTTGAGCAGACGGCACTCACATCTACTGGTGATGGTTTATTCATATGTAACCAAATATTTGCACATATGAGTCTTTCTGCTTTCCTCATGACTCTGGTGTTGGGAAATACTCAGACACCTTTGTGTCTGCATGCATTCATTTGTGTGTGTGTGTGTGTGTGTGTGTGTGTGTGCGTGCGTGCGTGCGTGCGTGCGTGCGTGCGTGCGTGCGTGCGTGTGCGTTCGTGTGTGAGGGGGGTGGGGGTGGATGGGGGCACGAATGTGCTCTCCCAATATTTTACAAGGTCACACACACACTCACACACACACACACACACACACACACACACACACACACACACACACACACACAAAAGGGAGAGAGAGAAAGAGAGAGAGACACACACACACACACCCAGTCACCAGAGGACTGAGCTGAATAACGTGGCCGGTTAGGGAAAGACCCTAGCAGATGTCTAAGAGTGCCTCAGACTGAATTCATCCATGTTGCTGCTGTTTTACTTTTGTTTAACCACTTATACAGTTTTTATTCTTATTCCTTTAGGAACCATTATGGTACATCAAATAAGTGACCGTTTAAGTATGTATCACTTTTAGACAGATGGACACTGATCCAAAGAGCCAGATCTTCCACGCTGTGATTGTTGGGAGTTATGCAGGGCATAAATCTTTTGTTTGGTTTTATATATTTTCCTATAAATGTTACTTAAAGAACTGTGATTGACTGGCGACCTGTCCACGGTGTACCCCGCCTTCGCCCATTGACAGCTGGAGATAGGCACCAGCACCCCTCGCGACCCCACAAGGGATAAGCGTGATGGAAAATGGATGGATGTTACTTAAAGAAGTTTCTCCAATAAGTTTTCATAAACTAATATGATGCAATCTGCAATAAAAAAACAATTTGTCCGTTTTTCACACAGTTGCAGTTAAAAACAAATAGAATCTGACAAATGTCTAAACCGTACTTTGCTTTTGAGTTAAACGTTTAATGTAATTTAAAAGGAAAAGATTACAAAGATCCTTGATTTAGATTTATGCATTCATTCTTTTAAAGGTTACTGAGCAACCTTTGTCCTCTACAGACGGCTTCTACCCACCTAATTGGCAGACCTGGTTGGGCTTTTCGGTTGGAAAGAACAATATGATACGCATATATATGAATCATAAGGGTGTATATTAAAAACAAATAATGAATACAAATGAGAAGCATTTAGTACGAAAAGGTTAAAAACCTTGTTAAAAACAAACAAAAATTCAAACAACCACCTAGGCAGTAGAGCAATAAAGTGTAATTTTCTATTGCAACCCACCAACTGATCAACATAATGTCAGGCAAGTGACAGCAAGCAAAAGTGGCAACATTGTGGCACCAATCACGTTCAATATGAACGCACCTTTTGAACTACAATAAATGAAACACTATAGCATAGTAAATAAAATAAAATAAGGAAATCATGATCCAGGAAGCACACAAGAAAATCAAAACACAAACAGCCAGGGACAGGATTATTCTCACACCACCACATTCTTAAACTGAATTAAATTATTTGAGCTACTGTTGCGTTTCTAGAGCTTTTCATGCCAAGTTGACCATTTTCCTGTCACTTCTGACAACAACACAGTATTTCTATCCACATTTATGCTGGTCGCTGTTTTTTTTTTTCCTTCATACCATTCACACCAGTTGTGAATTATTGGCTGTTTTAACAGATCCAGATTCAGAGACAAAGCTGTAAGGATCACGTTGCTTCAAAGACTTAATAATGAACTCAGAAAACCAAGATGACTAAACTAAACCCTGATGACTTTGACAGGTCGGCAAAATATTTAAACGAGTCCTCCAACAACCACTCCACATTTAAAGTCATTGTTCTCCATTCTGATGCTCAGCAAGTTGTCTTCACCATATCTACATGCCTAAATGATTTAGGATGCTGTCTGGTGATCCTCTGAATGTATTAATTATCAAATGAACTGGTTTATTCAATAAAGTCAAAATGAGGTCCACATTGTATAGCTGTTTTTGACTGCATCATATTAAAGGCAAAATTAAAGCACTGTTTTGATGGACTACAACAACATCTGTCCATGTCTGCACACAGGAATGTACTGTGCAGTCAAGTCTGGTTGACATTTATGACTTTAGGTTCGCTACTCCGATTTAATGGAGGTGGTTCTCATTTTAATGAAATACCCATGAGCTCTTTCTTTCTTTTTTCTTCTTTTGACTCAATATTTGGAATTTGACCTCATTTCTTGTTTTGGGATTTTGGGAGAAGAATCCTCCTGACACACCCTGTCATCTCTTAGCTCATACACACTCCCCTTCTCACCCCACCAACCTTCAGGCAATACACCTGGGTACAACTCACACATGCAAAGACACATAGATACAGGCAGTCTCCACCTCCCCCTGCATATAATAATAATTAAATGTTCAGTGTCTTGCAAAAGTCTTCCCCCCCCCCCCCCCTTGGCTTTTTACCTCCTTTGCTACATTCCAATCTGTGATGTTTTTAGTGTTATATTATGTGATGGATCTGCACAAAATAGTCTAGATTGGTGATATGAAATATATATATATATATACACACAAAAATTCCCTAGGTGTTAAAAGTAAGCAGGCACATTTACAGTCTGCCAAAAGGCACATGAGCAACTCCCCAAAGTATGGAGGTGGGTGCTCTGATCAGACTAAAATTTAACTTCTCGGCCACCAAGGAAAACACTATGTCTGCTGCAAACCTAACACATCCCATCATTTCAACACCATCCCCACAGTGAAGCACGGTGGTGGCAGCATCATGCTGTGGGGATGTTTTTCCACCGCAGGGACTAGGAAACTGGTCTGAGTCGAAGGAAAGATGGGTGTGCTAAATACAGGGATGTTCTTGAGCAAAACCAGTGTCAGTCTGCCTGTGATTCACCCTGACCTCCCAGAGGTTCACCCTCCACGAGGACAATGACCTAAAGCATACTGCTAAAGCAACACTTTTGCAGACCGCTACACACAAGCTATGCCACCTTGTTGCTCCAAAGCTGGCCAGATTTTGCATTAACCTCTGTCTTTTTTTTTTCTTTATAACTCCCAATATATGTCGTCAGGTGGTCTCCCATTAGGTGTTATAAAGGCTACAACACCATGGCCGCCTGCGGAGTGACATATATGCACACTCAACTTGAAAACCTTCTGAGAGACACGCAGCAGGATAGATCTCCCTCGGCTGTATTGATTAGCCAACCCCCCAGCTCAGACCAAAAGGTACCAGCTGTGTCGAGCCATTTGGTTCCTGAAGCGTCCCCCTCCTGAGAGGAAGATGAAAATAATGATGCCGTGAGCTTCTTCTTTTAGAGAAATTCTGCAGGCTGCGAAAGGGCAGGAAGTCCACAGGGACACCACTGAGGAAGGACGCTCTAAGCTCTTTTTAACCTTTGCCCTTTGTCCTGCTTAAAGTGTGTAGGTGCCATAGTGATTTTTCATTGCAACACATACAGTGATAAAGAACGTGTCTTCTTTGTGTTTACTCCAATTTTACTTTTGTTTCCAGGCTTTTTTGAGACCAATCTTCAATTACATATCCACCAAAATGGACAGATGCCTTGGTTTGATATTATTATTATTATTATTATTATTATTATTATTATTATTATTATTATTATTATTATTATTATTTAAGAGGTTTTTGAGGATTGCTCCGTGACCATGGTACATGATAGGAGAACGCTGTTTTATCATAGTGAGTCAAAACCTAGTGAACATTTCAAAGCAACCACTTGGAGGTATGCAGATGTTAGTTACTTGAGCTGATAGACAGAAGGGTGCTGAGATGCTGCAGGCGTTTATATATGAACATAAACCAGTGATGTTTCCTGCAAACACTTAAGGATGTCCAGCCACCAACAAATCATAAAAAAGTTATGTTCAGGATGCGGCTGGATAATGTTTTCGTTACATGGATAGACATTTTTTCCACACCACAGATTCTGCAGGTCAGCTTTGAAATACCTCTCCAAAATTTGAATGACGTGGTTGAGAAAGTTGCTCTAACATCCTGAAAATGTGTCACATAGAACATACAATTTTGCTGTTTTTTTTTTTTGTTTGTTTGTTTAATAAATATGGGTTCAATAAATTCATAAACTGGTGATGTTTTCATGAGAAGCAGTTAGCTACTGTATGCTAGCATGTTTACTCTGTTTTGATGTGAATCGTTGAAAATTGGGCTTCTAACTTATATCACTGCAGTTGTAGAAAATCATCGGTTAACAAATCTTACAGGTTTCTTAAACTTTAATCAGTAACTATTTTGCTGCTCTGGTTGTTGCATGTACAATCACACATAGTGTATATTTTTCTCACATCATTGAGCAAAACAGCCACAGTTTTTCCAGAGCCCTCCCAGTCACCCAGCCATCAGTTCCCAGTTCCCTCCATCCCCACCATTTTCATTACTTTCAACCAAACTCTTTCACTGGCTTCCTGCCTCAGTGTTTGTTGCCTTCAGAGTCAACATGGATAAACCGAACCGGATATAAAAGCATGGTGGACAAAACTTAAATGGGAAACATCTGTATGTTACATCACGACTAGACAGTCATTTGTACATGGGGACATTTTCAAGTAACTTGCATGGTCTGCATGAATCTTTTTTTTTTTTGTCATTTTAAACCCACTTGCAAACGATCTAAAAAAGCATGAAAATATCCTGCAGAAGAACAAAGGCCTCTGAAGTTTCTGCTGCTTTAAAACATCTTTAGTTTAAAATAAAATACATTGAAATAGGATCATATAAAGGATATAGACATTTTTCATTGGTGTTTCTACTGGAAATATCTAATGAGTATAAAAAGGGAATTAACACATTTCTTATGATGAGAAGATAATTGTTTTGGTATGTGCACTTGAATGCAGTCAAAGGCAGGATTTGTGCAGGTGATGAATGAAAATAAACTGTAATCAAATAGAACCAAATAAAAACAAAGAGATTTACGATCAGACAGGAAAAAGGAACTTTACAAAAATGTAAGGCACCAAGCACCTGGGATTGAACAAAGGAAATTGGGTAGAAACTATGTACAGAGGTCATAAATCTGCAAAAAAAAAAATGTTTTCCACATGTCAAAATCATTGCTTTCTCTGTCCAGGTGCAGCGTCCTGCTCTACCTGAGCTCCTCAAACATCTGTCTGATCTGACAGACTCCTGCTTGGATTTCAGACAGCCGTCCATCTCCTCTCTTTGACACTCTGCAGAGTTTCTCTCTTCCCTTTGGCCTTGCTGTGTTTTTTGACAAGCCAGCGTGCTCAAAGGGCACTGTCAAGCCTTCAAACTTCATGAAACACAGAACCAGAAATAGATGTAGGAACAGCAGCAGAGGAGGAAGAGAAGATGAATCGTTGGGGATATGAGAGATGTATAAAAAAAATGAAGTAGAAAGATAGATTGAGACCTGGGAAAAAAAAATACAATGAAGTGTGAATGGTTGTTTCTTTGCTGGATGTCCTCCCCTCAGGGACTCTGTGACAGAGAGCGCTGCAGAGTCCCACTTAAAAGAGTGGAAAATGACAGGAGCCATTTCTCTCTTTCTCTCTCTGCAGCCCTTCAGGAGGAGATAGGTGGAGGGGAACATGTCAGAGAGTGACAGAAAGAAAGAAGGACAGGATAAAGCAAAAAAGAAAAGAAAGAGAGGGGGAAGCCCTTGGGGTCAAGTAAATCAGCCGTGCATTGAACAGGAGAGTCCCGGAGGATCCTGAGTGGGAAGACAGGTGTCCATAGTACTCTGGGACAAAGGTTATGTTCAGGCACAGCTCATCCCACACACACACACACACACACACACACACACACACACACACACACACACACACACACACACACACTCACACACACTCACACACACCCACAGTTCCACACAGAGGTGGAGCTGAAATTACCCAGGAAAAAAACAATTTCCTCCTGTGGTACTTCATTACAATATAACAGCTCTGGGCTCAATATTCGGTCTGCTTTTGAATGCGAAACACCACAGTGATCAAACAATAGGAACAAAAGGCGGTGCGAGCTACTTTTATAAACAGTTTACCGCTGATTATTCTGAAGCTCATTGTCTCTCACTGTGTTTTCTGTTCAACTCATAAAGGAGAGAGGCAGCTGTCTCGCTGCGCTACCAGACAAAATTTGCATAGTAATAACTGAGTGACCACAGTTATGAAGATCAAATAAAACACAGAAAATTCTACCGAGGCGTTCAGGTAATTATACGCGGCAAATGTGAATAATAGGCGAAATCATCTCCACAAGGTTTTCCAGAAATCCCATCTATGCCACCATCACTTTGGTGTCTGAAGGAAAATCAGTGCGTATGGACAAAGTGTGCTTGCTTCAAAATGTTCACTAGTTTGATCTTAATTGAAGATTGACCAGTTCTATGAAATTTGATTAACATTGTAAAAGAAATAGGAGAAGAATAAAAAAAATTAAGATTTTCACCATGTTTTTAAGAACCATATTTAAATAAATTCTGTTTGAGTCGATATAATTACACAAGGTAGCAAATTTAATAAGCAAGGATTAATTTAGGGTTAAAAGAGTAATTGAAAAAGAAACCTAGCAAAAAACAAATCCTCAAGGCATTATCTCAGACTTGATACTTAAGTTCATTATAATTGCTTTCCATTTAGATGCCGTCATGTTTCATGTGTGTCAGTCTGTTTAGATTACGTGTGATGGACTAAGACAAAACATAAAGGCATGTGAACTGAGAAAAGGATCCAGGACAGCTTAACTTTAGAAATGCATCAAACAAGAGAAACAAACAAGAACTGAATTAGCATAGTGCAATACTACAACGTCAGCAATGCAGATGGATGGATTTCTGATTCCTGAACCGGTAATCAGTCTTTACTGTTTGAGCAGAAAGCAGATACAGCGTCCTGAACCATTGTGCATAAACTAGAGTACACAAACGAGTTGAATATCAAATAAGGATCTCTAAATGCAAAAAAAAAAAAAAAAAAAAAAACTTTTTTCAAATGATGATTTCATTTATTAGGGGAGAAACTCATCCAAAGCAACCTAGCACCATGTGACAAAAATAACCACCCATTTCTTAAATTATAAATTTACCACATGGTTGGTTGTGTTTCACTAGCTACACTTAGGGTGAGTTACTGCCTAATCTGTTAAATCAAGAAATCCATTAAATAGAACCTGCCTCACAAAATGAAGTGGACCAACACACTCCACAAAACAAGCTGAATTCTTGCAGTAGTTGTGTGTTCACAAACACGAGAATCCATCTTGTCCCGCTCCCGCCTCAGCCGTTCAAGAACCAACCCAGCACAAGTTGGCCAATCACACTGCAGTGTTATGGTTTAGGGCAGGGCATACAGCTATGAGGAAAGCAAGAGCTGCTGAGCCCAACAGCCAAACCAAAATAAACATGACAGTGCAGGAGGATGCAGGCGTATCTGCTGCAATCACTTCTGTTTTTTCAGAATCCACACATTCATCTTTGAAAGAAGAACAGCAAGAAGTTTTGTGTAGCTTTGTGTGCCTGTTTACGACATTTTCATTGGATACGATGATTGGCTAAAACCAAACTTTGGTAGGTGGGCACTAGGTGTTGCTTTGCTCAATCAGCTTGGAAAGTTCTTCTGAATGTCCCTCCTGAAAAATAAAGAAGACAAAAATAAAGTTTTGTCTTCTGTTATGTAGTTAAACAGTTTTTACAGAACCTCTGCAGACAAAACAGCCATTTTCCCCTTTATTTGTTATAACAATAACTAATATTGTCTTTAGTAAAAGAAAAAGTTAAATAGCAGAAGTTCCCCATTCATTAAAAACAGTTTTGTGCGTCCTGGGTTTCTGAAACACGAGCTTGATTCTGCATGGGTCAGGAAGCTTTCCAGAAACTTGACATATGTTTCACAAAATCTCTTTAATTTCCTTGTGTTGTGATAATGGGTGGATTTCAAAACCCCAGCATAAAGTACAAGATACGAAGGATGACAGCAGCTTTACTTGAGGCATCGTATCTTTTTTAATCATATCTTCGTTCACCACTGAAATGCAAGGCTGATTCCCAATATTCTGACATGGGTACAACACAAATACTTAAATTAATTTTTGTAATTGTTATATTAACTTTAAAGGAGAAATTATTCCTAAGGTTAAATATCTATATGTGCCTCTGGGTTACAGGTTGGGGAAGGTTGCGTGTTTCTCCCTTCTTCATCCTCCATTTCACCCTCACCCATGCTGAAAAAAGGAAACTCGTACATGCCACAAATAGACACAAGAACCAAGTGTACACACAACCGACTACACACATGCAGACAGTCAAAGAGTGAAGGGTCCTGTGGAGTTCATAAGCTAGTGAATAATAAAAGCTCCATATTGGACTGGCCTGTCTATCTGCTGTAAGAATGGCTTGTCTGTGACATGAATATGATTTTTTGCTGCATGTGTGTACGTGTCTGTGCGTGCATGCAAATGTGTCTGAGTGTCCTCTCTATGGTAACAATATGAATTATTCACTGCTTACCGATGAAGAAGCATTTAGGCTCCCAGGAGTGGAGCTCAGAAGGAGGCCTCACCTCTATCTTCGAGCTCTTTTCAGTCTCTTCCACATTTCTTATTCGCCTCCTTCACACCCTCGTGATCATTTCTCGTTGTTTTTGTTGTTGATGATAACAAAATGTTCGTGACCCCTAATGCTTTTCTTGAAATATTCCATAATGCGGTGCATCTTTTTGTCTCTGAGTGTCCGATTCTGCTGAACTGGATGAAAAACAGAGGGATTCCAGCTGCACATATTAAGTTGAAGGTTGGGTTTCAGCTCTTCTTCTTTGAAGCTACAATAGTTTAATTAGCATCACTTCACGGACTGGACTTAGACATACACAAATACCCACACAAGCACAAATGGCTGAAAGGCAAATTTAATCTTCTTATGTGAATAGAAAATGTTTTAAACACACACACACACCCACAGAATGGGTAAAACACAGTTAATACACCCACTAATCAGGCTGCCATTAACAGGAGGAGGCTTTCACACCTGGGGACAAAACTCCCTTCATCTAATTGGTCTGCTGAGAAAATGGCTAAGCATCTCACATCTGCTGAGACACAACACACACACACACACAGTTAGGCAGACATGCAATAACCCTAAACCAATCACCGAGCTCCTTGGGCAATGTGCACAGCACCATCCTTTCTTTATCCGTTCTTTATCCCCTGGTTCATCCCTCGCTTTCAGCTCCATCGGTCCCAATTACCACAGCCAGAGACCCCAATCCCTGGAACAGTACCCAAAACACACCGGCACAGACGCGCACGCACACAAACACCCAAACACAGTGTGCAAAGTGCATGTCGTCTTTCCTCACCGCAACACCTTCAAAGGTCAACGTTGTTTTAGCCGATTCATATCACCTCTGTGCGCTCGTGGTGTTTTGATAAGTTTTGTATGTGTGTTTTTTTGAGGAAGGTAGTTTCCCATCCGGAGCAGCCGCTGTGTTGCATATTAAACAAAGCCTGTTTAAAGCTATCCTAATCCTTTCCCATAGCCATCCCTGAATGCACATGCTCTCTCTTTCTCATTCTTTCACAGACACACACACACACACACACACACACACACAGACACACACACAAAAAGAGACACGCACGTTTCTGAACAGATGTTGGAGTCCAGTACTCAGTAGCACATTTTCTTTTCCGATAAAAGAAAGAAAAGGGAAGAATTGAAGATAAAGAGCACATACTGTCACACACTACTGCAAACACTAGTTTGCTGTTATCTTCAGTCCCAGATGGCAAGTTGCAGTCAGATCCTTAAAGGTCTTATCAAATCCCTATGTACCTCTTTTCAATGTTGTTTTATGTTTATTTTGAGCTTAAGAATAAGATTTTACTTATATTTTGCACCATGGTTTAGAAAAACATACTTTAAAAAAAAAAAAAATCTGACAAGGATACAAAAATAGAAAAGCATGTGCCTGAGGTCACCAGTGGGGCGCAGGCAGCATAGTGAGGGGCAGCACAGCTGTAAACACAGCTGCATTACGGCTTTCTGTGATAAAGACAGTAAGGAGGAGAATTACAGCCAGAATAGCACCGCGATTTGTTTGGAGACAGAGGAGGGGGGGGGGGGATTGAGAGAATGTTAAGACTGTTGTCTGGACAGACAAGGGGGTGCGGCGGTGCCTTTGTGAGCCACAGCAACGGCAAGAACGAGCTGACTGAGCAGCTGACGGCTGTGGCGATCCAGTTTTATATGTTGTGTCGTTTGTGATGTGACACGGGTGTTTTGCAGGTGTTTAGAAGAGAAACTGATTTGCTTTGTGATGTGTATTGGAAAGCAAAATTATTTAAATGGATCTTTTTTTACAGATGCACTTTAATGTAAATAAACTGCGTAGGGTCATCTCGAACATTTATTTACCACGTTCTACATGGTTTATGACCACAAATGTAACTGAGCTACAGAGGTGTCAAAAATATTCGCATTTATCACTCAAGTAGAAGTATAGATGCTAGAGTTTAAAAATACTTCTGTTGAAGTAGAAGTATCAACTCAAACCTTTTACTCAAGTAAAAGTATAAAAGTACCAGCTTCAAAACTACTTAAAATTAAATTAAAAGAAAAATGTCATTAAGGACAAAAGCTTAGACATCCTGCATCAGAGGGACCTATGCACTACTGGCTTGAAAAGAGTTCACCAGTGATCAAATAAATTGGGACTCTCTACAAGGGGCTTGTGGTCTTAGTTGGTGCGGATGTAGATGGTAATAACCAAGCAAGAGATATATTAGATGTTGCTGAGCTGCCTTGGCTGATGTTTGACCAGGCGAGATTCTCATATGAACAGAGAGTTTCTCAAACTGTTTTCTCCACTTCAGCCTCTCTACCGGTCGGGGTGTTAATGCTGCTCTGTTTATGAAACAAGCAAACCTCTTACCTTTGATGTACTTCCCAAAAAAGATGCACACACTTAAGGCTCAAGTTATAAGCAAAGAAATAAGCCTAAACCTTGACTTGGTGAGTCATTTGAAGAAGATGATAAGATACTTAACCAGTAAATATTACAGGCTAAGCTGATAAATTTGAATGAGTAAACCTAAAAACAACTGATTGACACTCGCTGAGCACCAGTTAGCAAGGAGTTCATAGACTGTTGTGAAAATAGCTGTGTATAATTTTGTCATTTCTTTCATTTTGCAAGTAAAGTGTGAGTACAACCAATTTTCCATCAGTGTTTAAGGAATACTCTACTTGTGGTTTATTAGCTCATGTTCCAATGTTCTGAAACTCAATATTCTAGTAATAATTCTGTTTTCTTACCGTTTTTTTCTTATTCTTCATAACATTCTCTTGTAGATTTGATAGCCCTAAACAATGACTTACAAATGGTCATCCACATTTTTCAATTCATCCACATTATTTAATGCCAAATTGCTCTAATCTGTGTAAAACCTCAAAGTTTTGTCACAGATAATGATTTGGATGATGGTCTGGGTCAATCTTACACATAAATATGCTTTAATCTAAATTATAGGCCTGGGAGGGAATTGAATTTGTACTTCGAAGTTGGAATTTCCAGATCCCCAATTGAATGTGGCATCTATGAAGATTTATTATTGGGGTTGTCTTGGTTTACTTTATGTTTTTTGTGCTTCACTAAGAGCTTTTTCAGCTGAGTAATGTAATGACGTTCTTGTGGAAGGCTGCTTGATGTCCTCATTTCTTCTCATGGATTTTAAAACATGATACAACGGACATTAAGTGAGAGGTGGAGTACACCCTGGACAGGTTGTCAGTCTATCAGTCCATACGCTGGAAAATATCCAATTATTTATTCCTGTGATGTTTTTTACCTCCGGTTTGTATGAGCATGACGCCCTGTAAATTGGGGCACTTATTTCCCCGTTCACTTTAACTGAGGTCTGTTCGTCTGTGTGTGACATTGAGCAATAGACATAATTACCTCAAAATATGTCTGCACTCTCGAGTCATTACTTATGGTGATTATGTCCCCGAACAATTTTGTGCATTAATACGCTTACACACATTCTTTCAATGAAAACACAGCTACTGAAAAAGAAGAGAATTGTGAAGGGTTTGGAGCTTTTTAACATACTGCTTCAGGAGCTGAAAATAATTCGGTGCATTTCAATGAAGAGTCCTCAACAGGGACGCAGCTGCCAAGCGCAAAAACGTGTCATCCACTCCTTTTAAGAGCTGTCGGTGGAATAAATGTGTATTGTGTGCGTACCCACAATAAGTGGGGTCTAAAAAAATGCTGGATGTCTGTGACAGATTTAGAAGTACCCCCGAGGCTTTCAAAACCATTATTTGAGTGACCTTATTCACCTATGAAAAGGGTGAGGACATAAATAGAAAACAAGCACATTCTACCTCAGGTAGTCCAACAGATCAACAAAAACCTTCTTTCCAGGAATTTTCACAAATGCTTCAACTAAAACCAAAGCTCAGCTGTTACACCTAATCGGTGGCTTTATCTAATAGAAGATCCAAGGCGTTGAACTCTCCATCCTGATCTGACCTCAACGATAACCAGAACCGGCACATTGTATGTAGTAGAAAACTAGTCAGTATTCAAAAACTGATCTCTGTGTGATGCAAAACATGTTTGCTTTTTTAATTAGCATTTTGTTCCCATACAGAGGAAATACAAACATATTGTAAATTACAAGTGTAGTAATTTAGAATTAGCATGTTTACAGTAATAAAACTAAATGGTAACAGCATGAACATCTGGCTTAACAGCCAGCAGAACAGCCTGATTTGTGCTGAACCCCCTCCCTTCCTAACAGAAGGAAAAAAACAAAAACAAAATAAAAAACGAAAAAAAAGAAAGGTGAAGCACCTGGAGGGCATCTAGATCTCGTCACTTTCTAAATGGATAGGTGTTTTGTCTAATATTCTAAATTCCTAAGCCAGCTATTTGTACAACTGAGGTTGAGTATATTTCCCATTGAATAGAATAAGATGCCTGGCTAAAAGGGTTGTGAAGGCAAGTACGCAACACTTAAGGCCAAGACATCCTGGACGCACATGACTGTTCGCGCTCCAATCCGATTTCTTCACAACACGCAGGCTCTGTGTTTCCTTCAACAGACCACTGGACTTGAGTATTGAGTATTCATTTGAGAGTATAAACCAGAAATCCAGACAGCATAAACACGAGCCAGTGTGACAGTGATCAGTACTTTTGTGCTCCTGTTATGGGTAAATCCATACTGTTTCTGTACCTAGTAGAAGATTTTACTTTGAAATTTTGCCCAAAGCAGATGTCTTTTACTTTGCCACTGTGTCACACTTCCTGTCTGACTCATGACTTTCCCAAATTGATGCCTCGGTCATACAAAAATAGACCCCTGGTCTATATTGGTCAATAGTTTTGGATTGGATACCTTTTTGCTTTGTATGATGACAGCTGCTAGAGATTCAAAAATATTGCAAAAATGGGAAGGGGGAACATGGGCATCCTTGTCTGGTGCCTCTCTGCAAACTGAAGTTTGGATAAGCTTGATCTGGTCTTAGCATTTGGGGAACTATAAAATATTCTACTTTACTTCACTAAATGAAACCTGTTTAGTCTGAATGTATTAAGAGAGGTGTTATTTTTCCAGTCTTCTGGCCAGGGCTTTTGATATTATTTTGAGGTCTACATTTATTTGTAGTATTGGGTGATAGCTGGATGGCAGAATGGGGTCTTTTCCTTGTTTCTGAAGCAAGATAATACAAGCAGAGTTTATGCTTAATGACATTTCCCATTTTTTTCCTTCTCTTTAATATCTGATATTATCTGATTATATATGTTGGTGCCAGTATAGTCCATAATATTCTTTAAATAACTCAATTGGGCGACCATCTGGTCCTGGGGCTATATGATTAGACATATTTTAAAGGGCTTCATGGAGTTCAGCTATTGAAAGAGGAAAATCCAACACCATCATCAGCAACACCGTGCTGTAATTTTATAAGATTGATATTACCAAGAAATTTGATAATGTTAAGTCTTTGTAGAAATTCATTTTAAAAATTGTTGATTACATTAGTTTCATGAGTAATAAACCCTGTTTTGTCTTTAAAAGAGGCGATGGTTGCTTTCACTATATTTATTTTTAATTAGTTAGCGAGGAATCTACTAGAGTTGTTGCTATCTTCAAACCTCCATGCATGTGACCACAACATTTCTCCTGTGAACCAGGCAAACAATGAGCCTAATGTGGTTATTTTACTTTTTGAAAATAACAACCTTTAAACAAGTATTAAACATACTTTTTATCAATCCCACGTTTCTGTCTTCATTATTTTTATCGGTTTGTTTTAATTATTTTAATGTTAAATGTGTTTTCATTTTCATTATGTGTAAGCAAATAAATTGTTTAACAGAAAGAAAGGTTTTAAAACATCAGTCCATGAGTAATTAATTTATATAATGTGTTTACCTTAGTTAATTTGATTATGACAACAAATTGACTTTTTGATAATATTATAAAATATTGAATCCCCAAACACAGAGAGGAGAGCATCAGCTGTTTCTGACAGACGCACCCCACTGTATATTTCAACCTACAAACAGAATATTCTGTTTTGATTAACAACACAGAAACACAAAAGAAGAAAAGTCAAGGTGACCATCTATGGAGGGACAAAAGGAGTAAGAAAATGTGTGTAGACAACTGCAAATCCACAATATAGGACAATGTCTGTGACCTTGCTCTTATGGATCAAGGCATAAATCACTTTAAATTGTGTTTGTTTAAACTAATCTAACCTTGATGTGGCCAGAAACTGTGGAGTCAGCACTTGTGTGTGCACAACCTCTCTAACTCAAACATGGACAACAAAATCTGAACCAGTTATGGTTTTTTTTAACATCCTAAAACATTCATGTTTTAGAAAGTAGGTAGAACCACAAGTACCCAGAGAGAAGCCATCAATGCACAGAGAGAATGTACAAGCTGCACACTGTAATGTTTGATGTGGAGATGAACCCAGAGTCAGCCAGACGCAGTGGTAATTCCTTTGGTGGTGTTTAATGAAGGGAAAAACAGGCAAAACAGACTGAGTTCAGGCAAGGAACGACGAAACGAAGGTGAAGTCCCGACAACCAACAGAAAACTAAGAGGGGTTTAAATAAGCGGGCAGACACAGTAACAGGGAGGGACTAATTAACCAAACGCAGGTGGAAACAATAATGAAACTGACAGGAGGATAAACCTAAGGCCGAGAGAGAACAAACAAAGACCGGACTACCTAAAATAGTACACAGACTAAACAAAACCCTAAAACAAGACAGAATCTACAAAGGATATAAACCCAAAAGCGTAAGAGAAGCAACACAGACACTAAACCAAAAAACAGAACATTACAGAGCCCCCCCCTCAAGGACGGATTCTAGACGTCCCTGAAACACGAACCAAGAGTCCAAGTAAAATAATAACAACCCAGACCGGGCGGGAGGAGGGAGGTCCTGGATGGCGGGCCAAAGTCCAAAACACAACAAAACTAATCACGAGCAACCCAGACTGGGCGCAAGTCAAACAACAAGAGTCTGGTGGGCGTTCCAGGCGACGGTCCCGGCGTGACAGAAGTTCCGGCGGGCGTCCCGGAGGACGGCCCCGGCGTGACAGACGTTCGGGCGGGCGTCCAGGAGGACGGCCCTGGCGTGACAGACGTTCGGGCGGGCGTCCCGGCGGACGGCCCAGACGTGACAGGCTCTCCGGCGGTCGTCCCGGCGGACGGCCCCTGCGTGACAGGCTCTCCGGCGGACGGCCCCGGCGTGACAGGCTCTCCGGCGGACGGCCCCGGCGTGACAGGCTCTCCGGCGGGCGGCCCCGGCGTGACAGGCTCTCCGGCGGGCGGCCCCGGCGTGACAGGCTCTCCGGCGAACCTCCAGGAGGCCGTCGGCGGATCAAGGCGACAGACGGCCGTCGACGGACCAGAAACCTCGGAGGTCGTCGGCGGACCAGAAACCTCGGAGGCCGTCGGCGGGGTCTGGAGAGGAAGAAAACAGAGCCTGGCGCCGGATTACGGGTTAAGGAAGGCGCCGCATGGTTAACGGCTTCAGGCGGTGGCGCCTGATTACAGGCGACTGAAGAGGGAACCTGGCTACAGGCGACTGACGAAGGAGCCTGGCTACAGGCGACGGACGAAGGAGCCTGGCTACAGGCGACCGAAGGGGGAGCCTGACTACAGGCGACCGAAGGGGGAGCCTGACTACAGGCGACCGAAGGGGAAGCCTGACTACAGGCGACCGAAGGGGGAGCCTGATTACAGGCGACCGAAGGGGGAGCCTGACTACAGGCGACCGAAGGGGGAGCCTGACTACAGGCGACCGAAGGGGGAGCCTGGCTACAGGCGACCGAAGGGGGAGCCTGGCTACAGGCGACCGAAGGGGGAGCCTGGCTACAGGCGACCGAAGGGGGAACCTGACTACAGGCGACCGAAGGGGGAGCCTGACTACAGGCGACCGAAGGGGGAGCCTGACTACAGGCGACCGAAGGGGGAGCCTGACTACAGGCGACCGAAGGGGGAGCCTGACTACAGGCGACAGACGAAGGAGCCTGACTACAGGCGACAGACGAAGGAGCCTGACTACAGGCGACAGACGAAGGAGCCTGACTACAGGCGACAGACGAAGGAGCCTGACTACAGGCGACAGACGAAGGAGCCTGACTACAGGCGACAGACGAAGGAGCCTGACTACAGGCGACAGACGAAGGAGCCTGACTACAGGCGACAGACGAAGGAGCCTGACTACAGGCGACAGACGAAGGAGCCTGACTACAGGCGACAGACGAAGGAGCCTGGCTACAGGCGACCGACGAAGGAGCCTGGCTACAGGCGACCGACGAAGGAGCCTGGCTACAGGCGACTGAAGGGGAAGCCTGGCTACAGGCGGCTGAGGGGGAAGCCTGGCTACAGGCGACTGAAGGGGAAGCCTGGCTACAGGCGACTGAAGGGGAAGCCTGGCTACAGGCGACTGAAGGGGAAGCCTGGCTACAGGCGACTGAAGGGGAAGCCTGGCTACAGGCGACTGAAGGGGAAGCCTGGCTACAGGCGACTGAAGGGGAAGCCTGGCTACAGGCGACTGAAAGGGGAGCCTGGCTACAGGCGACTGAAGGGAGAGCCTGGCTACAGGCAGCTAACGTGGGGGCCTGGCCACAGGCCGCTAAAGTGGGGGCCTGGCCACAGGCCGCTAAAGTGGGGGCCTGGCTACAGGCCGCTAAAGTGGGAGCCTGGCTACAGGCTGCTAAGGTGGGAGCCTGGCTACAGGCTGCTAAGGTGGGAGCCTGGCTACAGGCTGCTAAGGTGGGAGCCTGGCTACAGGCGACTGAAGGGAATGCCTGGCTACAGGCGACTGAAGGGGGAGCCTGGCTACAGGCTGCTAAAGTGGGGGCCTGGCTACAGGCTGCTGAGGTGGGAGCCTGGCTACAGGCTGCTAAGGTGGGAGCCTGGCTACAGGCTGCTAAGGTGGGAGCCTGGCTACAGGCTGCTGAGGTGGGAGCCTGGCTACAGGCTGCTGAGGTGGGAGCCTGGCTACAGGCTGCTGAGGTGGGAGCCTGGCTACAGGCTGCTGAGGTGGGAGCCTGGCTACAGGCTGCTGAGGTGGCCACAGGACTACAGACTACAGAGGCCACCGGGCTACAGACTACAGAGGCCACAGGGCTACAGACTACAGAGGCCATAGGGCTACAGACTACAGAGGCCACAGGGCTACAGGCTTCAGAGACCACAGGGCTACAGGCTTCAGAGACCACAGGGCTACAGGCTTCAGGAGACCCCGGGCTGCAGGTTTCAGGAGACCCCGGGCTACGGACTTCAGGCACCAAAGTCAGACCCTTAGCCACCAGGAGTCTCAGAATCAACTCCTGGAGGGTCTCAGAAAGGGACGTCCAATAAAGTCTCTCCCAGAACTGGCTCTCCATGAGGGCTATCTGGGGTCTGGACTTGAAAAGAACACCATGAGGCTCTAGGTCTCCAGGGGGTCCCGGTTGTTGCATCCCCTTCTGAGGTCCTGGATGACCGAAGAGCGAAGGATCCCCCTGGGTTCCAACGTCGCAGGTCCGCGACGGACCACTCTGGGTTCCAACGTCGCACGTCAGCGCCGGACCACTCGGGGTTCCCACGTCGGACGTCAGCGACGGACCCCCCTGGGTTCCCACGTCGGACGCCAGCGACGGACCCCCCTGGGTTCCCACGTCGGAAGTCTGCGACGGACCCCTCTGGGTTCCCACGTCGGACGTCAACGACGGACCCCTCTGGGTTCCCACGTCGGACGTCAACGACGGACCCCTCTGGGTTCCCACGTCGGATGTCTGCGACGGACCCCTCTGGGTTCCCACGTTGCACGACAGCGACGGACCCCTCTGGGTTCCCACGTCGCAGGCCTGCGACGGACCGCTCTGGGTTCCCACGTCGCATGTCTGTGACGGACCCCCCTCATCAGACTTGGGTGAAGGCAGATCCTCCCGGACCCCTTCTCGTGACTTAAGCAGAAGCAGGTCCTCCCGGACCCCCTCGTTAGGCTTGACGGGCGCCGAGGCGTCGGCCAGAACCACGGTGACGGACACAGGAGCCGAGGCGTCGGCCGGTCCCTCGGTGACAGGTCTTGGTCGGCCGTAGAAAGCCTGGAGGGCTGACCTATAATGTCCCTCAACCTCCTTTAATTTTTTCTCCAGCTCCTCTGAATAATGCAAGAATAAAGCCTCCCTGAGACGCTTGATGATGGGGGCAAACGTCCTTACTTTATTCTCCAGAGCCAGATATTCAGAGTCACGGTGTCCAGCAGGGGGAGCTGTGGGCCTCCTGGCTCTAGGAGGCGAAGAATCCCCCTCCGCCGGACCGGAAGTGGGCGGAGCCAGAGGTTCGGCAGTCGGGTGAGGCCGAACTGGCTCGTCGGGGGGCTGCCCACCTATACTGGATGGATGGCCGGCTGGCAAGCGCTTCCTTCTCCGGCGGCGAGTCGACGGAGCTTGCTGGAGGAATGATGCCTCCTGACGGGAAGGGACCGTTGTAGCCGATGGCGGTATCGGCGGCCCCTCGTAAGGGCAGGAAAGCTGCAACGCATCCGGGAAAAGGTCCGGACGGATCTCCTGCACCACATCTGCGTGAACCTCCAGAAAAAACTCTGAGACAGGACGGGCACGCTCCGAGGATGACAGTATGACGGCTTGAGGTGAGTGATCAGCGAGGAGAGACATGTTAGAAGGATTATTGGGCTCACGCAGCATAACAGCTCCTGACCGGAGAAAGCGTCTAGGCGACAGGTTCATCATGTTGTGGTCGGGACTTACTGTAATGTTTGATGTGGAGATGAACCCAGAGTCAGCCAGACGCAGTGGTAATTCCTTTGGTGGTGTTTAATGAAGGGAAAAACAGGCAAAACAGACTGAGTTCAGGCAAGGAACGACGAAACGAAGGTGAAGTCCCGACAACCAACAGAAAACTAAGAGGGGTTTAAATAAGCGGGCAGACACAGTAACAGGGAGGGACTAATTAACCAAACGCAGGTGGAAACAATAATGAAACTGACAGGAGGATAAACCTAAGGCCGAGAGAGAACAAACAAAGACCGGACTACCTAAAATAGTACACAGACTAAACAAAACCCTAAAACAAGACAGAATCTACAAAGGATATAAACCCAAAAGCGTAAGAGAAGCAACACAGACACTAAACCAAAAAACAGAACATTACAGCACACAGAAAGTTCCCCTGGATTTGAACCTAGAATCAGTCATATTGTGGCGTAACTTTGTAAAAACAGGTTTATGGGTGGTCAGTACAGTACGCGAGGGAGGGAATGTTAATCCAACACAGAGGAGTTCCTATGTTTTAACTTGTTCAAGAAGGTAATATTGGTTCTAATAGAAAGGTGTCATAGTACACCGCACAGTGCAGTTTGTTGTGTACATAGCTTCAAAGCTGCAGACCAAAGAGGATACTCATGTCCACCTTCAAAATAACCTTAGATTGGTGTTTGAAACTCAGAACTGGACTAACAAGCAATGGAAAAATGGAACAACTGGTTTATCATTTCTTTGTTGTTACAATGCTTTTGGCAAGTAATCAAACACCACAGCAAAAATCCACTTTTTTCTCTTTAAATATTGGATTTGCTGCATTTGTGGTTTTGCCTCCTACTGACTTCTGTGTGGTATTGTCTATTGAAATGGATGCCAATCAAAACCCAAATGAACAAACAGCAGCCTCAGTACTACTTGGGAGAACCCTACACAACCACAACACCCTGACACCTCTCACCAGCTCGGTCACTGGCAGCTGGAGGATTACAGCAATTATGGTCACTCTGGGACAAAGAACACACCAAAGACAAGTGTTCGATGAGGTTTAGGTCAGGATGTATGAGAGGTCATTCTGGTCTCTCCACTCCACTGGAGCTAGTCTCTAAAACATCTTTCTTTGGAGCCGAATATTGACATCTTGTATGATGGAGTTCGGACCCTAAGGGTGGATATATCGGATCGCCAATGGCTGCAGAACCTCGTCTGTGTATCTTTTCAGATCCAGAATCTGATGAAAATTATTATTTTTCCAGTCAGGCAGATTTCGCCACCATCACACTACCTGCACCAAAATCTGTTTGGCATTGTCAGAGAAGATTTGGCAGAATTTGCATGGGTGTAACCTACATATTCAACTCTGCTGCTCAACCTACAAATGCATTTTTCTTACAAATGCAGGAGCATTTAAGGGGAATATACTAGTACAGGTTTTTCCAGTGGTCTAAGATGTTTTGCCAAAAAGCCATGTCAAAAGAAAATCATCAACCAACCACACTTTTATACAGTAAGTTTAGATGCTAAATAAAGGTCCTCCATACAAGTCTAATGTAAACACATTTCTATGCCTTTTATTTCTGTTCTGGTATTTTTCTACATGACTGTGTGGTGAAATCCCATTTAGACCAGAGGAATGCTTCAATATTGTCCAGCTGTCTGAGTCTGTACACACAGACTTTGCTTTTACAGCGGCTGTAATCACACAAAAAGTGGGTCTTTTTTTTTTTTTTTTAGCCCTTACAGTGTGGGGGTCTTGTGAAAACCCACCACAGAGGAGTGATGACAAAGAAGAGATGTTCCCCCTACTCCTCCAGCAACTCTCTTCCCCTTCCCCCATTGTTCATTCTCAGACATCAAGGCTTCCAATGAAGCGCGGCTCCGCCCGCCTCCCGTCCACTCTACACACAACAACACACCCGACAACACACACCCACACAGGTTGATGAATGCCCGCTGCTGCGTCCAGCTTCTCGCTGTGACATCATTAATACAACACACTGTCCACGGTGACATCGTTAATAAGTGCCAGGGTGCTGACTCTTCCTTAATGGCCCTCTAAATTTGACAGGCTTGACGCGCTGTCATGCTGTTGTCTTACGCCGGTGTGTGTGTGGGTGTTGAGCAGAGAAGCCCCGCATGCAGTGGCACCTGATTTACTCAGCGGGCTGCTGTTTGCAGGGCGCAAGCAGGTATGCTCCACAGACGACTCCCTGTCTTTTTTTTACAGCAATTAGGATCATATTTTTGTCACATCCAGAGGCATAGCCACACGCAAACACACATCCACAGATTGGGCCCATCCCCTCCACCTCCCCCACTTTGATGGCCTACACTGAGCTAAAGATGGATTGTGAATAATTAGGCAGATAATTGCCCAGGCAGGGGAGAAAGACAAGATCAATGACTGATCCTTAAGCCAGGTTGTGTGTGTTTTTTTTAGCTCAGAGGAGAGGAGTGAAAGTTGAAGGAGCAAATATACAGAGATAGATTTGTTGCATTACGATGCGTATGCTTTGAGAACCTGAGGCAATGTCCTGGACCAAAACGCTCCAACTGAAGGTGGAAATAAAAGCAGCAGTGTTGTCGGCAAAGTAAAAATGGAAGCAAGTCATCTTAAAAGGCAACATTTCCGAGGCTGAGTGTTTCATCCTGTGTCTTTGTTTAGCCTGACATCAGTCGAAGCAGACTTCCATTTCCTCGCTTGGCAGTGAGGATATTTTTTTTTAACTCAGAGAGATGCAGAAGAGAGTATGGCAGGTCAGGCTGCACCTGCTAAGCAACGGATATATATTTTTTTTGCCGTAAAGCTTCATCTCTCTCCTACTGTCTCTCGCTCTGACACACAGACAGGCTCACAAATCTCCCGACAAAAGCTTGATCAGAGCCTCTTGCTCTTTGCGCTCCTGCTGCTCTCCTTCTGTGCTCCTCCTCTGCCCTGCTTCCACAGACAAAGGTGAGCACACGCCAGACTGACAATCAGAGCGGAGCTCGGAGTGTGCATATAATTGGCCCGCAGACACATAGAAACACAGACAGACATGCACAATAAGACGTTTCCCATGGCAGCCAGACAATGAAACCTTTGTGACATTCGTCTCAGTCATCTTCATCTTGCAATCAGAAAAACAGGTCCCTCCTGCCGTCAGGGTCCTTTTTCATTTTTGATGCATTTTAATTATTAGCACTGTTGTTGTTTTTTATTTCAGCCCTTTAGTCTAGAATGTATTTACTATGTCGAATATCAACAAAGAAAAAAACTGGGGAAAGATCTATGCTTTTAGTATTCATACTATCTGTAGTTTGCAATGCATATTAGCGATGCTAATTGATAAAACTTGAAAGACATACTGAGAGGATGGAGCAGCCAATCACAGGAGGAGCACAACGAGGAGGAGGAAAGGTGTGTAATGCATTCATGTTCAGCCCCGTTACTCTAAGGCCACGGAATAAAATCCACTGCAAACAATTGAAGTGATCTGATTGGAGTTCACCTATATATAATTTAATCATAGCACATATATCCAGTTGGTCTTCAGATGTTTGTTGGAGAACAGTAGTGAACAAACAGCAGAACGAAGGCCAAAAGAACACAGCAGACAGGTCAAGGAGAAAGTTTAAAGCAGTGTGACAATATAAAAAGAAATACACCCCTATTCATAGATTCTCATGGTGAACCTGTCAGTCAATCAACTGAAAATGGAAAGTTTATGACAACTGCAAAACCTACCAAAACATTACTGTCCACTTAACCTGACTGACCAAGGAGCACGGTGATCAGAGAGGGAGCCAGGAGGCCCAGGGTGACCCTGAAGGAGATCCACAGATCAGACGTGAGAATCTTTTAACAGAACATCTATTAGCTGTGCACTCCAAAAACCTGGACGATACAGGAGCGTTACATAAAGAAAGCTATGTGAAAAAACTATTTGCAATTGGCCAGTTTGCTGGCCTCCATGCAAGGGGCAGAGCATGTGGAAGAAAGCGCTCCCGTCAGGTTAGACTAAAAGTGTTTTTGTCTTTTTTTTTTTTTTGGCCTACATGCAACACTGTGTGGCGAAACACTGGACATCACCCTAAACACATCACCCCACAATGTGAAACTTGATGGTGGCAGCTTTCCTTCAGCAGGGGCAGGAAGGCTGGTCAGACTTTATGTGAAGATAGTTGGATAAATATGGGGGGGATCCTGGAAGAGAAGATAGTTAAGGCTGTGGTGGAGGTTTACCTTCCTTAAACATTCAGAGGGAGCGACACTGGAATGATTTTAGATCATATATTCATATGTTTGGTTGGCTCAGCTAAAGTTTAGACCTAAATCTAAGCAAGAGGCTGTTGCAAGACTTTGACTGATGTTACAAGCTTCCCATCCAATCTGACTGAGCTTCAGTTATTTAGCAAAAAATAAATAGATAAATAAAACGGGCAAAGATTTCTGCCAGTAAATGTAGGAAGCTGGAAGAGACAAGCCCGAAAAGACTTAAATGCTGTAAGTGCAGCGAGGGGTGATCCTAAAAAGTACTGACTCAGGGGGACTGAAAGCCAGTGCACAAAACAATTTTTAGATGTTTGTTTTTTTTTAAGCTGGAAAACCTTATAAGATTTTCTTTCCACTTCAAAATCCAGCGCTACCTTTTGTTAGTCACATAAAATCCAAATGAAACGCATTGAAATTGGCCGTTGCAATATGAAAATACTAAATTAAATATTAAATTATTATGGGTTATTAAAATAGGTGGAATAGACCAAGATGAAGGAATAGCCTAAAAGAGGAGGAGGAGGAGGAGGAGGAGGAGGAGGAGGAGGAAAAATAATAAGAGAAATGTATTCCAGACACAAGGGGCAGCTGTGGATTCAATGTTGTAAGAGATATGTGATCGCAGGTTGAAGCCTTGAGTCGTCAGATACATCTCCATATGAAAGGAGCTCCGTGGACCTCTGAACGCCTCGTATGCATTTCTAATGTAGCTCAAACATTGGACTGGGAATTCACCCACCGCTTCATCTCGTGCTCAGAAGCAGCTGCTCAGAGTGCGAGAAACAATCAGTCTGAATTTGACCCGTCCGCTCTCCACCTGCCACGCAACGTATTGACCATCAGAAATGAATCTGATTAGTTTTTTTCTTGTTGATGTTGAGCCATTTCATGCAAAAAAGAGCCGTGATAGTGGTGCATCCATCCTTGTAATAACACACTAAAATGAGATTAAGCGGTGTCATTGTGATGTCTGCGTTTACTTCTCACAGAATGCCTCCAGCCCTGCCTGAACACCAGAGCAAGTGAATCCCCAGCAGCGCGGGTCTGCATGCTCATCGGCCGATCTGTGATCTCAGGGTGGGACAACAAAGCTTACAGGAAAAGCTGGTATGTGACTGACAACTCGAGTCAAAAAACATCAAAAATGTTAGGTCTCAGCATCTCCTGACAGACGACACGCCGGGGAAGCGTGGTTAACTTTAATGATTTGTTTAGTTTGCAGGCATGGATGTGTGTGCGTCTGTCTGCGTGTGTTTATTTTGAGGCATAAGGGATATTAATATTTAAACAGGGCTGTGTGGGATGATGAATTCAGACACATTTAATAGGCCAACTTGGTTGTTTGCGTGCAAAACTTGTTAGCAGAGTCAGGGCTCGATCTGTTACGAGAGCGTAGAGGGGCTGTGCGGGATGTTACCTTTTTTTAGTCCAACAGTGGCTCTTTCCCATAGCATGTTAATACAGGTGAACCTCTTTAAATTAGAGCGTCAACAGTGGCGGCTGGTGAAAAAAAATCTTGGTGGGGCTGGCCAATAGATTTCCCTGCCTAACCTAGCACATGGATTTAAATTAAAAGTCGGAAAATTACTACGATTCCACAATAAGCATTTAATTAATAAAAAAATAGTGTTCACAAAGGATTATTTTCGTGTTTTTGTCTTATTAATCCTTCACAGACTCATGCCAGAGGGTTTGCATACATTGTACATGTACGTATATTATCACGAAAAGAACGTTTACGTCTTGACTTAAATGTATATCCTATTTTTTTTATTACTGTGAATGCAGTAGGCATTCACAGTTATTGAGATCCTCTTTTGCGTTTTTACTGTTTAAAGTTTGATTCGCTTCTCCTCCTACAATTTTACTCCGATTTCAACCATTCAACTTTTAAACTATTCAGCTTCTTCTGGAATCGATGGCTATATCTTTTTGTACTTATACCTTTTCAACTTTTTAAAATATTCAGCTTTTTCTGCAAATTTTCAGCTTTTTTTTCTCCCATAGGAAATGAATGTAATTCACTAAAATTCCGCTCATTTCAGCTGCTTTTTGACAGCTTACTGCTTCAGCCTACTTTCAGCTAGAAACGCCATTCAACTTTTAAAATGCAGTGATATCTTTCAGCTATTATGGTATATTTCAGCTTTTTCATATCTTTTACCATTTTCATATAGTACCTCCTTAAAATAATTTTGGCTTTTCAAGAAATTCAGCAAATAACATGCGTTGCTATGGTCGTCAAGGAGGCAGTTATAGTGCGCACTCTAGAAATTCAACAAATTCTTCTTCTCCGAACAACTTCTTCTCACTCGCTCAATTTTCAACCTATCCACATGAATTATACATCAAAACGTAGGAATTTTTGTCTGGATTCAGGAAATGTAACCCTCATTGGTGTAGCATTTATAGATCTTTCGCAAATCACCTCAGAGCGACACAAACCCGAAACCTCCCCCATTAATTTCCTATGGAGCGGTTTTGAAAAATGACGTCTGAAAATCCAAAACATCACATGTTTTCGCATCGTCGCTGCTCCTAAACCGTTTGATGTACAGGCATGAGACTTTCACACATGAATGTCCAAACCCTTCTGGCACTCACAAAAAAGGAATTTTCTGGATAACTGTTACGGTTTTGCCGCAGGAACAATTTGTTCGGGAGTAGCGAATGTGCAAAATCCTGAAAATGCTTTAGAGCTGCATTTTTCCACATCAACCACTTTTTTACATCGTCGCTGTGCCTACAACGATTTTTGTACAAACATAAAAATAAGCAACATAGTCCTCAAAAGCCTGCTGATACTCACAGTGAAAGAATTATTTTGATATCTCTTATACTTTTTCAGCTAGAGCGATTTGTTTGGGGCTGTTTTGAGAGGATTTTTGAAATTCCTTAAAAATTCCCATTTAGATCATAATTTTTTACACCTTTATTAAAATATTTCCTGCAAAAACCGATAGCAAGTCTTCTTCCCTTATCTGTTAAGAAATAAACGCAGAAAATATTACATCTCTACCATTCACGGATCAGGAGATATGGAGCATTGTGCGAGGAAAAGTTCTCCATTATAACCCAATGGGACTTATTGTGAGCAAAGTGTCTGCACTTGAGTAGATTTGCCCGCTGCAGGTGTGTGAGTGAGTTTCCATGACGACGGAACTCTGAGGGCCAGAGGGAGAAGCTCCATTGGGATACAATGGCAACTTTCGACGCCCGCTGCAGCGGCTGTGATTAATGTAGGAATCTGAAATTCGCACAGTCACTTCCTCTTGACATTTTAAAATTTTCAAGTGACTTTCAGCGATATGTCACTTTTCTGTCCCATTTTGGATTTCACATGCTTTTCTATTGGGCCTTTGCTTCCAACAGGACCTGGCATGATGGCCAGACACGACCCAATTGGCCAATACAGCACCACCCACCTGTGGGAAATGGTGCTACACGCCATTTTGGTCAAATGTTGAGTTCTGGGCCCAGATGTGGTGAGGCTGAGTTGCTAAAGGAGGCCAATCTGACCCATGAACTTTGGTCACGTTTGGTGACATTAAGTATTGGCACCCCTTTTTGAGGCACTTCCCAGTACAGGATTTGGACCAAACTGACAGAGTACAATCACCCGGTGATACTGAACACAACCTTGTTAGCGGCTAACGGTTAGCATTTTGCTAACCGGAAGTAGCTCTAGGAAGCTCGGACAAACTTCTGCTTTAAAGAGTCTGTACCTCCTTTATACAGAATGCTCCACAATAAGTTTGGGCCTCGTCACGTAAAGCATCTCCAAGTTAGGAGGTGTCAAACATCCAATGCTTTTCAATGGGGGGCGAAACCCCTTATACTCCTAGAAATGCAGGCTCACATATGGCTACATTATATTAAAGTTTGAAATTCTACTTCTGCTTTGTTAAACGATTCAGTGTTTAGAATGAGTTAGGAGATGTTTGGTGCCATTCCCTCAGTTTTTTCTTCTTCTAATCATTCAGCTATTAAATTCTTCAACTTTTTCAAATTCTTCAACTTTTTCAACTTCTTCAACTTTTTTAACTCCTTCAATGCTTTTCAGCTATTTTTTTCTCTTCTTCAAAGATCTTCTGCATCTTTTGCTCAATCATTCAGCTATCTGCATTCACAGTGCATTTTCGCAGGAAATGCAAATTTTTCTAGTTTATATAATGATTTAAGTAGAACAATAACCAGTGCAAAATTAAGTTGTATTTACCGGAGATGAAGTGTAGACTGCAAATTCTGTCGTGGTATGTTGGCTCCCACAGTCGACTGGGATTGTCTGCCTGCATCCTTTTCAATGAAATTATCCATTTCTTTCTTCTTTCTTCGTCCTTCGGTAAACGAAAGAAACGTACATCTGACGAGTTGGAATGCCTCTCTGTGAAACCGGGAGCACAACAAGACGTAGGCATTGTTTAGATTTCAAAAATAAACTAAAAGTACGCCCTAATCCACCCGTTTTGTCACGCTGGTAAGCGAAAACAGTACTGTTTTTGCCGACCACCGTGACCCGGATGTAGCGCGGATGTAGCTCGTGACGTCACGCGTGAACTGGTCTATACACCTATCACTGTGTAGCAGGGGCAAAGACTCCAGGAGCCCCAAAGCCATTCATTTTGGCGATGCTGATTGGCCAAATATTTATAAATCTTCCCTAGCAACAGTATACGATTGGTTATTTCGCTACACTTGTGGGGCTCCCTGAGTGACAGCCCCACAAGTGTAGAAGAAGAGAAATGATACGTTCTGTTGGTGGAAATGCACTGTTAAATGAGAGTCAATTGATAGAGTCAATTAGTAGAAGTGTTTTAATAATTCTTATTACATGTAGCCACACACTATCAAGTAAAAACTGACATTAATAATACTTTTAAAATCTATATATATTTTGACTTTCCCCTCCACATCTAGGGAGGGCAGCGCCCGAGCGCCCCCTATGGGCCAGCCGCCACTGAGCGTCAACATTTAATTTAAGTAATTCAATTCACAGAGATATAATTTTTAAGATTATGCCTTGTGGCTGAGTAAATCCCAAAATTGTTTTCCTCAGAAAATCTGAATATTACTTCAGCTGAATAAATATATTTATCAATACAGTAATGCTATGCTATAGCCTACACAATCACGAGGCCGACTGCTGGCATGGCATTTCTCCAGCAGACAGTCATTGAGAACCTCCACATGCCACAAAATGACATTACTAAAGATGCTGGCTGTTCACAGTCGAGCAAATTAATGGAAGGTTTAGTGGAAGAAAAACTTGTGGAAGAAGACGAGGCATACAACAGCCTTGAACACGGAACACGGCCTTGACATGACTGTGAATGTAAGCCCTGTTGGTGAGTTATTGAAGGATCCAAACACCAACAGGAGGTAGTGTCACTTTAAGGTGATTTGAAAAGTCAGAAAATAAAACTCCAAAGGAAAAGCAGGCCGGATGTTGGAAGAATCTAGAGAAGAGCTTTTTCAATGGAGAGGTTTATGAATGCTAGGAGAGGAATGGTGGAATGTTGCACAGGTGAATGTCAACAGAAAGAGTATACCAGAGTCATACAAGGTAAACATAATAAACAATTATGACAATTAGCAGAAACACAAGAATGGAAACCCAACTGGCTGCTGACAGATTGAAGAGTTTTGCTGTTGGAGTTGGTGATTTAGGATCCGCCATCCACATGTTGTAGCATCCAGGACAGATGCTACAACTGTCACATTTCAGCCAGAGAATGTCAGAGAAAACATCAGAAACATCTTACTTGGGGGCAAAAGTGGACTGGAGGGTTGTTTAGTCATCCTATTTTCAAAATAAAGTAAATTTTGCATTTTATTCTGTCTAGAAGAAGAGGGGGAACAGTCAGTGATGATTTGGGGAACAATTTCCTCTGCTAGAGTCAGTCCACATGGTTTCAACAAAATCCACAGTCAGTCCTGTCGTGTACCAGGAGATTTTAGAGCATTTTACTGAGTCCCTCGATTAACAAGATTTATGGAGATGCAGGTTTTATTTTCCAGCATGACATGAAATCTGAACACCCTGCCAAAGTTACCAGTAGCCCACCGACTGTAATCGCCATCTTCTCCCTATGCTGGATTGAAGGAAAAACTGGCCTGACCTGAACCCCACAGTGTATTTATGGAGTATTGTCAAGAGTAAGATCAGAGACACATTAGAGCTCAACAACACAGACAAGCTGAAACTGGGCTTTAAACAACCTGGGCTTCCTGAACACCTCAGTAAAATGTTACTCTTTGTGGAATAAATCTTTATAACACGGGACTTTCCCATTTTGAATTAAATTACTGGAATAAAATAACATTTCGCACTACATTCTACTTTAACGAGGTGCGCCTGTTCAGAGTACAGCTACTACAGGTAAACTGGTCTCCTCCAGCATCATAAACTGTTTCCTGGGGAGCTTTTTCCCCCCCTCAGCTCTTAAGGCATGTCAACCTGAAATGTTTTCTCCAAAGTAACATATCGGAGATGTAAATCGTAACGGCAGTATCTGTGCAAACTCTATCAAACCAGGCGGGGGGAAAATAGCTATTGCAGTAGCAGAGTAATGTAATGTTCACAGACGGCCGTGTGCAGCCAGAACTACTAACCTCACACTGTGACAAAAATGAGAAACAACACCATTATGCCTTCTCAGCAGAACACAGAGCGCCATAATGGAATAATCTGCTAAAAACATTAACTAAACATTACACTGTCACAAGGTGGTTGATGTACTATTAACAACTGGTACCATTACTGAGCTGCAGGGGCAGAGTGATCATCCACAGGAGCTCTGCTACTGCTGATGTAACATTCCTCATGGGTTTCCAAACACATACAGCTGCAGAGACGTGCTCTGCGCCACATTTTATTGTCTGCTCGTGTTTTTTTTTTGTTTTTTTCCTGTTTCTCTCCATAAACAGATCTGACAGAAGAACAGAACATGACGGTCCGGTAAATCCAGTTACCCTCCATCTACAGAGGAAATGACCCGGCCCAGGCCATCTGCGATTGGAAGTGTGCGAGTGTGTTTGTGCTTTAGCAATCAGAGGGGACAGTATAGGGTGAAGAGAAGACTTTTGCCATAGATGCTCATGTTTCATTCATGAGAGCGGAGAGAATTTCTGGAATAAAAGCCTTTTTAAACATTAAGGAAAAAAGAGAGGCCAGTGATGCAAAGGAGGAGCAGGAAACGGCAAAAGGCAGAAAGTATGACTTCACTTGGCTCTTTGCTGTTTTATCTCTCTCCCTCCATCTTCCACTCTGCCCTTTGTTTCCATTCTGAGGCTTTCAAACAGAGGAAGCCAGCATGAGGGGCCGAAAGAGTCCAGTGGAAGCAAGTGTAGCACTCTCAGGAAAACTTAAGGAGGGGAATGAAAAGGAAATGGACTAAGATACAATAAAATAGGGTTTGGAAGCAAAGGAAAAATAGAAGTGGAATGAAAGAAAAGAATGAAAAGAAAGGGAACAGTAGGATGGGATAGGAGAAAAAGACAAAGGAAGGGGAGCAAAGGACAGGAGAGGAGAGGAAAGAATGGGACAGGAAACAGATAGCACAGCAAAGGAAAGGAAGATGTCATTTTTGACTAAGGAAAGACTTGAGTGCTGGCAATAATCACAGACTCAAAGGACATTTTGAAAGATTTATTGAAAGCAATATACAGGGGAAAAAGGTTATCTGGGTTTCCAGTGGGATCCTAGTTCAGCGCTGAGGAGGAGACGTAAGTGTTACAGTGGGGATAATGAAACAATGACTAATGATGAGAAAACAGGTGGAGAATCTTTACTGTAAACATAGATGGTCCAGGAAAGATGAGCAAATTCCCAGAGTCTGGGTTTGGTTTCTGGAGGCCCTCTTTGTTTCCTTTCTTTGGATAGCCCTGGCGGATGGACTGACAGGTGAGCAGGAGGTTAGGTAGTTAAGGGATCTGAGCAGCTGATATCAGAAGGGCGGCCAGAGGAGCAATGATGAGATCTGAGAGGATTTCTCCAGAGGCTGAAGGAACAAGGAAGCAGAGCACATGAACAGAGAACTTGATCATAAGTGTGGATAGTTCTTGAAAACAGGGAGGACAAATTCTGATTAATCAAGGATCACAACACAGTTGATGTTAGATCTGATTAACACGCTGTGAGCAAAAACAATCTGTCATCTGATGCTGTGGATGTGCTCCTCTTTAAACTCCTCCTGATTAGTCCTGATGCGCTGCAACTGAAGTGCCACACCTGCCAATTACACCCTGCAAGGGAAAGGTAGGAGAGACACACATACACACACAAACAGGGTTGCAGACCATAGGATGGCAGATGGAAGACAACTAAAAAGTAAAGGAATTGATGTAGAAAAGAAAGAAAGAATGAAAAAGAAAAGGAAAGTTATGCATGAATTGTATTACTAAATCAAAAAGAAATGAAAAAAGGAAATTAATAGAATAGAAAAGGGAAGTCGGAAAAAGAAAGTAAGGGATGGAGACATACTATTATGTCATAAAAATATTTAGATATAAAGATGAAGCACAGTAGTTGCAAACAAACCAGGTCTGACCATGCATTCAACTACAGACTCTTTTCTCGTTCATGGGCAGCGGCTTTAACATCAATAATTTTTCATGGAACATTGAGAAATTATGCAATTTTCTTAAACTGAATCTTATTTCAAAGTTTATCTGGTGGCCTTTCTGAGCCCCTTTAATGAAAATGTGCAATTAATTAAAATCTCATTAAATTTGCAGCAACTGATTTTTTTTTTCACCCTCGTAATGGAATTTTTAATTGCAGTAATTGGTCCCAAGTGATTGCTCCGGGGCACATGCTAGTGATAAATGTTCTTATTAACATTTTTTTTTTTTCCGCGCTAGAAAACACTCACTGAAGTGATCAAATGCACACATCACTTTCAAACACTGGCAAGACCAAAAGATGTTCTAATGCAATTTTACTGGAGAGAAATGTGTCTGATTTTATTCTTTGCAGTCAACCATCATGACTCTTTTAATGTTTTAATGTAAAAAAGATACTGCCCACAGCTTTTAGATGTGCACTAGATTACCAAAAGAATTCATAGCCTACCTCCACAAGTAAAATTTCACTCTTCATTGAAAAAGGTTGTGTTGAATTAAAAAAAATAACATCCCCAAAGTCTTCCCACAATGTTGCTACCATGATTTTGCCTAAAAAGTCAATCTTTTCTGCAGCATTAAGAGATCCTTTATCTGGAGCTAAGATGTTAAGTCCAACCCGCTAAAAACAGGCCAACATCTCAGTCCTGCCTCCTCCAAACTTTACAGCTGTTGAATGCAGCCGGACAAGAGCTGTTCTTCTGGCAGCTGCCATACCCAGACTTGTTCACAGGTGTACCAGATAGACAGGCACGATTCATCTCTCTGCTTCCACGTTGTTATAATACCACTAACACTCTCCCAATTGCACAGGAGGCATCGTATCACGGTGCAGCTCTGGGACGCATGAGCTTGTGAGAGCAGCCCATTCTTTTCCAAATCTATGCCTCTGTGCTGGGTTTTAAACACCCGGGAGCACTGCGGTGATTGAAACGTGAATTAAATGATTAAGATGAGTGAGCAAATACTTTTGGGATTATAGTGTGAATTCACACACTGAAACAAAACGATAGTGTTACGAAGGAGCTTCGGATAGGTGAAAATAGACTTTAAATGCCTCATATTTAGAAAGGTATTGAATACCTGGGTCTATGTATGACTATTTTCTCAAGGGCATGCACCTTCTAACTTCTCACTCACATCTATGGCGAATGTAAAGTTTGTGACATGGAATGTGCATGGGGCTGGCACCAGAGAGAAAAAAATGAAGATCATTAACCAGCTTACTAGATTAAAGGCAGATGTTGTATTATTGCAAGAAACCCACAAATCAGCTACAAATGCAAGTGAGCTTAATTCACCTGAGTTCCCTAATGTGTTTGCGGCCTGCTATAACTCTAGACAGAGAGGTGTAGCAATCTTAATCCACAAAAGCGTTAGTTTTAAAATATTAGATAAAACTATAGATCCTGAAGGTAGATACATAATAATTAAAATAGCTATCCATAACCAGAAGCTATGTATTGTCAGTATATATGGTCCAAATGTTGATGACCCCTCTTTTTTCCACCAATTCTTCCTTGCACTTTCAAAACACGGGGATTGTTCACTAATTATAGGAGGTGACTTCAACTTTGGTTTAAATAACGATATAGACAGGTTGAATAAAACAGGGATTCAGCGTAGTTGGCAGTCAGTAAATGTAGTCAAACAATACATGAGTGATTTTGGTCTTTGCGATGCATGGCGTTCTCTTCATCCTATTAGTAAAGAATACACTTTTTTCTCAAATGTTCACCATTCGTACTCTCGTCTGGACTACTTTCTTATAAGTAGCTCACTGCTGTCGGTCGTTTCAGAGACGGTAATTCATCCTATTACTATCAGTGATCACGCTCCTGTTACTCTCACCTTAATTAATAAAAAAATAACCACACAAAACAAAAGCTGGAGATTTAATACATCACTGCTTAAAGATGAAGAATTTATAAAATTCATTAAAGAACAGTGGGCTTCATACTTAGAATACAATGATCAACCAGGTACATCTGCATCGATATTGTGGGAAGCTGGAAAAGCAGTGATGAGAGGTAAAATAATTTCTTTCTCATCTCATAAAAAGAAAAAAGAAAACAAAAAGATTCAGGAATTAGAAGAAAAACTTAAGTTACTAGATTTATCTCAAGAAGAAGGGAAGTTAGGTAAAATCCGTGAAGTAAAATTAGAATTAAACCACTATATTGAAAAGCAAAATAGATTTCTAATACAAAGGCTCCGAATAGAAAATTTTGAACATGGCAATAAGTCAGGAAGCTTTCTAGCTAATCAGCTTAAAATAAATAAGGAGAAAACTACTATATTTGCAGTTACAGATTCAACTGGTAATACAGTAAGTGAACCAGAGTGTATAAATAATACCTTCCGCGATTTCTACAAATCTTTATACACACCACAGATAAATCCATCAGAGAAGGATATTAAGCAATTTCTGGATAAAATTACACTTCCTAAATTATCAGATAACCAAAGAATGACACTGGATTCCCCGCTGACAACAGCTGAAACCCAGGAAGCTCTTAAAAGCATGCCTAATAAAAAGGCTCCAGGTCCAGATGGATTCCCCACTGAGTTTTATAAAGAGTTCTGGAATATTCTAGCCCCAACGTTCCACAGAATGTTGCAGGAAATACAGGAAAAAGGTAGATTTCCAGCTAATATGAACTCTGCCACCATCAGCCTTCTGCTCAAGCCAGACAAAGATCCTGTGTTGCCCACTAGTTATCGTCCCATATCCTTAATTAATGTGGATATTAAGATAATCTGTAAAGCTTTAGCAAAAAGATTAGACAAAGTAACTCCCCTCATAATACATCCAGATCAAACTGGTTTCATCAGAGGAAGGCAGTCATCCACAAATACACGCCGATTACTTAATTTAATTGATTATTCCTACAGTAAAAACATTAAAACCAATATATTGTCTTTAGACGCAGAAAAAGCATTTGATAGAGTAAATTGGAAATTTTTATTCGCTACTCTTCATAAATTCGGTTTTGGCGATTTATTCATAAACTGGTTAAAAATTCTATACAATTCTCCAACAGCCTGTGTCAGGACAAATAATCAAATATCTTCCAGTTTTTGTCTACAGAGGGGCACCAGGCAAGGATGCCCTCTTTCTCCATCACTTTTTGCCATCTTTATAGAACCTCTAGCAGCAACTATCAGACAAACAAAAGCTGTAAAAGGTATAAAATGCATGAAAATAGAGCACAAGATTAGTCTGTACGCGGATGATGTATTACTTTATCTCCAGCATTCAAATAATTCTCTTTTACAAGTAATTAGAATACTAGAATCTTTCTCCAAAGTATCAGATTACTCGTTAAACTGGTCTAAATCTACGGTACTGTCAATTAATTGCTCTCTCGAAAACTCCCTAAATTTACAAATGCAATCAGGAAATATTAAATATTTAGGTATTACTGTGTCGAATAAATTAACAGATTTACTTAAACTTAACCATGCCCCACTTTTAAACAGGATAGAAGAGGACCTTGAAAGATGGAAATCGCTTCCAATCACACTTATGGGTAGGGTAGCTTCAATAAAAATGATGGTCCTACCTAGAATTAATTATTTATTTTCAATGGTCCCCAATAAACCATCATCTGACTGGTTTAAATCTCTAGACTCTGCCATTTCTAGATTTCTTTGGAAAGATAAACCCCCACGTATTAGCTTAAAGACAATACAGAAGACTAAAGACAGGGGAGGATTAGATCTGCCTAACTTCCATAACTATTACTTAGCAAATAGGCTACAATACATCTCTAAATGGATAAAAATAGTCTTTTAGATGAGCCTTGGTTAGATATAGAACAGGAAATGTGCAATAATATCATGATTTCAGATCTGCCGTTTATAAGCTCAAATATAAAACGGCATACATGCTTCAAATATATCAACATTAGTTCTACTCTGACAGCATGGTGGGAGTTCCTCAAAATGACAAAGTCATCCCTTATCCCATGCAGTCGTACACCTATCTGGAATAACCCTGATATCCTACAAAATAATAAAATGATAAACTTTACATACTGGAAGAATAAAGGTATTAAATATCTGGAACATCTACTTGACGGAACCGAGTTCATCAATTTTGCTAAACTAAATATGCAATATGGCATTAGTAAAAATAAATTCTTGGAATATGAACAACTTAAATCTATAATTAAAAATAAATATAAGCATATTAATGGTGGTTTACAAGTCCCAACTAATATAATAGAGTTCTTAGATTTAACCCCCCCCAAACTACTGTCTAAATCATACAGGACACTGACTAAAATAGATGATTCGATATCTCTTCCTATAATGAAGTGGGAAAAAGATTTATCAGGCACCTTTGAACAAAATTTCTGGGCTCAGACATGTCTAAGAACTTTCAAATTGACTAGAAACACCAACTTACAACTAATACAATACAAAATCCTTCACAGAGTACATTATACAGGACAAAGATTATTCAAGATGGGTCTGGCACAATCTAATATCTGCCCACACTGCATAGGCAATCATCCTGATAATAATTTTCATGCGTTATGGTTATGCACACCAGTCCAGAGGTTCTGGACACAGATATGTAAGGACTTATCAAGGTGCTTGAGCTGTAAGATTACACCATCCCCATCAGTTTGCCTGCTCGGTAATTTTGAGGAAAGTCCTCTGAAAAAAGAAATAGTTTACATGGTTTTTACTGCTTTATGCATCGCAAAGAAAACTATCCTCATGAATTGGAAAAGTAAACAAAATCTCAGTATCAATCAGTATAGAGATCTTTTGTTGGATCATATTAATCTAGAGACAGCATCTGCTTCCACATCTGATTGGTCTTTTTGGGCTCCTCTGATCAACACCATCACTTAGTGGAATAGGGGGCGGTGGGTTGCTTCCTGCAGGGCGCAGTGGCTGGATGAAGGGGTTCCTGGGGCCCTGGGGGCACTTGGAGTAGGGCGCCTGGTGGATCCGGCTCCGGGGTCTGTTGCCCCCATCTGGGAGGAGTTTGGGAGGCCTACGGGTGGCCTACAGCAGCCGCTTGCGGCGCTCTTTGGGAGCTGCGTGTTGACGGACGTGGGTTACTGACCTGGTAGCTGTGCTGCCGCTGGGTGGGGCCGGGGTGGGTCTGGGGGTCTGGGGTCCCTGGGGCGCGCCGCCCTCGGGCGCGGGCCCCGGCGGGGCCTCGGGGGTTCCGGTTCCGGGGGGTGTGCCGCTTTTGGTGTGGGCCGGCGCGCGCCCGGGTGTCCGCCCCTGCACGGGGCCTCTGGTGCGCTGGGGGATCTCGGGGCCCGTTGAGCTGGTAGGGGGGCATGGTCATTAACACCTCTGGGCAGATGCTCTTCTCCTTTATTGGAAAGGCACTCTGCCAGTGGGGGGAGGGGGAAAGGAGGGGGAGTAGGGATCTGCCCAGCCTGGATGTCTACTGTCGAATGTATGGTGAGTTGTTTGAACGTTAGTGTTGGGGAGGGATTAAATCCACGGGTGGGGGGGGGGGATTGGGGGGGGTTGACGTTCTGGTGGGCTTGTGTCCGGCCCCCTGTCCCGGTCCTGGTCTGTGTCGTCTTCCGGTGCGGGTTTCACCTGGGGGGTGGGGTTGGGGTGGCTCGTGCGGGCCGGCTGGCCAGGGTCCCCCCCTATTATTATTATTATTATTATTATTATTATTATTATTATTTATTTATTTATTTATTTATTTATTTATTTAGTTTAAGTAGGCTTGGTGGGTGGGCTGGGGGGGGCTTAGGTGTTGGTCCTGGTGGGTGGTTGGCTGGCGGGCCCTGCGGCCTCTCCCTGGCCCCCGGGCTACGGTGGTGCCGCTGGCGAGGCCCCCTTCTCTAGGTGGGGCTTTCGGGGAGCGGGGGTGCCTATTGGAGTCAGTAGGGGAGCTGGCTCCCTGGGTTGGCTTCCCAGTCATTTGCTCCCCATCCCCGGACTCCTCCCTCTGCCTGCTCCATCACGCCGCCACACATGCAGGTCATGAGGGAGGGGGCGTTACTGGAGGTTGCCACTTTCTGGTGACGCCCCTCTCCCCAATTTTATTTTGCATCTTAGACACTTTCACTTCAAACATTTTTCACATCACACACTTATATAGGCCATGGTAGGGGGGGGGTGGGGGGAAGACGTCTGGGAGGGGGCTTATGTTGTGTGGGCCTCACCTCGGACGGCTCCCTTCACCTCCTCTCCCACTTAGACATTGAGGGTTCTGGGCAGTCACACGGAAGGGGTGCGCTGGCAACAGCTACCTTCCGAAAGGGGGGTGGGCTGTGCCGTGCATCCCCTTCGGCGCTCCCAGTTTTTTAAACGCACTTGAGAACAACATGCAACAACACAACATTTGAGCAGGCGTAGGGAGGGTCGGGGTCTTCTGCACACCCCCGTTCTCCGATGGAGGCAAGGAGTCTGGGGCCTGGAGGAGGTGCGGGCCACTGTGTCCGGGGTCTTGGCGGGGGGCTGCGGTGTGCAGTCAGCGGCCTACCAGGTCTGGGGCTGATGCCTCCGCTCCCCCCAGGGGGCGGGGGGCAGGGATGGCAAGGGTAAGGTGGGGGGAGGGAGTGGGTTTATTAGGTATTTAGGGGGAGGGGGGGGCTCTGGCCGGGTGGCTCGTGCGGGTCGTGTTGGCCCGCCCTCTTGGGGGGGCCCGGTCCGGGGGACGTCTGGTCGGGGGCCGGGGCCGGGGGTCGGGCACAAGCAGTCGTATAGTCGATTTGGGGTGTTCCCCCCCCCCTTTGGTCAGTGTTGGATGTGAGTGTTATGTGGGAATGTGTGTACAGCGTCTTTTTTTTTTTTTTTTCTGTGTGTGGCGAGTGGGGCACAAGGGAGGGATGGGGTGAATGAGTTTTTTTTTTTTTTTTTTTTTCAGGTATGGGTGTGGTCCGCTCCCTCTCCCAAGAACATCTCAAGTCTCCGATAGGTGCGGAGCCCATCCCCCCACGTCCTGCCCTCCTCCACTTCGTTGGCGGGCGCCTTGGCCCCCTGGCGCGTTAGTTGGCTTCGGGTTTGGGGCGGGTTCCCGGGCGTGCGCCGGCCCGCTCCTGGCGGCCTCGTCGCGGGGCCTGGCCCCCCGGGGGGCGGCCGGGGCCCTCGTCGCGGGGGCGGGGCGCCCCTGGGGCCTCTGGCCCTCAGGGCCCATGGCCGGGACCACTTCAGCGGGGCTGGCTGCCGGCGGAGCCCACGGGCTCGTCTCCGCGGCTCTTGAGGGCGTCGACATTGCGGTGGCTGGGGGATTTCCTCGGGGTCGTCTCTGCTCCTTCCTTGGGGGGGGGGGGTTGCAGATATCCTGTGTCGGCCCCTCCTGGGCGACCTGCTTTAGGGACCCCTTTGGGAGTCTGGGGTTACGGGTCCCCTGACGCCTGCCTCTGTGCTCGGGGAAGGTGGGTCTTTGGTTCTCCACAATCACTATCAAGCTATTTCTGGATAATCTTCACCTAAACTAGTGCACTTTCACATCTCCCACAGGTGCTGGGTCCCAGGTATTAAGTGTTCACTTATATACAGTAATCTTATAATTTATTTATTTATTTATTTATGTTGTGTCACTTTATTTTTTCAAATATCACATTACACATGTCAGCTTACATATTAATATATATGATTAAGCAATGGCATCTAGGTGTAATAAGAGTGTATCTGTTGCTTAATGTCTGTTGGTTGTGCTGTTCTTTTTGTGTCTCTTTCCAGGTGATGGAGCAGACAGAGGACATTTTATCATTCTCTTCCTTTTATCTCCTCTTTCTTTCACCTCTACTCTTTTTTTTTTCTTTTCTTTCACTTTTTGTTCTTCCTTTACTCTCCCATTGTCATGTCCATATAATTTGAAATTCTCCTTGCAGGAATCATAATAAAGCTATTTACAAGCATAAATCAAGTGGAGCACTATGGCGAAAGCTGTTTGCTCCACTTGTAAAAGCAAAATCTGTCGAGCTCCATCTGGCATTGAGATATCAATTCCTATTGCCATAGTGCTAGACAGGACACTGGGGGAAAAAAAAAAAAAAAAAAAAAAAAAAAAAAAAAAAAAAAAAAAAAAAAAAAAAAAAAAAGAAAGGTATTGAATAATTTAGTTTTAAAATGATTATGTTAATCTCCCCATCTTTCTCTTTCTTCTTTTCAAAGCACACCATAACCAAGACAGGACGATTCTTTTGTCCTCCAATCAAACTGACATTTTTGGTTTAACTTTGTGTCAATAGGAACTTGTGACTGCATAAATCACCTATTAAAGCACAGACTGGCATTCTGTTGTCTAGCTCTGGTGTAAGAGTGTGTCTAATACATTTATTTATTTATTTTGTTTTTCTTCACCTGTAATAATAGCAAACAACATAATTTATTAGCTTTTCCTGTCTCCATCCACTGGGTTTAACCCAACTTTTTAAACTGGCTTTTTTTATAGACACTAAGCTCTAGACTGTAATTTTCTTGCAGAATGTGACCACCCTGGATATAGAGGGATTGCAACAAATTCATCAGCTCTATAATTCCAAGAAGCCCCTATTGGATATATTCACAATGAAACACAAAGCACTGTTGTGTTGTGTGTGTGTGTGTGTGTGTGTGTGTGTGTGTGTGTGTGTGTGTGTGTGTGTGTGTGTGTGTGTGTGTGTGTGTTTGTGCAAATTAATAATGTTTTGCAATGACAACTTACCAGTAGGATTTACGGCAGCTTAAAAAAAATCTGCTTCCTTTAAAACATTACACTCCCACTTTTTCTCTCTCTTCCAGAAACCTTTTTGTTTAACCCTCATAAACCTCCTCTTTTGTCAACTTCCTCAGTAGGAAGTTGACAAAGTTCCTATTGACAATAAAGGTATTCCTTATCTTCTTATCTTATCTTATAACACATAAGACAGCGAGTTCTCATAACAACTCCGCTTAATCTCAAATCAAATCACTTTAACCTTCCTTATTCTCTGGAGGCTGCAGCAATATTTTCAACCAAAGCATTTTAAATACATTAAAGTGTTGCATTGTGTATTGTTATACTGTGTCACCTTAGCAAATATGTATTTATTTTATCACTACACCATTTTAAATTGCAGAGAAATAAACCCAGAGCACAAACTAGCAAACGGAGACTTCGAGCAACAACATTGATCCAAAACTAACAGATCTTCTCATTTTATTGTCATGTGTGAGTCTTAATGTTTTGAAAATGCATAAAAGCACCAGAGCTCTCAGAGTCAGTAGGAGTGAATGAGGGAACCTGTTTGCACAAATAACCCAGAATGCTCCGCTTAAGGCAGCATGGTCCATTTTTCCATTTCACTACCACCGAATGAAAGCATTAAACCTGGGGCACAGCGAGAGTGTGTCAGTGAGGTCAGACCCGTAAAAAGTGCCCCAGCAGGTGCTTGCTTGCACTGCTTCGCGCAGAATTAGACATTCAGTCATACGCACAGACACGGCTGAGAAGACACATCCAGACGTCTGACTCTAGGGCACAGCGCTACTCGTTTCTTACAATCATCTTTGAGGGAGGCTTCCTTGATTGTATGATATTTCAGATAAAAAATGTGTCTTATTTGCCAATTTCTCTGTAACAGATATGAGCTGTAGTCATAAAACCCCAGAGGTCGGCTGGATAAATGCAGGAGCTGCAGATTCACAGTGCAGATGTCTGTCTGATTAAGATGATACACTGTTATGCTGCATGCTGCTGCCAGGGGGTTCTGGTGAGGACTAGACTCAAAGCCCTGTGATTGGCTGGCCTCTGGGTGACCTGAAGCTGATGTGAGTCTCAAGATAACTCCATGGAGAGCTACACATGGAGCCTGATTCTCTGAGGTTAGCAGAACGCCAATTGGACTCATGTTGACGGTGTCGCTTACGTGCCAGAAAATGGGTCAAGAACCTGTATGTGGCTGTTTGGTGAAAGTGTGTCATTTTGATTCCTTCAGTGATATAAATGTGGAACTTTTGCAGCACAGTTAGGAGAATCAGTTGTGCTTTGTTCCCATCCTAAAGGATCCATTTGCTTCCCTTCATCTTCTCAGTTTCTTATAACAGTCAACCAAAAGCTCATCTACAGGCATGTGAAGAAGTATAAAAGCTTGTTTGGTTTACTAATGCTTACTAACATATTTAGACATATATATGTATACCCCCTGCCCTCAAAAATCCCCTCTATAAGTGTCAAGTGGTTCAGAATTTAGATGTTCGCATTATTAACGAAACCCCCTTATATCATCAAATCACTCCAGTCCTACAACAGCTCCACTGGCGCCCCGTTAGATTCAGAACAGAATTCAAAATCCTTCTGTCTGCATTCAAGTCCATCCAGAACCTTGTTCACCTCAGCCAGAGGTGAACAATGTGGTGAGATTGGCAGAGCTCTACCGGGCCTTCAGGCAGAAGACTGTAGCCCCTTATGACCCTGATAGGGGATTTGAAGAGGTCTCAAAATAATCTGAAACCAGCGGACAAGTTTGAAAGGACATTCAAAACAAATGCCAACATGCCGAGGCCTGGCCACCCAAGCAGACTGCAAGATGCTAACAGAAGTCTCCAAAAGTTTTTTTTGTTTTGTTTTTAGACTTTTATGGGAGGTTTGTTTCTCTCTCTAAGAAATACACAGAGGTCAGAGACAAATAGCTGGAATTTTGGAATAATGTTACCTGTAAAGATGAGTCTAAAACTGATTTATTTAGACAAGTTTTTTTTGTGTGTGTGTGCATAGAAATCATTTTAACCCACTCTGCTTTGCTGATGAAGTTGATGTAGGTGGTTGATGAAGTTGAGGAAGTGCGATGAAGTAGTGGTCATCCATGCCACTTTCCAACTATGAAAGTGTTCATGGAATTATCAAAGCAAAATCATCCTGACCCTATCTTCTTGGAAGCGTGTAAGCAGCTGTACTCAGGGAGAAGGCGGCTACACTTTACCCTGGTTAAAACAAGATCAACGTTTGCGTGTTTTCTGTGTGAGACTGTAAATGTTTGGGTTTGAGATGTTTGTGTTACGTCTGCTCTGGTCAGTCGATATAGGTAGGCAGAGATTCGGAGGAGACCAGGCCTGAGAGCAGACAAGAAGGCAGGCTGAGGCTTAGCCAGAGGTGTGATTACTTTGTCTCTGCTCTGGTTCTCAATAAATGCTGGAACCACTGTTTTGTTATATTTAATAAGTAACTGGGGATTCAGTTATCTTTATTTCCCACAACCTTAAAGTAGTTCCCAACTGTCTCCTTGGAAGCAGTGTAGTGAGGGGCTGGGCAGCCGTATATTGCAACATAATGGCTTTCTGTGATAAAAGGTAGAAACTAGACTTTCTTCCCCCTTGTCATGTCCAGCTTCATGACAAGCAGAATGGTGCTCTGGCGGCTGTAATTATTCCAAACATATTTACTTCACCAAGGGAGGTTTTATACCAATAAATCGTCGCTGGACGCCCAACCATTGAAGATTTATTTTATTGCTGTTGAGGTGGTATGTACAAACTGCAAACTGATGCCAAATATGACAGTGGGACTAATGGGAGCTACTCGGTAGCTCCGCGTGTTTAAAAACACATTGTAAACCGCATCACAAAACTTTCCAAATAAACCAGTTAGCTTTCCCCGTTTGTCCTCTGCCAAACCTGCTGATGCCTCGTGTGAGTTCAGTTCACTTTGGCCATCCAAGGAAGAGCAGCGGTCCAGGAAATGTTGGTTGTTTAAGCAGCGGGCTAGCGGCTCTGCGGCTAGCCGACACATGGTCGAGGGAAGGCCGTCTCAAGTCAGCTTTTCCTGTAACTGCCGAGAAGAATAAACAAGGTTGGTTTTGGCATTTCTTACTTCAGGGACTGGTTGCGCAGACGTTAGACTGCAAAGTCGGCAGTTTCTCCAATGCCAGTCAGGTCCTCTGCTCCTCAGAGGATGAGAATGTCCGCCCCTTTTGTCACTCCATTGAAGCGAGGGGGAGATGACTTTCACAGAAGGCCTGTTCTGAGCAGCTGGTGAGCATTTAAGCCCTGTGAGGCTCGCATGGTGGCTGGTCTGGTCCCTGCCCTCTCTCCTCGAGGGCTCCAGGAAGAAGTGGGCTTGCAAATCTGGGGAGTGGTCTGGGCTCATAGCAGGGAATCCCTGCTGTGAGGGGCTGTCTCGGCGTGGGTGTGAACTTCCTTGCTCCTTCCTCATGTCACAAGTTGTTCAAAATTCAATCTGGATTTTGTCATGGCGAGATGGCATAACAGTAGTGAAGATGGTGGCTGACAGGACAGGTAACGGTTGTAACGGCTGATGACAGGAGATGACAGAGACTACAGAACAAGTAAAGATGGCAGGAATGGGCAGATGACCAGACAATGTTGGCAGGATCAATATAAAAGGTACATTTCAATCTAAAGTGCAGATGACCAGATGATCCAGACAGAGAAAGACTAGACCAGACGATGCTGATGTGTCCCCAGCGTGGGCAGAGCGAAACACAGGAACAAACTGAACCAAGCGGTGCACACAAGCACTAGTTAAGTCAACTAGTCAGGGCAGAGCGAGAACAGGTCCACAGGTTCAAAAGGCTGAGCGACAAAAAACTGGGGGGAAAAAAACACATGCAGGCAGCCGGACACAACAAGTGGTGAGTGAGGCAGGTATATGTAGGCAGAGTGAGAGGTGAAATGACTTGATAATAATTAGTGGCAGCAGCAGGTGGAGCTGATTATGGTAATGAATGGTGGCTGGGAGATGACTGAAACGGAGAATGATCAGTCTAAAAAAACACAAAACTAAAAAACACAAATCATGACAAGTAAAGCTAATCTTATTGCAATTTTTTTAGTGTTACTTACTTAGCACTGATCAAATACTTCATCTGATTTTAGTAGGAAAGGGGATCTGTAAAGCATTCTTTGTCTTTGTTTAACAAAAGTGATACAAACTCCAAAATTTTGTGCGCCGATTGTTGTATCTTTCCAGGTGTGAAACAGTTTGAATTTATTCTCAGCAACAACAATATAATATTTGTCTTTTATTCTTTGAAAATGGTAACCATATTAGTCTGGCCTAATGCATGGGAGCACCCTGTCCTGTTTTTGAGTAGGGAATCTAAAAATGGTGCACCAGGGAAATGTAAAAATCAGAAACAGAACACAGCCAGACAAGAGAATGAAACTAAACTAAAGATGACAAAGAAATTTGGAAACAGAAATAAGAAACACAGATCTTAAGGAAAAAGAGACTGTTTGCCAAAATATGACAGGTGGTCTATTGAAAAGAGTACAGCACAAAACAGAATATCTTACATGGAATACAGAACATAACTAAACACCACCAAGCTCAAAATTAAGGATTGAGGAACTAAATATGCAATATCAAAAATGACAAAGCCACCATATCAGTCCTGAGTATCATGACCTATTACATAACAAATACAAAAAAAAAGGATTAAGTATCAAAATTGCTGTTAATTGTTCTTTTTTTATGGCTCACTTCATCATGCTAGAGTGAATATGTGCTTTTCGTAGTAGAGGATAAGTGGCTTAATTCAACTATCTTATTTACCACTTCTGTCAGCAGATCTGAAACCAGCAGACCTATAAAGGACCTCCAGGTATCAGCATTGTTACAAACATATTGATGTCTTGCTAATATATAGTCAAGGCAACCAACAATCTAGAAAAAGCCTCTGATCACCACCTCCACTCTTAGATATGGATTCATTAAAGTCAAGCTATCGATTCCGCAGTAATGCTTGTGAATGACAAAAACAGGATTTCTTCGTACTTTCTTAATTTTAAGATGTAACGCGAAGGATTTTAAAGTAGTTTTAATTCCCATACAGGTGCATCTTAAACATTCCCAGAATCGGCCCGTTCTTCCACGCGGTGAGCTTCTCTCTTCTGGGAACGTCTCGGCTGCCTCCTGTAGCCTTCAGACATGTTTTAATGGTGAGCCTGAACTTTTGGCTTCTCTGTTTCTCCTGAGAGGCACACACACACACACACACACACACACACACAAACACACACACACACACACACACACACACAAGTACTGAATTGCATATATATCAGCACTAGTCACCGAACCAATGCATCTATCTCATTTATATTCTCCTGTTGTCCCTTATCACCCATATCGTTATTCAGAAACTTTTTCTTTTTTTTTTCCTCATATCTTTTTTTTCTTGCACTGCCCATAAATTCTGGTTATTTTTCTCTCATTTTTGGTCAGGTGCTCTCTTTTGTTCCTTATCTTTCCGTGCACCTATTATGTCATTGTGTTTCATTTAACTCAACATTAGCCCTCGTCTAATCCTTCTACTTCTTTTTCCTTTCCATTCCACTATTTTCCCCATTTTCTGTGAAAAAATGTCACGCTGCCCGCATCCAGGAGTCTTTGTGTTAACATGTGGGAACACGATGTTTCTTTCTCAAAGAGAGGGAAGAAGAAGTTAACTGTGATCAGAGCAGATGGAAGGACACCTGCTCAGTAATGATGTTTTGTTGCACACTCTGTCTCTTTCATGGCCAGCGGCTCAAACACACACACACACACACACACACAGCCACCTCAGGGAGGGAAAAATGGGCACAACAAGAAGGGACACCCTCCTCCTCCCATTTGGGCGAGAGTGACTGATGGGATGGGGATGAGAGTCGGATAAGAGAACAATGAGGAGGCATGGAGGCAGGTCTGACAGGGGAAAAGCGGAGAGTGAGAGATGGAGAGTGACAAAGGACAGACAGGGTGTGGCCACACATTTGGGGAGAGAAACCAGCAATAACGAATCCCCAGACTGATATGTCTGTGCTGAGATGTGTGTTTGCCAGAGGTAAGAGTTTTTCAGTGAGGCTGACAGAGCAGATTTGTCTAACTACAGGACTAAAAGACTCTAAAGTCCCCCAGGGTGGCTGAGGCTGGTTCTAAACTTGGTGTACATTTGGTTCCCTTGGATGGTAAGGCTGAAGTCCATCAAATTTGAATATATTTGGATATACTATTCAGTCTTTAGAAAGTAGCGCAAAAGAAAGTTAAGTATGGTGCCGAAGTTACAATGGTATTTACTTACCAAGCATGGAGGAAAACTGGAAGTACAGAATCTTGAGAGCAATAGTCTGTAGTTGTATCTGGATAAACTGTGCTTAGAAAAGACGAGGGCTCTGGAAGAGGAGGGCTTCAGTAGAGTTAGTGGTCCATGTGGGGCAGGTGGGTTACCTCTGGAGAGGATCATTGATCTGAGACACAAGCTGCTCCGAAGCTTTGTCTTGGAGGGGGGACAGATTGGTGCAGTCATGTAAGTTTTGGTGTAAAAATGCTTCTTGTTAAAAAGAGTTTCCCAAGAACTCTGGAAACGTGTCTCTGTTTTTAAGGGAACACAGAAAAAGCACAAGGGGAGTCCAAGAAATCACAAGGACACAGAGCGTGATTGAGCCAAATGGGTTGAAACTTCTTAACCTGACAACAGCCAGCTGCTGTATCGCTCCGCCTAGCTAGGCGGAGCGATACATGCAGCTGGCTGTTGTCAGGTTAGAAACTTCTAACGTTAAGAGAATTTTTTTTTTCAATATTGCAGTTGAATTGTCAGAAAGCCCTCATTAAACTGGAAAAGCTTTGCACAAATAAAAATGGAGTATGCTAATCAGTTGGCTTTTGCCAAATATCCTCAAAAGCTTGAGTGCATTGATTTCAGATTCCCAATTAGATAGATAGATAGATAGATAGATAGATAGATAGATAGATAGATAGATAGATAGATAGATAGATAGATAGATAGATAGATAGATAGATAGATAGATAGATAGATAGATAGATACATAGATAGATACATAGATAGATACATAGATAGATAGATAGATAGATAGATAGATAGATAGATAGATAGATAGATAGATAGATAGATAGATAGATAGATAGATAGATAGATAGATAGATAGATAGATAGATAGATAGATAGATAGATAGATTTTATTTATGATCTAGTTTTAAAGTTAAAACAAATAACACAGGATGTCATAAGTTAAATAACCATGGGTGTATTTTAATTGTAACTACCCTATAAAACATGATTAGTTCACTTCACAAGAAAAAATGAGGAGAGGAGTAAACAATGCATCCGTTCTCAGATGAGACAGAGCAGTATGGCCGAGCAGGTAAGCAAACAGAGCTGAGCCCGTTACCAGTGGTACAAATGAGGGTCTTGGCACTATGCATGTCAATGAGCGAAGGTGAAGCCCAAGCGGGAGAAAACGCACACAAGCATCCACTCTCTGAGCACAACCAACCAGAGGAAAAACAACACGGGGATTGTCACCCAGAAAGTCTACTAACTCTGACACCAACAAATCCATGCACCCCTCTCCATTTCCTTTTTTCACTCATGAGCAGTTTCACCACGGCATAGCCTGCAGGTGTCATTAACTTTTCAAACGTGGAAAATTATGCACACACTCAGCATGCTGTGATGGCCAGCAGCTCCGCTCATTTAACCCGCCCACCCGGCCACTCAGACGGAACTGGTTTCTCATCCGTCGGTGTTCCTCAAAAACAAACATCTTGTCGCCATCGTGCACTTTCCCCATTTACATCACCGTACACAACGAACGTTGGGGGGGCTAGTATAGACAAAAAGAAAAACGAACAGCTTGGCTGGTGCTGCTAAAGAAAACCAATTACAGAGAAAACACACACAAGACGACATATCGCACATGAAAGATGGTATCACTGAACCCTCTCTGCTCCCATCATCTCTTCTGACCCGTTTGGATAGACTGTCCAACCTCATCGCCTGCAAAAGCAATCTGCTCTTATTTTATTTCATCCCAATCAATCCATGCTTGGATGAACTGACCATAGTGTGTGTGTGGGTGTACCTGTGTGTTGGCGTCCATCTCGCCTGGTAGAGGTCTTTGTGCAGGTTCTCAGAATATGAGGTGATCAATCACATCACACAGCTTTAGATTAGAGCCCCATCGATCTGGTCTGAGCTCTGACAAACCGCCTGACCCAGAACACATCCACCTGGACAGGTCACACACACACACACCTTTTTGTTTTTTCTTCTGCTGCATTTCATGCAGTGCCTCCCGGGAGCATACACTACCGCATGCACACATACTTGGAATATTTACCGAGAGCCGCAGTCTCACACAGCGCGGTCCCTGTGCAGTAAACATCCAAGGTGGGAAGAATTTTACCCTGTGGGTGGCTGCTCATTTGTATGCCCCTTTCACTGTGGGTCAACTCTCCAGTCCCCGGTTCAGAAAAGTAAACACACACTGTCACAGCTTGATGTTCTCGTCATAATTTTCAACTGACACAGGAATGTCAGACATCTTTCTACCTGTGTGAGTGCGCTCACCGCATTTCACTTATTAATGCTATGTGTCGTCCCAGTCTAGGGTGGTGTGTGATGAAGGTCCTTGCCTGAGGGCAGAAAGACCAAACGGGGGAAGCTCAGAGATGAGCACCGTTTGAGGAATTACTAAGTCCAAGCTCCTGCCTTTGTGTGTGTAATTTTTACTATGCATGTAAAAATTCTTAACTAAGAATCATTTGCACTCAGTGATGGTGCCATGCAGTTATCCAGGTGTTGTTTGAAGATTTCCAGTTGGCTGTTTTGTGGAGCAGAATTTGGAAAATCAGAGCAATGAACATCTAAAGCGTACGTGCGTGCGTGTGTGCGCTCGTGCTGGTGACTTCTCCCACCACTGCAGAGTAGATGCAGAGTAGAGACATGAAAATGGCTTATAGCTGAAAATGTAAAACTTTTCCAACACCCGGTGTTCATGTAAATTGAAATGCTGGTGCAGTACAAAAACGACTTGGACATAAATCTCAGAAATGCAAGGATTTTTTTCTCAGAGGTTAAAAGGTAAGGGTTTTATGCCCTAATTCTGATTTACATTATCCAACTTTGACCTAAGAGGGAAACATTGGGAAAGGAGATGGAGTAAATTTTTCTGATGAGTGAACTTTGTAAGCACAAGACAGACCTTTTTTTATTTCTGTGGATGAGGGTTGAGTCTCAAGACAAACAGCTGTAGGATGGACCTGGGGTCACTCAGTAGGGAAGCCCCGCAACTTCTGAGGATCAAACGCAGATTATTCTGACGCAGAATATTAGATATACAGATTATCCTCACTTTGCATCATGATGGAACCAACTTACTGATATGAAGAGGAGCACAACCTAAATAAGCTTACCATGTAAAACTGAGCAAACCTCCGCTGTGTGGAGGGAAATGTTTCTTGAAGCAGCTTCACAAAACATACACAAAATAAACAAAATATGACAAACAGGACATTTGACAAAGCCAAATTTGGGTAAGATGGATGATCACCTCCACTGTCGTTTAGTCAGGATTTCGGAAGAAAAGCAAGGTAAGACGGTCTTGTGCATGTGCAGTTATTCAAAAAGGAGCTATAAAGAAGCTCAGCAAGCTTATAAAGAAGGCCGGCTCTGTTCTGGGGACCCTTGCAGAACCTCTAGATATGACAAAAAAGGACTCTTCATAGAATGAAGAACATTATGGACAACGAATCCTCTTAATCAGAGGCTTCTCCAGATCTGCTGTAAGACAGACCGCTACAGGAGATCCTTCCGGCCTGCAGACATCGGTATCTACAACAACTCCATGAAGAAACCCCATAACATGAGTTACTGCAGCATTTAATTTCCTTTTGGTATTAATAAAGTGTTTTTGAACTGAATTACCTATTTCCATTGAGTAGGTTTTCAGATACAACATGAGTTGAGTTCACTGACATCAAGTCACAGACATCTTTTTCTGGCTGGATTAATCCTCTGGAAACCAGCAGCAGAGCTCAGGAGGCCGACCCAAGGGCTACTGAAGGCAACGACAAAGCTACTCAGGAGGGCAGCCTGGCCAGAGAAGGGAGGTGTCTTGAGGAAACATGCCCGCCCGGGACTCTTTCAGGAGCCTTGATACACTCCTTTGTGGGAACAGGTCGTCCTCAACCTCTTTGAAGAAAAAGGAAACAGGAACTTTAGACCTTCCTTCCTGCAGGCTTGAGATGAGGCACTGATTCGAAGATTGCTTCCCCCGGTGCCTCGAGATAAGGTGCACGTGCACGTGAGCTGAGGCGGCAGCTCTAGTAGGGTGCAAAAAAAACTCCCCTGGTCCATCTTCACTTCATGTACACCATATCCTCTCCTGTTGCAATACATCTGCACAACACAAACCTGGCATAATGCATGTGTAAATGTCTGCCATGTTGTTCTTTCTCTGAGAATAGTTGTGCTGTTATTATACTTTTACAACTTGCATTTATTTCTTCCATATTATATTTTCAACATTATTTATGTCAACTGTGTGTTTGTCAAGTAGACCCAAATGCAGAAGGGACAGAAGGGTGGGCTGTGATAAATAAGCACTCTCATCATGTAAATAGGCAACTTGGATACCCACTTGGAACAATTGCAATGGATGTGAAGGAGTTTCAGTAAATTAAAAAGACTAGAGTAGATTGAATTATGAAAAGAAGAAAAATATATAACTTTTGCCATATTATCTACAGTTTAAGTAATCATACTTGCTGAATAAGACACCGCATCTTTATATTTAAATGTATTCTTAACTGTGAATTACATCAAAGTATTATAGATTTCCAAATAAAAACCAAATTGTCAACCTTAAATAAACACTTTGCTCAATCTTATCAAGGAGAACCCTCACACCTGTCCGATGCCACTCTAGAGTCTCAACAAACCAGACAACAACCCTAGCAAGGTCATAGTACTTTGAGATACTGAGAGTTTCCTTTCACTACGATCCTAGAGGGCCATTAGAAATAATTTGGCAAAAAGAAGGTTCTGTTCAAGTTTACATCGGATATGGGCGTGTGCTTTGGTATACTTTATACACATAAAGTAAACTAGCCATTTCCAAAGTGTTGGAACCGTTTATTTTGATGTGTCAAGACCTCTTGCTCAACTGTAAGTTATTTCTTATATTGATGTTTTTCCAGAGTCTTGGGAGAAAGGAGTCTCATTTGTATCCTGTTGCGTAGCAGCTGAGCAGGGAGGTTTACTGGGATACACAAGTGACCAATTGAGATGTACTGAAGGAGGGCAGATTGACCAATGAGAGAACTGGTCTGATTGTAGGTGATTTACGCTCCTGACATCTTTAACCAAATTACCCAGCATCCTCTGCGATGAGATTACTGCGATGTAGAGTCACTGCTTGTGTGTAGTGTGTGTGAGTGTGTTCTTATACGTTTCTCTGAGCTGCAGTTCATGCCAAACTAGAGGAGTTTAGACAAGGGAGATTTAAAACTACAGTAGAAAATGTCTCTATTTCAGGCGTTCCTCTTAGAGTAATTTTGAGATTACCTTGCAGTTATTGTGCCCACTGTTGGGCAGGACAGGCTTAAACAACATCTTCTGGGTTTATCATCATTGATTGTGAGTCTGAATTGTTTTTGGAACACCCAGACATTTTTATTATGCTATAACATGTTTCTCTGTAATTTTCATAGATACATATGAATTGTACTCAGAGAAGCGTAGCACTGCTTCAATATGTTTACGCAATTTCTACACAAGCAGAAGTACAAAGAAGTCAAGGAAAAGTAAAAATGTATGCAAAAAGGGCTACTTAAATGGGACAAATCATGCTTTTCAGCTCTTCCTTTTCACACTGAAATCATTTAGTTGTTGTCTGTATAAAATTCTGGGGGGTCGTGGCCTAGTGGTTAGAGCAGCGCGCTTGCAGTCAGAGAAGGTTGCAAGTACCTGGTTCAATCCCCAGTTCCGGCACTCTGGGTCCCTGAGCAAGACCCTTGACCCCAGATTGCTCCCCGGGCGCCGCACATGGCAGCCCACTGCTCCCCAAGGGTGATGGGTTAAAAGCAGAGAACAAATTTCATTGTAATGTATGTTTCAATGACAATAAAGATGATTTTACTATTAATATTATAAAATGGAACTGCAGTGCTTTGGTCTGAATTCCTTGTTAATTACTGTAACGGCCATGTTGCCCCTTTTCACCCCTGTTCTGAGGAGCCTCTGAGACCAACTCGTTTTGGTGCTGTCTCTTTAAATCTAAAGGAGGCTCTTCTCCAGGTGTGTTCCACTCCACCCCATTCAGCCATTTTTGGAGGATGCTGGGGGACAATGTGATCAATGTAGATTTGACTTTTCGACTTGAAGCTTCGGCTTCCTTCAGTTTGGACCACAAAATCGCTCCGAGAAAGAAAGATGGTGTCATAAAATCGAAATCATCCTGAAAGCTCATACATGTATATAACATTTTCTTTTTGGGGCTTCAGTCAGTCAGGGGCCCTGGGAATTGTCCTAACTTTTCCCCCCTTATATGGCGCCCCTGCCTGCTGCATGTTATCTTCAAACCATTCCACCTGGGACTCGGTGAGGATAAGTGCCCGCTCTGCCCTTTACGGGGAACTCATTAGTTGTTTGCTCTGGTCACAACCTGAACTGCCTCTGACTACAGATTCTGCCAAACCCCTGCTCTCTCCAGCTCACTCATCTGGTTTCTGCCATCTTGACCTGGTCAGCCTGGTTCAAGTCATTATTCATCTGGTCATCTGCCTGTCTCCACCACCATCACCTGCTCAGTCAGTCTCTGCCATCTTGGCCTGGTCAACTCCTGCCATCTACATTCATCAGCCGTTACAACCGTCACCTGTCCTGTCAGCCACCACCTTTACTCCTGACACTCAACTTTTAAGAAAATACACCTTTTTCTTGGCTTGAATGTCGGGTTCTCTGTGTACGAGCATTACACTCCCAGAGACTCCAAGTACACAACAAAATGTATTTAAGAGCTAAAAAAAAGTGGATTTGGCATTATATTTCCTCTTTATGCACTGAGTAGTTGAGAAGTACTGTTTAATGAGTTTTATTTGTCAAAATGATGCAATCATACAGACAAAAGGTAAACTATCTGCAGGTTTTAGGTCTCAGAATAATAAAATAAAAAATGTGTGCAAATAAGTAACATCATTACAAAATAACAATTCAGATGGAGGAAACGCACTTTTCCGAATTTCATATTTCCACAACAGAAAACCTTTGAATCCAACACTTCACAGTAGATAATTACAGCAGGTAATGAATAGGCCTACACATTAGAACAGTGCAAAGTACTCCTAGTGACAATATATGCTTTTTACTGTATATTCACTTGACCCCCAAAATGGCACAACTGGCACAGTGGATAGAAAATAACATTAGAATAATGAAGCTTGTTTATGATCAAAATGTCTCATTCAGTGAAGCAACTCAAGGTTTGTACTCAAGTAAGAGTAGCATTTCAAAACATTACTCACATAGAAGTAAACATATCATACCATAAACCTATGGACAGTCTATTTCAAAAAGTTACTTAAGCAAACGTAACTGAGTAAATTACTACCCACTTCTGCCTCTGCATGATCCATTATTTAATTTCAGCTGCTGCTCTCTTGGCCCTAAAAGACAGATAGTGGAAGGCTGCCTCATTTCACGCTTGCAGTAGTTAATGCTATTAAACCAGACACGCAGATTTACTAAAATGCACACCCCTACTGATATACGTGCAAATACATAACAACAAGATGAGGTATCTGAAGGCCTGGACAACTTCTGTAATAAAGGGAAGCTTCCCTGATGTAGTGGGGCACGCAGTCATGTTCTGCCTCTGTGCCTATATGTGTAAGTACACATTTACACCTTTGGTGTGACAGATGCTTAAACCCAATCCCCTGTGATCCCATTACAAGAGCATGAGAAGCAAGGCGTGTGGGTGTGTGTGTTTGATGGAGAAGATCATCTCAGGACTGCAGTTATTTAGCAGGACCCTCGATCACTGTGGCATGTTATTATCTGGCTGGGGTCTAAGTTACATCACTCATACTTACACATAAACACAGAAGGGGGTGGGGGGGAGCACTGAAATAAACAGCATACATGCTCACAGAAACACAGATCTGTATTGTTTTTTTTCTGTGTTTTCCATTCTTCATCATCAACCTCCAGGTCTGAAAAGGCTGCAGAAAGAGACCTGCATGACACTGATCTAAACATGCTCAGTTTAAATGAAACCCCCATGTTAAAAGCTCCTGAAATTGATTAAAAAAAAGATAAATAAACAATTTTACAGAAGGGTATAAATCAAATGATAATTGTAGAAGTATAATAATACAATGACACAAGATTGTGTATGGTTATTAAGCGCCAAAATGAAAAACATTGAATGTTGACTTTTTCGTTGTCTCATAAAGATTCTATGATTCTCAACTTGTATTTTAAAGATTCTCTGTTAAGTCCAGAATGAGCAAGTTCAGGTTTAATCAGCCTAACATCACCTAATAACCATCTAGCTGACTAGCTAAGCTCAAGAAAACTCCAAAAAAGTCCGAAGACAAAACAAACAAAAACCCAAATCATGACAATTACTGCCTAAAGAATCTTGTTACAGACCTGTTTATTTCAATCAGATGTGCTGAAACAGGGCATACAAGTATCGCTCCACAAATCTGAATGGGGAGTTGCTCTCATTTCAGAAAGTGAAATTCATATATATAAATATAGATTAATTACACATAGAGTTAAATATTTTAAACCTTTATTCCCTTTAATTGTGATGATTACAGATAAATAAAATTTAAAATTCAGTGAATTTCAATTCAGAAAATTAAAGTATTGTGAAAAGCTTCACAAGGAGTGGACTGAAGCTGGAGTCAGCACATGAAGAGCCACTAAGCAAGGACAAACCCTAAATGGGCGACAAATGTTGCGTTACACATGTCGAGCCATTCCTAAACCAGAGAGAAAATCTGAAGCATCTTATCAGGGTTAAAGAGAAAAAGAACTAGACTGTTGCCCAGAAGAACAAAGTTATTTTTCAGATGAAAGTAATGTTTGCATTTCATTACAAAATTAAGCTCCTAAAGTCTGGAGGAAGACCATGGGACATAATCCACATTGCTTGAAGTCCAGTGTGAAGTTTCCACAGTCAGTGATGGATGCTATGTGATCTGTTGGTGTCAGGAAATTGTGCTTTATGCTTCCCTCTGCAGATCAAGCTGTGTGGAGATGCTGATTTTATTGTCCCGCTGAACTTGGCACCTGCCATCACTTCCAAAGGTGCCAAAAGCTGGTTCAATGACCATGGCGTTCTTGTTCTTGATTGGTCAGCAAACACCCCTGACCTGAACCCCTTAGAAAATCTATGGGCTGTTGTCAAGAGGAAGACGAGAGACACCAGACCCAACAAGGCAGATGACCAGAAGGCAGCCATCAAAGCAACCTTGGCTTCCATTGTACCTACGCAGAACCACAGGCTAATCGCCTCTATGCTATGGGAATTGATGCAGTAATTCATCCTGAAAGAGGCCTAACATTGAGTGCATAGAACTAAACATACCTCTCAGAAGCCTGACATTTCTGTTTACAGTATTATTTTTATTGAGTTTACGTAATATTCAAATGTTCTGAGAGACTACATTTGGATTTTCAGTATCTGTAAGCCGTAATCAACTAAATTAAAAGAAAAATATCTTGAAATATTTCATTCTACATGTAATGAATGCACAAACTAGAAGTGGGTTTCACTTTCTAAAGTAAGTGACAACAAATATTGAAGTTTTTCACAATATTCCAATTTTTTTTAAAACTACTTGCAAACTTGCAGAGTAGATGTCCGTAAAGCCAGACATTTTTATCAACACTTCCATTTTTTTTGCTTTGTTGGATGGAGCTTTTTTCTGGATCTGTATCATTTTTATATTTTCAAATGTAACTCTGCTCAACTTTACATCTAACTCAGATTGAATAATAAAAGGAAATGCCTTTTTCTAACTTTAAGTAGTTACTCAGCATGGAACGAAATATGGAAATCATCCTTAAAGGTTGTTTGTGGAACAGCAATCTACAGTAAAGAACTATTTCTTGGTGAAGCGCATGTTTGTGAAGAGTTGAACTGCCTGTAAACTTGCCTGCAAGGAAATTGAGCATTGCTTAGCAAGTCAGTTCAGCTCATGACTGTAAACTTATCCAACTGCAAACACACCGATACCGCCTCTGCTCACATTATGTTACATTAGTGGTTTGTGGATATAACACATTCTTGTACATGTAATAATTCACCTGCATATTTCTGCTAATTCTGATGACAAAATTGAACAATGTAGTTTATACTGGCAAAAACCTCCAAAGTTCACAGGTAACAGTAGTGATTTGTAAGAGCTGCCTGGTTTATTATGGGGACGGTCAAGGCTTTCCATACATGCAAGCTTTTAAATGCTTCTAGAGCGCAATCTTTAGAGAGAGATATAGAGATAACAAAGCCCATCTCGCACAGGTGCCTATATGTGTCTTTGTGTATGAGTGTCTTGCAGGAGGTTATGCTTCCCCCTGCTCATATTATCCTCGGGCCCCTCGTTTACAAGCCTCTCGCAGCGGCACCTGAGAGCAGATTATTGTTAAGGAGACTGGCAGCAGAGCAGGCAGAGAAAGTGGATCCCTTCTCCTCTCTTCTAATCTAATCAAATTTGATGTTTCCAAACACACAGCGGCTGGCTGAAGGCACTGCGATGATAACCCAGGAACAAAGCCCACGCTTGTTGCTGCAGACTTACCTAAGCTTCTCCAATTCCTACCTCAATTTAGCATTCTCTCCCCGAGGCTTAGAGCTGGAAAACAACATGAAAGCAATTTAACCGGGTGACATTGCATGTGTGTGTGTGTGTGTGTGTGTGTGTGTGTGTGTGTGTGTGTGTGTGTGTGTGTGTGTGTGTGTGTGTGTGTGTGTGTGTGTGTGTGTGTGTGTGTGTGTGTGAGTGGGTGATATATTTTTTGTGAAGGAGACTGTCAGGTTACGGGGGCATTTCCTCTATGTTGCCACTTTATATCGAAAAGACAGAAATAAAAGTTGAGATGCACAAACAACCCCGCAGCCTCTCCATAAATACTTTATCCTTTTACAAATAGCTGTCACATCTTCATACTTCATACTTTTACAGTAAGTCATTTTTAATACAGTGTTTACCAAAAGTATTCATAACCCTTGAACATTCTTCCTGTTTTTGTCCAGTTACAACCACAAACTTCAATGTATTTTATGGGTTTTCTTATTGGATATACCAACACAAAGTAGTCCACAGTGGTGAAGTGGAAGGAAAAAGATTTATTTTTTTCACAAATTATAACCTGAAAGTGTGGATCCTGCCACATATTATCAGATTGAGGATGGTACTTTGGGCCATTCTCAAACATGAATAATCTTTGATCTAAACCGTTCCTTTGTAGCTTTTGTTGTAAGTATAGAGTGCTTGTTCTGCTGGGGGGACGTCGTCTTCAGGTTGATGTGTAGTGTTAGTTTTACTCTGCATGTAGTGTTTTGTATGTAGGCCAAAAAGTTTGATTCTGATCTCATCCAACCAGAGCAGCATTTCCCGCACATTTGCTTTGTTCACTAAATGACTTGTAGCACAACTTTAAATGGGCCTTTCTCAGGCTTTCTATCAAGAATGGCCTTTTCCTTTTGCTCCTCTGTAAAGACTAGATCTGTAAAATGACAAGTGGTTGTCCTGTCAACAGATTCCCCCACATGGGCTGCGGCTCTCTGCAGCTCCTCCAGAGTTACCATGGGTATCTTGGCTGCTTTACTGATTGTCGCTCTCCTCCTCGGTTTAGATGGATAACCGTGTTTCAGTAGCATAGCAGTTTTGCAACGCTCTCTCCATTTTTAAGTGATGGACATAAGAGATATTGAAAGATAGGGATTTATTTTTTTTTTTTGGTGGCCTAACCCTCCTTTAAAGTTCTCCACCTCTTTTTGTCTCACCTGTCTGCACTGTTTATTGGTCTTTTGTTTGGTCACTGATGTTCTCACCTCTGAAGCCTTCAGCCAAGAGATTAGTATCTAGCCTGAGATCATTTTCAATCCACTTTACCATTATGTATTACTTTGCGTTGGTAGGTCACATAAAATCTAGCTGAAACCTGTTGAAGTTTATTGAGCATAAATACATTTGTACGGTAAAAATGAGATGAGACAGTAGATTTTTTTTAATACTTTAAAGCTTTTTTTACATTATTAAAACATTACAGGGCTTTAAAATCAATGTAGTAATAGGGGGAGGGTTGACTGCTTTGATATACTATGTGTGCATCAGATGTAGCGATCCCCGCAGTCAGTGCTGCAGAGATCCTTTCATCACTTTGACCTGCCCTGCTCTCACTTTCATCTCACACCAACGATGGGCTCATTAATTTCTTATCAAAGGAGACTGATTCGTTGCAGGTCTGTGGACAATATTCAACCATTTGTGCAAAAAAAAAAAAAAGGGGATGGGGTCATCATGTTTCAAACAAAAAAGGAGCAAAAAACACACAAAGTGGAGCTGAATCCATTCCATCACTCCCTCTGGCCACAATTCAATCTGTGCAACCTGGAGATGAAGACTGGAAACAAAGCTGCTCAGAGGTGAAGCGTGGCAAAAAAAAAAAAAAAAAAAAAAAAAAAAGCACATCTGGAAAGAAGACACTGGCTGTTTCCGTGTGCACAGGTCTGCGCGCACACGCATGCAGGAATGGCTGTTACGCCACGTTACCCCAGATTACTCCACTCGCAGGCGAGGCCATGATCTTCCTGTATGATCCTGGTTAAACTCCAGCAGCACACGGCTGGCTGCTTTGTCCAGGCTCCTGGAAACAGGCGACCGTGCCTCGGTGCGTGTGTACCTGTGTTTCAGAGGCTGCATGACAACATCTTTTCACCTCTAAACTTTATTTCAGCATCTGCTGAGAGTCGGAGTTGTCAGACGGTCATATGAATGAATGAATCAAGTTTATGCCTTGAATGCAGGATTTTTTTTTTTTCTTAACAGAACTGTAAGAGAGGACTGATGAGAAATTGAGTTAGGGGATGGTATGATGATTCAATCTGAATAAGACGAAGCCTCTAATTACTTGCAGCCAACCAAGTTAGAGAACTATCATGTGATCCAGCTTCCTCTCACTATGATATAATAGAGACAAGTATTGGACTTTAGATATAAGATGAACAGGAAAGCGTGTGTGTAAATAGATGATGCTACAGTAGAAAGAGAGGTCAATACAAAGGCGGGCTTATTAACCAGTTTGCTTGTATTTTAAAGGTGAAAGGAGCGAAATAGCCTTAACAATTTTTGCACAATATTCATCTGATGTGAACTTACAGGTCCAGTTCTCTCTTTTTTGCTTCTGACAAACAAAAAAGCTCTGGCTGAGTCGTGTGAAATGAGACAATTAAACAAGAGGACATGAACCATCATGTTTTCATCCATTTGGGTCCATAATTATTGCAAAATTGTGTTTTTCAAATCTGTTTGATTACAGGAAACATGACCAAGATCCCCCAGCCACCAAACCTCCATCACCTAAATTGTGTTTGAACCCATTAACAGTAGTAGTAGTTCAGAAATTAGGGGACCACAATTACAGATCCTGCACTCCATTGCTCTCTTTTACAATCACAATATTTTAGATCTGCACCAAACCTCTGGCATAGTTTAATTAAGGACAGAAATGCGTTTAAAAAATTATACAGTGTCTAAAACATGGGTACCGATCTCTAAAAATATGACTAATAAAGCAATAATGTTTCAGACAAAAACAACCATTCTCGTCATTCTCATTGTGTTACAGCGCCATCTAGCTTCAGAGAATCTCACAGGTGTTTTATTGTCAGGAAGAAGATGAGAGACTCCAGACCCAACAATGCAGGAGCTGAAGGTCGTTATCAAAGCAAGCTGGGCCCCCTTAACACTTCAGCAGAACCACAGACCAATCGCTTCAATGCCACACTGCACTGATGCAGTTATTTATACAAAAGGAGCTCCGATAGTAAAGAGTGCAAATGCATTACATTACCTGGACATAATTTTTTGTAAGCTGACATTTCTGTATTACATATATTTTTTGGCCATAAATAGTGCTATAAGTCTCTAAGATAATTTATTTTAGAGTTTCATCTCCTGTAAGCCATAATCATCAAAATAAAACAAAAATAAATAGTTGAAAATCCTCCCTCTGTGAGTTTATGTGTGTGTAATATAGTGACAACTTAGCAAAACAGATAGAACCACTAAGTGATCATTAGGAGAAGAAATGTGATTGGCTACAAATAGAAACACCCCCAACACCTTGGAGCAATTTAAATTGTAATTTTCTCATTCTTGCTTACCAAGCGCGTATCGGATTGCTGTGGGTAAAAAAACTTTCCATGTTTGGGAGTAAATTTACTAATAAGTGAGCCAAATCTAAACATGACATAAAAATGTATCCGTACTCAACACTAGGCTTTCAGAGACAAGCATTTACTGTACTGACACAAAAACACACATTTTCTTGATTAATGTACATAGAGAGGACCGTGCCATGACTCCCATAGTCTTCCATTCATCTTCAAACCTTTCTATGGTCTAAACCTGATTATAGCCTATCCCTAACCCTAATCGGGTTATACCTAACCTAAACCTAATTGGCACCTTAGTCCTAAACCCAACACCTTGCCCAGAAAATAAGTGAGGACCTTTTAATCGGTCCTCTCTTTACATCAAAGTCCTTTACTAGTAAACTGAGCAAAAAATGTTTTTGCTTAGCTGCAAGTACAAGAACACACACACACATACACACACATATACACACACACATACACACACACACACACACACACACACTGTTTGGACCACCTGCCTCTGAAATGTACAGAATCGAGCTGCTGTGGCAACAGAAGGTTGCACCCATAAATACTACAAACAAATAGGAGCCTCTAATATCATCTAAATCATGCAGCGGCTCCTATGATGTCATTTGAGATATATATGTTTTATTATCTGGCATAGTACTGTTTTTTTAGAAAGCTTCTATTGTGATGCTCTATTAATATTGCAGGATTCTGGAAAAATAATACACTATATGTATATATATATATATATATATATATATATATATATATATATATATATATATATATATATATATATATATATATATTTCATATCACCAATCTAGACTATTTTGTGCAGATCCATCACATAATATAACACTATATATACATAATATAACACATATATATAATGTTTAATAAAGCCAGTTTATATGACTTAGTGGTTGATATGACTTAGTGGTTAATATTGTCTCCGTGGGTGGTTGCATCTGACAATTTGTTATCTTTTTGATTTTCTTATTTCTGCCACGTGTCATCACAGATATTCCATAATCTCTGACAAAAGGCCCAACCTGATGCTAGAAACTATCATGTCTGATAAGGTTGCTGCTAGGGCCCGGTGTGAATCACAGAGAGGTCATCTGAAAGTCCTGAGCATGTTCCTTGATACGTACAGGAGGAGGATCGGAGGCTCTGCAGCTTTTGGAAGATGCTAGTTTAGTCACAGAGCTGGGGTTGTCAGAATGTTTATGTGAAGAGGATGTTAAATGTTAGCCAATCTTAAAAAACAACTATGTACATACCTACTCCCACCAAAGGGCAATTTAGATTGGCCAAGTAAGTTAAAGTGTGTGTTTTTCAAAATAACCTAACGATGTTGTGGATTTGGCAACTTTCAAGCTTAGCACAGAAAGGCCTCAGCAGGGAGTTAAACCCATACTCTTCTTTCTGTAAAGCTAAAAGGAAATACAATAAAATATACGAGTAAATTCAGTAAAGCAGGAATCAAATCAGAAAATGTGCAAAGGTTTGTCGGGAGCAAAAGGACAATAGAGATACCGGAGAGCCGTTACAAAAACACCTTTAAAAGCCATTTAGGAACAGGAATCATAAGCAGGAAACAGTCATAAACCAGCTGAGGATACATGTAGCTATGGATAACACATCATTAAATATTAACACATCCACTTGTCTGTGCTCACACCACAGTCAGCCAGAAAAAAATAAGATGTACTTATTCAGATGAGGACTAAAAGCTTGATATTACTCTGGAAAGGCTAAATAGAACGACCTTTTCCACTATACTCTGTATTCTCGTTCTGGTTTTCAAAGAAAAAATATATCACTGACATACAACTTTGGTAACTTATGTCTCTAGAAGTCTCCAGTCCTCTAGGTGGCGCAATGGAAGCAGACTGCATCCGCCGACGCTACAGACGAAGAAGAAGAAGATCCTCTTGGCACATGTGTTTGCTACAGCTGTGTTAAATGTTCTGGGAGTCGGAAAACTTCTTTACAGTATTAGTTTGTTCTGGTCATTTGCAGTAATATGGGAAAGCTCAACGTTATTATACTGAGATATTTATCTCGCGATGATTTCCGGGTCCTCACGGCTGTAAGTAACAAATGAACCGCTTCGTTCGGGTTTAAAACTGCAGCAGCAGCTAGCTTAGCTCTGTTTGTCATTGACAATCTAACTCACCGTGGGCTAATGTTGTAATATCAACACAGTTACCGAAGTCCAATTAATTTAGGTCTGAATGTGATTATACTTATAGCTTATGCCATCCAGACGAGCTGAAAAGAGAAATTACTATCAGAGACAATAATATGTACTCTTGAATATTAGTGGATTAGATTTTTGTTACGTTTCAGTTGCTGTTGTGTAAAATTTCTTATTTTGTATAAAGGCTCCACATTTTTTAAGATTTATTGCTCAAACTGAAAGACACAAATAATCTTTTTACTGTTTTCACTACTCTAGATATAGTCAATACTTTCTTATCACCATCTTTTTCTACTAAACAAAAGAAAGTGTTAATAAGAAAGAAAGTGTCATAGTAGGTAGCCTGGATATTAGGGGTGGGCAGTATTGATGTAAAAGTTTTTTCACAATATATATTGTGGTACTATCGGGATAATGGTAAAAGTGATAAGACTATTTACAGCTTTATGCAGTCTTGTTGGGTAACTGTGTGGCTGGGACTGCATGATACAGTTTAATTATAGCCCCATAAACACAGATACTGTCCTTAAAAAAACACATTTAGCATTCATCAGGACACTAGTCTCATAAAGAAGTGTGATTTTTTTGTTTTTTGTTGATGTTTTGCGGCTCTCAGGAAACCAACAGTGGGGAAAAAATAGCAAAAATAACAATCGTAACAATACTGACAATTTTGGAGGTTTTCAGACACCACTAATTGAAAACTATCGTTCTCAAGATTATTATATATAAGTATTATGAGAATAAATTATCTATGATAAAACAATAGGATAAAGGCCCACCCCTACTGGATATGTATGAATAAATTGTAGAAAGTTGTTAAAGTGGCCGAAGACAGCTTCTATGCTGCCGTGTTTTCCCATTTAGAGGCTAACTTCGTGTTTTTTTTTTTTTGTTGTTTTTTTTTTCTGAATTCTGCTCTCACAGGTTGAGATGGGGATGAAGAACCATGAAATCGTTCCAGTGAGTCTTCTTTCATCCATTGCCAGCCTCAAGCACGGTGGCTGCAACAAGATCCTCCGAGAACTCGTGAAACACAAACTTGTGGTTTACGAACGCTCCAAAAGTAAGAGCTTCGGTGTTTGTCTTCCTTATTGCGGTGGAGATGTCAGCATGTGGGTCATTTATTCCAAAATCCATTTTGTGTGTTCGTTTTAGCCGTGCAGGGCTACAGGTTGAATTACGGAGGATACGACTACTTGGCTCTAAAGACTTTTTGCTCCAGAGAAGTGATTCTGTCAGTTGGTAACCAGATGGGCGTGGGCAAAGAATCAGGTAAGGGGGGGGAAAAAATCTTTTATGTTAAGTTTGTTATTGTATTACATTGAATTAGGTTTGGCTGTAGTGTTTTGGTGAAACTTAGTTACACAGTTAAAACATTTTATTCTTTTAAATTAACTTTTAAGCTGTTGCCATGTTTGAAGTTTCAGAATCCAGTATTAACACTTCTATATTTCTCACTGCTGGAAATCATTTTTAAAAAACTTACAGAATCATAGTTTTTGTGATAATTTTTTATTTGTACAAATTTAAACAAATGGTAAAAAAAAAAAAAAAAAAAAAATCAAAACTTTTTTAGTCAAAGCAAATAGAAAAAATCATTATATTGTATCTTTCCTATGGTCCAAGTAAGAATTGTCCCTCCTCTTGGTTTTGTTTACTGTGTGTAGATATTTATATAGTTGCAAGTCCAGACGGGGAGCAGTACGCTCTGAAGCTGCACAGGCTCGGTCGCACCTCCTTCAGGAACCTAAAAAACAAGAGGGATTACCACAAACACAGAAAGAATATGTCCTGGCTTTATCTCTCGCGCCTTTCTGCCATGAAGGAGTTTGCCTACATGAAGGTAATGAATCAGTGGAAGGGTTAGGATGAGGTCGTGTGGAGCAGAGAAAATAAAACGTTTCAACTATTTTTGCTCTCCCTTTCCAGGTTCTGTACGACCGGGGCTTTCCCGTTCCCAAGCCGGTGGATTATAACAGACATGCTGTAGTGATGGAGCTCATCAATGGATTTCCTCTGTGCGTAAACTGGCCAGCCTCCACCTTCGTCTACGAACGACAGTCGTAGTAATAACGTTACTTCTGTGTTCTCCTCTCATAAACTGAGTGCATTTTCCCTCCGCTGCAGATGTCAGGTGCATGAGCTGCAGGACCCGTCCGCCCTGTACAGCGAGTTCATGGAGCTCATTGTCAAACTGGCCAATCATGGCCTGATTCACGGAGACTTCAATGAGTTCAATCTCATGCTGGACGACCAGGACCACATAACTATGATCGACTTCCCTCAGATGGTGTCTACATCCCACCCCAACGCTGAATGGTGCGTCTCTGTCCCGCCGGTTAAAATGAATTGCCAAAAGATGAGGTTTGCTCACATCTCCAACCTTTGTCTGCAGGTACTTTGACCGTGACGTCAAGTGCATCAGAGATTTCTTTGCAAAGAGATATAATTATGAAAGCGAACTCTTTCCGACTTTCAAAGATATCAGGTAACTTCTGACATTTCAATACTTACAAAATGAACTACTTTCATGTGAAATGTTTTTCTTTTTTTGCAGAGATTCTATACTGTCTAGGTCAAACTAAGCAGGACTGCACAGTATATAGCAAACAAATAAGCACAAGATTATTGTGTTCAGTATCAAAAAGAACTGGAGTGCAGTATTTGTTTATTATATCCAAAGGGTCTACCTTAGTCCATTTCAAATCCTGTTTGGATGTGTGTTTGGGACAGCTGTCCTCTTGGACACCCAACTATGTCCCAGGTTTCAACCATCTAGCTGTTGATTTGTGGGGTGGTTAAAGACTTTGGGAGCTGTTCCCCTCCTTCGTATTTTGTTTCACTTTGTGCAATGCACCAGTACAAGTGGCAGCAAAACAAACCCTCAGCATGACACCGTCAACACCTTGCTTAACAGTTGGTTCAACGTTTTTGGGTTCGAAAGCCTGGGCTCTACGTTTGTCCCTCAACCACTAAATTCAGTTGTTTAGCTACATGCACACTGTCCTCAAGCCTGTCATATCCACCAGGTTCTGCTGATCAACGTATTTCTCAGGTCAGACAGACATTGGAGCGTCATTAGATGTTTTTCTCCTGTGCTGCACCAGCAGACTGAACAGGTTCTGCTCTTGTCTTTGCTTTTTACCACGTCACACTCTTCTCTTACAGTTCCCAGTGGTTACCGGTTTATGGCTGCCTTCTGTGGTGGATTGGGGTGTATTATAGCTGGGTCAATTTCAAAGCTCCATTCCAAACTAGATACGGCATGAACGAATGATCTACAGAGGGTCTTGTCATCTCTGAATGTAAACTTTTCTCCAGAAGTCATTTTCTTGTCCATGTAAGCTTAAAGATGTGTGGAGAATGTGTTCCTGGCTTGGTTGGCACGCTCTCGCCTAGGGCTGTGTTTAAAAAAGAAAAAGATTTTCCAGTTATGAATCAGTTCTCATATTAATTGCTAAAGATCCGATTCATATAACCAAAGATCGATTTTAAAAAAAAAAAAAAAAAAAAAAAAAAGATTTCCACTGTCAACTTAAATGTGTGGGCCAGCATTACTTGCGCAGATTGCATGCTGACAGGGCACACACGTCAAAATTGGTTCTGAAATGGATAACACCACCTAACTTTAACCATCTGAAATGCTTAGAAATAAAAAATAAGACCTTTGTTGGATTGTAAATATAGGGCTGGATGATAATTCAATGACAATATATATCAATCAATAGTCGTGTATTGATGATAGAAAAAAAGGGTCAATAAAAAGTTCAATAGAAGAACTGTTTTCCTTCCTTTTACATATTAGCCATGTAGGTTAATATTACAGTCATTAAATTCTCCCAACCAATCACAAATGCAGACCCAGGAATGCTCCATCACCAAGCTCTGTTCCCTTTAAAGAGTTCAAAGAGCACACTTTCTTTTTTAAAAACTGGCAGTTTTGGTAAAAAGTTGGTTGAATAAAAGGTTGAGTTTGAATTTGGTGTTTGTTTGTTCTGTATCTAAAAATAACGTAGTTCTTACCGATACTTTATTTCCTCAGGCGGTCCCACTCTCTCGACGTTGAAGTGTCAGCCAGCGGCTTTACCAAAGACTTGGAGAGTAATGCTGAGTTTTTACATCCGGCTGGACCAGACGAAGAAGAACTGGAGGACGACAGTGAAGAAGAAACTTCAGATGAGGAGGAAGAAAAAGGGGAAGAGGGTTTTGACATTGATGAATATAAACACGCAATGCTGGAACTGGAGGGACTGAAAGTCAGCGAGACATCTGCAGGGACACAAGATTGGGAGGAAAGGATTGATGGATCTAAAGAAGATGCTCCAGAGGCGGTGTCCACAGCTGCAGGCCACGAGGAAGGGGGTAGAGAGTTTGAGGAGGAGTTGAAGGAAGCAGAGGATGAGTGTCCAGAGCTGGCAGAGCTTTCTTCCTCCAATAAGGAGTTCAAACCGTTCAGGTGAGATCAGTCGTATGCTGAAAAATACAATAAAAATCCCACCTTTGAAAAGAAGATGCCACTAAGACGAGACCTGGTGTCAAAATAAAGTTTGGAGCCACACCTTGTATATTTTAAAATGCTCTAAAAAAACATGAAGTATTGGGACAATTTTAATAGTTAAGGTTTATCACATCCATAAACAACTTAGCAGGAACTTTTCACTTCCATTGATCACGTTAAATATATCAAAACCTGGGCTGACTTTACCACCACCCCTCGCAGCTTACATGTTGCAGATACTGCATGTTGCAGTCGGACTCAAAAGGGCAGCATGTCAGTGCATTGGGGGGGGGGTAAACCATAGATGGAGATGAATCCTTGTTTGGTGAGCCAGGGTTTGAAAATCAAATGTATTTTAAAAGATCTTAGATCTAAACAAACTAAGCATTTTTCAATGATGATGTTGCTGAGCACCCGTAAAGGTCCGATCCTAGAACCAGTCCTGTTTTTTTCACTTTAGAGAGCTACAGTAAGTCGGTGTCATTGTCCCATTTAACTCACCCATGACGTTCTGGATATTCACCTATCTCCATCCATTTTTCCTAACAGTGACATATTTGATCCCAACAGGAGTCTCTGCAGGACAGGATGCCACATCTAGCGAGGGTTTAAAAAGAAATGCTTGCTACTGTGCTAGCAAATGTTAGCATGTTTACTCTTTGTTTTGATATTACTTGTTGATAATATGGTTTAAAGATAAAGACGTTTTACGACTGGAGCAGGTCACATGACACAAAGAGAAGAAGTTGCTGCAGCCAACAGTTTTTCCTTCATGGTGAACATCATTGTATTGTTGATATAAGCTTAGATCGTGGGGATGAAAAAGCATAATCAGTTAAACAGCACTCTTTCAGATCTGAGGCTAGGCTGCACAAAAGTTTGGGAAGCATTGCGGCCAGATAGGTTGCAAACCCTATACGCAGCACGATTAAAATAAAGCATGTGACCTGCGTTAACGCGGTTAAGATTACGCCGACTAATGAGTTTGAAATAAAGCGTTAATTGACCCTAATATGATTCCTTGGATCAAATGAGGAAATCCACAGTGCAAAGCAAACAATCAGAATATAACAACTTTTTTTTTGTTTGCAGGGACTCTGACAGTCTTCAACAGACTGCAGAGCACAGAAGAAGGAGAACCGACAGTGAAGCCACCACAGGCAGCATCGGGGGCTGCTCCACAATTCCTCCAGTAAGTATAACGTATAACAATGGCTACAAATACTAGTTCTGGTTGTAGTACTAAAGACGCCGTTCAGCCTGGATTAATCGTAGCATCAGTAGTAAAAAGTTCTGGGGGAAACTTCTCATATCCTGCAGATTTAACTACAGAGTCCCCACTTGATGTTGCAGTTTTTAAAATATTTAGCTGTGCTCTCTCTGTGGATTTAAACTGTGACTACATTAATGCAAAAACCCGCTGACGTTGTTCACGCTGCAGGACGTTGTGCGTCAGAAAGTGCGGCGGCAGCTCACCAAACAGCAGAAGGCGGCGCAGAGGAGACGTCTGCAGAAGGGCGAGGCTAACCTGGTCACCAAATCCAGAAGGGAGAACCAAAATAACATCAAGTCCAGCCTGGAGGGCGCCTCCTTCTGGGGATAACGCGTAACTGCAGACGGACTCCATCAACCAGGAGACAGTTTGTCCACATGCTTTTTGTTTTGTCCAAATGTTCAGTGCTTCTGCCTGAGCTAAAGAACTGTAAATTAAACATGGATGGAGAAAAGGACACCAGGAGAGTCTCTGCGTAGCAACGGCAACTCTTTTATACCATCAATAGTAATAAAAATATATCATTCTCTGAACAGGTTCTTTTTTTTGGTTCAAACTGCCTTCATACTTTACATAGATTCAGCTCTCCTTAATTTTACATTTGTGTATTGCAGGATATTAAATCATACAAGAGTGATGAGGTGTGGCTTCTGAAAGCTTTTTTATGCCAAAATGTTCAGTTGGATTAAACTAACAAAATTTAAGTGAAACTTTTGCTGCATCGCTAAGCAAGAATGATGGCAAACTTTTTAAAGTGGCAACGAAAAACCTAATTTTAAACTAATTTGTTGAGATTACTGATTAGTTTGGGATTTTCTGTTATAATAGACACTCATTTTCTTAAAGATGCAGTTAGTGCACCTGCTATAAGTAAAACCTCAGTTACTCTGCAGGATAAAGTAAACCTTGGTAGCTAAGAAACCGCTTTCTGTCCAAATTTGGCTAATTTATGTGTAAGAAGCTTTTAGAAAGGGGCTGAATTCACACTTGAACAAAAGCCTTTCATATGGAAGGGATGAATGGAGCTCAGACTCTGAACTCGGTGGGTTCAAATTTGAGTGCGAAGTCAAAAATGTCCCACCCCCCACACATCCTTGATGCTAATCAAGGGGAAGAATTGTTCCTTTGATGCCAGTTTTATTTATTTTTTCTTCTTCACAAAACAAGAATATCTACTGGATCTGTAATGTTTTTCGTCCAGCTAAGATCCCTGAGAAAACTGCAGTCTGATTCCTTGGGAAATCTGCGCAGGTCTTAAAGTGTTTGGCTCTATGTTCAGGGATTAGCCAGCTGCACAGCCCAGAGGGGAGGGGCCCCGGCATTCCTGCCCTGCACCTCTGTGTCCATGTACCGAGGGACTGAGGGGCCCTCTGAGCTAATTGGTGCAGAGAGTGACAAAGATGGTCTGCTTCAAAAGAGAAACCCTGGTGAGAGGTTCACGCTGCCGGGGAGGATGAGGTTTGAGAGTGGAGGATGCGCCTTTATATTCAGACTTCTGGTAAAGCCACTGTTCTGCGTCGGGATATTGAAAGTAGATGCTAGTTTTCACATTTTTGATGGAGGATTTAAACAAGAAACCGAGGGCTGAAAGTTTTTGAAGCAGCAGCAGAACTACAGCTTGGATGAAGATGAGCTACGTGCAGCTGGAGGAGGATATCCTGTCATACCTGTCACAGAGCGAAACGCCTGGAAGCCCCAAAGACTGTGAGTAACTTTCTAAGGGAAAACTTTTGTTTTTAAAGCTGCTTTCCACGCCCATTTTATAAAATCCCTCCAAATTTAGATGGTAGCTTTTCACTAATGAAACTAATTTTGTTGCAGAGTGCAACTTAATCCAGATAAGATTATTTTTAATAAAATTTCTCAATCAAATGAGTTTGCCTATATTCTGTACACCAGCAGATCATTGGAGCCATATATTTGAGAACACTGCATGGGTTTCAAGATAGTTGTGCAACAATAAAACCCATGGAAGTAGTTTATGTGATGGTCATGGGCAGATTGGCCAGATTTTCATGGGAAAAGATCTCAGTTTACAAAAAGGGCTTTATGAATAAATTAAGATCATTTACAAGTTCTAATGTTTCTTGCTAAACTGCTCCGGCCAGTGCCAGTTCTGAGCAAAATGGCACCCTGGTTGAGTCCTTTCTTCTGTGGCTCAACAACCTAAGAAAGTCCTATTGCTATGAAACATTGAAAATGTGTGTGTTTTCACACATTGATTAAAAGTTGCAAGAAACTCAAGATGAGCATTAAATAGTCTGTTTAGCTGTGTAAAATAAACTGGACTAATCTAAATCTTGTCTATTTTGATCGGCTCAATTCTTGTGCCTTTAAAAAACTGAATGAGCCTTTTACTGAAGGCAGAATCAAAAGCTACAACTTCAAACAAAAAAGTACAGGGGGCAAAGAAGTAGTGCTTGGGCTGCTCCCATCACTCATTCCTGGCATTGAGACATTTCCCATATCAGAAATCCACCATCAGCAGCATCACCTGAACTTCCATGAAAAAGTGTGACTTCAAGTTCGCTTCACCTGCAGTGCATCGTCCTTATTCTTGTCAACACCAGAAGGAAGAAAATAACAAACATGTCCGTCACTGCAGTCAGAAAGAGAGGTTTGGGTAAATCAGTAATTGTGTGTTTAGACTGCATGTAGTGGGTCTCTGTCACTATTTAATGTGACACAAGCACAATGCAGCATTCATCCAGTTTCAGAGAGACCACCAATCATGATTCATCATGTTTTGTAATAATCAGGCATCGCTTGGGGGTCAGAGTTGGACCCTAGCTCAAAAAAACTCAAATGCACCTCAGAATCCATTTTCTGTACCTCATCAGCTCAACCCTTGTGCTTCCTGTGATGTCATCGACCCAAATACACACCAAGCACTATTAACCATTTCTGGTTTCTCTGTGTGCTTTTTAAATCTTTGTCTATATGATCAAATCCAGGAGTGAAAGTCTACCTCTCATTGAAAAGCTGTGTTGTCGTTATCAGCTCACATCACCAGTCTGGATAGTAGCTTTAAAAGAGAAGTTAACTCTCAAACTTATTAACTAAAACTATAATCGAATGCTGTGGATTAGAAGTCAGAACTGCTGCTACAAACCGAGCTGCAGGGACCTGCTATGCAATAAAGGAAGGATGCTGGTCCATTAAAGACCTTTACAGGGTCAGAAGATTCTGAGTAAAACATGAGGGTGCAGGTTTCCCTCCAGCTTCTCATTCTACTTAAATAATCATTTGCAGGAATGCTGCTATATTACATACAGAGTCCTGCTTTGTATATTTAGATTAAGTACCCTGTGCAGCGCTAAAGGATAAAAATGAAATGTAATTTTGCGAAATTCACGATCATATACTGAATTACTTCAGGGATGATTTTAACACTTTGACACCCGTCTGTATGCAGTTAACGTGGTGGGCATTCTGCATAACTTCTGGGAGCAGAAGCAGGCGGCTCAGCCTAATGATTCGTCCTCTGAGTCGGAGGGGGTTGGTGGGAAATCTGGCAGCCACACCGACAGCCTGCTGCTGTACGAGTCAGCACCGTCCCCTGGTCCCCCCTGGGTCTGCTACGTCACACTGCCGGGAGGAAGCTGCTTTGGCAACTATAAGGTGATATCATGAACTTTGTGTGCTTTGGCATCAAGAGACTCATACTGAGCAAATTCTACATCAGGGTATGTGTTGTGTTTTAAGGGATGATCATATAGCAATTTTTCTGATTGAACTCTGGGGAAAAAAATTTAATATCACCTGTTATCAAAGTTGAAAGTGTTCATGTTTTATCAAATCAGTCATGACCTTCTCATTAGGCAAGGCAAGGCATATTTATTTATATAGCACAGTTCAGTACAGAGACAATGCAAAGTGTTTTACATGATTAAAATATAGGAAAATAAAACAGAATAAAAGCAAGTAGGAATAAAATGTAGAAACAAAATAGAACATTCAATAGAACAGTTGGACTAAAAAAAAATTTAACTAATGATGTTAAAGGCAATCCTAAACAAACAGTCAAAGGCAATCCTAAACAAATGTGTTTTTAATCTTGATTTAAAAGAACTCAGGCTTTCCGCACTTTTACAGTTTTCTGGAAGTTTGTTCCAGATAAGCGGAGCATAGGAACATTAATCGCATTATTAAATGTTGGGTTTCTCTCTCTCTGGTGTGGAAAAGGACTGCAGAGCGTGGTTAAAATGTCTGATAAATCAGTGTGCAGAGAATCAACACTAAGGGGCCTGGCAAGTCTACACAGAGTTTCAGCTGCTTTCATCTGGCAGGAGCTTTAGCATGCCAAGATGGAGGACAAAGAGACATTAAATTACCTTTTAGTCCATCTGTAATTTCTCTTGTGGTCGATAGGTAGCATTTTCAAACCATTTTAATGTTATCTTGCGATATTTCATTGCACTAATTTCATCATGATTTAGCAATCGTGTTTTAAAGGCTTTAAAACACGATTGATTTTTATGCTTTTTGGAGCTTTATTGTCTACAAACACCAGGAACCAGCCAGTTCAGCAGACAGAAAATACAATGTTAACTCTAATGAAGGTGTTAACCAAAGACCAATTAGCTGACAACTTGTCTTATGGATCAAATGAAAAATGGTGAATCTCTGTGGTCCTCTTTCAGGTCCAAGTAGGATTTTTTTTCTTACTTCCTAAAGGTGACAAGCAGATATGGTTGATCTGTCTGACACTTTTAATTTTACCATCCACTTCTCCACTTAAGCACACACTGTCCACAGTGCTCATTATCATAATCACATAGAAATACAAAAAACGGACGAAAAAAGTTGACTGGAGTCCAAAGTAAAACAAAATCCTTTAGAAAGGTTCAAAACAGGCAGAACAAACATTTTACTAGGTGGTTCTTTGAAGAATGAAGAAATTAAGTGATACTGATAATACTAGCAAACACTATTGTACATGTGGGTCATTTACTAATTGATTTTTACAGATGACCACATCCTGTTTTGCTTCTCAGAGGCCTCGTTGTGAGCTAGCCAGCAGCCTCCAGCTACTGGTTATGTTTGAATGCCTGTAATCTTAGATCTGATCTTAATGTGATGTGAAAGATCGCCCTGGAATTTTCAACTTGCAGACACTTTCGTCTTATCTCCTTCCCATCGTCAGTTGCTACTTTTTAAACACCTCAGCTCTTTTATTGCCTCCTCAGGTGTGTGACACTCAAGCAGAGGCTCGCCGGGACGCTGCTCGCGTGGCTCTAATGAACTCGCTGGTGAACGAGCTGCCGTGTCGACGCATCACCGCTGAGTTCATCGCTCACAGCCTGAATCAAGCCACTACAGAAAGTGCAGTGGGTGTTTGCAGCTACCAGTCCCCTTTGGTTTAGTTTAACTCGCAATGAATATTAACCTGACCTGATGTCTCTGTGTGAAGGTCCTGATGGAGGATGCGTGTGACTCCAGCACCAGCATAGGAACCTACGGCTCGCTGCTTCAGTCCTACATGGGACGGACCATGCTGGAGTTCCAGGTAAAACTAAAAAATATAAAATATTTTTTTTTAGCTGTGCTTACAAATCATAAAGTGTCATGTAGTAGATGTGAAGGGGAATAAAACTCGGTGCACACTTTTCTTTTTTGGAAAATGTTAGTGTGCCCATTTGTACCAGTGTACTGTATCTCTACACGTTGCCGTAAATAGTATTCGTATCCCTTTAGCTGTTTTACATTCTTCCACATCCTGTGTGTTTGCGATTTTACGTGATAGACTAAATCAAAGTGGTTCTTCATGCTGGCGTGGGAGGAAAGGGATACATATGTTTTCGCAATGAGAATATCAGGTTTGGTGTATTGTTGTTTGGACCAAAGCGCAGACAACAGAAGGGAAGCCGCATGTGGAGTTGAGGTGTGATTTTAAAAAAGAAAAAGAAATAAAGCAGAATCTAACCAGGAACATGTGAATGGCCAGACACGAGGGAAAAAACCCTTGCTAAACTAAGATAGGATAAATCTAACGAAAATAAAGAACAGAAGATAAATAAAACAGGAACTGATCCTAGCAGTTACAAGAATGCTTAACAATTATCTCAGGAGGAACAATACAAGACAAAGCAAAATATAAACAGACTAAAGGATCTCCAGGCAGCTACAACTAACCCACCCCCCAGGAATCCTGACATAGAAACCTGCAAACCGCCTGCATTTGTGTTCCCCTGTGACCTTTTACTCTGAAAAACCTTTATAAAATCTGGTTCAACCAAAAGCCTTCACGAGTCCCCCAAATCAGTAAATAGAGTCCACCCGGGTAATTCAATCTTAGTATAAGCACAGCTGGTTTGTGAAAGGCTCGCAGGTTAGAGAACGTTGATGAGCACACTGCCGCCCTCTGTGAATCACAGTAGTGGCAGTATCATGCTGTGAGGATGCTGTTATTCAGCACGAAGAAGAGAGGAAAGCAGGTCAGAGCTGATGGGAAGATGGATGGTGCTAACTACACGGCAATCCTGGGAGAAAACCAGTTTCAGACATTTAAACTTTAGACTGGAGGGGAGCTTCACCATCCAGCAGGACAACCATCATAAAACAAACAGCAGATTAAAGCATAATCATGTGTTACAAAGATCTCAGCCGAAATCTAATTGAACATTTTCAATGAAACATTGATGTTTGATAGGTACTTGAGGTACTTTGCACGGAAGAATGAGCAAATTATTTAAGCCTCTATGTCACTAAACGCTCACCACCATCCATCCAGTAATACAGTGGCCTGTAAGTGTCTATCACTCTGTACGTTCTCATTAGGCCCCATAAATGTCTGCACTGTCATTAAGTCATTGTTTTGGTTTGCTTGGAATTTGTCACTGTTGCCATTTTTACCAATGGCGGATTTTATACTTATAACAGAGCCGCTCTAATGACCCAACCAGTGACGCCACACCTAGCTAATCAGTGATTTCAGCTCGACTTGGCTTGCTTGGAACTCTGGTAACGTAGATACTAAAAGAGAAGCTGGAACCAAGTACCAGTACTTTTGGAAAAGCCTAATAACCAAGCTGAGCTGAGCAGACTAGGTACTACTGGAAGGAGGAGTTTATTCAAAGCTGATTAGACATTCCCCTAACACCGACTAACAACGAATGGATACATTTGCACCTTACAGATTTCTACAAACTGTAGAAAACTTTGCATCATAATCATTCCACTTCTGAACTTATCTACCAGTTAAAACATGTTAAAGTTTGGGTAATGTGAGCGACTGTGAAAAATCTAAAATCTCTGAATACTTTTCAAAGGGCGCTGTATTTGGTCAGGGTCAACTAAAATGTTTTAGCTTAACTGTTGTTGTATTTGCGCCTCATGAGTGCACCATTACATCCCCAGTCTGTTATTCCCTGAAGTATCTGTCCACACTCTGACCCTGGCAGGGGAACTGAGGCATGAAACACCTCGGAGTCCTATATCTGAATAAACAAGCACATCTGCAGACATGGGCATAAAAGGCAAAGGAAAAAGGTTTATTAATATTATCATCATTGTTATATCCTCATGACCCCGCGCTGATATCTGGTGACACCGACAGTGTCAGCAAACAGCCACACACCTTCATAAATGTTGTACATCCAGTCAGTGGAAGTTGAGTCACATATATTATACATAGCGTCATAAACATTCACTACACTTTACACTTTAGCCTCAGACAAATTGAGTCTAGTGTGTTCCCACTGTGTGTCATTTAATCAGTTCAAGTCAATGTACGGAGTATCTCTCTACCTCTAAATGTATGGCAGCTGTTCAGCCAGGTGTTGTTTCATCAATCAGGGACATACCTGAGTTTTGTAATGTCTTGTCAGACCAGTCATCCACACCACTAGGTATGATTTAAGCTGAAATGTCAGCATTTTATTCTTGGTAGACTACAGTGCCCCACTAAAGTATCCATATATCATGATCTTTCCAATTATTTCTTATTTTACAAACACAAACATCAAAGTTTTTTTGTTGGAATTTCATGTGAGAGACCAACACAACACAGTGTATGTTTTAATAAATATAAATTTAAATTACTCACTTATAAATAAGAACTTAAAGGTTGTTTTTTTTTTTTTACAAAAGAAAATCATAAATGCGACATAAATATGTGTGTATCGCCCCCACAGTCCTGATTCTGTGGAACCACCTTTTTCTGTACATACGGCTACATATGCCCCTACCAACTGTGCATATCTTGAAACAAACATATTGGCGCATTTTCTTTTGTAAAAAAAATCTCTAGCTCAGTTGGAGTGAATGGAGAACAGATTTTCTGAATGGAAAACGTATTTTTAACATCTTGTCAAACAATAATGATTACATTTGGTTTGGACTTTGGCCCATTCTACTGTGTGAATATGTTTTGATCTATTGAAGCTCTGGCTGCAGGCCAGGCAAACCTTCACCCCAGTCTCAAGTCTTTTAATCAATAATGGCTTCCTTCTTGCCAGAATTTCATAAAGGCCAGATTTCCTGAGCTGCTGTTCTCTACAGCATCACCATGGTTCTCTTGGTTTCTTCTTTAATTAATGCTCTCCTTGCTGAGCCTGTCAGTTCATGTAGTCGGCTGTGTCTCAGTGGGTTTGCAGTTGTACTAAACTCTGGATTGAACAGCTCTCAGTGAGATGTTCAAAGCTTGGAATATGGTTTTATAACTTAACCCTGTTTTTAAACCTCTCCACAACTTTATCCTTGACCTGTCTGTTGCCTCACTTCATGGTGCCGTTTTCTCTAACAAAGCACTGAGGCCTTCATAGAACAGCTGAATTTATGCTGAGTTATCCACAGATGGTTTCTGTTTACTAATTAGGTGACTTCTGAAGGCACAGCATTTTAGTAAGAAGTATCAGAATAAAAGTAGCTGAATAAAATTCCTTTTTAGATTTTTATTTGCGAGAATGGGTGGCAGTGTTAGCACAGTGGTTAGCACTCTTGCCTCACAGCAAGAGGGTCCAGGGTTCGAGTCCTGGGCCCAGCAGGGGCATTTCTGTGTGGTATATCCATGTTTTCCCCGTGTAGGAAGGTTTCCTCTGGGCGCTCCAACTTCCACTAAAGACATGCTGGTCAGGTCAGCCATTAGTGGCAGCTCACTCAGTCGCAGCAGCTCACGCTAACTCTCCATCTGATCTATGAAATTTTGTTGTACTGTATGTATAATGACAAATAAAGCATCTTATCTACTGAAAACCATATCTCATTTTCCTTGTGCTTCAAAGTACTTTGTGCTGGTTTTTCACTAAAAAGCAATAAAAGTTTGAAAGTTCCAGAATGTGAAAAAGTTCAAGGGTTAGGAATAATTTTGTAATACACTGTTACAAGCATTGATTTGGAAGTTTGGAAAACCTGATTTCACACCCTCGTGCTCCTCTGTCTTCAGGAGATGATGACAGTTTTCCAGCTGCTGCACTGGAACGGGACACTGAAGGCTCTGAGGGAAAAGCGATGTTCTCGACAGGTAAACATGCTGCCAAACAGCTGTGGTGGAGCCAAGGAATGACGAGGGGCTGTTTGGATGTCACTGACATGAGCGCGATTGTAAAATAAGTTAAAGGATAAGCTTTAAGGACAAAGGTATTTTTATAAAAACAGTTGTGATTTGGACAATATAATTAGACTGTGCCTAGCTCTGATTACAGAATACAAAATACATTTTGTTAAATGATAGAAATAATATTTCAAAATGTTAAAGGTAGAGTCAGTGATTTTTCCGGAAGTTTCCCCAAGTCCCTTTTTGAATAACTGCACATGTGCAAGACCGTCTTGCATGCTCTTCCGCTCCTCAAAGGGATTGGGGGAATTAAAATCCCCCAAATCCACTCTGGTCTTATTTCTTTCTACTGAGGCTTTCCTCCTCTTCTCATAAACTTACGTGGTTTGCTCCTTGCGACTCTTAGCCATGTTCAAAGTGTATAGTTAGAGCAGCGGAGCTACAATGAGCGTCTACCACCAAAGCTAACCGGATACAAAAACACTAGAAGTGCACATGCACAGCCAGCAAGCGGAAACTAACAAGGAACGAGCACGCACACTGGTGTTACGTGAGCACATCAGAATGATTGGCATGTAGGACAACCAATAGATAAGATGATAACCAAGGAATCGATTTTTTACCTGCTTTTTCTGAATACATAATGTATTAACTACTGTCAGGATGGAAGGATAATTTTACCCACTATAACAAAAAGTATTTCTGAACAGGACTACGAACTGTAGCTTTTACATTTTAAGTAGTAAATTTTAAAACATTTTTTAAAATTTCTGTTTGTTGTTAGTATGCTTGATTCCCCCCTAATTTACCTGCTGTTCCACAGGTATAACTGCATGTTTTTCTCCCTTTGTCCCAGAGTGTGATCACCTACTACTCCCAGCGAGGGCTAGATGAGTGCATGCGGAGCAGCATGGCTCTGGATTGGCTGGAACAGGAGCAGAGGTCACCTGGGCTCCTGGCAATGGAGCTGCAGATGGTGCAGAGGGAGCTAGTGTTGGCGCGACGTCGAGGCATAGAGTTGCGCTTCTACAAGGAAAAAACGGAGATCCTCAGCTTGGCCCTCAGCCAAGCATATATTCACCGCACACCTGAAGTCTTCAGCCCATCTCAAAGTCACACAGGCCACCAGGAACAGCTGCCTTTACATGTATTATACAGCCAAGATACAGATATCCAGATGTACCCGAAGACTCTGTATATTAACACCATGCACACTTCTGCCACAGACACGCCCTCTAACACCCCCTCACAATTTCCACAGTGCATGTTTATGCCTTTAAATAACCCTGAATACAATGAGTAAGAATGTACAGAACGTGCCTTACATAACTTTGCGGTTAAATAAGGTGTTAGGGGCATCAGAGCTTATGAACCATGTTAGTCGTAGTTGTGTTTTCTGAGTTCCTTTACTATCAGGAAACAGATTTTTTTTTTTTTAAATATGTGCTATTAACACTTTAAACCACTCATTGTTGAACATCAAATATATGATATGACAAAACCTAGAAGACTCAATGTATGTGCAGCTTAAACCATAAAGCAGCTTTTGTTCTTAGAATGAAGAATAGAAAATGTGAGTCGTGCTCATTTGATGTTTTGTATTTCTATTTAGCTTTGCCTATGTTGCCATGTTTTCATTTGTGCTTTGTAACACAGTATCGCCTATCGCCTGTAATTTACACAAGTTTTTTTAAAATGTCATTATTTAGTTTTATTTTGCTATATCGTTTTTCCACACTGAATAATTCAGTGGTGCCCTGATCTACCTATTTCTATATCTTAAGTCTGATGAGGTTATTATTAGATGTGTAAAAAGTCCATTGTAAACGTGTCTCACACGCCATTTCATAATCTCAAAAAGTTGGTGGGTAAAAAGGGAAGTCTGTATTGTGCTTCGGTTTGTTTAGAATAGCGGGTTAGCATTTATTAGATCAGTGTTTCCCAAACCTTTCAGCTTCAGACTCTCAAAATCACAATGGAAAAGATTCTTGACCCTGGTCAAAGTCTGCCGTACATTTCTATTCAGCCTCATTTGCTCTGATACCTCAAAATAAAATGCCATGCAACCAATCGACTTTAGAAGTTGGCTAATTCTTTAATAGAGTTCATCTGTATATGATTTAATCTCAATATAAATGCAGCTGTTCTGTGATGGGCTTGGAGGTTTGTTAGAAAGCATTGGTGAACACCTTCATGAACACCAAGGAGCACATCTGATGGGTCAGGGAGGAAGTTGTGGAAAAGAAGGATTAAGGTATGAAACAATATTCCAAACTGTGAAAAAGATCTGATCAACCCATCATTAGAAAATAAATTAGTATATGACTACTGCAAACTGACTAAGCCATGACAGTCCACCTAAACAGACAGATTGGGCAAGAAAGGTTGATTAGTGAAGCAGCCTAGAGACCAATGATCAGTCTGGAGGAGTCAGCAATCTGTCAGCTGGACAGCTACTCAAAATCTCGGGCCTTTATTAAAAAGGGTAAGAAGAAAACCACTGCTGAAAGAAATCAACAAAAAATCCAATTTAGAGTTCCTTTAAGGAACCTAGCAAATGTGTGAAAGAAGGTGTTCTAGTCAGATGAGACCAAATTTAAACTTTTTGGCCTACATGCAAAACAGTTTGGTGAAAAACAACCCTGTGCATTACATCACCCTAAACACACCCTCCCCAGACTGAAACATGGTGGTGGTAGCATCATGCTCTGGTGATATTTTTCCTTCTTCAGATACATGAAAGTTGGTGTGAATTGCTAAGGAGATTAATGGATGTAAATAAGGGGAAGTACTGGAAGAAAGCCAAATAAATGCTCCGAAAGAATTGAGACTGGGGTGGAGGTTCACCTTCTAGGACAAAACAACACTAGATATATAGCAAAAACTACAATTAAATAGTCCAGATCAAAGTATTTTTTAAGACAAATCCAGTACAAGCTCAGTTCATGTCCAGATCTAGATTGTACCAAAAATCTGCAGTAAGACTTTAAATGACTTGAATTCCCTTACTTCAATCTGACTGGGCTTGAGCTATGTTGTGAAGAATAATGCGCAAAAAAAGAGTGTAGAGTCATACTCCGAAAGATTTAATTGTAATCGCACCAAAAGATGATTCAACAAACTATTGACAAAGCATCATGGGCTGAAAACAAATGCATGCTACACTTTTGGAATAATTCTATTTGTGAAATATTTATGAAACAAGGGGTCATTTTCCTTTTAACTTTATATATATATATATATATATATATATATATATATATATATATATATATATATATATATATATATATATATATATATGTGTGTGTGACAAAACAAGTTATGGACTAACTTGTTTTGTCACATAAAATCCTCATATAATACATTGAGCATTTGTCCATTGACCGGTTTTTGTGTTTGGATTAAACTTAAAACATTGGCTGTTTTACAATATCACCTTGAAACAGAGTTGTTGTTTTGTTTTTTTTAAGTGACGTAACGTTTTACTAACTTTATAATGCAATTGTTTTTGTTACTGTTTCTGATTGGACTTGCTTCTTGAATTTTTTTTTTTTTTTGGCTTTTTCATTGAAATAATATTTATTTCTTTTTTATGTAAAGTATTATCTATTTTATTTAAAGCACTGTTTTAAACATGACGTTTAAAAAAAATAACAGGGTTTGCGTTTGGTAACCTTTGTCTCCTCTCGTTTGCCGTAGAGAGGTGGAGTAGTCACGTGTTTCCTGATTGCGATCTTGTAGTTCCTGGAACTAACAAAACAAAACAAATGGCAGCTGACCAATAGCCTGGAGTTACCGTCCTGTGACACTTTATTTCCCGAGTTGAAATGGTATTTTAATAACATGAAAAGCTAGCGGGAAGACACAGGGGCGTGTGGGGGGAGACATAAATCCACATTACGAACGAAGATCAGGGGATTAGCCTAGCTTAGCCAAGAGGGGTTTGATAAACAGACACTGGTTTCGCTTTCCTATAAACTGTGTGGGTACCATGTTTACCCTGTACGGCATTCAGAGGGCTGCCAGCGAAGGGGCTTTCTAACAGGCGACATATATACGTCTTTTTATATTTACATATATAGATATCTGTAAAGGAAATTTTAGCACAGACGGGAGTCGCTGTTCCAGCTGCTGCTTGTTGTTTATTTTGATGATGATCTGTTGTTTTCCGGCGATCATTGTCTCTGCCGGTACGCTGCTCGTTTGTGGTCTGAGCTGATGGGATCAGGCCGCTAAAGATGGAGGCTGTGAGACCGAAGAAGACCAAAACAAAAACCAGCGGAAAATCTCAGGTAAATACCCCCAAACAGAGCAGTGTCAGCTCTAAAGCGTTTTCTTCAGGCCATTAGGGACAAGCGCCTGCAAGCCTAGGAGTTACAATATCTCCTCAGGTGAACGCAGTAAAATTATCTTCATGCGTCCTGTGTTTTAAGTTATGATCGCAGTTATTATCGCAGACTAAACGGGTTGATCTTGATAATTTTACCAAAAAAATGCTCAAAATCAACGAAACAGTTATTACTAGAGAAACAGCTTACTTTAGGCTGCCAGTTTCGTAAAATCATAACTTGTTTATCCACTCTCGCGGAAATGCTGTGTACCTACACAGTTCCTACTGCACACAAATATTCTATAATTTAAAAAAAAAAGCTAACATAAGGAATAAGGGAAGAAAACTGATAAGAGGACATACACTTACACATTTTGGTACATGTTCCTCAGCAAGTTGGCCCTAGATCACAACATTTTTGCAGTTGTTGATCATTTCTTCACTGATCTTTTTGCAGTAGAGTTCATTTAAAGTAGTTTGATTTTGAAGCACATTTCACAACTTTCTGGAAACTCAAAGTTGATCCGTTCCAAAACCAGTTTGGACGTGTGATTGGGTCCATTGTCCTGTTGGGGCATCCAAATGTGTCCAAGTCCATCTAGCTGTTGATTTAAGTGAATTTAAAGAATTTGGAGGTAGTGGTGTTTATTTTGTTTTTTATTTCTGTTTTTTGTTATGCCATCTATTTTTTTGCAATGCACCAGTACAACATTCAGAGAAAAAGACCCCCAGCATGATGCTGCCACCACCATGGTCCACAGCTGTTAATGTGTTCTTTAGTTTAAAAGCCTCGCCTTGGTTCTCTCCAACACATTTAATGTCAAATAGCTACATTTTTATCACCTCTATCCATACAAAAGTCTCCAGAAAGCCTTTACTCTGTCTTGGTAGTAATTGAGCTTAATGCTATCCATTTTTAGAGCAGGGGCTTCTCTCTTGCTCAGTAATGATATTAAACTGGCATCACTGTGGAGGGAGACGATTGTGTAATCTTTAATCTGGTGCAACTCAACAATAACTCGGTGCGAAGGTTTGGACTTGTCTGTTAAATTTGTATGTTGGTGTAAGGTGCCAGATATGCACACAGCTGTTGGTCAACCCAGTTTCTAACAGGGTAAAACAATATTCTTTATGTTCTCAGTTGGGCAAGAAGCAGAAGCAAGCAGATGAGGACAAAAAGTCCCCAGCCCCATCCGCTGTCTGCGATGAGGCATCCACCTCTGACTTCACGGAGATCCCTCTCAGTCTGCCCCCATGTCCGCCTCAGGAGGCCAAAGAGGACCAGCAGAATCCTGTCCAGACCACAGACACAGCAGCGCAGCCATCAGAACTACCCACAGAGACACAGGAGACCTCCTCAGCACAGACTCAAAATATATCAGAGCTGACCGAGACTCTACAGTCAGCTCTTAATCTGTCTGCAGAGACGCCACAAGTGACAGTGCCGCAGACAAAGTCCAACAGGGGAAAAAAAGAAGATGATGGGGTGGAAGCTCAGGGTTCTGAGCTCAAAGCTGCATCACAAATCAATAGGTCAGAAGAAGACGACGTGCCGTTGTGGAAACAACCGTTTGTGACGGCTCAGTTTGGCAGCCCGAGTGCTCCTGCCCTGTACCCATCTCTTCCAGCACTAGAGGAGGATTCTATGGTGCAGATCTATGAGAAAGCTGGGAAAAGCTGTGCGAGGGAACCTGCAGTGTTGGCATTACCGGAACAGGAATCCTCTCCCCTAACGCTACAGCCTCTCAAGTCTGTAGTTGAGCTTTCTAGGAGCAAACTGTACCCAGAATTGCCCAAAACAGCTCCAGAGATGCAGGTAATCTCACAGACCATAAGATGACTGCTCTTAACATAACATTAAATTAAAATGTTTTTTTTTCTGTAATATTCACTTTATATCAATGAGAGAAATCCTAATGGCTGCATCTATACTGTATCAGGGGCACCTAACTTCAGTACTCGAGAGTTACCATCCTGCACCTTTTGGATGAATCCTTTCTCCAAGAAAACTGAATCAAATAAAAAAAACTGGACTTGGGCACCCCTGATCTATATGATTTATTTATTTATTTATTTATCATAGGAAGCTAGTAGCTACAGCATCATCTACTCTTATTGGCATCCCTGGGAAAATTAATAAGTATGTTATTGCAGCAGGATAACCTCCCAATGAGAAATTTAGAGATATCCAACCTCTGGATACTTTAAGGAATGTTATTTTAAACAAAATGATGGATGAAGTGATTATTGGCACCTCTAACTGTCTCACAAATTCACAGGTAATCCAACATGTGGGTCAGGGGCCTAATTCTGTTAGACATAAACTGGGAAAGACAAGAGAACATATCATCCAAGGGAAGCACATGTGTGCTGATATACAAAATCAAGGAAGGGCTGAAAGAATTTGCTACTCACCTAAACATGTCCAATATTTACAGTAAAATTAGTTTTTCCCACCACACAGAGTTTGGATGATGATAAATAACATTTTAAATTTTCCTCGGCAGGCGTTTTCTCTGGAGCAGCTGAGTATATGGGAGCCAGGCGAAGGGCTGCAAACGTGGCTTGAAGGTGTTGAGGTCTCTGCTGCCCAGTTCTGTGCTCTGGCCCACCAGGAGAACCATGAGCTGACAGAACTGCTCCAGAACTACCTGCGCTGCCGCAGGCAGCTGAACCAGTCGCACACACAGCTCCACACCCAGTCCTCTGACTGCAAGAGCACACAGAATCGCCTCTGGAGCTTCAGAGATGAGCAACTCACACTTCAGGTGTTCTAGTATTGTCGTACATTGGGACCAATGAAGGAAAAGCTCCAGTGAGCCTCAGTTTAAACGTCTCTCGCCACTGTTCCTCCAGGGTGTGTGTGCAGACCAGACTAAGGTTTGTGGATACCATCGTTTCCAGCAGGCAGAGTTTAGTCAGGGTGTCCTGGCAGAGCTGCGGGGAATGTTGGAGGCATGCAGCGAGCTCCTCCACCAGAAGGTGGTGCTGCATGCCTATACTGCTCTGCTGTCTCGCCTGCAGGTTGAATCCTATTTGTATCGCCTCCTCAAAGGTGAGACTTTTAAAAAGCTCCCTCGCCTCAGAGTAACTGTGGCATTATGGTTCCAAACATAACTTTGCCCACATCACCAATGTGAACTGGAGACAAGGTTGTTTTCATTTTTATTTCAGATTGCTCTGGAAGCCAGACTCAGCCTTGCTCTCTTCAGCCTCTGAAAGAGGCCATCAGTGTCCTGTTTAGCTTCACGCGTAGAGTCCTTGATGACACACAGTTCCAGACAGACATCCATCAGTGGCTGGAGAGGCTGGTAAACACATTTCTGCACCACTTTCACCAGCTAAATTAATTTGTTCTTGACATTCTTCATGCTCTGTTCTGATCAACCGTTTGCCAGGTTGTTGTCCTGCTGCGTATTGGGGGGTCTGGGGAACACCTTTACCTGTTGTGCCATCTTCTCTGCTGTCCTGCTGGGGTGGGAAAGTGGGCGGCACCGTTCCTTCAGGTAAGTTAAGGACACACATTTCTTTTTTTTATCTTATTTTTTCAGGAACTGTTGACTCAACTTTTCTTTCTGTTTATTTGCACCAGATTCAAGTTTTGGGGAACAGCTCTGGAGTGCAACGTTTTATGCAAGCATTAGCCATCTTAATGTCACCTGCCAGGTAAATAGAAGAGCTTCTATGGCAGATCTTATTCACCTATGTATACAGGGCCATTGACATCACTGATAAATATGTGCAGAAACCCTTTATCGTCTTAGGATAATATAACATGAAACGTTTTCACCTGATTTTTATTTAAAAGTATTCATCTATTTCATAATGCACTCTAAGAAAGATCCCAGGCTTTCAATTAATCAAACAGAGCACTTTTAATACAAATAGCTGCAATACAAAGCGCTGTACAGAGATTAGAAACTGACATAAAAAGACTCTAAAAGTTATCCGTCTAAGGACAGTTATAAAAAACTTTATGCAATGAACAAAATTACAGTGAATGAGGAAAACACTGTTGGATAGTGAAAATTTAAGACACAGGAAATTTATATTAAAATATTTGTGATAAAAAGCTCTGTTTTTCACATGTTTCAGTCAATATTTGTTTCACAACAGATCAGTCTTGTGTAAATGTGGCAGAAATGCAGAATTTTAGTCCCATCTGACCAGAGCATCTCTGTAGTTTTATTAGAATCATCGGGTTTATGATTGTGATGGTAGGTTTTTTATACTGGCATCACTCCCAGTCAACAAGCTGTCATCTTTACCACCAATCATGGTTATGGTGACCCCGATATGCCTGTCTTTGCTTCAGTCCTCTAACAAAGAGCTCTAGAGATTTGTTTTTGCTCTCACCATCCTCCTCCTTGGGTCCAAAGTAAATCAGGCCCCCTGCCCAGCCTGCTGGCAAATGGCTAAAACAAATGAACCTCTGTGTCACGTCTTATTCATACCACAAGGAAACAGAAAGTCACGGATTACTAAGTTCCTTCAAGGTTTGATTGACATAAAAAGTGAGTTATTAGCTAGGCCGATAAGTGTGGCAACGATTTTGGTAAAAACAGTTATTTCTTAAAGGGGGATTTTTATCCTAAATTAATATATTTAAATCAGAGGTTAAAAAAAATCTTTACAGAATGATGTTACTCCTGTAAAAGATACATTTATTTTAGGGTTTTTATCCATCTTTGACTGGGGGGATAGTGTGGACAGTGATGTATGCATTAGGGGTATAACAATACATCGATCCACATCGATATATCGATTAAATGATTAATGATCCATTGATGCGAATTTAAAATATCGATCCATATCATAATATTTATATATATCTTTACTTTGAAATGCAGGTATGAGACTTTAGTGAACAGGTGATTTATTATTATTATTATTATTATTATTATTATTATTATTATTATTATTATTATTATTATTATTATTATTATTATTATTATTATTGTTGTTGTTGTTATTTTAAAATTACAAGCATGTTTCTTTTTTTTTATTTAAATGCCTGATACCCATAACAGGTTAGAAACCAGATGGTGATATCATATTTGGGTTTGTTTGTGAGATGATATCAATGTAAATAATAGTGTTAGACGGGCAGATGATATTTCATAACATTGATCGCATCGATCGGAAATTGTAACAGACTTTGTAATATCGCCAAATATCATATCGTTACCCAAACAAATGGATATGACATCATATCGTCATAAAGCTTGGTGATTTACATTCCTACTATGAATGTGTGTTAGTTTTACTCCTCTGACCCCTGACCAGTTGGCTGTTTGTTTTTACAGACACCGCGCAGAGTTTCTGGGTCATATGAAGCCCTGTGAGAGCCAGAGCTCAGCAGCTTCAGGACCCGAGTCTGGAAACTGGACCCTCGTTGATGAAGGTGGAGAGGAGGTGACTGTTTATCTAACACTTTTTAGCAGAAAACCAGTTTGTGCAGGAAAAATATCTAAACAAGAGTGGCTGTCGTAAAATGTAACAGTAGTTTCTCAATATATTTTTATGGACATTGTAGGCTTTGCACTGAATAAATTTAAATAGATAAATGTAATACGCTTTTTAGCGTATTATGATGCAGTTACATCTACAGGCTGCTTGTGTTTGTAGAAGGGTTGTCAAAGAGGGGTTTAGAATTTGCAAACTGGGATTTTTCTAAACAGAATATTTTAATGTTTGTTCTGAAGATCTGAGTCACATTTAAAACCGCAGAGAAAATCAACCCCTGCGACCCCTTAAATGCCAGTCGTTTAAACCAAGAGCTGCCAGCGCTAATCACTGCTTGACAGCAAGCCACTGCAAAAACAGAACTAGAAATAAGTAAAATATTCTTAAAATGAGTGTATTTGTCCTTGTTTTGAGCAGGTAAATAAGACTATTTGCCAATGGAATAAGATTTTTAAAATAGGAACAATTCATCTCCATCTTCTTATTTCAAGTGCAGGATTTCTAATTATCTTATTTTAGGGGTCAAAATACTCATTCCATTGGCAGATAATCCATTTTACCTACTCAAATCAAGGATAAATACACTAACTTTAAGAAAATTTTACTTATTTTTAGATCCATTTTTGCAGTAAGATATGTATTTATCATGTATTTATTTCTATAATGTTTTTTTTACATGTACACCGCTATTAGCATGTTAAAGACAAGCGAGGACCCTGTGCTTTTCTTCTTTCTGTGAAAAGATAAACAGTGTCAGACGAAGCTTCTTCAGAGCTTTCACACATAAATGAAATATCGAGTCTCTGATCTTTTATTTTGACGGTGTTCAGGACGAGGATCCAGAGAGCAGCTGGCTGCTGCTCTGTGAGGAAGATCTCATCTCCCTGCTGAGCCAGTTCCCCTTCCAGCAGCTCTACTCAAACATGCTGGGGATGAGCAAACAGGGTATGAAGCTCATCGCTCCTGTGCAGCTCGTGTTTGGATACATCACCACATCATCACATACACGTATCATTAGTATGATCGCCATGTTAATTTGGGGCTTTTAAACTGTTCTTTTTCCAGTATGAAGCAATATCACAGCAGTCAGCTTCAGTGGTTTTAAAGACAAGACGTAGCTGCACATGTTTGAGCATATTGTGGATTCTCTCTAACCCATTTCTTATCAGACGTGGTAGAGTTCAGTGAGATGGTTTTGGTTGGTCCATTAATCTTCAATAAAGCTGAGTTCAGGGCCATGTCACAAGCTTGCTATGATCATTTCCAAACCACTTTCTGGTTGTCTTGGGAGTATTATCCTGTTGGAAGAGCCAAGTGTGTTGAAGTTTCGACCATCTGTCCCAACCCACGGCCATCATATGAACGGATTGAGTAGGATGTTCTGCAAAGACGTCGTATAACTAAGAAGCTGTAACAGTAAGAAAACTAAAGATTCAGCTTTTCCAGGAGTCACGGTGAGACTTTCAAACCTTTGAACACTGTACCAGCTGTCAAGCACGGCGGTGGCAGCATCATGCTGTAAATCCCTGGCACAAGCACATCATTACAGTTAAAGTAATGAAGAAAGGGGAATGTTTTGTAATTTTTCAGCTTAATCAAGACTACGTTCCAACAGAAGAATGAAACACTCATCTGAACGTTGTTATTTGAATAAAATAAGCCTCTGGGATGGATTTAGCAGAGCCTCGACCCGGTTGAAAAGCTGTGAACTGGGCTTAGAAGCTGGATGCGGATCAGGAAACCAACCAAATTAAAGTAGCTCAATCAATTCTGACAAGAAGGGCAGGAAAATAGCTTGTTTGGGTGCAACTTGCTGAGACCTCTGTTCAAATATGTGGACGTATATATTTAAGCATGTTTGTATGATATTCTCTGTGGATTGGACAGGAGCCACGGTAAATTCAAACTTGTGCAGCTAATTAAAACAACCGTTGAAGTTATTTGTTGAATATTCATCTCGCCCTGGGAAAAGACAAGATCAAATGCGTCAATAAAACCCTGCAGTGACTCTGCAGACGACGAGTTCATTCAAGGTTTCTGAGCAGCGCTGTTGCCACTGATTACATGAGCTGACACGCCGCTCTGCCTCCAGGTGTCTACGAGCCTCAGGCCTGCTCCAGTCAGAAGATGATGCGGGTCTTTGCCTTTGCGTCCTCGCTCATCGAAATTCTCGCCCTGGGCCTCCAAACCTACAACAGAGCGCGTTACAGGCAGCTCGTCAAACGCATAGGACACATCATCCGGTCGGTGCAAGTGTCAGAGGAGTTCATTATCCTTCTGGTGAGCGATGGCGTCGGGAATCACGATAGCTGAAGTGTTTTGTGTCCCCTGTGTCCGTCAGAATGACGGTGTGTTACGTCAGTGACCACTGGGCCCAGTTTGTGAGCGTGACCGACGCCGGAGGGTCCGGCTCCCACGTGCACTCGTTAACGCTGGAAAAACTGCAGCTGGAATACGATCACCTCTTCCTCAGAGCCGTCTTACACGTCCTCAGAAACAAAAGGTGAGAGAAGCCGTCCTTCTGTTTCTCCTCCCAGCTTGGAAACTTGTTATTTAGCTTCTATTTCTTGTGTTTCTCCTCTCGCAGGTTGGGCATTTGGTTGTTTATGTCTGAGATGCCCTATGGGACTCTGTCCAGCTCTATGCTTTGGAAGGTCCTTTATGTCATGCAGTGTGCAGAAACAGCAGGACTAGAAACGCTCAACACCGCTGGCGACACGCAGTCCTGCATTCAGGCTCTCAGAGGTATTATTACAGCCGCAGCTCAGGCTGTGACCTCTCCAAACCCTGTTGTCTTTAAAGACCACACGCTTTATGTTAACACTTCAGAACAGCCACGCCGTTTTCTTTTTCACACTCTACTCTGAATGCATTTTGCACTTCTGCTGCCGAGGTATTTGAAAAGCGATGTCATCCGTGTCGACCTGAATAATCATCGTGATGTTTTTTGTATCTCGTGGCAGACCCGAAGCACCAGGAGAAATTTGAGGGGTGGCTGGGTGAAGTGAACAGCTCTGACGGCATCGCCCTGCTCACCGCGCTGGCCCACATGGCCACGCCCACTCAGCACTTTGACCCCGCCTTCATCACCACCATAACTCTGCTCATTTACCAGGTGTGAAGGAGATTCGTAATAAAATGGAAAGTTAAGCCAGTTAAACGCAATTAAGGGTCCGTTTAGAAGGTAAACAAGTTGGTATTTTGCGTACAGATGTGAATACATAACGTGCCATGGGAAAGTATACGAGGCCCTTAAACTTGTCCGTATTTAGTCAAAATTACCACAACAAACTGCACGTCGCTCAGGGTGTATATATTTAACCCTTTGTACATCATGAGACCAAATTTCCTGCCTAATCTTTGAAGAACTGCTCAGTCTGCTTTAGTTGGAGAACATGATTCCTTCGAGAATGATCCTGAATTTAGCAACTTTCATCCTCCCAACGACCCGGACCAGCTGCAACAAAACCATCCCCACATCATGAATCTGCCACCATCATGTGGTGTGTTCACGGTGAAATTAATCTCTTCAGCTATTGATAGATTGTTTAGCTGAAGTCAAATCTTGGATGGAACAAAACTTTCTTCACCTTAATCAAAGTAAAACTCAAGTTATATTATTTGGTCAGAGTCTTCACACTACAAATCCAGATCTGATTCTTGGTTCTTTAGCTCTGTTTTGTCAGACCTCTGCTAGGAATCTTGATTTTACTTTTACGTGTAGCTGCACGGCCACATCTTTGTAGGTTGGCAGCAGTTTACTCTCTCCACTGTCAGATAACGGATTTAACAGCGCTCTGTTAATTGTTCCAAGCTTGGGATATCCAAAACATACCGCCACAGGTCTGATGATACGATTACAAAATTGATTAAGTGCGCTTATGGACCGTCCTGTGCTGGAACATGGTGTTCCTCACGGTCGAATAGAAAAGCTTGTCACAATCTGGAAACCACGTGTCGTTTTCCTTCCTCTTTACAAACCCGCACTGCTTTTTGTTGGTTTATCACAGGAAATATAAATGAAATCCATTAAAGTTTGTGATTCTAACATGATAAAGATGTGAAAAATCTCAATGGCTTGTGAAAAAAGGCACATTAACAGGGTCTGGTTCAAAGACTGGTCGTGAGGGGGAAAACAGACCTTTATGTGCTTGTTAAATATTAACATATCCTCTTTTCCAAGAATGCCTGAGATAATTCTAGCTGTAAAATAACCATTCTAATCTATATTTACCAACAGTGAGCATCTAATCTGTTTTCTACTCGCGTCGGGTACAATTGATCAAATTCTTAAGCCTGAACTGCACAACTGATTAATTATAAAATGTTTTCTCTCAGAATCTCCTCCTTTAACTTGCCTTTTCTTGGTTTTCCTCAGGTGTCCTATGTTAGTTTGTCCACCAGAGAAACTTACTCTAAGGTGGGGAGGGAGCTGCTGGCTGCCATAGCAGCAGCCCATCCCTATATTATCTCCGTTCTCCTGGAGAGACTGAGAGACACCATCCAGACTGTAGGAATGGTTAGTTCCTCTGTTCTCCGACTGCAAGTGGAAGATTAATAATTTAGTTGCTTCAAATATATTTGACAGAATTATATTAAGTGAATAAAAACATTTGATATGTGTCCAATTAAGTTCCACTGACTAGTTTTTTGTCCTGTGCGCTTTAGGTGGCGCTGTACTTGTGCAAGGAGCTTCCTCTGAGTCTGTGGAAGCCGCAGAGGGAGGAAATATCCCAGATCGGAGCCTGGCTGCTCCAGAACCCGCTGCCTGCAGTGGAGAACCGACTGGCTTGTGTTATCCTGGAGGGTCTGAACTGGGGTTACGCTCAGGTCTGTTACCACCTGTGCTGCGTTTGGTATTTCTGACAACCTGTCGGGAGTTTAGAAACGTCTACAATGTTTTTGTTCGTTTTATTGTGCAGGACGGCTCTTTGGCGCTGCCGTCTGTCCTCCACAGCGAGGTGGCTCTGCTGGTGGCCGAAGCCTATCAGAAATACCTCACGGACAAACCGTACAGCGGCCTCATATCCGAGGGAATCAAACAGGTTGAGCTGGCCCTCTTTTCTCACGCACAGCTTGAACTAAATTGGTTTCCTGTTTCCAAAGTTTTCTCCTTTGTTCTCTGCCTCTAGGTGTCGTATCTAGCCAGCGTTCTCCGCCTGGGCGTGTCTCCAGAAGCATCCTTCAGTCAGTGGGCGTGGCAGCTGCTGCTGAGGCTGAAGCTCCACGGAAATGCCCAGAACCCTAAAGGTGGCTGGACGGTCCCGGCCTTGGCCTCCAACCCACCTCCAGAACTCACACATGCTCCCAGCATGCACTCTGTTCTCAGGGCTGTAAAAGCTGGGCTCCCTATTGGCTGCTACCTGTCTCTTGCCATGACAACAGTGGGACACAGGTTTGTTCTCAATAGACGTTGTGATATTGACTTTTTTAGGAGTTGAATTAGTTGTAATTTTGTATAATTTATCGTTCCAGTCTGGAAAACTTCTGCACGGATGGAGTTGAGCTGCTAAAAAGCCTGATTCAGTCTCGTTACCTGAGAGCTGCTGTGCATCTGCTGGATAACATCCTGCCCCCCACCTACCCTCTGAGCTTTTACCTGCTGAACAACTCTCAGTAAGTTAGGAAAGTCGGTCCTCCACCATGCGGAGGCTGCATCTTCTCCCAAACTAACATCTTTTGCTGCCTCTGTTGTTTTCTGCCAGCTTTGTAAGCTGCATCCAGCTCTTCTTGCAGTACGACAGCGTGTGTCCCCAAGGTGTGACACAGCAGGTCACGCACCGGGTGGCGCCGCTGCTCACAGGAACCAACTACGGGGACAACGTCCGTCTGCTGAACAGCATGATCCAGGTACATCTTTATGGCTCACATAACGCGCCAGGAAACAAGCAATTAATATTAAAATGTCATTTTTTGAGCATATGTAGCATTTTTACCCTAAATTCCCTCTTGTGTACCCAATTATTTGTTGTATAACCATTTGACCCTGAGAAAACAACTTTATTTATAAAGCGCTTTAAAAACAACATCGTTGACCAAAGTGCTGTACACCAATTAAAACAAATAAAATGCACAAATACCCTTGCCAGCTCTAGCAAGCAAAATTACAGTGAAGCTATGACCAATTAATAACAAATCTGAGTAATAAAATTAATAAAATAGATAGAAATCCTAAAATAAAAATATGTGATAAAAATCAAACTAAATCAAATCAAATAAAATTCTCAAACTGAGTTAAAAGCCAAGGAGAAATAATGTGTTTTAAGAGAAGACTTAAAAACAGCAAGTGAGTCAGACCGTCTGATTTGCAGCGGCAGCCTGTTCCAGCTTAGGGGCAGCAACTGAAAACGCTTGTTTACCTCTTAAATAATCATAAGCTTGAAAAAAAAAAATGAAATTTACGCACTCTATGAAAACAGCTTTGCATAGAGGATGAATTATTTGCGCTGTTTCTGGATGGACGTCTTGTGCCAGCGTAAAATCAAAGAAAGGGAAGCATAACATTTAGGTTTTATGGTCTAAATCTTTCTCTGATCTTTCCCCGGATAAAAAAAAAAAAAAAAATCATAACGAGGGTGTTGGATATTTCAGGGGGAAAATGAAGGATCCTTTATCCCTAAAACGTTGAGGATGTTTCCTGCTCTTCCCTCAGAGTCATGTGGTGGAGAGCTCCCGGCCCGGCCGAGTCGGTGCCGCCGCCGTGTTGGAGTTCTGGGTGGGAATCCTGACTCAGCAGAATCTGTGGTATCGTGACAAAACGGTGCTGTTCCTCATGGACCAGATCTGCTGTGCTGCCTTTGTTCACCACCAGGAAGAATGCGTGCAGAAGCTCCTGTACCAGCAGCATAAGGTAATTCAGGTGATTTCAGGGATTCTCGTGGGTCTAAAAGCCGTTAACTGTCTCTATCTGGCTTAAAACCTGCAACATTTATCTTTGAGCGTCATCTGTTAATGTGCTTTACGCAGAATGCGCTGGGTTACCATGGAGACCGGGGTCTGCTCTCCTCTCTGGTCGGCTGGATCGCTGGCAACGCCACGCCGTCCTTCGTCGAGGGCCAGTCCCTGAGTGGAGAAGTAAGGATTCCCGCAGCAGCAAGCCATGCAGGTGCTTTACGTGCTGTCGGTCCCGGTCGTGACCGCGCTGCTGTCTGCTGCAGGTTTGGTTTGCGTGGCTCGTCCTGAACACGGAGGGCCTGTTTGAGGAGGAGTCTCAGCTGAGGCGCTGTGTTGAGAATGAGCTGCTGTCAGAGCCCGGCGTCTCCCCGGATCAGGCCTTGAAGGTAGAAACGCGCTGGAAGGTTCTAGTTTTTGAAGTGTTTATTGTACAGCTGGGGTTTGTAGTTTATTTCACTCTGTAGTTTACGTTAATCTGTAGTTTACTTTAGTTGTAGTTTACACTGCAGCACCGCTGAGAACTGACGCTCCAACGTTTACATACATTTATCATTAATTAGGATTTATTCTGGACTTTCTCTCATACACAAAGGGGCATAAACAGACTGTCAAATATACACATGCATCTTCACTACTATTTTATTTAATGTATTTTAACTATTGAACCTTTTAACTGTAAACCCCATCATGGCATAATTCTGGCTAGAAACATGATCACTCCTCTTATCAGAAATGGTAGTGCTCATGCTCCTCAGTTGTTTTCTGGGCACCGACCTGACTTTCAATCGTAGGCCATGAATTTTAACAGTTAAACTGTTTCAAAGCCAGTTTTAATGTATGTTTTTGTGTTATTAAAACACCCTAGTATGTCCATGTTTTAATTATGTTGTTGCTGAATTGAGGTTAGGTTGAAGCAGAACATTTTCTTCAAGCTTGAAGGTGTCAGTTTAGAAGCAGCCATCATTTCTTGGTTTTGACTCTCTCCATGTTGTTTGGACGACGATGCTGGTGTTCTAGCACACTCCAGGTTTATGAAGAGCTCCTCCATTGCTTTCTTAGGTTAGCTCTGACCATCCAAACCAATTCACCTTCATCTGAGGCCGACCATTTGGCTCAAATAGTTTCTACCTGGACACGTTTAAAACTGTCTTTAGGAATGGGAAGAGCGGATAAACATTCATTTACCAGACCCAGACCTTGGCTATGTACAAAACGTATCAACTGCATTCAAAATGTTGACGTAGACCAGAAGAGCCACGCAAATTAAATTAACTCTGCCAACTCTGGTAAGTATAGCGCTCCAATATCCAGCCTGAATTATGCCAACGATGGCAACAGAAAGCTTGCCAACTCAGGTTCAAACAAGTATTAGTAGGGGTGTATGCATATATTTGAGCCTGGATCCACAATTTTTGAACTTCTGCACCTAATTCATGTTTAGAAAATTTAGTAGAAGTTGCATTTTGTATCGTCATTTCTCTCTGGAAGCTCAAAATGAATCAAAGTGAATGACGCTCATGGCTCTAATGAACAAAAGGAAACGTTTGACCAGCTCCGTCCCTTTGGAGACAGAGATAACAGCCAGAGATGCAGAACTTTGCAGATAGCTTGCTTGTGGTCTTTTGAGGGGATCCAGACCTGTAGAACCGGACTACAGTGAAGCAGACTGAAGCCAAAAGAGCTTGAACATCTCTTGATGGGGACCAGAAGGAAAATATCAACGTATTGGAGATGTATACTCTACTGTTTTTACTGAGCCATTTGGCGTCATGATGGTGTGTGTGAAAACCTGAGGTACGTGAAAAGAGTGTTTCTGTGTCGGAGCTAGAAGGCGCAGCAGAGGCTGAAGTTGCCCGTAGCGCCGTCTCTGCACCGGCTTCAGGTTTATCGCTGGGCTAGCCAGGCCTTGGCCACGCCACCAGACCACATCCTCCTTCCCCTCATCTGGCAGAAGTTCCTGCAGCTGTATCTCAGACAGCCCGGACCAGAGTATGGGTAAGATCAATTTTCATTTGAGGAAAAAAAAAAAAACCTGCGAAGAGCGTAAAGACCAAAGATTTCTGTTTACTGGTTGCCCACCAGGCTCGCCGCCGGAGGATGCATCGGCAGAAGGTTCTTCCAGACGTCTTCTCACGCTGCTCTGCTGAAAGATCTGAGGCAGAGGATACAGGAGGTGTCTGACTTCCACCATACAGCCAGCCAGGCTCTCAGGGTGCCCCCACCACAGAAACCTCCTCCTGAGAGCCAGGAGGACCAAAGCCCCAACAATCCTCAGCCACCTTTCCTCGCCTCGCCCCAGCTCCACTCAGAACTCGTTAGGTCAGCTCCTGACGATGAGTGTAACCCGTGTCGTTTTAACGCTGTTGCACTAGTTAATCTACCGATCGTTTGCCTGCAGGCTGTTTGGTGTGTTCGCTTTGTGGTTGGACAACGAGACTCTGCAGAAGCAGGAGGTGTACCTTCCCTCTCTTCCACCAGAGTACGAGCCTCACAGACTGGCAAAGGTCATGCAGCGGCAGCAGGTCGGCGAGCTTTCGTGTTCGGGTTGGAGGAGTAAAAAAAAACAGTGACTCTGCAGAAGCTGTCGTTATTTTTCGGTTTTAACCGGACGCTTTGTTGTAGGAGCTGTGGCTGGAGTACGTGGATCAGGAGCGTCTGCAGTACGATGAGCGGGAGGTGTTGTCTCTGTGGGAGAAGGTGCAGAGCGAGCCAACGTTCCTGCAGACCCAGAACCTGGGCTTCACTGACTACACCAGCCTGAGCAATGGTATGACTCTGCTGAGTCCATCAAAAGTATGAGCTATGCGTGTCAGTAGGCATGCAGGGTTCACAGATATTTTTACAGTTTTATTTCAAAGCGTTTCCACCCACGCTTTGATGTACCCACGCATTCGTCTTGTCTCTCCATCCAGCCAGCCGTCCGTCCATCCATAAATCACTCCAGATAATCCATCGAGTCGTTCATTCATCTAGCCATGCTGTTAATACCTGAATATGTGAATAAATGTGCACTGAAACACCTGTTTGACACCTATCCTCTGTGTGTCTGTGGATCCAGCACGAGAGCGCATCATGTCCAACCTGGAGAAGCACCCGGTTCCCCTTCCGGCTCCTGAGCTCCAGGAGCTTCAGGCTCCCGTGGCTGAGGTTCCCCCCACCTGCCTCACTGACTCTAGAGCTTCTGCTAAACTCTTACAGCGGGACCTCGGCGTTTTACAGGACCAGGCCAGGTACGTGCCTAGGAACAACATTAAAGGTGCGCTCGCTTTGCGCCTCGATGCACCCCTCGTTTCTAAAAGACTTCCCCCATTGTTGTCAGGGTCGCGGTCGCACGCGAAGCACAGCAGGTGGCGATGGAGCAAGAGCTGTTGGAGGGTCTTCCTTTGCTCTTCAAGAACCGGCCAGAGCAAGTCAGCATGGCCCTGGAGTGCAAAGGGAAGGGAGGGCAGCCGTGTCAGGGAGCGGCCAACATCACCGTCACGGTACGGCCCTCCGCAGTGTGAGGAAAATCACACGTTAGAGGTCCCAGTTACTAAATGTCCTCACTGCATCTGTGCAGTGTGAGCGGGTCCAGAGGCAGGAGGCGGTGCACAGCCAGATGACGTCGCTGCGTCGGGACATCAAGAAGCTGCAGACCGACGCCATGGCTCCGCCCCCTCAGAGCCTGGCGCAAGCTGCGGTTCACACCGAGAACTTCATCACGTCAGTAAAAAAACACGCCCCCCCCCTTTACTCCACACGTCAACAATAAATGCGTTAGGGGCAATTGATGGATGTCGTTTAAAAGAGACGTCTAACTGCGTATTTATTTTTCAGGGCTCTGGTGAATATCTATAAAGCACAGAAATCTCCAGCAGTGCAGCAGGTCGGTGTGTCCGCCTTTTACCAGGTGGTCTCCTTTGTGTGCGAGGACACCCTGCGACACCCGCCAACACGGCAGTACCTGTCATCCTGCGTGGAGATACTGGGACAGGTGTGTCTACTCACCCAGACTCCCGCGGCAGACACACACACTAAAACCAGCGGCGTGTCTCTCGTTGGCATGCTGTTGGGCAAATGGAGGCTCTGGAAAGTCTGCTTCCTGGAGCCTGGGGAGAACAACATGCTTCCTCTGTCACTCCAAGACAGGACAGAGCTGGGAAGAACCGGAGTAACTCTGTTCACCTTCTTTCCTCCCCAGCGAGGTTTTCTCTTGAGCTTAAATTCATAACTGTGGTTTTTTTTGGTGTGCAGGTTTTTATCCAGGGCAATGCAAAGGAGTGCGGCCGTGTCCTGAAAGCCATCCTAGAGCAGAGGCTCCTTTGTCCCCTCATTTCCCCTTTCTTCACTCCAAACGCAGCTCCGGATCAGTTTGTCTTCCTCTACCAAGACGTGGTGACGTCCCTTCACCCCGACACGGCTGACGTCATTTTCATGCTGCTCACCAAGGTCGGCGCGCGCGCGCACCTGCACTGAAAACAGAAACGCTGCAGACGCACCACACACATACGCTTAACCCCCCTCGGCCTGTCCGTCTCCTCCTCCAGTTCGATTTGTCCCACTGGTTGACCGAGGCGCACCCGGTGTTTTCGGAGCGAGCTCGTCTGCTGGAGCTGGTCCACGGAGCTCTGTGCGTCTGCGGCCGAGACCCCGAGCCAGAACTCCTCACGCCGTTCCACCTCTTTGCCAAACACTGGACCTTGCTTTTACGCCACCATTTCCCCGACCTTTACAGCGACTGCCTGCGTCTGCTAATGACCAGTGAGTTTAGTCCTGTTCAGTTACACTTTCATGCTTCTGCCTCTGTAGAATACATTTTCGCTCCCCCTAAAACAGAGACTTCAGTAAAGTTAGAAAGATATTCACAGATTCAGCTTTTCCCGATCAATAACTCATCTGCGGATGATTTATTCTACAAAACAGACACCTCTCTGCAACCACAGCAAGGCAGACAATGAGCTACAACTGTAGTTTCCTCAAAACGTTACTCCTATCGCGCTGGGAGAATCACATTGGACCCAATGCAGAGCTCGCTGCTCCGCAGATGCTTAGGGACCGTCTGCAAGTTGCTACACCAGAAAAATAACCAGAGAGAAATATTAAAAAGCGTCACCAAGGAGAGGTGGATTATTATCAAATCCATTTCATATGTATCTGATCTCATGTATATCATACCACATTTATTGGATTCGAAAATAATACTTTTTGGAGGAGTTTCCCAGCCTAAATGACAAATGGCACCTCTATTTTATTATTAGAATAAGTATAAAATGAGCAATGACTACACTATAGATCATTGTAGTGCCACAAAACTTGTAGTATACATAGATAACCTCATCTAGTTCATACTACAACTCTTACTTTGGGAAGATAGGCCAAACTCTATTTTTTGAGATTTTTGCGTTGTTATTACAAGCATATAATAGCCAATAAGTACGCCATACATCATTGTAGTGCCACCAAACTCACAATACACATAGATAACCTCATCTAGTTCATACTACAACTCTTACTTTAGGTAAATGTGCTTAACTTTATTTTTTGATATTTTTTCATTGTTATTACAGACATATAATAGCCAATAAGTACACCATAGATCATTGTAGTTGTAGTTTCAGATGCAGGATATGATGCAGGAGTTTAAGTTTCCGAAAGGTTTTTACCATCACGGCCACAAACTTTATTAGATTTTATTGGGATTTGTTTTTTTTAAACCAACACAACATTTTGCATAATTGGTAATAAGAAGAAGGAGGAAAAAAAGACATTGGTTTTTAAAGGTTTTTCTTAAAAGTGCAAGGCTCTGCATGTAGCTTAGACTAAAAGCCAACCTGAGAATGCCTGTAAATGTCACTTTATGCTCCCAGACGGCCTGTATCCATGTCTACTTTGTGATGTCTGACATTATCAAGCCAATATTCCTCGTTCATCCCACGCAGAAAACATTTATTCCCCTGAAATTATACCTTCCACCCAGATTTTTACCAACAAAAGATTAAACTGATAAATAAATGAGACAAAGGTTGACGCAGTCTAAGGCAGGGGTGTCAAACTCGTTTTGGTTTAGGGGCCGCATACAGCTTAATCTGATCTCAAGAGGGCCACACAAGTAAACTCATTGCAAGATTAAATAGAACTAATAAATGTGGACTTGTTCATTTTTATATTAAGTTAATTTCACTTTTACACAATATATTATGAATAACCTCAGCGTTTTTAAGAAAAGTATGTGCAATTTCAACAATATTTTTACTCAGTTAAACATTTACTTGTGCATTATGCATGAGAACTGATCACAGTGATTATACAATGTTGAAAAACATTTATTCACATTTTTCACTTAAAAACACTGTCCTGCATGACAAAATACATCAAACAGATAAAAATTAAGAAATGATTTGAATTTTTCCACACCTGAAGCTTAATCTGCTAATTAAAACACAGCGCCCTTCGTGGACAATATAGGAACTGCATATTTTCAATTAAACAAAGTACATGTTTTTTTCAATAATTGTTTTATCATTCTTCCTTTTATCTTGTCCACTTGTGAAAGTCAAATCTGATGAGCTCTTTGTGGCATCTTATTGCCACATTGCCAGACAGGACACTGGGGGGGGGGGGAAAATGATTTATTTTGAATTTATAATGATAATGCATTTAGCCACAGGGCCGGACTAAATTGTTCGGCGGGCCGGATCCGGCCCGCGGGCCGTATGTTTGACACCCCTGGTCTAAGGAGTCAGACTCTAAAGTTGAAGTTAAAATCTTGAATAGATCAGGGTTTGATGGCTAGTCTCTGTATTAAGAGGAGATTACGATCTCATCAGGTTCTGCGGACCAGCTGCTGAGTCCAGAGTGCTGGAAAGTGACACTGCGGGTGCTGGGCTGCTTGCCTCCCCCCCGCAGCACTAAGAGCAAACCTGAACAGCCGCTCAGCTCTGCAGCCGCAGCCCAAGCTTCCCCTCACAGATCCCCCATAAGCCTCTCTCCTCAGCAGGTAAACCCATGACTTTATTTACATGTTTCCTCTTTATCATTGGAAAATATGTTCTAGATTGTCAAGTTTAGAAATTTTGTACCATTTTCCTGGTTGGCATTAGGTGGAGGAGACGGTCTGCTGGCTGAGCGACTACTTCCTGCGAAGTCGCCTCAGTAAGGCCGACCTCCGGAGCTTTGGCCTCTACTCTGCCTGGGTTCCCTACATCGCCGACGTCGTCACCTTCTGGGAACATCTGATTTGTTGCCTTATTAACACGCAGGTCAGCAGCTGCGCCAGAGAGCCAGTGGGCAGCAGCAAAGTAATGAAAGGTAAAAATAAATAAATACTGTATCTCAGTGACTAGAGAGCTGCACAAAAACCTTTTTTTTTTTTTTTTGTGCCGATGCTGTTTTGTGTCATTATGAAAGGAAGATGTGTCATTCCTCCCACAGCTCTGCAGGATTTGCACTGTAAGCTTGTGAAGTTGTTCCTGCCGTGGATCTTTCCTCTGGACACAGCAGATGGAGGGTGAGTGAGTTGCAACATCCGCTCTTACAGTAACTTGCAAAAGTATTCACACCCCTAAATTGTATATTGTATATTTTATGTGAATTGATTGGTCTTTCACATAAGAGTCCAATAAAATATTTTCACTCTCATGGTTGCTATGTGACAAAATGTGGAAAAGTTTGAGGGGTGTGAATACTTTTGAGCTGAGCTGTGTGTGAACAGACTCCAGAAACGGCAAAACACGAACAATTAACAGTCCAGTACTTGTTCTGATATTTTTATTATCTGATGATGAATCTGTAGTGTTTCAGTTTCTCCAATCCTGTAAAATGAACAGCATCTCCATACTGTTATATATTGTTAAGCTTGGACTGATCTCATTCATTTCAAATCCTTTTCAGAGCTTTTTCTAACTGAAAAGTGGACGTATTGACTTCCTTTTAACAGTAAAAAGTAGAAATAAAGCTAAAATTGAATATGTTTGTGTGCCAGTAATGCCAAGTGTTACCCCTGGCTGGAGACGGATGCCGCTGCAGCGGGATGTCTGGTCGGCCTGTACGTTCAGCTCACCGACACGCTTCACCACAAATTCAGGGGTAAATTTTTTTTATCTCTGTCAAACTGCAAAAATGAATCCAAACACGTTCTCGTTTCAACTTCTTACTTTTTAGACCCTTTTTTTTATTTTTACTTTATTTTTTCCAGATCGCCTGCTGCCTGGTCAGAGAGGCGCTCTGTGGCTGTGCTTACATCAGTACTGTGAGAGCTGCACCTCCCCGCGCACGCCCGAGTACCTGCTGTACTTGTACCACACGCACCTCCGCAGCCTGCCCTGGAAACACCTGCATCCTGACACTCAGCTCATGGAGCACCTATTCAATGTGAGGCACAGTCTGACCCCCCCGCCGGCTTCTAAAATTGGCCGGAGCTCCTAAAATCTACCAACTCTGTTTGTCTATTTAACCAGAGAAAGGCAATAATCCAGGAAAAGGCCCTCCTTTCTGCAATCCAAACACATCTGTAGGGGTGTAGGCCAACATGAACCAGATTATCTGCCATTTTCATTCATTATACGGGATGTTGACTATAATTTACATTTAACCTGTCCATTATTTTGTCATTTTTCACTGAAACTTGAATAGATGGTTTATAATCTTTATTACATGAGGTTTTTCAAACAGAATAAAATGTCATATATATCACATTGAGTGTTATTCAGGGTAGCATGATGAGTATTCATTAGCTAACTTACTTTCACATCCCTCTCCTCTGTCTCAAAGTCATACCACAGTCCTTAAAGTTTCTCGATTCCTTTTGAAAACACACCAAGACTAACAGGCACATTGAGACGAGGGCTCTTAAAAGCTGCCTTAATATTTAGCACCTAATCTATCTATTGTTTTCTCTGCGTTGTTTCAGACAGTTGGAGCAAACAGGTCTTTCTCCACTCCTCTTTGCACAATCTCTAGCTCATTTAGTCTTGCCTCCCCTCCCTATAGTCACCCCGCATGTTTGACCAATGACCCGTTCATAGATTAGTGTCGCAATCAACTATTTTTTTTATTTAAAATGATCAGGCCTTTCAAAGACTTCATGTTAGCATTAGGCGTTAGGCGTTAGGATATCGGTTATTTTAATAATCGATTAATCTGTTGATTATTTTTTCGATTAATCTAATTAGAGATACTCTTACTAAATAAACATTTCTCAATAAACAAATACTTGGAGTTTAAAAAACTTTATTGCACATTTTAAATGAATTGTAAATGGCAAAAAAAAACATTGACAGTTTTGTCTTAATTACTGCTGTAAGTTGGTTAGTTCCTTTAATACAGAAACTAGCCATCAGCAAAAGGGGTGTTCTAGAGTCTGTGTACCATTACTCAAGGCAGCAATTAGCAAATTAGTTGTCGAATATTTTAATAATCAATTAATCACAAACCGATTAATCGCTTCAGCCCTCGTTAGCATGTACTCTAACGAGCCTAATTTGGAGACGGCCCACAGCATCACAGGTCCTCCAACATACCTAACAGTGGGAAAAAAGGGATTTTCCACATATTCATCCCAGCAGAGTTCAGCTATATGTTAGTTTGTGATGGTAGGAAAGCATCTGATGAAAAGTTTGGAGACTTGATCCCAAGATGCCACTCTTTGCTGCCGTTAACTTGATTTTTTTTAATTCTCTACACCGTCCTTCTCGTTGTGCGTGAGCAGAAAGTTATACATCACTAGCATGAAGTCCCTAGAACCCCTTCTGATATAAAAGATGAATTTATTTTCAGACTTTTCTCAGATGTCTTGCTAGTTATGGTAACCTTTGTGTTTGTACTTGTGTTTGAATAGAGTCCGCTAAAGCTCGACTGCTTACGTAGATGCTTGTTGGTTTGTTTTGATGGAGCAGATTTTAATCGATTTTAACCTTTACGTCGTCAGGTGGAGAGAGGAAGTCCCAAGAGCTGCTTCCTTTTTATGGGTGAACTGATGTGTGAAGTTAACTGGGTGAGTGTTTTAAGCGACCTCTTAGAAACCCCTGCCAGCTCTGCGGCGTATCCGGCTCTGTCAGGCGTGGTTACGCAGAAGGACTCCCACACCATGCTGGTCTATCTGTTATACATGCTGGTGTTTCTGGCTAAAGAAGAGCAGCTCCTCAGCAAACAGGTGAGTCCAGACGTCTCGGACATCAGATCAGTGGCAGCGGTTTCAGTGTTTACCCAGTTCATGTTCTCCTCCTAAACCCTCCAGGACTCCCCTCTGCTCAGTCTGCTGGTTCAGTCAACCTCTCTGCCCTGGTACCAAATGGATCTGTCCTCGTACCAGGGCATTCTGGGATATGTAGGCACTCACTACCCGCCATCTCTGCTGCTCAGTGCCGATTCTGCCCCCCAGCTGCTCCTGAAATTGCTTCGCAGCGCTGCGGGGCTCCATCCGCATCCCAGTGAAGCTCCACACCAGGTCTCACTAAATAATGCTTTTTATTTCCTAATTAACTAAATCTATCATTTTAAAGCACTGGGTGTTTTTTTATTTTTATTTAATTTTATTTATTTTTTTAGGTTGGGATAAATATGGAAAAGATAAAAGCAATTATTCAAAATTATTGGAGGATCAGACTCATAAAAGTCTTCTTAGAATGACGTTTCTTAAACCAGTAGAGGAATAATCTGACTGATCACTGTCCAGTTCAAGATGGCTCTATTTGGTGTAAATTTCCTAAAATGTCATTGATATCCCATTATTTCAAGAAATTAACGTTTTGAGATAACAAAACATTATTGTGCAAAAGTTAGCTGTTCTTTTTTAAACAATTTCAAAATTTAGTCTCGCCGTCATGACACTCGGGGATAATTTGTATATAATGCAATGTGCATAAATTATAATTTTCCACTTACAGCTAAGTGACATTCAAGATTAGAATAATCAGACAAATAAAAGAAAAACTGAAAATATGGGCTTAATGAAAGGTATGTCCATCACTTGCTTAATGGTGGTTATTTTCAAAAGGCACCTTTAATCTGTTCCTGTGAAAATCCCTGTGATCATTCAGCGTCATTGAAGCTGAAACCTGAGTAAACAAGAACCTCGGTTGTCTTTCTCTGACAGGAGGAGACCCTGAAGGCCGGCGGCTACGTCTCTTGGTCTGTGAAGTCACTGGTGACCCTGGAACAAGGAGGCGGCATCAGCCTTAGCAGCCTGGAGGCGCAGCTCGAGACCCTTCTGGAAAGCGTTGTTACGTTCAACCCACCAGGTGAGCTGTCCCCGTCAGTCTCTCTTCCATAGCGGCAGCAGCAACCATTCTCGTTGCCTTTGGTCGACCTTTCCCTCTCTTTTGCCTCTGCAGAGGCGGGTTTAGAGCAGAGGCACATGGCGTTCTGCGGTCTTTTCAGCGAAGCCTTGACTTTGCTCAACGGAGTGGGGGTCTCCACAGGCGAGGCGCTGGCTGCTCACGTCATCACCTGGCTGGACAGGAAGGGCAGGGGCTGTCCGATTCTGCCTTTGCTCACAGCCTGCTCCCGCTGTCTGGCGTCAGTGCGACACATGACGCGCATCATGGAGGCGTGCATCACGGCGTACTTCAACCATGGTACACGACAAGTTCGCTTTGCCCCTTATTCACTTATTTAGGTCTGTGCATAAAGAGGATACAGTCGCTTGCAAAAGTCTTTAGTCTCCTTTAAGACTTGCACATTTCCTCACGTTGTTAACACAAATTTCAAAATGTTTGTTATTTTATGTGACAGACCAACACCAACCAAGACATAGTAGGGTAATCCAATAAGTTATTTTAGATTTTTGTATGAAAGCCGATCAGAGCTGATGGTGATATGCAAGGACCTAAATAAAAGGTAATGCTGGAAGAAAACATGTTAGAGGCTGCAGCATTTGAGACTGGGGCAGAGGTTCACCCTCCAGGAGGAGAGCAACCCTAAACTTAAAGCACTTCGTATCGAAGAATGGGTAAAACATTTCTGAGGTTTCTGCGTACCAAGGCCTGCCACACTTTTCAGATTTTTATTTGGAAAGAAATAGTGGAAAACAAAATCTTCCACCTTCCTGTTCCAAATTATGTGCTATATTAATGTTGGTCCATAACATAAAATATCTTCTATGAGGCATTGTATGGTTTTCTTTCTTCCCTACTTGTAATTAATACATGTCAAAATAAGCCGGTTTTCCCTCAATATTATAGTTATATATATATAGTTAATCCTGAACTTCTTCCTTGTCGTTTTTGTTGAAGTTGAGGAGAAGTCTGCCGGTTGGGGCCCTGTGTTGGCGTCCCTGCAGGTGCCTGAGCTCACAATGGATGACTTCCTCTCTGAGAGCCAATCGGGAGGCAGCTTCCTGACGCTCTATGCCTTCATCTTGCAACGCCTCAACAGCGAATACACTGCAGCCAACGAGAGGAGGATCCTGGCTCTCATTAACACGTGGACCACGCAGGTCTTCCCCAGGTTTGACCTTAATTCATTTGAAGCGCCGCGTATCCTGCAGCCCTATTGGAGACGATAAAACGGAGGTTCTCGTCTGTCTCCAGCGGTCCAGGCGATGAAGCCAAGCTGTTCCTCTGGTGGCACAAAGCTCTGAATCTGTCGGCGGAGCAGCTGCAGCCACAGGCGGGAAACACCGAAGTGTCGGGGGTCGTCATGGGACTGGAGCGGCTGCAGAGCAGGCTGCTTCAGCTGGGAGAAGAAAGGCTGAACGCTGGGCTGCTTGGAGCCATAGGCCTCGGGAAGAAGTCTCCTGTTTCTAACAAGTGAGCTTCCATCTGTCATATTAACAAATAAAATAAAACCTTAAGGGTCTTTATCGATTTTCAGGGTTTCTGCAAAGTCTTAAAAGGTTGTAAGATGTATTTAATTTAATCATCTTAGCTCTTAAAAGTCTTAATTCTGCCCAGTTTTCCAACACTTTAAGTAAACCTTAAATTTGTACGTTTTTGATAAATATAGATTAAAACAAATTAAGTATATGAATACATAAATAATACATTTGTGGCATGTAAAAACTATCTCTGGCTTGAAAACCGTGACGTCAGTAGTTTACTAAAGCTAAATACATGAAGCGCTGAAGCATTTGGTGTCTGAAGTTTACTTGATCCATGTGTGGAAAACACCAGTTTATCTCGACGTAGTCATAATTAACTTCGGTAGTCGAGTGAGTCTGACATAAACCATTCAGTAACTAAGTTTCAAGCTTTGTGTTGGTCTAGAGCACACGTGTCAAACTGAAGGCTCGCGGGCCGAATCTGGCCTGTCAAGGCAATTTATCCGGCCCTCAAGAGCCAAAAAAGGCGCATCATGTTATAAAGTAGAGGCATATATCTTTTTAAAGTGTATAAAGTGGCTAAAACAGTGCCTTCTTTTGCAAATGTTGAATTTTATTTTAACTGTGTAGTAACAGCATCCTGCCACTGTTTTTTTCACAACACATTAAATCAACCCAGAAATGTCCAAAAAGAGGAAAAGTGATGCAGAATGATGAGTTTAAAGTGTAACTCACTCCAATATCAACTATTTTTTTTTCAGATAAACTATATAAACTGGGCCTAAGGCACTACTTTCATGTTACTGTGGAATATTTTAAATTTTTACGTGAACTGGAATGAAATAATGAAATCAAATGTATCATATATACAGGTGCAACCGGCCCTTTTAATGACTTCCTGATGCCAAAGTGGCCCAATATAGAAATGAGTTTGACATGCCTGGTCCAGAGTTTAAATCATAATGATCTTGAAATTCAAAAGGTGGAGAAACCCTGATTTAAATGATTAATTTCTGTTTAGATTCAGGGTGGTGGTCCGCAGCCTGGCGGCGTTCCTGTCCATCCAGGTGCCGTCGGAGGCTGAGCTTCGACTCCAGCCCACCACAGATTTACAGCTTTCTGATAAAGCACAACAGGTATGCACTCCAGCTGCTTTTAGTTAATGCTGCTCTGGAATCGTTTCCAATAGCCAACGTGGATCCGTTGCTCCTTCCCTCTGTGTTTGCAGCTGTTGGGGATGTTGGAGACCATGTCAAGCAATAAGCAGTACGCTGAGCTACAGGAGGCTTTAAACAAGGCAATCCAGTTCATCCGTTACCCGGGGCACTGCGTCAAAGATGGACCCCGCCTCCTGGCCCTGCTGGTCAACCTTCTGTACGCCGACCTCAGATATCTGCACATCATCCGTTTACCTTGACTTTTTGCCCCGCAAGCGCTCGACATATGAAGGACCTTTCGGCTCCCGCTGCTGAAGCAGGGAGAGTGAACCTCAGTGGGGACAAAAATATAACGCCGCCGTTTTCCAGTGGAGACGCTGATCCTGAGGACCTCTGTGGTTCTGTCAGCGAGGCCTGTGCATGACAGAAACTGTGACGAATCATGACGCTAGACAGAAATCCAAACATCGTTGTTATTTTGTGCCAATCGCCGACATTTTAGCACTTTACTTTTTTTTTTTTTGTCTGTTCCGCTCATGCCTCGTTGGTTTGCTTTCAGCCCCGCGTATTCTTGGTGAGTTAGAGAGGATGTGGCGTATATTTATTAAAGCAGAATTCATGAGTCAGAATTGAGCGCCGGCCTGTGGGTTTCACACCAGCGTGTCGAATCTCAGCAGAGGGAAGAAAAAAAAAGGAAGGGTCCAGGGATTAATGGAAGGATAGCTCTAATGGGCCGCTAGTTTTAGAAATGTGTACTTAAAATGTGGTGGGTAGCCTGTTTTTATTTCCCCCATGTTACTCTTTTGCCCAAGCCCAGTCTGACACCTCTCAGCTCTAAACAGGTACAGGCCATTCACTGTCCACATCCCTTTTTCAGTATTGTCCATGCCATGCCAAAAGTGCTCTACCTGCATATGCCAAAGAGAAGTTTTTGTTTTTCCTAGGCTGATTTCGCCTGGGCCCCCCATTTCATCTGTTTCTGTCCCGAAACTGCAGCAGGAAAAAGCACAATGTGCCCAACCACTTGGCTTCCTTATAAAGTAGTGTGTGCGCAGTGTTATTCAGAAAGCTAATGCTCCAAATATTTCCCAGAGAAGGAAAAAAAAAAAAAAAAAAAAGGTGGGAGGAGTTGTCTGAGCTTTCATATAATTTGACATTTCAGATTGAAGCGAACGTTCGGGACTGTTTCAGCGTTTGATTACCCTCCTCAGCTCGTCCCTCCAGCAGCCTGGAGCGCGCTTTATCGCCGATGTCTGTGTTATATGGGGACTGTTAATGTTGAAATCCTTTCTTTTTTTTTTCTATTACTGAGTCACTGATTGAGAAATGTTCTGCTGGAAGGTTGCACAGAGCTACGGGGAGCTACAGGGCCAAGCTGCACAATGGAGCCAAGACTAGTAAATAAAGTTGATTGAATGTATCTCTGCTGTGTTCAGATGTCTTAACACGCTGCTTTAACGCCATACCTGTCGTATTATAGCATGAAAGTGAGCAAAAGTCTCAGGACAGCTTACATGGAAAAACATCTAAAGAGGCAACTAAGCTTAAGACCTATAAAATAACAGGGATTTGCTTCTTTATCAGGTTTTACTGCTAAAGCGTTACCAGTAAACTGGTCATACAAGGACATAACGAGAAAATTTGGAGCCAGTGAAAGGTTTACATACTCTAACCCAGGGGATAGATGTCATATCAACTTTAAGGCCTTTTAATTTTGTACGTATTTCTCTTTTAGTTGGGAAAGAACTTCAGTGAAGATTGAATTTATTAGAGTTTTTCACTAATCTTCACAGGTTTGGATGCACTTCTAAAAAAGGCCTGGAGAACTACAATGGCCTCACTTTACGGTGCTGATTAAAAATGAAGGAAAACGAAGGAACTAATCTACATTTCTTTTTCTATCACTTACATCTTGGCAGATCCATTTTCTTTCATGCCCATCTCCTGCACCCCGTTTTTGCTCTCTTTGTGCTCTGCTGCATCTCTCCTTATTGTTGAAAACATTTATTTTCTGGCCTGCGTTCAGACGCTCAGCTCATGACTCCTCTTGGTCTTCTACCACCGGCAGTAATACAGGAGGACTGGGATAGATTTCAACCAATCCAGGACCTCCTCTTGTCCTGCTTGTCAAAGTTTTAATTTTACCATTAAAGACAATTAAATAAACCTTTTATTTACCTCCCTTGATCAATGTCAACTTTATTTATAAAGCACTTTTAAAACAGTTGTACAATAATCAGCAATCCACTTAAAGAAAAGTTATCATAAGACAGCTTTCAACAATCACAATCAGAGTAAAACATTGACATAAAGTAGTTGTAACTTTAAAGTGTCTCAAAAGCAGAATGGGTTTTATTTTATCAATGATAACTTGTGAACCTAGTGCTACAAAGATTCAGAAAAACAGGTAATTAATAAAACTCACGAACCACTAGAACTGAAAAGTCTAAACATGTGACTTAAAAGCTTCTTAAAAACATAGAAAAGGTTGTAATACTGTTTCAGATCCTGTTATAACAGGAACCTGACTGGATGGCGTTAGTCTCACAGGGCCACATTACCCACTACAAGGGCCCCTGGCTTTATTGTAATCGTAAAAGTTTGATTAAGACACCTTTGTTCACCTGTAAGATAGAATCCCTGCAAAAATGGATCGTTGTATTAATGCTATAACACAATAATTGTCCTGATGATCTATCAGATGAACCTTTGTGGTTTTGAAAAGTTAAAAACCAGATCCCCGACTAGACATATTAAGTACTTCAGTTTAACAACAGCACAGTTCCAGACACATTTTTCTCTTAATCTCAATATGGAGGTCTGGATCATCTCAGCCAGGTCCTTGGAGGCAGGAAATGTGGGCGTTTACTGAGGGGTAACCTGAGGAAGAGTCCCTCGTCTCTCTGGGGTCGGTGTTGACACTTTTATCTGATTTCTGGATTAGTGTGAAGCCAGTTGGACATCCTGCATCAATGGCTCCTTTGTTCCAGGTTAATTGGAGGTTTTTATTTGTTACCACCCAGCAAACATTTGGAGGAGAGTGGTTGACCCAAGTTGTGCACGTGTTGTTTTTCATAACTTTACCAGAACGGCCAATAAATGTGGAAGGTGCTGGTTTGTATGTTAATATTTTCCCATTACTTTCTCCCCAACCCTCAGTGCTCTTTTATTGTTTCACAGTTTGGCATCCAGTGTTTCAATGAGTCCTAAAATTCACTTTTCAGTGACTAATCCCTGCGCTAATGAAGCCATCACAGCTTCCTCCTCTGACAGGCATTAATGTGACTGGCTTTCACATGCTGCTATTGTTGCCGAGGTACAGCGTGTGTCCTTAATTTGAAAAAGGGAGCTTTCACACAGGACAAATCAGGGGGCGCTGTCTCTAAATGGAGCTATGCGCTTTTGTGTGCATACTTCCATCCAGCATCCTCGTTTGACACCGACACGTCTGCCGGAGAGAAACCTCTGCTCAGGCACCGGTGGTCTCTATGGTTACAGGACGGCTGAAGTGAGAGAGGAGAGAGGAGGAGGAGGAGGTGGGAGATGCTTACAGACACTCATCGCCGCCTCGTCTTGCATCTCGAAAATAGCCTGAGTGTGTTTCGTTAACCCCGGGGTCCGCTGTCTTTCACCGTTCGTTCCACCGTCTGTTCCGGCGTCTCGCAGCTCTTGCCGCTGAAGTTCACTGAAGTAGTTTCGGATCCAAGTAAAAATAAGCTTTGCTTTCGAGTGTCGGCCTCACAGCATGTGTCGCGCACGCCGTGTGCATATGCGCGTTCTCTCGCTGAGATCCCTGGCAGACACACGTGCGACTGTCTGGCGGGTTCCTCTGTCAGCGTGCAAACCCGCCGTCAGGTCAGGAGTGGCTGTTTCTGTGCAGACTCAGCATCAGAGCAGCGTGTGAATGAACTCGCATGTGTCGGCACCAGTCGTCATGACACAGAAGCATGATTTCATTTTCTGAAAGATGGTCATTTATGCAAGAACCTCTGCCATTGATGAGTCAGAGACGTTGATCTTATGACTGCTGTGACAGCCTGCCTCCGTTAGCTAAAGGCCTGTTTTGTTTCTTGCTTCTGCTGCTTTTGGCTCCAGTGAGACATTGACATGCTTTCCTCATCAACATGCATCCATACACCCTGGATAGGCCGCCGGTCCATCACAGGGCAACAGGAATTCACACAGAACAGACACGCATACACACCTAGGGAATTCAGAGAGACAAATTAACCTAACAGTGGTGTTTTTGAACTGCGGGAGAAGGCCGGAGTACCGGGAGAGAACCCATGTGTGCACAGGGAGAACATGCCTGGAGGACCAGACCTGGGCAGGTTGGCGGTTGTTTTTCGTAGGTCCTCTGTTTGTAGCTAGAATCTTATTTCTGCAGGCCTCTGGATCTTACCATGACGTTGGCTCTCAGCATAACAAATGTTTGAGGTCGCTAGTGCAACACACTGAAGGAGCAAACACTCTGACACTTCAAGGTTAATTAATAAAGTGCTCTTCATCTTAACATTGCTTGGATTATATCTGGGTTGCATTTCTTTGTTTGTTTGTTTTTCTAAATCAACTACCCATTTGCTTACATCACTCATAATGTAAGTAAGTGTCAGGAATTCAAAACCAGTGTCTTTGCGGGTTCTCTTCATCGCCTATGAGCCGGTTCCTGACACTTTATGCGGTCATGATGTTTCCCTCGCTGCGTTTCAGCGTCACAGATCGAGCTGAGGCTGCATGAACCAAACTCAGCTGCTCAACAGCTGCTTCTCTGTGACAGCTGCGACGACCACAAGTCCCCCTCCTGCTGCCAAAACCCAGGGACTCTTCAGCTGGACCCACAGGAATGTCCCTGAATGTCCCTCTGCGCTGCAGAGCCCTGGGGATGCTCACATTGTTTTGAGTGTGTGTGTGTGTGTGTGTGTGTGTGTGTGTGTGTGTGTGTGTGTGTGTGTGTGTGTGTGTGTGTGTGTGTGTGTGTGTGTGTGTGTGTGGTTTGCTCGCAGCATATCTGCGTGTGTCAGACGGACTCCTCCGTTCGGACGCCCACCTTTCTCACACCTCCTCGCCTCGCCTGTGACTCAAACTTAAATGAGTCTTTATCTCTCTCTCCAGTTCTTCCTCTAGCATCGGCCAATCAGAGCATGAAGCGCTTCACCCTGCTGAGCGTACCTTCATGGGCACTTAACGATAAAAGTCATCAATAATGACTCAGACCTTTACCGGTGCTGTTCTAATGTTTTTTTCTTTTCTTTTTCTGAGACGGGGACAGGCTGGTTGTTATTTATATCAGGCCTTGAGCAGACCGATGAAGGCGATGGGAAATATTTTAATATCTGTCGCCCTGGGGATGTTTATCGTTTCGTTTTGTTCCAAGCAGCAAATCATTTAGTTGTAAACAAGCAAGAAAATCCTCTGATGAGGGAACATTTTGCTCAGAAAGATTGTGTTGACTCATTTCTAGATAAAGGGACTGATGAGTCAGAGGCTCGGTATAAAAGGTGTCATATTTAGCTAAAATTAGTCCCAGACTAAGGCGGGACTGTTGGCATTCAAACACTTTAGACCTCCGCTGGGCCAGCAGGTCACTTTCTGTATGTCAGCATAGTTTAGTTTGGGACATGTTCAAGTTTTAGGTTTTGTTGCCAAAGGATGTAGTTTTACAGAAACCTTCGTGGAAACTAATAAAAAAAGCCGTCCCGGGTTTCAGCCCCGGTCTGTGTCGCCTCATGTCTCCTCCTCTCTCTCATCCACTCATATGAAATCCTGACCTGTCCTTCTCTCCTGTAATCCCTTGCCTTTTACTAATATTAATATAAAATAATAGTTTCTATGTATTGTTTTTAACCACAAACATAATCAACAGGATCCAACTATATTATGACAACTATATTGTAACAAGTTGGTGTTCTCAGTCTACGTATCCCAGGCTAGGAGGCCTTTATTAGTAGTAACACGGATTCTGTGCTCTATTAGAAACATGTATTATTGTGTCTCAGTGGGGAAATCCAGTTTGGCGTGATCTTCTTTAAAGTTTATTTATTTTTTGTTTCAAATTAAATCTCTCTGCCTATGTAGTTTTTAAAGGGTTGGTACCTTTTGTCCCTGGTAAAGCAGGACAGATACAGTTGCTGTTGTCCATGTAGGCGGTCCTAACATGGACAAGGACAGCCCATTTGTAGGTGGCAGACTGAGTGGTCACTGACGTCCAAACTATCCAGGTCAGACTCAGAAGCAGAAGCCATTACAGCAGGAGCCATTACAGCAGGACCTGACGCATTCGTGGAGGAGCTGCAGGAAATGGTTAGTCCACGAAACCCCGATAAGTGAAATAAAATGTCCTCATTTTGTGGTGAAGGTCCTGAGTTCTTTGTTAGGCTGGACTGTAGAGATGTAACCAAAAATAGTATCTGATAATGCCATTCACCCAGTTTTTATTTAAACTCTGACCAGAGTCTATTTCTGTGGAGAATTGCACATCCAAGCTCATTCGTGTAATGAGTTGCATAAGTTAAATTTGATATGAAGGCTCTGTATTGTAACTAAGATGTGATGAATGTTGAGCAGCTGATCTGTGGATGAAAACGCTGAGGAAATGAATTGTTCAGCAGGTTTGATCCTGTGTAAACTGTATAAGGTTTTGTCTGACAACTGAGTGTTGGCTGAAGTGAGACTCTGAAGTATCAACATAAAGTTACAAATAAAACACATTTTATGGATATATGGCCTACAGTTATAGTCTCCCTAATATAATATGAAACAATTAAAATATTTAAAACATGAAAAATAAACTTTTGGGTGTAACAGAAACTAAAAAGCTGTCACCAAAGCAACATGGAGTGTCTCAAAAATGTTTCCATACTGCAGCTTTTATTGTGTCATTACATGAGCTAAAGATGAGCCCAGATGTAGATTTGGCCAATCAGCTGACCGCTTGTCATCGTCTATCATTTAGAAATTAGACTGTGAGGACATCACAGAGCCACAGTCATCACACAAGTAAACTAGAAAAAACGAGGATTAAGAAGTGATGGTTGTATTATGAATCAAGATATTGTGGTCCATCAAAGGGCTCGTTAAAACAGAACCTTTAAAACTTTACAATGGGCTTTTACTGCAGAAACGTTTACAGTCCTAACAGGGTTTCATTTTAAGATGTTTCCCTTCCAAGCTATTTTTTTCCAGGAGTTGGACACTGGAGCAGGCTTAGGAAACTGACTGAAGGTTGAGGTTGTTTAACAGAATCCAATTTATACTAACGAGTGCTGAGATGCTGCTTGACTGGCCTTTAACTTCAAGTATTAGATCTGTGGTGAGTCTTGAATTACTGAAGAATAGCATAAGAATAGCAAATATAGCAAATATTTCCCCCCCCCCCATCCCCCCCCATAATAGGGGGGGGGGGATATTTGCCCTCACTGAACTTCCACTACATCCAGAACTATAACTGAGGTGTTTGGTTGACTGGTTGACTAAATGTTGGCTGCAGCCTGTGATCTAGAGGGGTGAGGGCAACCATGAAAGAGTTTAGGGCAAGTGAGAAAACATGTGCCCCGGATTTATATTTACAAGAGGAGCTTTTCTCCTTTCACTGTAGTGCGCCACTTGACATATATGCAAAAAACCTCATTAGATATTATTTTGGGATCATTTCAAATTAAACGGACACAGAAATGTAAAGGTAAAAGAGGAAAAAAGGAAGAGCGAAAGGTGAGGCAAAACGGTAAAAGGGATAAAAGGTGACAAAAATAGAGCAGACGAAAAATAGAGTGTGAGATAACATCCTCGGAGTCTGCTTCTACAACTGCAGAAAGAGAGATAAAAAGAACAACAAAACCAACAGAAAAAGTATCACAGGTACAAACAACCAACACCATTAATAACATCCCTGAAAAAAAGCGCTGGATTATTTAATACAAGATGAATTTAGTGGATGCCAAACCTAATTATAGGGTTTACCTGTATAGAGGTGTATCTGTAAGCACCTGGATCCAAGCACCTGTAGGTGTTTGTGAGAGCATGCTTGTATATGTAAGAAGGACCAACGCAGGAATAGCTGCCTCCCCCATCCCAGAGAAGAGCAGAGGAGAGCCCAGGAAACCCCCACAGTGCCGAAGACTGCCGGTGGCTGCAGGGATGAGCCCTGCCCGCTCTGCCGACAGCCATCTACGCCAGAGCAGATCCAGCGTTGGGCCCAGAGACCCGAGCCCCAAGGGCACAACACAAGACTTGTTGTTTGTATATGAACCATAAGCTTCTAATGTGAAACAAATGTGAGCTTGTTTCATAACGTGCAGGTATTATATCAGATTGCTTCTGGGTCTATATGTATCTCCTCAGGATGACCTTGACTGGTCATCTTCTAATAAACATGTTACCTGAAGGGTGCTGCGCAAATCCCAAGCAGAATGAAAAGGAAGAGTTGTGGCATGATATGATTTATATCTGTGCTAATTAGCTGATTGTATGATTTTAACCAGAATCTTTTTTTCCCCAATACCAGAGAAAAGCAAATGAAAGCACTGAACCTCATTGAAATAGCCGTAGATATGTTGCAGTTGTTTATTGCCCTAAAACCTTTATATCATCCTTCCAACACCATTTATTTACACAGCCTGTCTGGCTGGGTAATGTTTCAGTTTTAGGCAACATCAAATAATTAGGCAAGCTTCTTTTCCCTCCAGTAGATGTATCTATTTATATTATTAATTGCCGTTTTAAACTTTTAACTTCACCTAACTTTTTACATTAGGTTACAAGTCTGCTTAAATGTCTGGTCTTTGCAATGTGTTCTCAGTCAAGTCTTCTCCTAATGAGGTTGATGTTGTTTGCTCACTTAAAATTGAAAACTACATTCACATTTAAAATCACAACTCTTCTCTAACAGGTTTAATAGGATGATCACAGCAGTTTCTGATTTTATTTTTTTTTAAAAGTTGTATTTTGTTTTTTTTATAGTGCTTGTGATTGTCTATCTATTTCATTTGTGGATTTTTTCTCTCTCAATAGCTGGGGATATGAAGTTATGAAGGAAGAAAAAACAAGCAGAGCTATTAAGGAGGAATAAACTTCACATTACTAAATGGAAAGGATGGCTCGTTTCTGTTCAACATTTTTGTAAACTGTCAGTTGTTTATTTTTTTTATTTTTATTTTTATTTTATTTTTTAAATATCTGATCTTTTGTAAAACTATGTGTCCAATTTCTATTTTATCTTTTTTAATAGATATCAGGGTGGGTCAATGTACTACAGGAAAAAAACTGCTAGAGATTAAGAGCTCTTAACCTGAGGCACAGATAGAAAATGTATCAAAGTTAAACACACCTGATTCAGATGCTTATAATTAAAAGCATTAAACTATGATGTATTTATTCATTGTTATATGTATTTAATTTTCATTGTGTTCGTTCTGGGTGGGTCGACAAGTTATCAATACGGTGTGGAGATCAATAGGGGGACGACAAGGCAGCTGTCAGGAGGGGAGTTTGTTCTGCAGGAGACAATAACGCTGTGTAAATAAAGTATGCCACAGATTACGTGTTCCTTCATGATAAAATCAGTCATTTCTAGTTATTTATTAGATAAAATGAAAGTTGGAATAACGTTCTTGATGGTACTTAATAACAAAGAATGCAATAGGTATTTCCAATCTCAGACAGAGGAAGCAATCATTAAAATGACTTCCGATTATGACCATGTTTACACAACTTTAACACGTTTTTCTTAAAAATTGTAACAGCTGATGACAGTAGTGGTTTTTTTATATGGATGGCATGGCTCAATACTCAGGTCATCATTCCATTAAGGCAATTCAACTCTTTGCATTGTAAAAGGTTTAAGGACTGTAAGAAAAAAACACTGTTGTGCACTACAGGAGGCTAACGTCGCTGAAATTGGTGTCTGGTGGTCTGGTGAACTGTAGCGGTCACTGGACAGAAGGCAACACAGATACACCAAACAACCGCGCTAAGAACCATTTAGAGCAGTGGTGTCCAAATTTTCATCGCGTGGGCCAAAATCATCAAGGCAGAAGTACTAAAGGGCCAAAAAAGAATTTTTGAAACAGAAAACATTGTACCCAAAACTTGTACTGTAGATCCAGGGTTCTGCAAATTTGACTTTTTAAAAGACAGTCATCCAGTTTAATTCTTTTGGACTCTATTAAAAAAAATGTAACAACATTCTTGGCAATTCTTAGCAAGAAGAAGAAGAAGGTTTCCTTGAAAATGGTTGTTTTATTTTACCCAATTTTTAAAAATGAATTTAAAGCAGGTTTTAGTGCGCCAACATTTGCATTTGAGTAAAAGTTATTGGATAAATGTGGTCCTAATTGCTATGAAACTAAAGGGAATGTACAAATTGCAGACATTAGAAAACAAATGCTTAGTGTTGTACCTGACATTTTTAAGTATAGATTTCAACTTGTCTTTAATAATTTAGCCCTAATTAAAAATGAAAAGTCTTAATCTGCATCAACCACCTGTACTGGTTGTGGGCCAAATGATCCTGAAGTCGGGGGGCCGCACAAAATCTGTCCAGAGGCCACAAATGGCCCCCGGGCCACACTTTGGACACCCCTGATGTAGAGTAACCAGCTAATCTAACAGCTATGCTGCTGGATTGTGGGAGGAAGCTGGAGTATCTGGACATAACCCATGCATGCCCAGGGAAAACATGCAAGCTCCATGCAGAAAGCTCCATGCAGAAAGAACTCCTCCAGGTGACCAGAACATTCCTCCTGGGAGCTGTGCAAACAAGGAGCCTAACAACTCTCCAGTGTGAGGGGCGATCAGCTCCAGGTGAGAATCTAAGCTCTAAACAGGGACTATCCTGACAAGAGCTGGAGGATTTGTCAAGTTATCAGGAGTTTTTTGGAGAATGGGGCTGTGAGCAGTTGAAAAATCCGCTTGTGCCTCCTGACTTTGAAGTTAGTGCTGAGAATAAAAAGTCAGTTTGGATTAAATGCATGAAAGGAAAGTTAGAGAGATACTGGGTGGTGTCTCCACGCTGTGATTTGATGCATGTTGCATTTACAGAGATAGAAGGGGAAGATGCGGGTGTGAGTGGAGTCATCATGACTCAGATCAGGCACGAGGCACGACTGTACCACCGCGCGCACGGACACGCACACCCACATTCTTAAAGTCAGGATCCAAACAGGACTCTGTCTCTGCTCAGTATCATCTGGCCCATCTAAAGACAACAGAAAAAAGAATAAATATATTGATTTAGGTTCTTTAGGGAACTTGAATTTTAGCTTTGCGCTCAGATCCAAGAGGTCCAGAATTAGTTTTTTGTTTGTTTGTTTTTGTTTTTGTTTAGTTTTTTTGTTTTTTTTTAAAGGAACTCATGCAAGGCGGTTGAGGGGGGAGGGGGGGGGGTCTGGTCTGGTCACCGGTCCAGGCTCCATATTTCAGGCGCAAATCCAGGAACGGACGCAGACAGCAGCAGCAGCGGGGTTGGCACGGACATTTTTAAAAACCGGTTTACAGTTTTAAGGGACGCTAAAGTTAATTTATTCATTTATTTATTCAGACCATCATCGGGGAGTTAATTTAATTCCGGTTTAAACCCCATAACAAAGGGAGATCCTTTAAAACACTTTTTTTTTCCTTGTTTCCTGGAACCAGTCTGCTTCAGCTCCCCATCATCATCATCATCATCATCATCATCATCATCATCATCATCATCATCATCATCATCACAGCTCTGGTACAGATTTGGCTCTGAGGTTTTCCACCGAGACGTCAGCCAGGCAGGCGGGCAGGCAGGCGGGCAGGCAGGCGGGCGGGCGGGCGGGCGGACCTCAGCGTTTGGTCAGTGGTTATTTCGGAGCCTGTGATCCCCGCCGGTCGGTGCTGCGTCCTGACGTCAGGTTATTATAAGGAGGCGGCGGAACCGGAGCGGCGGGGCAGACAGCAGGGCTGAAGGGGCGAAAGGAGCGGAGAAACACGCCGGAGCGAGCCGGACCATGCTGATCTGACTCCCCATTCTGGTAGGGCTTTGTCTTCGGTTCTTTAACAAAGTCTGTTTGCCTACATATACGCACGTTTTTGTCGAAAATAGGAGAAAATACCGAGCTTTAATTTTACTTCGCAAATTGGAACTGTTACTTTAAGTAGAGGCACCAGCAAAAAAAAAAAAAAAAAAAAAAAAATCCTCATTTTGCTCTCCGGAGTCTGCCGTGCCCTGTTCAGAGGCACTGCAGTGAGGGGGGTCTCTCCTGCCCGTAAGGCTGGTTCAACACAATGGGGATGATTTTTGGCTCAATCCCTCTATTTTTTACAGCAGGAAAATCTCCTGCAATCCAAGACAAGGTGGTTGAAGATAAGCGATTCTAGAGCTAGCGGGCAGAGTTGATGAGGAGAAGCCCTTTTGGTTACAGTAAGATGAAGGGGATTCCTCGGCTCTCCATCTCAGACTACATCAGCACCATATCACCATGGCAACAGTTGGTGAAACCAGCACGCGCTGTTCCCAGCACATCACTTAATAGATCTCATCACACCAAGCCTCCAAAGGAGAGATGCCAGATCCAGGGCCGGCCTCAGGTTGTCTGGGGTCCTGAGCAGGATTTCATTCGGGGGGCCCCCCATTTAAAGCTAAGCCCGTTACAATTAGCACAGACTAGAGATATTAGGGGAGAAAAGGTGGAGTGCAATGTTTATTCAGCATTCATTTTTCCAAGTCAAGCCTTATGGGTTTAATTAAAGCTCTTACACCAGCTGCATGCAGGTTGCAGATAGCGCTGCATGCGTTATGAATTCACATCATAAAGTTTTATCGTCACGCCAAGATTAACACAGCAACATGTCGCAAATGTCATTTCAGAAAACTTTATTTAACACTTTAAAATATAATGAACTATCGTGGATTATTTTTTAAGTTTTATTGGTTGTATTACAAACAATACAATAGCATTTTAGGGTAAAAACCATTATATAAAATAGTGAGAACCTATTAATGTTGAGTTCTTTGCTGAAACAAACATGAGGTGCTTTTATTTCTAAGAACCACGCGTGACTTTTTGTAATGCTGATAGGCAACCCTTCAATAATGCTGGACCTTGTCGGTCGCTGTGGCTCAATAGGAAAAGTAATTGTCTTGCAATTGGAAAGTGAGGAGTCCAATTCCAGCTTCCTCTTGAAGCCCCTGGGCAAGGCACTTAACCCTAAATTGCTTGTTGATGTGTGTTGATGGTGTTTTTGAGCGTGATTGGGTGAAGGTGGCTGTGTGGTTACTATGACATGAACAGTGCTACCTTTACAATGTGTTCGAAATGTGACCCCGGCTCAGACAGAGGAGTTAGAAATGATTAAATTGTGATTAAAACTTGAGTGTTGCTAAAGACCTACAGCAACTTGAGTGTTTATTATGTTTCCAACAGATCCCTTCATACCCCTGTTTTGCATAAATGCAAGTTCTCTTAGGTCACCCAGCTATAACCAGTTGCAAAGTTTGCTTATACCTAGGCCAGTATGGCCAGGTCATTGGGTGCATCTCAATAGTTTTGAATACAACTGTTAAAAAACATATTGCTTTTAACAATTTAGTTCAAAAAGTTATACTCAAACATTTAATAGAGTCATTACACACAAAGTGAAAGTATTTCAAGTGTTTATTTCTGTAAGTTTTGATGATTGTGGATCACAGCTAACGAAACACCAAAATTTGGCTTCTCAGAAAATTGTAAAATTTCATATGTCCAGTAAAAAAGTATGTTCATTTTCCCTACGCTTGGGTTGGCTGTCTCACATCTTCCCCATGACAATATCCCATAGATTTTTTATGGAGTTTAGGTCAGGATTGTTTTCTTGCCAATCAGTCACATTGTTAACGTGGTGATTAAAGCCAGTTTTGGTACCTTTGTTCGTTTTGGCGAGTCCAAAGTCCTGCTGGGAAATTAATCCAGCATCTCCATACAGCTTGTCAGCAGAGGGAAGCATGAAGTGCTCTAGAATTTCCTCCTAGATGGCTGGGTTGGCTGTGAACTTGAGAAAAACACAACACCAGCAGATGAACCCAAAGTCATCTCTGACTGAACTTCACGCTGGACACAGATTATGTGCCTCTCCTCTCTCCTCCTTTAGAAAATGGGATCTTGATTTTAAAAGGAAATGTAAACTTACTTTCATTGTAAAAGAGAACTTTGGACTACTGAGTCCCTCCATTCAACTTTTATTAGTCCTGCACTATATGCTAATTGTCCAAGAAACTGAATTAGCTGTGAAACATAGTAAACGTTTAAAATATATCCCTCTGTGCGTAAGAAATGGTGATGAGTTTAACTGCTAGAATTGAATGATTGAAATAAATTAACTTTTCAGTGATATTCTAAATCAGGGATGTCAAGGCCCGGTGTCCTGCAAGCATTTTCTAATTCTGTCCTTGTGTCTCAACAGTGATAGAGCACAGTCTGAGCTGAAGACAGGGGCTTCTGGGTCCTGAGAGGTGCAGGCATGGGGAAGGACTACTACAAGACCCTCGGGATCCCCAAGGGATCAAACGAGGACGAGATCAAGAAGGCCTACCGGCGCATGGCGCTGCGCTTCCATCCAGACAAGAACACGGATCCGAACGCGGAGGAGAAGTTCAAGGAAATCGCTGAGGCCTATGAGGTTCTCAGCGACCCCAAGAAGAGGGTTGTCTATGACCAGCTGGGAGAGGAAGGTGAGGAGAAAATGGGTGTGGTTCTTGTTCTCCATGTTTGATCGCTGAGTGAAAACTTCCAGAGAGCACGGAGCCTTCCAGGGCACGATCTGAGAAGCCAGCAGACGTTCAGCCTGAGAAAACTCAGGCACAGATCTAATATCACCCAAATGTGCTTCAGTCACTAAAGTAATAATCCTGTCTCCTCCATGTTCTGTGTTTCGTGTGTGATTGTTGGTTATTATCGTGTCGACAACCGTCTCCAGGTCCACCGACTTACAGTCCACCTCAGCTGCTGGTGTGGTGGACTATAATGTGTGTGTATGAATTGTTCCTGACAGACAGATGGCTCAAGATCAGGAGGCTGTTGAGATATGAATAGCAGCAAGTGCTTTAGTTTACAGTTGTGGGTGGTTTCTGTATGCATGTGTGTATTTACGTGAGTTTGTAGTTTGCAGCGACCCCGTATTTCGGTCCATGCTCCTCCACCAGCAGCCCTGCTGGAGGATCGGTGATGCTGTGGGATTTTTCTCGCCCACGTTGGCTCATTCTCTCAGCTGTTAGCTACTCTGTGCGTGCTTTTTGAGCTGGGTCCTCTTGTCTGGTTTCCAACTTTGTGCAGACTTTTTTTGTTTCAAAATTACATTCATTTCCAATGGACATTTTCAACTCTTTTTATCTGCAGTTTTTTTTTTTAAATTCTGAATATTATAGAGAAAATATTTATCTTAAACTACCTAAATAGCAGTCTTGTTCCAAGACATCTGAAATCAACACAATGTCTAAACTGACTTCCTATGTTTTTTAATCTGGTATAACGGCATTTTATGCATTTTTTTGCCATCTGTACTAACTTAGACCAGCTCTTCTACAAATTATTCAAGTGTCCTAAGAACAATGTAAATCATTTAACACACGATTTGTGAACCTTCGTACCTTTGTTTTATTTTGTGAGTTCAAAAAAAGTGATTTTTTATTTATTTATTTAAACCCAACCCAGATCCCTCTTATCTCACCATCACAGATGGGATTTTTTTCGTTGCCCTTTAAACATTTATTGCATGGCCAGTAACACCGTAATACTGGCACTTCTTGTGATCTTGGAAAAAGAAGTAGAAGCACTGTTATGTTAGCACATGTTATGAACATCTTGCAGTCATAAAACCAAAATAAGTCCAGGTTGCATATATTATATATTTCTAATCGAATGAGGTTTGAGGACCAAAGGTAACCCTGAATTTAAAGGGATCTTAAGTCCAAAAGGTTATCAAATATTTTTTATTTTTATTTTGAATGTGTTTGTATTCAGTCTTCATATTAAAAACCAAAATATCAATGGGATAAATGTTAAAATCAAGGTGAGATAGGGCAAAACAATATATAAATGAATGTATTCATTATTAGATATGTGGTCTTTAGAAAACTCAAGTCAAGAAATAAGTCAGAAAATGTATTTATTTTGTATATGCAATTTTATTTTATTTTTTATTTATCCAGACCTAGAAAATGGTACCAGAAATACCAAACTTTTTCAGGTTGTTCAGCATTGGGGAGAAAAACCTTGTGTGTGGCAGCAGACGTTCACACATGCAGGGTGTTTGACAACGTTTTTGTGCATTCAAGCTTTTCTCAGCCCTCTGTTCTGTTGCAGGTTTGAAGACAGGAGGCAGCAGCTCTTCAGGTGCTCCTGGCAACTCGACGCACCACTACACTTTCCACGGAGACCCCCACGCCACCTTCGCCTCTTTCTTCGGAGGCTCCAACCCCTTCGACATGTTCTTCGGCTCCAGCCGCAGCCACAGCCGCTCCAACGGTTTCCCCTTCCACAATGACCACAGCAACGGGGCAGAGCAGGACGCGGAGATGGATGAGGACGAACACTTTGCTCATTTTGGGAGACCGTTTGGCTTCCCGGGCGGAATGAACAACGGCTTTCCAGGGGAGGGCCGCAGGAGGAGGGGCGCAGCTCCGTCAGAGCGCCTCGGGACCAACCGGAAGCACCAGGATGCTCCGGTGGTCCACGAGCTGAAGGTCTCGCTGGAGGAGATCTTTCACGGCTGCACCAAGCGCATGAAGATCACTCGCCGCAGGCTGAATCCAGACGGGCGGAGTATGAGGACAGAGGACAAGATCCTCAACATTGTCATCAAGAAGGGCTGGAAGGAAGGGACCAAGATTACTTTCCCAAAGGAGGGGGACGAGACCCCTGAGAACATTCCCGCTGACATAGTGTTTGTGCTCAAAGACAAAGGGCATGCCCACTTCAAAAGAGACGGTTCCAATATCATTTATAACTGCAAGATAACCCTAAAAGAGGTAAGTCCGACTTCTTTCATCCCTCTTTATCTTCCTCTGTTGCATTTCTACCCACACATTAGTTGCTAATGCTTTAGAGAGTGGGAGTTTGATTCCCGGTGGACCCAGCCAGGCAGAAATTTACTGCATTCATGCAGCTGGGGAGATTTGGAGCAGTATATAAAACTGGCTCATTCAGTGACAGTATTCATAATCTTTTGGCTTGTTTCACATTTCGTTATATTACACCTACACACCTCAGCATATTTTGTTGGGACTTTATGTGATAGACCAAAAGATAGGAGTCCACAAATAGGATATAACGGGAAAGAATAGTTTTCGATATATTTTTATTTATTTAAGTCAAGTATGTTTAGCAGGGAAATATCTAAAACGTGCAGGACACTGGTCCTCGAGGACTGGAGTCGCACATCTATGTTATAAACCAATATCCTCAAGCTTTGAACATCTCAATGAAAATAGAAGTCATATTGCACAGCTGCAAACCTACCAACACATAGGCGTCCACCTAAACTGACCCGACGGGAAGGGACAACATTAATCAGAGAAGCAGCCCGTAAATCTATGGTAACTCTGGAGGAGCTGCAGAGAGCCACAGCTTAGGTGTTAAAATATCACTTAGCTACGACTAATAGTTTAGAATGGCTCGTCAAAGTGCAGAAGAACAGAAGCCCAAAAGACTTGCGGTTGTATTTGCAGTGAAAGATGGCTCTAAAAACTGCAGACTTAAGTATGCCGAATACAAGTGCAAGCCGCACTTTTCAGATTTGCATTTGTTAACAATTTGAAAACCTTGTAGGATTTTCCTCTATTCCAAAATTATGCATTCAATTGTGTTGTTCTACCACAAAGCATCTTGATAAAACACTTTACATCTGTGGTTGTAAGGCGAGAAAAAACAAAAGCGTTCAAGGCGTAGGAATACATGTGTGCTGCGTTTCATTCTGCTCCTTCTCTTCGTGGCACTAAAGTCCTGATGGGGTTTCTATAGATGTGTAGACACATTGCTGGAGGTCAGGATCAGTCGGAGCAGAGTCTCTGCCACCGAGGTGCGAGGGAGGCAGCGGGAATGTGGCGTCCCGGTGTGACGGCCATAGAACCATCATCCTCATTCGTTATGTGCATCAGCATGAAATCATATACATAAACACCTAAGACGGTACACAAGTATCTGTCGCCTGTAAACACATTCAGTTAAAGATGGATTGTAGTGTTACAGTGGTGACGATCCCAGCGGCTATTATCGGACCTGGCAGGATATTTAATTGGCCGTTGCTACAGTTTGGAGGGCAGCGGGTGCACCGTGGCTTTGGTGTTTCCGTTAAGGTTGCCGTGTCCTGGTCTGCAGTTCACACACACACAGTCAACCTAATGGCCGGTGCTCCCAGAGCACCACGGATGTCAGTGCAGCTCTTTGTACTCAGCTTAAGCCAATTCTAACGGTTCTCTTGTGAAAGCTCCAGCGACTTTTGCGAACAACCCCTGAGGTAATGAGGCAGCGGCCTCACACAGCGACTCTGCACAGGCTAGAGCACATCTGAGTTTACTGAGTCATATCTGGAGCTGAAGTGTGTTGTTTAATCAAACCTGCAAGCGATTAAGTTTGCACTTCACAACTCCCACATCTAAAACCCTTCTCATCTTTCCAAAGCCAGAAAGGAGATTTAAGTCTGATGGAGTTAAACATGAGATGAGGCAGAGCGGGGGGGTGCTGCATCCTAGGAAGTGGGTCAGATGATTTAGTTTCTAAAGCAAAAAGGAGCTCATATATCACTCCTGCCTCTGCTCTGCTTCTTTCTTCGAAAAATGCTCAGGAACAATGCTGCAGTGAAAACCCAGCATCGAATGCTCGCTGCACACTCCAGCACGAACCAACGGGGGGAAATATGTCATGCCGCACATAAAACAACTGCTGTCACGGGGATAATTGCTGCCATAAATAAAAAAACAAGCCAGCTTGTTGGTTCTAAAGACCAAAACAGAACCGTTAGGATGTGTTGATTTTTGGGCTAGGAGTATTAAACGTTATGTAAGGTTTTGACTGCCGGATTCTTCCCTAGCTGTGAAGTTGCTGAGTTTTATTCTCAGCCAGACGCATGCCTCAGTAGACAGCCTTAGTTTAGTGCTGCCAAGCCTGCTTTAGCATGCTGTGACAGTCTGGGGAGACTTTCAGCCCTGCAGTGTCTTCACGGAGACAGCAGTCACTAGCAATAGGAGATGCAGCTCCAATCTGACACATCGATTTTTTTCTAGAACCAAATCCCCTTCACACCTATAGGAAGCCACGACGTGGTAATAATAACGGCTCAGTGTGCTGCGGTCAAAGTGGGCGACTTAATATCTGAAGATGCAGTTGGTGAATCTCTTAAACTGTGACAGCACATGCTTATTTTAGGGTTTCGTGCCTAAATGGAGTTCAGCATTTTTGAAGTGACATTTTGTTAAACTCTTGCCTGCAACAGATTATTCTCACAACATTTCACTTTAGTATGAATTCAGATTAGTCGGAACTGGAGGCTGAAGCCAGCAGCCGGTTCCACAGGGACCAAGACCAAAGTAAACCATCTTGAAGTAACTGCGGTATCAAAATAGTCCAAGCAGTTAATCCAAATGGTGGAGATGGAGTGTCACCACTGATCTTCATGTAAGAAACTCTTCTGGGATAACTCATTTCTGTGCTCTCACAGAAAGAAAAGGTCAAATCAGAGCAAAAACAAAAGGTAAAGAACTTAAAAAAATAAATGAAATAAAAGAAATAGCATGCGACAATTAATAAAGTAAAAGGTTTTATTCAATCCCCCATGAAGTTCCCCTACATTAACAGTGTTAAGTCTGACACAGGCTTCTTTTATCCTTTTAGTTTGGTAGACATTTTCCTCTTTCTGAGTCTTTTTGGAGTAGTCGGCCATTAAAGCCACTTTTTTGCTCCTGTAACAGAACTGGACCAACATCGTGTCAAATGTTTATAATCCGATCTATTTTAGCATGATGTGTCTATGCCATCTTTCTGCTTCCAACCGTCTCCACCACAGCTCACAGAGTTTGAACTAAGGTCAAACTCTGGTCATGCTGTGGGAAGATCTGCTTGATTTAGTGGTTATACGTTTTTAGCAGCCATGGACTTAAAATGTTGCAGCAATGAAAAAAAAAAGAGATAGTAAAAACTATTGTTAGTAATTTTCATCACAGTCTTTTTGAAAATACATCTGTCAATGCTCACAGCCTGAGCCCCACAAACGCTAATATTGCTGTAAAACTAGAATCTCTACCAAAGAAGCTCCTTCAGTAAAGCAGTAGTGCATCACCAAACAACAAATGCACTCTCAAACATATTTCAAATATACTCATATATTTATTAATCTAACAAAACCTGCGATGGAAAAAGCAATTCAATCAAGTATAAATCCCAACCGTAGTGTCAGTTTTGGACATTTGTAGACATAAATTAGAACTAAATTGATTGCCAATTTGATTATCAATATTGATTTTTATCAATTTTGATAAAAATCACAATTTTTATCAATATTGTTTTACCCATTCTTACTTCTGTGAGCTACTTCACTTATGCGATGACATTAATTGTTACTTCAACTTGTCAATTAGTGGCATTACACTTACTTTTACTTTTAATTGTCCTCAACATATACAGAGAACAAAACATGCAATATAGAATAATTAATTAATGATATAAAAGTAAAGCAATGTTAAAAACTAAAGTATCGCTTTGAGTGAGCTTTATGTCACCTTAATTTACTATTCTTTAGCTATTATGGGAAACGCTTTGCATGTTCTGTTCTTGGTCCATGTTTTAAAGAGGTGACGCTCCATCTTCTACGTCTATTTGCTGTGTAAATAGTCACTACCGTCTGTGTAAATCAATACCCGGTGTAAACATGAGGCTGGTGTAAAGGTGTATAAAAATAGCATTTGTGTAAATTTCAGTCCAGATCTTTGTGAGGATACTTTGGATCACGAGGACGCCTATAGGTTGCTTCCTAAAGCAAAGACAAAACTGAATTATCAGGACTGAGGATGAGAAGACAGCCATGCCAGTGGATGTTTGGTTCTGAGGAATTGCTGCAAATCTTTAGAGCTATCTCTCTAAAACAGCAAAAAGTGTCAGTGTTTGTGTGTTTGTGCCGGTCTCTGTGGCATTGTTGTCTGAGCAGAGTCCCGTGCAATCACTGATCAGATGGCAGTGTGTGTTCAGTGTTATGGCAACCAGCCTCTGTGCGTAAGATCGACGTTAGTGAATGAAAGTGTTCAGAACCGAAGGATGAGCCTCTAAGACCGACAGCAGTCCAAGTCAACGCGTAGCGTATGTAGTGGGTGACAAGACGCTGGCTGGAAAAAAACTCTGGCTGTCCTCTTAGACAGCTGCTCCGCTTGACCCAAAAGTTAACGGTCCATGTTTACATCCCATGAGACGATGCAAGACAACCCCGATAGTACAGGCATAGATGTGTGCAAATCCACAATTACACCATGAAAACCTGATGGATTACAGGTTAATAGCGCTTTCATGAATCCTCCATTTTCTTTTAGGTTTGTCTTTAGTTATTTACGGCTTTATGAATTTGCTTCAGGACTTTGCTGGACTCATGCATTCTCAGGAACAAGACTGTCTTGATTATTGCAATCATACGACTGTAAATGGTTGCATACAGCACAGTGTGAACAGCCAGCTGCCTTAGCAATTACATTTTATGGTTTATAATTTTCTGTTAAGCAACTCTTAATTCTTCCTCATGATCATGTAGATGAAAATATAACATTTCTAAAAAAGAAATGTGCTATCGGTTTCATATAATATTATAATTTTCTGATAGGATGAGCTTTCAGTTTTCGTTAACTCTTCAAGATTAGCAGAAAAACACTTTTTAGATTGACTTACTGATATAAATGAAAATTTTAGAGATCAAATGTTGAAATCTGTTGGTATTGCGGCAACTAGCAGCAAACATAATCTTGAGGCAAGACAACTGTAGTTTACTTATATACCACTTATCAGTGACAAGACGATTCAAACAGGTTACAAACAGGTCTAGTTTATAATCAGTATACATAATCTAAAATATAATCTGAATTGAATTCAGTTCAATCCGGTGTACATTGTTGTATAATCTGAGCATACATTCAGAAGCTATATCCTGCAATTACATTTCCATCCTAATTATAATGCAGTACAAAATAAGCCAATTTGTCATACAATGCAAATTTGTTTTTAAAAGAGACTATCATCCTTTTAAACAACTTGCACATATATCTTTAATTATTTTTTTTCTCTCCAAGTTACTATTTTGTTTACTTTCTCTTACTCTCCTGACCCAAACCTTTCCAATTTGCATCTCCAACAGCTCTCCATCTGTGTCTCTTCACACCTGACTTTATTATTTTACTGCTTTTCTTTGCCACAGTTGCTCCTAAGCGTTATATAAAGTCTGTTCTTCATTGAGCTATTCAGTCACAGAGTTAAAATGGTTGTATCTGTTCAGCCTGAATGTGCCGCAGATGCCCACCACAAAGCCCGCAAAGTCGTTAAAACCCACATTTACGATAAGGAGGTGACGCCTATGTGTGTGCACAATGATACACACACACACACACACATACACACACACACACACACACACACACACACACACACACACACACACACACACACACATCTATATAATATATATATATATATATATATATATATATATATCACTGTGTGTGTGTGTGTGTGTGTGTGTGTGTGTGTGTGTGTGTGTGTGTGTGCACGCGCCCACGTTGGCATGACTGTGGATCTTACAAGCCCTCCAACTATTTACGAGCTCAGCCGATTCCTGCCTCACTTCATTAGCCCGAGATATGAGGCTGCTGCTAAAATTAGACCCCAGCGCAACGCTGACACACTTGTGCTCTCGCACAACACACAACGACCTGAAAACTTTTCCGCTGCCAGCTTCCTAATGTTCTCTCCCGGAGTCTTATCTCCAGACCCCACAGCGCTGTAGTCCATGCTGAATGATCTTTAAAGAAGGATGCTCCTGTTTGCCTGTTTCTCTCGCACAAACACGCAGCAGAGAAAAAACAACAGCATTCACTCTGTGATGACATGTTGAGGGGAAGATAAACTCCGGTTTTACCTCATGGAAACATTAGGTCATTGGGAAATTCATGGCTCTGGAATTTATTTATTTCTAAAGACATTAACCCTCTGCGTTTCCTCTTTTTTTTCCAGGCGCTGTGTGGCTGCACAGTTAGCATTCCCACGCTGGAAAACCGTGTAATCTCGCTCCCTTGCCACGACATCATCAAGCCAGGAACGCTGAAGCGGGTCAGAGGGGAAGGCCTGCCTTTCCCCAAGAATCCATCGCAGCGAGGTGACCTCATTGTGGAGTTTTCTGTCCGTTTTCCTGACAGGATCCCCCCTCAGTCCCGAGAGATTATCAGACAGCACCTCCCCCAGTCCTAGGAAGCTCCAAAAAAGGGAACTAAAAGTAAGTAAAAACTGTGAGTGTATTTATCCTTGATTACAGCAGGCAAATTTTAATGATCTACATATGGAATAAGATTTTTGCTCTTAAAATAGGAACGACTCATCTCCATCATCTTATTACAAGTGCGGAAGATCTAATTATCTTATTTTAGGGGTAAAAATACTCGTTCCATTCCCAGATAATCTTATTTGCCTGCTCAAATCAAGGACAAATACACTGATTTCAAGAACTTTTTACTTACTTTTAGTTCCCTTTTTGCGGTGAACCCTCCACCAACAAACAAAACTACCCATCATTCAGCCTCATTCACTCCTCCCATTTATGGTAGTCACCGTTTTAATGTCCTGTGTTGATGCACAGAACGTCTTATAGAGACCTTACAGCTGAGAGACAAAGACTGCAGTCAGGACTGGCAGGATCAGGATTTAATTTAGCTTTGTACGTGTTGTCTTTTGGTCCAAGCACACAGGCGAGTGCCCAGATAGTAAAGCGGTGCTGAGAATGGGCTGTGCACAACCGTGGCTTCTACCTGACCTTCTTTTCTTAACTGTTTTTTACAGATTTATCAGTGTTTTATAAGCTTTCCTCCTCTCCGATCCTTGTCTTTTTGTGAAAGGATGAAGTTTGAGGTATTTTTTTAAAAGAAACGCCTTTGTTTTAAAAGAAAAAACGTTTAAAGAGGATTTTTATTATTTTCTGGTTCATTTTACATCGAGTGTACCAGCAGTTTGAGTGTTTTCAGCAAGAAAGCTTGATTTTAACATAACTACACTTGGACTTTTATCTCCATGCTAAAGAAACATGGCAGTAGGTGTTTAGTGTGTACGCTCATTAGTCTGGTCGACCTTAATCCCCAAAATTAGTTGACATCTGTTTGGCCAAATTTCACTTGAAGTTCCACATTGCATTGCAGTTCAGGCGTGGCATGGGCCGGTTTAAAAAGGTTAGTGTTTCGAAAACCCCAAAGCTTTCCTTCTTACCAGTCGATCAATTTAAAGTCCCCCTCTGGAGATCCATGAGAAGGTTCTGGTTTGAACAACACATAAACAGTAAAACAGAGCTACTGCTCCTTTATTTGTTGCTGTGCACTACAAATCAGCTGCCTGAGAGTTGGTTGCTACTCTTTTTCTACAAAAAAGAAATATTTGCTGTTTGGAAAAAAAAATTGTATAAGAAAACACAGATTGTCATAATGTGTAACTAAAAGACCTGCATCCATTACTCTTATTAAGTTTTCTGTTTTAAAATACATCTGACAAGCTTCAAGCGACATGTCCTTTAAGCATGCCACCCATGCAGGTAGCCCAACTAAACAACCACATAATATCAGCAGGGTGTACCCTGGTGTGACTGATCTGTGATGGTCTGATCCTGTGTATTAGCATCTGTTTGTTCCAGATCTATGCTGCAACATCAGGAAGCAGGACTGGACTGATTGGGACATGTGGGTCTGATTTATCAGCCTTTAAGAGCCCCGGGCCACATCTCCTTTATTTCAGAAGAGCTCTTCTCTCCCATTTGAAGATATTAGGTTTGAATCCTTCCCTGAGGCTATGTCTGCAAGGCTTGTTTTCATGCATTCCAGTCCATTACGTGTCCTGTAATGGACTGGCAACGTGCCCAGGGTGTATTACACCGCTTGCCCAATGATAGCCGGAGATAGCCACCAGTCACCTTGCAACCCTGCAAGGTTAAGATGGTATAGATGATGAATGAATGAATCTAACATCCCATGGTTTTTCTTAATACCCCATGACAACATGTGCATTTGCCTTTTGTTTCAGTGGCATAAGAGGAGACGATGCAAAAGGACAGGGGGTCCCCAACTCCAGTGCCTGAGAGCCCCTGTACTGTATCTTTTAGGTGCATCCCTGCTCCAACACACCTTAATCAAATGCCTGACTGACCTACTCTGCATGCCATCAACCTCAGCAGAGGCCTGATAATGTGTGAGCCACTCATCTGTTTCAGGTTGGAGGAGGGATCCATTTAAAGGTTTTAGTACAGTAGTTCCCGAAGACTCTCCCATTTAACACTGTAGTTTGCAGAATTTGATCACCAGATAAGCCAGGGTGCTGTGGATTTTTTTTTACATGTTGGGGTAAAAAGTCAATCCATCCGTTCGGCATTTCTCCCTCCCGTGAGTCACAGTTCTGACAATTCTGCTACCGAATCTACAGAACTGTGACCCAGATAGTGCAGCAATAACAACATCACTTTATGTTCCATTAAGCATGTTGCTTCATTCAAATCACCATGCTAGATGCTTGAAACTGATATTTAAACTGACAACAGGACCTACTTTCTGAGTAGTTCTGCAGAACATTCTCTGAATGTCCATCTGAGTCCAAAATAGTCAGTTCATCCTTAGTTATATATATTTTAAAAAATGGTGGCGTTATGGCAAAAGTAGCATACTCTATCCTGACGCTGCAGGACACTGTGAATTCCACACCCTTGATCCCAATACGCATACACTGTTCATAACGGGAGCGCGTCACACACCTTAAAAAACTTCATAGGTCCTGCTGTAACAGATTTCTTCATCTTTAGATCCATGCAATGGGTTTTTCAATATGACTAGATGAAAATTTGCACGAGGACAACAATGGGTGTTTGTCCCGTTACTGTCATTGTCAGGTAAATAAACATCTTTTCGTTTACCTGTAGCCTGCTTGTGTCCCATGGCTGTTGAACCAGGCTGTGAAAAAATGTGAAGCTCAGCTCAGAGAGATGAACTTCTGACATGGAGACCTCTCTTAAGGAGCAGAACAACAAAAAGGGATCAGATTCTCCACCATATGTAAGGTTACTTCAAAAATCACATTTATCAGATGTTTATTATACATTTAATCTTAATTTAATGTTAGAAAACCATTGTACCAATAAATAAATGTTAGAAATAACATTACCTCTAATAATTATTATGTAATAGTATTTTAGAAGCAGTGCGAATAACTATTGTTTCCCTGATTTAAATGAAAACAAGTAGATTATGTTATGCTATTTGATTTTAAGCAATTCTTGTCTATATACCCTGAATTTTTTTTTTCTCAAACTTATCATACCATGAGGATTATATACCGGCCCATGCCTAGTTCCCATTTGCCTATCTTGGTTGAATTGAAAGTGACAATCACAACCTGTAACTGCAGCGTGAGCTTTGATATAACAATCTGCTTGTAACAAGGGTGCTTTCCTTCCTGCTGAGCTGCGAGGCTGCTCCTAACCGATTAGCTGGCTCACTTTCTAAGGGACATACAGGTGCCTTAGCCCAGTGTCAAACCAGTAACACAGGCCACACTGTAATATATACAACAAAAAAAGCCATGAGTGCACAACAGATTATGCCCTATGCTGTGTAAGACATTACCATCTGTAGGTGGTAAGACCATAAGTAAGCAATGTAAAGTTTATACAGTACTGTAAGTAAGCTAACTATGTTTTTAGGGAGCAATTGGAAGTGAGACAGGACTTTTGTAAGACGATTAATACAAAGTGCCAAACGAGTAAAGGTAGGATTTTCCCAGCGGGAATAAATGATGGTTATTCTGACAGCCCCCCTGCTTCATTGTTGCGTATTCTGTCTTTGTTCTCATGTGGCTTTTGAAGGCCATGTCTTGGTGCTAAGGTGAGCGGTGCCAACAATAAACAACACTGGTGTGTGATTGTGATTTGATAAGGCTTCTGTGTTTTTTTATGTATACAGCTTGTAGAACAGCCCGTTTAGGAAAAAAGGCTTTGGAGCACATGTTCTCTTTCTCAACCACAGGGGGCGCTGAAACCTCATCAGTTCCTCATCCTTTTGTATTTTACATCAGTGATGTGAAAAAAAAGAAGATATTTGTATGAGCATGGGTTATGCAGGACGTTCTTGTTAGTTTTGTATATAACATTTTCACCCTGGGATGTTGAAATGCATCATAAATGCACTTTTGTATTGTAAAAATGGAGCGGAAACAATGAGAGGATGGAAGAGGCATGAATGTCTGACTGTGTGTCCTGCCTCTTAAACCCCCAGAGGACACTAAGGTGTGGCTGCAAGCAGAGTGCTCATGTACCGCTGCTGAAAGACTTGCCGTCTCTGCTTGTTTGCATTTGACAATATGGTATTTATAACTTTTAATAATGTAACAAATAAACCAAATGTGTGAAATTAAGTTTGTGTGTCATTTCATTATTGTCAGGTTCACATTGATTTGGAGGGTTACTGGATGTAGGAACATAAAAGTGTAATATCAGTGAGTTTTGTCCTGACTTCATAAACGGGGTGAGATGTTTAATTCTGAAAAACAAAATACAGAATCCTGACTTTATCCAATTGACAGATAAACAATAAGTACAGTTCTGTAAAAATGCATTGCCCACTTTAATGATTTCTTCAATTTTCACCCTGTCACATGTTTCTGATCATCAAAAATGATCTGACTAAATACAAATACTGTTTGTTAAGGAACTTCCCAGCATGTTAAATGATGAAATAATCATTGTTGACCACATTTTGTTTAACGCTGGGTCAGTTTCACAAGCCACACCAACCCTAACTAAACCCTGACCTGCAGAATCAATAAATCATTGACTAGAACCTGCCTGAGATTATGAAGAAGGCTAGAAGATCTTAAAATCACGTGAACATTAATCCAGGAGGCCTCAAAATAACCAAGAACGACATCCACAGCACTGCAGACCTCACTGAGTAAAGGTCAAAGTTCATGATTCAACAATTAGAAAGATGCATGGCAAAAATGGTATCAATAAAAACGTTGATGATATGAAACTTTCAAGTGTGACAACAACAAAAAAAAGCCATAACTGAAGAAATCAGTAAAGGGACCAAATCCGTTTTCAAAATAAAATATGAATAAATCTGTTTTATTTGCTCAACATCTCAAATGTTTTTAATTCTGCTTAAAGAGATATGGATCTGTATTCATCTAGTAATGTCACATGTATTAGTATGTAAGAAATAAATGTGTTTTTTTTTCTGCAGAGTAGTTCTCCAGAACATCAATTCATTTTTAAAAAAGCATCAGAGAAAGGCTGAGCATCTGGACTTTTGAGCATGACTCCTTTATAGAGGTGGAAAATCCTCATTGCAGTAAATCTTAGTTTGGTTACAGGCTGTGGCTCTACACTGACAGCCATCCTTGTATCTCTGCCTGCTTTCATGTCCTGCCTGCAAAACACTAGTTTCAATGATAATCATCTGTCTATATGCAAGTGGATGGTCCAGGGATAACGTATGAGAAAACCCTAAAGGAGGTATTATTAAGCCAAACCTAAAAGGCCTGAATCCCTTGATCGGATGCATCTGAACATTTGGGAGATCATCTCATAAGATAAAACTACAAAGACATCCGTCTGAGGCATTTCCACTCACTCTGACTTTTGGTTTGTCTACTTATGACAACAAGCAGTCATGAGAAAGTGAAAAATTGGACGCTCCTCAAAAAATGGTCCCGTCTCATTTAGTTGTCTCAAGATTGTAAGCAGCTCCCCACCACCTGTTGTTTTTCATAATTTGATTAAGATGTAATCCAAGTAACTCAAATGTTTCCTCCATCTCTCACAGACGGGAGGTTTTAAATGAATAAACTGTTCCTGCCTATGAATTTGAAGGCTTGTGCCTATTGGCTCATGAAGGCACAACCATGCAGAGGCCTCATTCAGCCTGATAACTCTTTGACCTCTCCTGGCTAGTTCCCATTTATTTATACATGTTTTTGGTTTGATACCAGCAAAACAATCAGAACGGGTCGAGGTAGGTTTCTATCCTGGGCATTTCTAACAGAACCAAGACTGATTCCACACACACACACAAACACAAACACACACACACACACACACACACACACACACACACATATGCTGATGCATTGAGCTTTTCGTCCACTCTGACTGACACTGATATCTCTGTTTAACCCTAAGGACAGTGGAGTTTGGACATTTTCCAAAAGTGACAGGTAAACACACACTTTGACCTCCACTTGGTAAAACTCACTCGGACACACGAGCCTCATCGGACCCTTGAAGAATCCTGGAGCGATCCCAGGTAGGAGCAGAAACAGTTAAGGTTTTAGTTACTGAGACGGTTTTAGGAAGAGTGAATTATACTCTCTGGCCAGCAGCCACGTCAGGGGGGGGGGGAGTCTGCTCCAGTTATTTGTGCAAGCCAAAAATCACGTGAAACTGTAGCTAGTTGGTTAATGAACAAATTGTGTGCACCACATGGTAAGTAAGGATGTTCCAGATTATTATTAATTAGCTAGGAGGTCATCTGAAGCTACATTGCACTGTTACTAATGGTATATAGCCGTGTCAGCTAGCTCTGGTGGTAAGGTTGAGTTCACAGAAGGTTTATGAATCCTCTGAGAAGCTCAGCTTTGAGGATAGAGCCAGCTCTCCACAGTAAGTAGGTCAGTAAATATTTAGTTTGCCTGCATATAAAATGAATTCTGCCCTATTATGAGTTTCTGCATTATGTAAAATCCACTGGAAATTCATATTGCCCTGCTGCAGGGCAGAGTTAATGAATCCAAATAGGAGTGATAATCAGTAACAGTATTAACACAGTCATGATGACTGGATAATCAGTGCGCCCACTCCCGCAGGAGTTTAGAAGAGCCCTTCGGACAATCGTTCATCACCTCTCCATCCTCCATCGGGTTCTCGGAGCTGAAACATGAGCACCTTTGTGACTCTCTCATCAGGGCAGAGGATGCCTATGGTTGGACTCGGCACGTGGAAGAGCGCTCCAGGTCAGGTAGCATGATGAATACTCACACAGATTGAATACATGAAGCCAAAAGATGGTTTTGGTTGTTGTGTAAGTGTGAGGTGTAACCATGCTTTCAGGTGAAGCAGGCAGTGCTGGCAGCTTTAGACTGTGGTTACAGACATATTGACTGTGCAGCTGCGTATGGCAACGAACAGGAGGTCGGAGAGGCTCTGGCTCTTTGGGTCGGTCCAGGAAAGGTGAGGAGCTTCAATCGTTCTTCCTTTTGTTTCAGTTTGAACAGTTTTTCATTGGCCTTGTTGTTCAATGTCAATTTATTCAGCTACTTTAGAGCTGAATCAGCTGTCTAGTTGGGAGAGGGTTGACCTTTTTATCTTTTACAAAACACTTTTAAGACCTTGCATCTCAGTGTAAAAGGTTTCCTTGGCTCAGCTTGAACTTTGATTATACAAAGCAGCACATAAAAATGACGGGGATTTTATGGACCACTTTGTTGTTCTGTTCCAGAGTCTTGAAGGTGTTTTTTTTTTTTTCATTGTTTTGAAGGAAAAATAGTTTTGACATCTAAATTGCTGGTACCAGAACTTGTGTGATTTCATAACTGAGATTGTTCTGAAATGTTTTAGAAAGTTAGCATTGAAACACTGTTTAAAAAGAAACATGACCGTTTATTGAAGAGAGATGGGTTGTGGCTGAAGAGAACCTGAGTCTGTTACCGGGCTGGAGCAGGTGGATGGTGGGTGCAGGAGCTGGTTGACTGGAGAGCGCCGGAGAGCTATGGGTGCTGCGCTGAGAACCAGCAGCACAGCAGAGAGAGAGTCCTTAGGACGCAGGGGCTGCAGTAGATCCAGCAGCGCAGCACAGAGAGTTCTTGGAGGCGCAGACATAGGAGCCTCTGTCAGGCAAACGTAGGAAAATATCTTACCAGCAGACATGGGAACATCTCTGACTGGCAGATGAGGGATAGTTGAAGCTCTGACAGACATACGTGAGAAAATCTCTGCTTGACATGCGTGGGAAGCTTGACGCCAATCCGGCGGGGAAGAACAGACTGAGGAGGGTTTATATAGGTGAGTTCACAGGTGGAAACAGTCCAGGATGATTATTAGCAGACAGGTGCAGGTGATTTGGCAAAGTGGAGTCAGAGCTGGGCGGGAGGAGGAAGGTGCTGGAAAGTTCCTGACAGGCAGGCCAAAACTGCACCATGACAGTATGCATCACAAAAAAAATTTGTTGCTGCTAATAGGTGTTGAGTTTTTGTGCCCCACTTAACTTGTCGTGCCAGAGATGTCACTGCATGAGAATATATTAATAGTATCACATTGTTTATAATTCTTCTCACATTATCTAATGTTGATTTTTGTAACTTCGTGCTGTAGTTTTACACATTTCTTTGCAACCGGTCAAAAAAAAAAACCTAATAAGGTCATGTTGCTGTAATGCAACATGACTTGGACCTAATAAGGTCCAAGTCATGTTGCATTACTGTTGCAACATGGCTGGCAACTATAAGTATGCTTGTGCTCAGAAGCTAGGAATTACCGAGGTGATATTTGTCACTGAACGTTTGAGAATCACATGCTTAGTTTAGAAAAACAATCATATATGTATTGCCTGAAGCATTTCCCAGTTGTCCTCTTTAACAACCCCAGGCTCTGTGGCGTGACGAGGTGTTTGTGACGTCCAAGCTTTGGAACACCAAGCATGACCCAGAGGATGTTGAGGAGGCATGCAGGACCTGCCTGGCCCATCTTGGTCTCTCCTACCTGGATCTTTACCTCATGCACTGGCCCATGGCCTTTAAGTGAGTGGTTCTCTTTGTAAAAAAAACCCTGAGAGGCGAAACCCATAAATCCCTGTGCTGAAACAGAATGTGGGTGTTTCAGGCGGGGGAAGGAGCTAATGCCTCGGAGAGACGATGGCAGTATTTGTTACTCCGACACACACTACAGAGATACGTGGAAGGCCATGGAGAACCTCGTAGATAAAGGTCTCGTTAAGGCCATAGGCCTGTCCAACTTCAACGCGAGGCAGATTGACGACGTCCTCAGCATTGCCCGACACAAACCTGTGGTGAACCAGGTACGGCTATCCAAACAACATTTAGCAAACTACAAATCCAGAACCGACCCAAGCCAAGCAAGCTGATCTGTTACTTAGGGCAAAAAGGTCAGTGGGAGCCCAGAGAGACCCTGATATTTCTGGCAGAATACAAGTCTCAAAACTTTACGTTTTGTACTTGATTTGATCAGGAATTACTCAACAGAGTACTTTAAACTTTAAATGTTAATGAAAAGTAAATGTAAAAGTAATTTAAAACACCTTTAATATGAAAATTGCAATTTTGCTTTAAAAATTACAAAGTAAAACATTTCTAATTCGACAATTGTGTTGATTTGACAACAGTCATCGTCTAGTGTTGCTGATTTAACTCATTTTCTGCAGTCTGTGTCTGTTCTGCAGTCACATTTAATTTCATGCACATCACTGTATACTGCTGAACTGACTAACATAAGGCTAAAGCAAAACATTCCAGCGATGTAGACAATGTAATTGTTGGCTCGTTGATAAACCATGAAACTGGAAGTGTTACATGCAAAACACAAACATACCTGGGCAATTTAAAAGATATATCATTTATACTTTGCTGGGAAATGCACTTTGTATTGTCTTGTACTGAATTGTGCTATATAAATAAATTTGCCTTGCCTTATAAAATCTTTGACGGGCTCTCTACAAATCAAATATTTTTCATGAAAGGATCAAAGACTACATTTGATGATTGTCTCCTTTTTTCGATACAGGTGGAGTGCCACCCTTATCTATCTCAGGTAGACCTCCTGTCACACTGTCGGTAAGTTCAGTGCACTTTAAAGCAGAGTCTTCTTAGAGATCTGTGATTGCAACTTAAACCAAACTCTCACTTCTGTTCCAGGTCTTTGGCGGTTTGTGTGACAGCTTACAGTCCTCTGGGCAGCGGAGACAGACCCTGGGCTTCTCCTGATGAGCCCAGGCTGCTGGAAGATCCGAGACTCGGAGCAATCGCCGAGAGATACCAGAAATCCCCTGCTCAGGTGATACTCAGGTAAGCCAGGACACCTCGACGCATCGCTTGGCACGGCTACCCGTCCTCTGACGTTACTGTGGAACACGTGACGGCGTCATCTGACCCTGCAGGTGGCACATCCAGAGGGGCGTGGTGTGTATCCCCAAAAGTGTGACGGCCTCCAGGATCCAGGAGAATTTGAAGGTGTTCGATTTTTCCTTGGCACAAGACGACATGAAGCTGATCGACTCCTTTAACCGCAACACACGGTTTATTGTTCCAACAGTGGAGGTGATGCATTACTATTACATACAGTGTGTGTATATAGATAGAGACACACATTTTAAGTCAGATTTCTTTTTCTCACTACAGAAGGGTGGCAAGAAAGTGTGGAGAGATGCAGGACATCCTCATTTCCCCTTCCACGATCCATACTGAGCCTTCAACAATCACTTTAAAGATAGTGGACGAATACTCGATGTAGAACAATAAATAAAAATTAACTTCAACCAGAATTGGTGCCATCTTTCTTCCCATACTGCTTTTTTTTATTTATTTTTTAGCAAACTTTGCTGAAAAACATGAATAAAAGTAAAGGTCAAGGCAAGAGTGACACAGTGTGGTCAAAGTCTGAACTGCCTCTTCTAAATCCCAGCAGCAGCTATTTAAGGGTTCCTGCATGACATTACAAGGTGCATCTCAATAACTAAAAATCAAGAAGTTATTTCATCCAGACAATCAATTTGCAAAGTGAAACCCATCAAGAGCAAATTTAAACACCGTGATACTGATGTATTTCACAGGTCATTTTTGGTTAATTTTGATTGTGACTTGCAGCTAATGAAAACTTTGATTATAGATTAAACCATGGACATACTTTTTTTGCAGAACAGCATGCCCAGGTACTGCGCAGCATTGGTCGGTTCTCCCTTTGCATGAATTACTGCATCAAATTGGCGTAGCATGAAGACAACTAGCCAGTAGTTCTGCTGTGGCGTTCAGGGAGCCCAGGATGCATCGATGGCAGCCTTCAGCTTCTCTGCCTTGTTGCCGTCTCATCTTCCTCTGGACAACGCTCCATAGATTTTCTATGAACTTTAGTTAAAGGCCAATCACACACATTGGTGGTCACTGAACCAGCTTTTGGGCACTTTTAGTATTGTGGGCACGACTCTTCCACAAAACCTACCATGTGTCCGGCCCTCTGAACAGCCTTGTTTTGGCAAGGGTCTTTATAATCATTTAGTGACTTCCCCTCCAAGTCTTCCCCATGACTGAAGCCCAGAACGCTGCATTTAATGAATCTTTGACAATTAATCACATTTTGAATTAAAGGAACATTTTTGATAACATTCTAACATCCTGAGAAGCAAGGTTAGTTGAGCACCGTTTCAGGCTGTAACACCGCAGCGAGAGCGCTTCAAGGAGCGTTACGGACGTAGGAAACGTAAAACCTGATTAAAATTATTTAGGACCTAAATCAAGACTTTCCAAAGACCGCGCGCAAAAACTAGTCATGTCGACTTATCGAAGTAGGAGGAGTGGTGGCCTAGTAGTTAATAGAGCAAAGCACTTGTGTCCTGGAGAGGCTGCAAGGTTCAGGGGTTCAAATCCCACAGATGGCTGATAATTATGGAATTTTAATTATTAATTTTTTTTAAGTGTACATAAATTGCAATGAAATCTCCTGAGTTAAAGTATAAAAAAATAAAATAAATCATCAAGAGACATTTGTAACTCCTCCATTTAGTGAGATTTTATTTGCAACAACATAACCTTGACAAATTTGTAATACATTATATGCTACTGTTTATTTAAAAAAAAGAAAAAAAGTCATCAGCAATGTTTGTCATTCAGAGTCTAGCAGAAACCCCCTGCACTATAGCCATTCCTGTATTTTTTTTTTGTGATATACCAACAATGAAGCCACTGAAAAAACGCCAACCCCGCCCTCTCTGACCCTTGTTTGAAGTCACTCACCTTCCATTTTCATCATCCCAGTCCCCTACCCACATCAAAGTCAGGGCAAACCAAGTGGCTACATGCTTTCTCCATGGGAAATTATACAAAATAAAGAAGAAAAAAAAAAGAAAAAAAAAGAAAGAAAAAAAAGGGAACACATGAAAGAAGCACAAAGTCCTAAAAATGTGGAATCTGGTGAGAATTTGTACAGGTGTGATCCCAGGACCGACCACTATGGGGCAGTGTGACTCTATCCGTAAAGATCATCGTCATTATCTTCGTTGAACACTGGACCGCTACCAGTTCCACCTGAGCCGTGACTTGGACCGCTGCCACCTGCAGCACTGGAGGGAAACCTGGGAAAAGCAAAGGAAAAATAAAGAAATAAAAAAATAAAAAAATCATTTCCAGGATCTGACCTTTTTAAATATTAGTCAGACACTCATAATAAAACTGATCTTGAAACAAGCTTCTTTGTAAGGACAGCCATGGTTTCCAAACATGCTAATTTTTATCACCAGCAATACAATAAGACAGAACCCCACAGGAAGCTTAAATAAACAGTTAATGAACTAAAAATATCAGAGAGTGTACCTGAAGCTGCCGAAGCCTCGGCTTTGCTGCAGTGTCTGAGCAAACATCTCGTATTTGCGGATGTCGTTGTCGCTGACGGAGCGACGGGCGAATCGCATCGCTTCTTCAAAGTGGTCCTTCCTGATCTCTGGCACAGGATCGTCCTCCTCCACCTCCTGCAGGGACAAAGACGGACGACATCATGAAGGGTTCGGGGGCCGCAGCGGGCGGACGCTCATGGCAGACAGAGCTCTGACCATAGCCGACGGGTTGGTCTGCCTCTCCCTCTCCCTGCGGATCTCGTTCTCGATGCTCTCTCGGATGGCGAGCTTGCAGGCCCGCTGACAGATCTCCGTGAGATCAGCTCCGGAGAAGCCGTTGGTCATCTTAGCCAGGAAGTCCAAGTCCACGTCCTGTGGGAGAAAACCCAAGAGATCGTTTATGATGTCGTCTCAGGTTTGACTATATGCATCTGTTCTTAATTTCCCCCAACAGTCCCTCGCTTAGAAAAGTTAGTTACTGATGAGGGATCTACTAAATCATTTCAACTCAAACGTGTCGGTGTACGGACCAGGCACAAAGCGGAGTAGCACAGTCACCTTGCTGATGGGACTCTTGCGCAGGTTGGCCTTCAGGATGCTGATCCTGCTCTTCTCGTCGGGCAGGGGGATGTAGATGAGCTGATCCAGACGGCCGGGTCTCAGGATGGCCGGGTCGATGATGTCCGGTCTGTTTGTGGCTCCGATGATGAACACGTTCTTCTTGCTAGACATCCCGTCCATCTCGGTCAGGATCTGGTTGATGACGCGGTCGGCAGCTCCACCGCCGTCGCCAACGTTGCCGCCGCGGGCCTTGGCTATGGAGTCCAACTCGTCGAAGAAGAGCACGCACGGGGCAGCCTGACGGGCCTGAGAACGCGAGCGCAACGGTTTTAGAGAGCAACTCGCCCACAGGGCTGCTGAACATCGTTCCAGTCAGAGATTTGAATAAATTAACGTTGAGTGGTTAGCATCTGCATGTTCTACAAGTCAGAAAACCACCACTGTATCTCCAGTAAAAAAAAAAAAAAAATAAAAATAAAAACTTCATTGTTTAATAGCTTCTATTCATTTTGTGTCTTCAGAGACTTCTTTTGTTTCATTGTGAGGCATCTTTAAGAAAATAAGTAAATCCTTGGGAATCACTGATCTAAAATAGTATTGTCCAACTTGTCTCAAGTTAAATCCAGTATAAAAAAATAATAAAAAACAAACAGATCTAAGGCGTAAATATTGTCAAAGCTGTCAAATGTCTGTTTTTTAATTTAATGTTTATCAGCGGGGTTCCTTCATCCACCTCTAAGACAAAATAAAGTTTTCAGACTTTATTTCCTACAAACAAATGGATCAATACGTTTGACAAAAAATCCAATACAGATCTTCACTATAGTCTCGTGCCTTGCAAGCTTCAAAATGAAGGCATACCTTACAAATGACGATGTGGATTGATGCTGTCATTTTGCATCGATAAAAATGGATTGTTAATCGTTTTATTAATATAGTGCTAACCCCCCCCCCCTCTCCAAACATCGATACGAGATCCACTTTTTTCTAGGGCTTAATTTTCATATATCTTAGACATACATCTTTTTTATATACACAGTTCTTTTTGAGTTTATTTCCCCCAGTGTATTGTAGCCACTAAGCGTTGCTTGCTTATTTGAAATGCTTCGATATTTGAGAGCGACATTAAAATTCCCGCCTGGGAGAAAACCTCATGGTAACCCCCTTTACAGGATGATTCCTTTGAGATTTAAATGGGTTGAATAGAAAAAAACAAAACAAAAAAAACAAAAAAAACATGACTTACCTTGTCAAAGATCTCTCTGACGTTAGCCTCAGACTCTCCAAACCACATGGTGAGCAGCTCTGGTCCTTTGATGGAGATGAAGTTTGCCTGGCACTCGTTGGCAATGGCTTTGGCCAGCAGAGTCTTACCACAACCAGGGGGACCATAGAAAAGCACCCCCTTGGACGGGGTCATGCCAAACTTCAGGAACTTGTCTGGATGCTCTACAGGGTACTGAATAAAGCACAGGGTACCACGGTTACAATCAGGGAATATATTCCAGCTCTACAACCAGTAAAGAATCCTTTTCCAGCACATTCTCGCTCATACCTGCACCAGCTCCTGCAGCTCCCTCTTCACATCTTCCAGACCTCCAATATCCTCCCAAGTGATGTTGGGAACCTCGACAACCGTCTCCCTCAGAGCGGACGGGTTGCTCTGGCTCAGAGCCCACTGCAACACGGAGTCGACCGAGTTAGTATTGACAGAGACGGCCATTACTGGCCAAGTGATACATCTAAACCCCATTTGACAAGATCACGTTACAGGTTTACCTTGAAGTCGTCCATGGTAACGGCCAGAGAGTTCATGACTTCAGCATCGATAGTCTCGTCCTCAAGGTCGATCAGGTCCATCTTCTTCCTAATGGCCTGCAGAGCCGCCTCGGAGCACAGAGCCGCCAGATCTGCACCGACGTGGCCGTGGGTCTCGTTGGCGACCTGCAGAACAAAAGAAGCAGTGAGGGCTGGTGGTTCAAAATGTGGCCACGGTCAAGGTCGCCTTTAAAGCAACAACCGACGCTAAAAGCAAAAATGTGTTTGAAATATGGAGCCATCCCAACGATCGTATGGGATTTGATGCGTCACGTTTATCTTTCTGACACATTTCTGTGTCTTTATGGAGCAGAAGAATGGTTGAAATTATTACTAAAATAAAAAAAATAAAAAACCATCTGCAATATTTTCTGATGCATCTCATTAGTTATTAAAATGACAGTTTCCACCGAAGTATAAACAGAATTATGAACATTATCAAAAACTTGAATACGTTAGATTTGTCCATTTTGTTCTTCCTTAAGAACAAAATGGACATGTATATTATGCTATTGTAAATATTTGTAAAACTCTACTCATAGTAATATCCACCTGTATATTATATTCGGTACATATCCAGCTGTAAATTTAGTTCACAATACTAGTTATCCATATATTATATTCATAGGACAAAATGATCAGTAAAATTCTGTTTATAATAGTATCCATCTCTATATTTATTCAGTAAAAACCCATGTCCTGTACTTATGGAACCATTGTTTATCCTGCACTTGCTGCTATTGCACTTCTGGTTAGACCTAAACTGCATTTCGTTGCCTTGTACCTGTACCTGTTTAATGACAATAAAGTTGAATCTAAAAATATTTAAGTATAAAAACTTACCGTCTGCTGCAGACTACCTGAGATAAACGTTATGGGACAGGAGATCGTTTAGAAAAGAAGTTTGGATGTAAAGAAAAGTGCCATGCTAATTCTGCTGTTTTTTTTATTTATTACACCTTGTTAGCCTTAACACCTGACGGAGGAAATGACCCGCACAAACCTGCTCCAGATCAACATCGTCAGCCAGTTTCATGTTCTTGGTGTGAATCTGCAGAATCTCCAACCTGCCAGTGGCGTCGGGGATGCCGATGTCCACCTCTCTGTCAAAACGCCCTGGAAGCGGAGACGGTGGACAGCACTCAGTGCTTTTACATCATCGCAACGGTGAACATTTCAGACGCAAGTCGAGACACTTAGAAAAAAAAAAAAAAAAAAAACTTTCCCTCAGATGAAGGAGGAGACCTGCATTTGAATCTGAGCTAAATTCATTTGCTGCCCTCCAGAAACATTAAACCATGTCTTTAAAATGCAGAACAGCGGAGGTGGGTGGACCACAGCGAGAGTCTAAAGCGCACAGCTGTGAAAAATGAAAGCCAGTGGAGCTGTGCTGTACTTTGTTTAGCAGGGAAACCCCCATTATTATTTTTAAAACAAAAAGGAAAATGAAACTTGGTTCCAAGGGCAACAACATGTATAATAAAGGGTCCATAGTGCAACTTAAACGTGTTCATATAAAACTGCTGGGGAGTAAGTGTTTTATAGTCGCAATCATGTTCACCGGGTAGTGAAGACACAAACATGCACACCCAGGCTACTTGGAACATTTGCCACAGGATTTAAGAGGAAACTGATAGTTGCCACACCAGTTCTTGTCAGTATAAAAACAATACTAGCAATGCCAAAAAAAAAAAAATAAATAAGAAAAAAAGCCAGGATATCTGCTTGAAAAACAAGGATTTACCAAATCTCCTGAGAGCCGGGTCAATGCTGTTGGGTCTGTTGGTGGCAGCCATGACGATCACGTGAGCCCTCTGCTTCAGGCCGTCCATAAGAGTCAGCAGCTGGGAAACAATGCGCCTCTCCACCTCTCCGTGAGTCTGGAAAGCAAATCCAGAGTTTACAGTCGGTGGTGAACGATGGCCGTGCATTATAGTCATTTTACACAGATTCATTACTGAACTTTCATCCATTAAAAAAGACATAAAAACATTCTTGCGTCTCTGAAAACAGGCCGTGTGCAACTTTACACTCACCTTCTCCCTCTTTGGAGCAATTGCATCAAGTTCATCAATAAAGATGATGGCAGGAGCATTCTTCTCCGCTTCCTCGAAGGCCTTTCTCAGGTTACTCTCACTCTCTCCAGCCAGTTTGCTCATGATCTCAGGGCCTGAAATAACAAGATCAAGGTTTATGTTGTAGGGAAAGCGGTCCTCTTATGTCCGGGGAGACTTTAAAAACAGAAACGTCGGTGAGCGCACCCACCGTTAATGAGGAAAAAGAAAGCTCCCGTTTCATTTGCCACAGCCCTGGCAATCAAGGTTTTTCCAGTTCCCGGTGGTCCGTATAGAAGTATTCCACGTGGGGGCTGAGGGCGGCGGGACATTTCATCAGGACCTTCCCAAAAATCTACATTTTGTCTAACGACAACTATTTAACAAGATACATTTCTCTAAAGTGAAGTCTCCCAATATATAAAAAAGGACATTGAAACAAAAATCTTAGACATTAAGACTTTTTTTCCCCCTTTTGTGAAAATACAAGAACGGGAATGGAATGTACTGATCAATGGCAAAATGACCTGTCGCAGGTTAACCTCTGTATAAATTCTAGTTTAAGTAATAAGATCAAATTTTACTCCATTTTCTTGCGTATTAAACGTGGGGATTTGGACTTAGAGAAGAGACGAGGTCCTCACCTTGACTCCTATGGCCTTAAAGAGCGCAGGATGTCTGAGAGGCAGCTCCACCATCTCTTTGATCTGAGCTAGCTGCTTCCTGACTCCTCCGATGTCGTCATAGCCCACCTCGTTCAAGGACTCCTCCTCGTCCTGCAAGGTTAAAGGTCGCGCGTTTGAGAGTGCAGCGCTCATTTATAACCAGATTTAAATAGGGATGGCTTGAGTGTGTTCGTACCTCTCTCCTGATTGGCTCGCCCTCACAGTGGATGACTGTGTCGGGAGCAACAATGCAGTAGGGGGAAGGATCGGTCTCAACCACCTTGAACTCCACAGCTCTCATGCCTCCCCTGACCAGGAAAATATCCCCTTTTTAAGTGAAAGTGAAAAAAATAGTTACTTCAAGACCACATCTTGACTTGTACCGACAGATTAAAGGCAACGGCACGACAAAGGCCAGCGGGAGTCACCTTTGCGGATCGGTCTGTAAGCCTCCAGGAAGTACGGCTTCAGGTAGACTTCAAACAGGTTGCCAGTGATTCCCTCTACTGTGTCGTCTATCGGCAGGACGTGAATCCTCTTTCCGTACTTCACATCAGGGCACGGCTGAATGCTGAAGAACGAGTCACGGTTAGCACGACTTAACTTCTACACGGGCATGTCGGCCGAGAGACGGACAAAAAGGTTTGCTCCTCCCCACCTGATGACGTCGCCAAGACGGACCCTCAGATTGTTGCGGACCACCCTGTTCATCCGAACCTTTTCGTCGGAGCAGGTGTCATCTGAGAGCACGATGCACACCGTCTCCCGCCTCTTCTTCCCCTTCATCAGAACTGTGTCGCCACGGAAGAGCTGCAGCTCGTCCATCTTGGCCTTAAAGAGACACGAGACATTTGAGTCGATCGGTTTGTCGCGTCAACTCTTCCGCATCTCAACGGATCAGGACCCGACTTGGTCTAACCAGCTGTGCCAAAAACAAAACAAAAAGGCCTCTCGATAATTACCTGAGAAAGAGAGACCACGCTGTTGTCTTCGTTGATCGATTCATCAACAATCAGTCTGTTGGGTCTGCTCTTTTGTTTCAGAATTGCAGTTTGTAGGTCATCATTTTTAGTTCTATGGAGCAGAAACAGTGGATAGAGTCAAATTAAATCATCTTATTCCTTGGAATAAAGGCTTAAAAGCACTAAAATGCTTTTTTAGATTAAATTAAAAAAAAATAATCACACGTGGCAAATTACCATGTTGTAATCAGTTTTATTTGTTCACTTTTAGATGTGGTATTTTGTCACACAACTCCAAGTGCCACAGTTGGTTGGCTCAAGGTCAAATCATTCTTTTTGTACCCATAAATAAAGCATTTTGTTCACAGGTATGTAGAGTAATACTGTCCATCAGGTCATTACTCCTTGTATTCTACTATCTTGATAATAAAAAAAAAAAAAACATCTATAAGAAATTTAAATTAACTGGGCCTTATGTTCTGAAGGCTATATCTCCACTGATAATACCTCTGACCTCCGCTTGGCTTATCAGAACAAGATCCTACCATCGAATGAAGTTCAATGAATATTAATATTTATCAATTCCCTGTCAAACGTAAACTATCTGTAACTGTTTTAAATAAATAATCGGCTGGTTTGAAACGTCCACAAGGCAGATGCAAATTGATGCTTACTTAACATTTCCTTTGAAGGAGGCTTCTTTAAGTGCAGGTCATTAATGCCAGACTCTTTCCAGACACAAAATGACCCTCAGGAATTTTGTTTTGATACAAAGTCCTAATCTTCCCATATCTTAGGTGCGTCAACTGATCGAAAAAGGAATCAGGATCAAACTAAAAGGCAACATTCTGCAAAAACAATCATTCTGGATAAAAAAAAAAAATACAATTAAAAATTGTATGGGTGATTGAAGCATTTTTAATGAGCGTTAATTTGTTGTACACATCATCTCTCCAACTAAATTGCCTTTTAAATGTAGTTTTTGTTTCAACTTCTTTAGATTTTTGTATACTCGTTTTAATCTTAGTTATTGAGGGCAGTTTGCTTATACAGCACCAAATCACATTACATCTGAATTAATTTCAAGCCACTCCATTAGCAGGTCCAACTGAAACTAATCCGGTGGTATTTAATAAATAACTCCATCTGAACTGAATTTGGACCATATATGACAGCCAATACAATTCGATCCTTATCAAAGTGCAATCCCAGTCTATTGATTGTATAGTGACGATTGGTGTAAAAATATTTACCTTCTTCGGTTTAACCTCTTTACTCAAATGAATATAAAAGGAACATTCAGCAATAAATTCATACATTTTTCTTTAGTGGCAATGTTGGCTGTGTTTACATTTCCATAAAAGCGTTACTGAAGCTATGTGGCCCACGCTGTATTGATATGTGCAAACCGGTCGCTTTACACACCACCACCGTATTACCACCATACTACGACACGCACAAAAAAATTACAAATACTTTTATACAGTCATAAGTCCACGCCAGGCACTAAAATAAATTAAATATGTCGCCTTTTTCTAGAAACTTCGGACTGTTTAGGTAGTTTCCCTTTCACGGTGACAGCATGCTAACGCTAGCTTGAGGCTAACCGGCTGGCGAGCAGGAGAACGCAGATGACACAGCAAAAGAATCTGAGAGAGGGAGAGAAAAAAAAACTTTGTTCGCTAACTGCGTCCATTTAGGAACCCCCGTTAAAATTACATTGCGATTGTTTAAATCTCAAGCAGCTCCTCTGTATATTTAAAAAAAGATACGCCAAGTTCAAGAGTTTTATTCCATCTGAATAGGTGGCCAAAACACTCCCGATCGCCTAAAGTGAATTAGCCTGCGTTGGTGCACCGTTTAGCATAGCCGTTCGTCACAACATTATCAGCCGTTTGGCCTCGTAACATCGTCAGCTTGTCAAGTGATCCTTAAACACGAGTCGGACAGTTGAAATATGTTTTGTTCCCCCCGTTTGATACCGATTCCAAAAACGTTGATCGATGACGGTGGGTAGGCCACTTTTGAGCGTGATCGTGGATGGCTTTGGCCTTGGCAGCGTTGCTAAGCTAAAGTTAGCATTCTGGTAGCAATGACTTCGCTTTGTGAAGTCACACAACTGGGGTTGCCGAGTACCGTTAACCGTCCGGAGAAAATTATGTACGGGGACAACATTTTAATACCTAATAAAGAAACCAAATTAAAACTGCGGGGAAGTTTTCAAGCTCCGTGAAATACTGCGGAGGATGAAGTAACTGACCCCATTAGCCCTATTGCTAGCAAATTCGTAATGTATTAACATCCCGAACGTAAAACATTTAAAGGGTATTAGCCAGTTGTCACTTTAACAAAAGAAATGCCTTTTAACAAATCTAAAGATTATATATACTTACTCCCCTCCCGAAGCCATGGTCTTCCACCTGGATTGTTGGTAATAAATAAAGAAATTCTAGCTAAATGTTGAAGAAGCTTAACCGGTTTTCGCTACTAAACGTTCTCTGTGAATTCACACGAAAGAGCAGCAGTTTCCTTTGCCTTCTTTACGGTTATACCATGAGACACACAACGCATCCTTCTTTCTGATTGGCTGGAGCCACTGGTGAAATCCGGGAACCAATCAGACGCGCAGAGGCCGTCGTCACCGGGAGTGCTGCTGAAGTTTGGCCAGTTACAAAGGAGGGAGAAGAGGTCGTTAACTTTGTTCCTATTGGCTTAATATCAAACTAAGTCATCCAATTAACGCCCACCGCGTTGATATAAAAGCCGAAAATGTGTATTTTACTCATAGTTACAGGATATTGCTTCATTCCATGCCTTACAATTTGAATGTAAGAAACTTGTGGTTTTTTGTCTCTCATAAGCCTGACAAAATGTTACATTCTTATTCACTGCCACTGCTTGTTTGAAGGATGTACTCTTAACCGAACATAGAAAAGTCTCACTATCCAAGATGGGGGGAAAAAAAAGAGGTTTTCTGAATTCAAAACATACAATTTGCCTCTAAATTCAACAAGTCTGCTATGTTACTAAAATACAGATAGTTGTGTTCATAAACTCTTTATTTGGACTTTGTGCTGGTTTGCTTCTGGTTAAACTGATTGCTACAGTATTTAAATGCTTAAATTACATTGTTATTGCCAGTGTTGCAGTTGGTCTGGTCACTGAGAACAGCAATCAGCAAACATTTCCAGTTCCAACTTAAAAAATTAAAGGGAATGCGGCTATTCATCAGCACTTGTTCCAGGTTCCCTGTCCTCCACTATAGTTTGTATAATTTAAATTTTTTTACACATCATGAAACTTCTTTGTTAGAGGTCCTAGTATTTTTTTGGTAGTTATATCAGTTAATTTACTTTTTTCCAGTCAAATTGCCTTAGCTACTACAGGATATAGTTTTGCTTGTATTCTATTTTAAAGGGAGCACAGTTGAATGCTGAAATTAAGACAAAAACCATTTCCAACATTTTGGATAAACACTATTCTCTGCTCGTGGAAAAAGCTTGTTACTGTTGGGGGTTCGATGCTGGCACAGGACCTAGGGAGTTCATGCTGTTTACTGGTTGTTTCAAACCCGTTGAGACCGTTTCAGTCGTTGAGTCCTTGGCTAAGACACTTCACCCACTTTGCGTGCAGGCGGAGGTCAGAGAACCCGGTGGCACCGATTCCATGGCGGCCTCGCTTCTGCCACGGCAGCTGTGGGCACTATGTAGCTCACCACTGTCAGCTTGTGAATGCCTGTAGAGCTGTTAAGGGCTTTGGGGTCTTCAGAACTTTATAAAAGCTATACAAAATCAATAGTGCTTCACTAAAACAGATACTATATACTTATTTGGTAGATTTTTTTTTTGTTGTTGTTAAAACTAAAGACTGTTTTGTTTGTCTGATAGTTTGGCACTGTGCCCCAACTCTGTTGCAAAAATAAGGTTTGTCCTGACCATGGGAACGGGGGACTGGATCTTTACGCTTGTGGAATGGCTGAGGGGCTCTGGGAGTTTTGGCTGATCTTCATGAGCTATCTGGATCAACCAAAGTGGGGCGTAAAGATCACTGATCCCGTTTGTGATCAGTGATCCGCAGTTTTAATTTGGTTTCTTAATTAGGTATTAAAATGTTGTCCCCGTACATAATTTTCTCCGGACGGTTAACGGTACTCGGCAACCCCAGTTGTATGACTTCACAAAGCGAAGTCATTGCTACCAGAATGCTAACTTTAGCTTAGCAACGCTGCCAAGGCCAAAGCCATCCACGATCACGCTCAAAAGTGGCCTACCCACCGTCATCGATCAACGTTTTTGGAATCGGTATCATCATTGACAGGATTCACAAGATATAGTGATACGGGGGGTGGCTTGCTGTGGATAAACAGGGTCACAATTTTGCTTATTGCAGACGATGTGGTCCTGCTGGAACCTTAAAGCCATGATCTTCAGGACTTCAGTGGTCTGAAGCCGAGTATCAGGTTACCAGGATGAGAGTCAGCTTCTCGACTCAGGCTATGGTTCTCAACCGGTAAAAGGTGGACTGCTTATGGGTGAGCAGAAGTCCTAGTATCTTATCTTTACATTATTAATGTAAATTCTCGAAGCCCCAACCCCCAAATAAAACAAGTTGGGTTTTTTTTTACATGGTGGTGCAGTTAGGTGTGTGATCATGAAGACAACAACAAGAGCAGGAGTGCCCAAGTCAAGTAATCGAGAGAAGCGATGCATCCAAAAGTTGCAGGGCAGTAGCTCTGCAACTGCACTCTCTCATAGTAACATACCAACGGAGGAATCTTCCCACACACACAGGGGCCCCACGGCAGGTTTTATCCACAGTTATTTAATTCTCTCCACATATTTGTCCCATTATTGCACAGGCCACCCATCCTGTTGATGAAGAGATATGTATTTCTTTATTGTCCACTCTGACTATAGAGGTCCAAGTTCTTTTAGTCTGGAGCGCAGCTCTGTGGGATCCAACAACGGACCAGACTGAAGTTCTTGTGCGTACACAGGAAGAGCCCTGCAAGAGAAAGGACATTCCCATCTTAAGAAAGAACACAGTTAACAGGTTCAAATTTGGTTTATAGGACTTTTTTGTTACATTTTCACATCTTTCTTCTATCAAACAAGCCTAAAGTCAAGACTATTTCAAATTTAATTTTGACATATTCTAGTTGGAGTTCCCAAATCTAATCCGGTAATTCACAATTTTTCCGGAATGTCTGTAAACAGAAGCACGTGTAAGAGCAGAGAGTACAAGTATAGCGTCTCACTCTGCTAAGGGTGGACAGGTATGGCTCCAGGTCTTTTCCCAACAAGCAGCCGCCTCCCGCCGCCTGTCCAGCCTCCACAGCACCTCCCCACACCACTGCCCTGCACTCACACCCTCTGAAACAGAAAGGGTCATGTGACTGAAATCAGTACAATGTAATATGAACGCACGGTGGTTTTTAAAAATGTTGTTCCTTCTACTTAAATACAGTCGTCGTATCAAGTCGCAGAAATATACAATGATGCAGACAAACACTTTTTGCTCTTGGATTGTGTTTGTGCCTTTGCTGACTCTTCATACTCCCAAGGTGTCCACCACTAGAAAGCAGCCTGCTCTAATAGACAGGTGGGCAGAGTATATCCACAGACACTTGATCAGTGGTTTTGTACACGTTTGTGTATGGACACAGGTTATTTTTGCATCTGTATTTTGACAACCTTAGTGCTCTAGCAACGGTTCTGAATGCTTTCGTGTTAGATGAGAATAAAATGGATCAAAACCAACAAAAGTTAAACGGCCTCCCTTTTTAATTCAGTATTTAACACAAATCCAACTTGGGTTTAGATTACTTGTTCAGCTGAACTTTTTAACAAAATAAAATGATACTCTGTGGCAGAACTATTTGCAGCGTTTACTGCTAAGGAGATGATTTCGGTGTACTTTCTTTGGACAGATTGTGTTTCAATCGACCTAGAAATGCCTGGAAGAGGGAAAGTCTTCCTAAGGGGTGGCTTTAGCCCCTGACACTCACACCCTGTTTGCAACATTGACACTTTAAAGAAATATGCGAGAAATGGTAAGTTAAAAAAAATACTATATTGTTTGTATAATGTATATGCAAGACTGTCTTGGAAGTGTTTTTTTAAGGATAAAGTAATCCACCAGGATAAATATCTGGATAGCATATCAAGGCAGAGCTCCTCTGCTTCTCTGTGTTTAAGAGAGAGACAGAAGCGGAGAGGGGAGATGAAGCCTCACAGATTCAAAATGCCATGGCAGGAGCAACGAGAACACATTAATAGTACAAAAGATTTTTAACCGCAGTGAAATTATATTATAGGTTGGATTTTGCGCTGACTCTGGCTGCGGACTGCTCTGTCAGCGGGGAGAGTTTTGAGGCGATCCCTGGCTGCGAGCTGCTCAGCAGGTACCTCTGCAGGAGCAGCGGGTGGATGCTGCATTAGGTGGATGGATGGACACTTCAGAGACAGAACTTAACAGCTTTCAGTGAAAAATGACAGAAAGCCTCAGTAAATCCACGGATCTGATACAGCCCGTCTTTTTTAATTTTTTTCCTTCTGGCATGGTTCATGGTTTGTAAATAGTAAAGTTAGATTTTGATTTGACCCATTCCATTCATGGTGGTCTTTAATATTAATGTCGTCACTCTTCAGATTTTATGGACTTCCTCTGTGAAAACCTTCTAATTTCTCCTCGCCCCTCGGCCAATCACTGAGAAGCAGTGCGTTCACTCTAAACTCCTCTCAAGTCACTGCCGAATTAGAAAGAAGGATGCGTTGTGTGTCTCATGGTATAACCGTAAAGAAGGCAAAGGAAACTGCTGCTCTTTCGTGTGAATTCACAGAGAACGTTTAGTAGCGAAAACCGGTTAAGCTTCTTCAACATTTAGCTAGAATTTCTTTATTTACTACCAACAATCCAGGTGGAAGACCATGGCTTCGGGAGGGGAGTAAGTATATATAATCTTTAGATTTGTTAAAAGGCATTTCTTTTGTTAAATTGACCCTGCCAGAGAAACCCAGTCTGGCCCTGAATAAAAACCGAGCTGAGCTGTCTGACACTGGGGAGAATATCGCGCCCTGGAACACCTCTGTAGACTTTATACTTTAATGTGTCTCTATTTTTGGGGTTTGCAACATACATTATGGAAATTCTATTTTCACTTTTAGTGTCCTTATGTAAATAGTGATGCTGCCACTTTGGTGATCACATTATGACTCAAAATGTGATGGATGGTGATGAGAATAATAAAAAAAAAGACGTATCTTTACCTCAGAGTTCAATTTTTCGATTGTTTCCTCAACTTTTTTTCTACCAGGTGCTCTTTTGTAACATTAGCCTGAGATTGTGTTTCCTGTTGCGTCCACTTACCAGGAGGTTGTTCCTATAAACCTTATACTATTTTATAATGACAGCTGTGGTCACATGAGGAAGGTGACACGAAGATGCATGGAGATAGTCTCGTAGCCTTTACCTTTACCACAGACATCTAAACCCTTTCGGAGCTCCTGATCTGATAAATAGGTTGAAGGCATCTCAGATACTAATCTCAAAAAGAAAAATGTATTAGTCATTACATCCTCCCAACCAATCACAAACACAGACCCAGGAACGCTCCATCACCAAGATCAGCCCACTTCAAAGAGTTTTTTTTTTTCTTTTTTTTTTTTAAATCGTGCAGTTTTGGTACAAAGTCGGTTCAGTAGTGGGCTGAGTTTGAATCCAGTGTTTGTTTGTTCTTTATCTAAAATTAGGTCGCTAAGCATTAAATGGTCAGGGCTGCTCTTAAAATATGTTTTGAATTTTTTTGATAATTATATCGACCAATATGATTTCTATCGATATGCTTTTTTCCCCCTATATTGTCCAGCTATACTGTGAGCTATGCATCTTTAATCGTAGTTGCGCTCCTATATTTACGGCCCTGGTGTGCGTACCTGGGAGGGCCTGCAGGCCGAGGTGAAGGTCTCTGAGCGCCTCTCTCAGCCGGTCCATCTGGGCGAAGCTGATGCCTCTACCAGCTAATGAAAGTCCCTTTAGTCTTTGGAGGACACACAAATCTACACCCTGATTAGACTCTTTATCTGGGGCGGAAACTTGTGGTGAGAAAGCTGAAATGAAGCATACAACGAATAAGAGAAAAGCTACAGATCCAGAAAAAGAAATTTCATCTTTGTATTTAAAATACTTTCTTAAACTAACTCACCTTTCTTTTTACAGTGCACCTTCACCAACAGGTTGAAACACCTACAGGGCAAAAAAAAAATGGTGTGTGTTTATTTATAATATCAGAGACGATGTGCACAAAACCAGTTCAGCACCACGGACCTTGTGTAATGGCTAACTGCTTGTTTCCAGTCCTCCTGCTGAGCGTAGCAGTGACCCAGGAGGAGGTAGGCTGCCGCTGCCCAGAGAAGCCTTACCAACCCGCTTTCAGCCTCCTCTCTCTCCTCCCTGCTCTCAGCCACACTTCCGTCCTCTGGATGCTCCAACAACACTTTATCTGGAAGCAGATCCAGAATCGTACCGATGACCTCGTCGCAGAGCGCCATACAGTCTGCAGGCCGCCGGGCCATGAGTAAGGCAGCTCCGGCCTCAAGGTAGAGATGGGGCAACTTGGGGAGGGTGGAGACCACGCCGTGCGCCTAAGGTAAACACGTCAAATGACACGTTTCAGGAATATAATTTCATACAATTATTTACGACTTCTTAGAAACTGACCGTCGATGTGTTTGCTGTTACTCCATGTTGCTCCTCGGATCGAAGCGCAGCAAGCAGGTCCAGGTAATTCTCCACACCTTCTGACACTCTAAAACAGCAGAAAAACCCTCGTTTATGAACAAAGCAGGGCTGCACGATGTTAGAAAGTCTTACGATGGTCATAATAATAGTTAATATCATAACAATATCAACCGCAATAAATGCATATTCTATTCTTTCCCCGCTTTCTCGTGGTTCCTACATCCTGCGCAATCTCATTTGTGTCCATTGTGAGCATCCGCTGCAGCGAGACGCTGACTAAATGGCCAAATATTACATTAGCACAAAAAAAAAAGAGGTCATAACACCTGGAATATAATTAGTCAACAATTATTGCACTCCAAGCAGCCCTTTGCCAATATGGCGCACACTTATATTGTGAGAACGAGTTACTCACAATATATTGTGCATGCCTAGGACAAAGTTAACATATTCACTGTTCTCGTTTACATCATCAGTATCTGGATAAACGTGCAGATGAAAGGAAGTCACAGGGACACCATGCTGCTCTTCTCACCTGTCATGTATCACGCATTTGAGAGCCAAGCTGTGAAGGACGCTGAGGGCTGACGGGACAGAGAGCAGGCTGCCCAGCGACTGGCTGCAGAGAAACAAGGACGGTGAGAGGAGGCGGCCTGCAGCCGGTGCAGGTTCTGTAGTCGGGGGTAACAACAAAGTCTAAGGGACAAGAGAGGTTTGATGCTTCAGTATCCAGACCTGGAACCCCCTTAATGTATTTCAGTGATAAAAAGGTAGTTTTTTTGATTATTTTGTCATCTAGTAAACTACAAAACACACATACAGTGTTTCACAAAGGCTTTCATATGTCTTTAACCACTGAAGATGCATAGCTCACAGTATGGCTGGAGAATATAGGGGGAAAAAAGCATATTGCTAAAATAGAAAGCATATTGGTCAATATAATTATCAAAAAAATTCAAAACATATTTTGAGAGCAGCCCTGACCATTTAATGCTTAGTGACCTATTTTTAGATAAAGAACAAACAAACACTGGATTCAAACTCAGCCCAATACTGAACCGACTTTGTACCAAAACTGCACGATTTAAAAAAAGAAAAAAAAATCTTTAAAGGTGGCTGATCTTGGTGATGGAGCGTTCCTGGGTCTGTGTTTGTGATTGGTTGGGAGGTTTCATATGTCTTTAACCACTGCCTTCAATGTGTTTCATAGGATTTTGTGTGATGGACCAACCCAAAGTAGCACATACTTCTTAAGTAGAAAGGAAAAGAAGCATTGTTGTACAACTTAAATATTTCACATTTCCAGTCTCCTTTACACTGAAATACCTAAATAAAAAAATCTATGTGAGCAACAGTCGGTTTACAAATATCACGGTTATTGACAGGCACTGCTCAGCAGACCTAGATTTTATGACCGTGAGATGCTGGCCATTGTACCTTCCCTGTGAGTTTACCTTTGTCATGGTAGGTGTATACGTTCCACCCGGTGCTAACGCCATACAGGTCGTAGCCATGAACAACCTCCCAGAGGCAGTATACGTGATAGCAAGGGATTTTAACCATGCTGTAAAAGTAATGCTCCCTAAATTCCACCAGCACCTCAAATGTGCCACCAGGGGAGCTAAGACCCTGGATAAAGCCTCCTCCAACATCAAGCAAGGATACAGGGGCACTCAGCTGGTCTGTTTGGGCTCCTCTGATCACACTTCACTGCTTATTATTCTGGCATACAAATCATTGAAGAAGAGAGCACCCCCAAAATACGGGTGGTGAAATCTTGGCCTGAGGGCGCCACTCAGCAGCTGCAGGACGGTCTAGCAACCATGGACTGGGACATTTTCCAAAACCGTGACTGTCACGTCCGGGTGTTTTCCAACCAGAAGGCCAGGATGAACAGGGAAGTCAAGGAACTTCAGAGGGAGAGAAATGGCGCTTTCAGGCCCAGAGACGGGGACCGGTACAGCTGCGCCCGAGCCCCTCAGAAGAGAGGCATCAGACGGGCCAAAGCGAACTACAAGCAACTAGGATGTTATTTTTCCCTAACATCCCTTTTGTTTCTGTGTTTCTACTACATTTATTTACTTACTTTTTTTTTTATTTTCACTGCCTTTGGGAGTCGCTATTATTTAAATTTTGTCGTGCTTTCTGGCAAAGTGACAATAAAAGAATTCTGATTCTAAAAGTAAGAAATGGTTTAGATGGAGGTGTATGCAGAAGCTGGACTGGCCCAGTCAATTAACCTGACTCCGCCAGATGTATTTGCTCCGCATATCCATCTGGAAACCTTCCGTTGAAGTAACTTTGGGAAGGGGCGAAAATACTGGTTAGCTGATTGGCCTATGTTGGTGATAGACGGGCCAAATGAACCAATCAGATTCGTCGTCACTCTGTTACGAGCGACGACGAAAACACAACCACAAGCCAAGCTACTTTTGCTGCTGCAGGTAAAGGCTCGTTAGATCAGCAAATAAATACTCTGTAATTCTGATAAAACTTGCTCGATAGCCACGCTAACGCTAGTTTTATCGGCTGAAGCCGCCATGTTGTTTAGACTGAACTGACGCGCTTCCCGTTGCGTCACACCTCAACCCGCTTTAAAGCCAACGCTGATTGGACGTTCGTTTGGTGAACGGCTCCAAATTTTCTTTAACGGAGAGTAGCCAGACTGATCTGCGAGTGAAACCTTGAAAGCTCGCGAGATCAGGATGGTCTCACGAGGCTACCAGTCAATAACCCTGACGTGAATTTCAGTCCCTGGTTAAAAAAAAAAATAATTGAACCGGCATAATTTTCATTCCCTTTCATAATTATGCGTTGCTCTGTCTGAAAGAAAATCCTAATAAAAATGAAGCTTTTGGCTGTAATGTGACGAAATGCGTAAAACTTTTAGGGGTCTGAATACCTTTGGGAGCCCCACAGGAACTAATTACACTACAAAAACGGATCTAAAAATAAGCAAAATGTTCTTAAACATAGTGTTTTTGTCCTTGATTTGAGCAGGTAAATAAGATCATCTGCCAATGGAATGAGTATTTTGACCCCTAAATTAAGATAATTTGACATTTAGCACTTGAAATAAGATGATGGAGATGAATTGTTCCTATTTTAAGTGCAAAAATCGTATTCTGTTGGCAGATCATTTTATATACCTGCTCAAATCAAGGACAGATACATAAATTTTAAGAAAATCTTACTTATTTTTAGTTCCGTTTTTGCAGTGTAATAGTAAAATTATTTATCTGCATCCAGACCACATTTCAGACAATAAAAGGCACCCTACTGTTTGAATGAATGAATGAATGTTTGACTGCAAGCCATGCAGGTAACTCACCGAGTGCAAAATCCGAAGAGCCTGGATCTCTGCCTGTACGTTTCCCAGCTGCCTGTAGAGGAGTGTGCTCTGGTAGAGAGCGCATGCACAGCGAGGATCTGTCTCCAGAGCCCTTCTGAAACACTGCAGCGCCATCTGAGGGCGGTTCTAGAGACGAGTGCAAAAAAAAAAAAAACACAAACGCTCAGGGCATTCAAACAACCTCGCATTCTCCTTGTTCTGTTTAATCAATGGTTTGTATGCGTGGTTCTGTGTACCATATGGGCGAGGCAGGAACCCGAGAGGAGGTGTGTGTATGCTATGAGAGCTCTGGGAGCAGGCAGAGCAGCAGCAGCCTGCAGAGCAGAAAGTGTGTTCCAACCTTCGTTCAGCCTTTCCGCACCTTTTTAAGCACACAAGAAGGAGCAAAGCACCGGCATTGTTAGTCTAGAGTCATTAACAGCTGCTAAAGCTTTGGAAAAACACTGTGTATATACATATTTCTTAAAGTAATATAATCTCACTTTGGATATATGTATACTTCAGGTTTTAACTGAGAGCAAAGTAAAACCGAAGTCCACGCCCTTGTTTGTGTGCACGAACCAGGCGATTAACGCTGATTCTGGTTCTAACAGGACGGGAGAACAACGCCAGCCGTCTCAAATAACTGAAAGAGTTGGGTTATTAAGAGCTACAAAGTTTGAAGATTTTCAAACCATCACAAAGAAAAGTTTTTTTTGGGGTTCTGTATATTTTTTATTAAGTATTTATCACCTTGTTATAAAAGATAATGCGACCTCAAGCTTCGCCCGGTTCAATTATCTTCATATAACAACATTATGAGCTTGATAATAGCTTCATAGTCCAAATATCTTGAGATGACATCATTTTGAAGCTCATTTTGTTGTTTAATTTGGTCGTTATCTTGAGGTCAGATCCCACTCATTTTTATCATGGATACCGTTTCATTACATCATTATATGAGCCCCAGCTTTTTGTAGCAATTACTGTTCAATTGTCCCACAATCTCAAGATAAAGACATTTCAAGCTTGTTTTGGTCACAAAGAAGAGTTTCATAAAGTTGTTGCGTCAAAATCTAATATTTAGGGTTTCTTTTGATTGGGTACTACACATTTTTCATGTGAAAATTACAAACCTTTACAGACTCAAATCTGAACAGTTTGAGGCCGTTTATAGCAGGAAGTTTTAACAGATAAAATTACAAAAGTTCCTCATGAAATTATGGCAGAAGCTTTAAATAAGGAACAGACGGACAGATGGATGGCTGAGCAGTCAGATGGTGAGATGGATGGAGAGGCAAAGGCTGACCAATAGATGGCAGACGGAACGGATGGATAAACGGTCAGATGGACGACAGATAAAGGACAAAAGGACAGACTGTTGATAGATTGAGAGCTAATGGACAAATGATTGAAAAAATGTTGGCCGAATGACCACTGGATATTTTTTATCAAGCTTGTGCTGCCATAGTAACTGTTTTACCTATTTAACTGGATGCATCATTGTGAAACTCTTCAGGTAGCAGCTAATTATATTTATTACTGCAACCCCTCCAAAAAAAAAAAAAAAAAAACATGAAATCTCAACCACAATCAATTCATCTGAGTTAGAAGCGATTGCTTCACCACAGCCGAGTTAACAGCTGAATTATTTGCTTGGTATGTCGTCATGTTCTGCAGAGGTGTGTGTTAAACCAGGGGAACATCTAAACCATGCAGGGCACTGGCTCTTGAGGACTGTTGTTGGGCACCCCTGCATTTCTATACTATTATATTTTTTTTACCATAACCCCTGGTATTACTTTTAAAAATATATATTTTAGTATCCTTGTCAGCTCATCAAAATGCATCACAGCAGGAACAGCAGTTCTCAACTTCATCATCAGCAAAAAAATATCCAGAATTTTTTGAAAAATTGAAAGATTTTTATGTTCTGTCAAACAAAATCTGGAACAAGGTCATGAAACATCATTTATCTAATTTAACCTTCTCTAGATTTTCTTTTTCATAGGTTTTTTTAAAGCTTTCCTTACCCTTAGTAAAATCCAAATGAATTTAACGACACACATTTTAAGGCTAAATATGGTGACAAATGGCCCGTCTGCTAGTGTGTTGAGAGTGTGTAGCAGTTGGCATTCAGACACAAAGAAACCACATTGACCGTGCCAACTCTCTTCTACACAAATGAGCTCCAGATTCATGAAATGGTGCCAACAAAGTAGACAACAAGATCTGAGAATGATCTTTTATACGGCCATTTACTTTGGGAAAACACTGCAGCAGGTTTCTTAATATGATAAAAGAAAGGGGGGTGGGGCTCACTGTGTTCTCATTGGCATCATGCTGGCAGGAAATCTCTGGAGCCTACAAACCACATTCATGCCAGAAAAAAAACTCCCTAAAGACTAAAGATGTCTCTTACAGCACAATAACAACCTTTCTCCAGTCCAGTAAACATTCAGGAATCATTGAAGTTTTCAGGCATTAAAATTTCCCCCTCTCAACCGGACAGAGCGTGCCCTAAAAAAAAAACGACGCACAGCGGGTCCAGGCTTGAAGCTCACAAAGCTTCTTGGATCCTTTGAAAATGTTTAATGTCGTGGTAGATCAGTGCTTGTTGATTTGACTAAATGTATCCAGAACAATTAATTTGTTAAACCGCATGGATTAAACAAGAGGGAGACAGATGATAACATGACTTTTACTTTAATACATCAATCTGGGGCTGAAAACTGAAAACAACCCTTGGTTATTTGTGTGAGGTCTTTAGCTTTAAAGCATCTCATTCAGTGACGGGTTCAGATTAGCAGTTCAGCTTCCTTGTTTTTCTCTTACAGCTCAAGGAACAACAACAGGGATGCAAAATAAAAACAATATTTTTTATTCGCTTTTGCTTCGCTACTAACCATTAACTGTTATGAAGTTCACTTGAGTTCCTAATAAAAGACAACGGTTATCAATTATCTACAAGAAACCCCATTTGGTGGTTTTGGGACTCCAGACAGAAAAAGCAGGTGAAATGGTGGATAAATGAAATGCGCATGTCAGAGAGTGCAGAGCTAAAATCCCAATGCTACGCTAAAGGTTTAATAAATGTTGAGGTTCAGTCACAACAGACTGAAATCAGCATTTTAAAACTCGACCAGTATAAATGTTGCTGACCTTGGACAATCGCAGTGCAGATCTTCAGCAGTTCAGCAAGCCTCCTAGGGTCCAGAACCAGTCTGGGACTATTTGGGATCTTTTCCTTTGCTTCGGTTCTGCAATCATCCCAAACCGCTCCACCCTGTCCCTCTAACAGAGACATCTCCTCCTGCATCGAGGAAAAGGAGAGCACTGTAGGTTCCTCTGTTGACGACACAGTAATAACAACCAAAACAACGACAAAACAGAACAGAGCTTGGCGAAACAAATGATGGACCAGGATGAGCTTTCTGGAGACTCTTGAAGCAACAGATTTCTGGTGACCAGAAGGACTGCAGCTTTTCAGATAGACTCAAGGAAGTTCTGCAAAAACGCTCAAAGACTCACAACAAGAAAGCAGAAAACCGTCCCTGGCTACAGGTCTGCAAATTAAAATCACAAACAGGGGTTTTCTCCACTGTTGGGAAGTAAATTATGTCTGACTCATCTGGTCTGCTATATTCTCCTAAATAAGTGTTTGAGAAACCGTTTAGAAAAATAGTTAATAATGCTGCTTATGCATCTGCTTGTTCATGTCCTCTTTACTCCCCCAGTGTTAAATATTGTTGCTTAGACGATGTTGCCACCTGGATGACTAATTCTCATAAATCCACAAATAATGCGCTGGCGCCAGCCTCAGTCCAGACCTTGCTGGTGCACCTTTGCTTACCAAACTTTTTCCTTCCACTTAACCTTCTGTGAATATGGTTGAATACGGTCATCTGTGAACAGCCAGCTTCTTCTGCAATGACCTTTTGTGGTTTACCCAGCTAGTAAAGAGTGTCGATGACCGTCGTCTGGACATCTGTCCAGTCAGCAGTCATTCCCCATGATTGTGTCAACTACTGACCCAGACTCAGAGACCATACAGAGGCTCAGGAAACCTTTGCAGCTGGTTTGAGTTAATTCGTTGATTAGGATGTGACACCACGAGTTTCCAATATTCAAAGTTTCAACAATATTCCAATGTTCTTAGACACTGAATTTTGGGTATTCATGCTCTATTAGCCCTGATTGCCAAAACTACACAAAATAAAGACTTGAAATATTTCACTCTGTTTAATGAAGAAGTTTTTCACGAATGACAACATTCTATATTTTTCGAGATGTACCTGTGTATGATGGAATAATACAATAATGCAAACAGACCACCACTTAAAATCTTCAGGAACAAAAATTTGTTATCTCAAGACTGAACAGTTGAATGTAGCTTGTGGAACAAATGCAACACATCCACGAAAGAGCAAGGTACGAGATCTAGCAGCAGGGCCTAAATTCATGCTACATTACAAAAATAGCACTAAATTTAATTTTCTGCAGTGGATGTGGGAGATTATAATAATTGACTATAACTTGAATAAAAACTTTGAGCCCATCATCTCTCAATACACAAAGCATAATCCTTTAAAACAAATTAAAAACCCACCTGAAATTCTTTAATAGGGTTCAGGCAGCTCTTGGCCAGCCATATTCCCCACTGCAAACAGAGAAGGCTCAGGACGTGGCGATGCAACGCTGTGCCGGCCACTGATTTAAGAGCAGCTCTCCAAAGCACAGACGGGTCAGAGGTACCACGATCCTCTCCTGCTAACTCTAGCACTACCAGCAACAAAGGCAAACAGTGGGGGAGTCGATAAAACAAGTTAATAAAGTAAGATTTCAATTATGTAGCCGGTGACATAAACAATAAAGTAAAGGTTCCCATTGGTTTCAGACAGAAACCCACCTCTATGAGCAGCCTGTGTGAGGAGCAGCTCGGCCTCCTCAAACTGCGACAGAGCAGTGAGGCACACACAGGCGTTGTAAACTACCGAAAGCTCCAGCTGTGCATGATCCGAATGAGGAGGGATGCCTGGGAGAAACAAACACCGGCAAAGAAATGCATGAGATAAAAGTTATAGATGAGAGCTTCTTGCAGAATGAAAACCCTGAGTAAAAGTACCACACACTCCAAGTGCACTGACTACAAGTTTACCTGAGTATGTAAAAATGTATATACTTAGTCTGATTGTTCTACACCTTGGTAATACATCAGAAAAAAACAACAGACATTGCAGGGATTTTATTATTTTGCTGTTTCTACACAGCAACCTAGGGGTTTCTCAACATTTTTTTATTTTACAAATGCTATACTTTTCCAGACTCAAAGCTATAGATTGTCTCTGAAGTTTATATAATATTCTGGACATTTAAGTGCTAAACATTCACCTTAAGTTAGAAGTCTTGTGTTTTGGAGTAGAATATTGTGCATTTTGATCACCTCTATTTTAAAATCTTAAACCCTTATATTTGCCAAATAAGTAATTAAGTAAACCACAACGTTTGCATTGTTTGAGCACAATTTATGAATTTTGGTGTAATTATTTCATTTGTTTAAAATTTAAAAAAGAGCAATTTCAGTGTTTGGCATTTTAACCAGATGCAGTTTATAGAACACAGTTTGTTTGTTTTATTATTATTTTATTATTATTATTATTATTAACTCTGTTTTACCCTCTTTTAAGCTTTGTTGAACCTGAATTGGGAATTATATCACAATATATTTCTCAATTTCAGTCGATACCAAATAATTTTAAAATGATAAATAATATAAACAAATTATAAACAAAATAAAAGCCTCAGAAAGCCTTCCAAGAATGCATGTACAAACTTAGGACAATTATTTTTGCCATGTTTATAAAAATCCTCCAATATATTTTTCAGAAATATTTGCGTTAAACACATGAAATCACATAAAACCCAGATTGTCAGTCAGTGACAAGTGCTGTAATCATAGACTGTAATGTGTATTTAAATATCGGATATTTGATATCACCTTTATTGAATAAAGTTATATTACCAAATATATTGATATTAAATTATTGCCCAACTCTTGAGTGGGATAAAGAAGAAGATGGTGGATCACCTTGTATTTTTCTGAGAAGTTTGTGAAAGTCAGAAGAACATCGTCTGTGGCTGAACAGGTTGTTGTGATCTCGGTTCAGCTCATCATTCTGCTGCTGAAACAGTCCAAACACATCCAGCAGACATTATGAGGAATTATCTAAGCTTTCCTCCTGCACACGAAGCAGGAGGGTTTGCTTATAATGCCACCTTGTATTCTGAGTCCACCACAACTTAGATGCAATAAAAATGTAGACTTTAGTGAACTTAACGTGCATGTAGCAGCTAAAATGAACAGATAACAAGGACGCTATGTTGGCTAGCGGTACTTACCTTACAATTAAAAGCCAGCTCGTTATTTTCCTGAGTCCATTTAGCCAACAAACTCATCATTTTATCAGAAAGTGCATCACTGTTTATGTTGGAGAAAAGATAGTTGCGCTTGTTTATGTTTGTTTAACTTTCCCTCGTTCTCAACCGGAAACTCCTCTACCGGAAACACTTCTTCTTCTTCTTCTGGCACAACCTTCAGATGTGCATTACTGCCCCCTCCGCCATGGAGTGTGGCGCACAGAGCTAAACGCAGTTTTTTCAACTTTAGTCAAACAGAAATGTACGAACAAACATGACAATTAACAATTGTGAAAATATACAATGGACAAAACAGAGGCATACTGAGGTATATAAACACTAAACTTATACACAATTAAATTAAGAGAACAAAACAAAAATTAAAAGCATTTGATGAAAAAAATAAAAAAAACTATCGCTCTCTCTCTCTCTTTATATATATATATATATATATATATATATATATATATATATATATATATATATATATATATATATATATATATATATATATATATGTGTGTGTGTGTGTGTGTGTGTGTGTGTGTGTGTGTGTGTGTAGAAGTAGAAGAAGATGGCTGAATGGATGTCTTCAAGAAAAACAAGAAAGCTTAATCTTTGGATTCAGTTTTATTTAACTTTCTAATACTGTGACATTGACAGCTGAATTGGGAATAATCCGGCAGTGTTGTGCTAATGTTAAAACAATCTTATGCTCAGTTGCTTTCTTTATGTTTGTCTCCCTAACTTTTATTTCGCATCCTTTCCTTTCAGGTTTTATCACATGCCGTCGATGCTGGTTGGTGCTGTCTGTGGCCCAGTAGATTAAACAAGAAATCAACTAACAACCTTAATTTTCTCAGGAACAAGAACTTTTTACCATTTCCACCTGTAAGCTTGTTTTTTTTTTTTTAAGTGTAAGGTCTATGCATAGCTGTGCGGTTCTGCTGCCACCTGTGGACACGTCTGTAAAGGACACAAACAGTTCTGCTAACTGTCCAGTAGGTGGCGCTGTGAGGACGCCATGCTCAGCTGCTCTTCCAGAAACGTCAATCAATCCATCTCTTTCAGCCCTCAAACTGTTAAGAGCTGCTGTTTGCTTACAACCCTGTGCCTCCAAAAATAAACCCAAACAATTTAAGGGTTTGATCAAATTTAGTTTTATTCGGGAAGATATATTCCCACCCACATAATGCATCCTCAATCACATGCAGGAATCAGAGTGCACACACGTCCAGCTCCTAACTCCATTATGGCTGAGTCATACCCGCGGCTGCTGGGACAGCCGCTTTTCTACGTGCGTCTGCCCAAGGTGACTCCTGTCCTCTCACCAGGATGCATCCTTCTTGGCTTGTTCTCTGTGTTGTCATCCCTGGCTGCCTCAGTGCACCAGCCTGGTCCCTAACAGCTGAATTTGTTGCTTTTCTTCACCACTGTCTGTGCATCCCTGTCTCAAATCACTGAACAGCCTGAATACATGGACGGGTTCTACTCACAGCTACTATGACCCTCAGCAATGTATTTATTGCAAGCTAACTGGGTTAATACTGCAGAACTGCCTCTAACTAAAATTACACAGGCAAGACCTTTTGGTTATGTCTCTACCAGCTTTTGCCCTCAGCTGACATTTTTACCCGTTCTTCTTTGCAAATTGGCACAAGCACAGTCAGGTTAAATGGAAAGTGTCTTAGATATAAATTTTTTCAGATTCAGGTTCTGACGTTATCTGGTTCATTCCAACACACACACACACACACACAAACTTCAGTGAAACTGCTGGAAAGCGAACCTCCACAGCAGTTTCAACTCTTTTACAGTCTCTACGGGTTCTCATTCGGGATTGCTTGTATTTAGTTCCAAAAAAAAGTAAAAAACAAAGCAACTGGACTTGTTTTCCGTAGTTGAAGACGTTTCGCTTCCTCTCCAGGAAGCTTTCTTAATTCAAAAAGTCTGGAGTAATGTGGAGTAACAAGCTAACATTACACAAGTAATGTGTAGTATTAAACAAGTAACATTACGGGAAACAAGTCCAGTTGCTTTGTTGCTTTGTTTTTTTTTTTTTTTACCTTTTTTTTGGAATGACCATGACCTGGATGACTGAGAAAATTCACCAGCAACTTGTATTTAGTTACACCCATCTTGCCAGCCTCTCTGTTAGGCTTCTCTCTGTCTGCTGAATAAAAGCATCCCCACAGCAATATGCTGCCATTACCATACTCACCATGCTTTCTTCCAGAAATCTGTTTGTTTTCCCCTTGCCACTCTTCCATAATGACCAGATTTGTGAACTGAACTGTTCGAGGCATGAATCCAGTCACATGCCACTATGACGTCCTAATACATCATTTCTGAATCCAGCCGACTCGGTTTAGTTCCTTTATTTATAAAAGACGGAGCCCCTGGAGAGAGACACGTCTCGTATGACCTTCAGCCACCTGAACATGTGAGTTGTTGGGGAAAGCAGATCAGGACTGTGTGATGCAATTATTATTTCACAGAATTTAAAGAAAACAGGTGGAAGGCATAAAATGTTTATATGTCCTATGCTGTCCAGACAGTCAGTGCTAAAACACACACACACACACACACACACACACACACACACACACACACACAGAGGAGGATGGTTGATGAGAAGAAATCTTAGATCTCAACAGATCAGTGCATTTACAATTCTCAGGACTCTGTCGAGGTGTGCTGTGTAAACTCGCTCACCCCCAGTTAATCGATAGTTGCTGTACATGCTCTTCAGGGTGAGCTCTGTCCTCAGAGCAGGCAGCTCTTCACATCAGCAGCTCCCATTTTGGGAGAATGCTGCGTCATTGTAGCACGAGGCCCACCCTGACATATGTACTGTAGAGGGGCTGCTAATTCTGCTGCTGATCATAGCCTACAGAGGTTTGCATGGCCGGAAAACGAGGCAGAGACGTGCAGAAATATACTAGCAATCATTAGGTCGTAGGAACATATTTTTAAGATAAGTTGGAAATGTAACTCTTGCTTGTATCAGTGTAGCGTGTGCAGAAAATGCCTTGCTAAAGTGTTCAGATACATTGCACTTTTTCACATTTTGCCACATAAGAAAGAGGAAATTCAGGGGATGTTTTGTGACGCATATAACATCTTCCCTGACGGCTTTTAAATCACTTCTTAAACCCATCTCTTCTCCTTGGCTTTTGGCACAATCTGGAACGTAATTTTTGGTTCAAATTAAGATTATTTTAATTGGTTTTTATGTGTTCATTTTATGTGTTTATTGTCTTTTTTATTATCCTTTGTGACTTGCTGTTATGTTTTATTGACTGTAACCGTTCAGCACTTTGGTGTTGTTTAAAGTGCTTTATAAATAACCTTGGCTTGGTTTGGTTTTCTACAGTCCAAGCAGGAGTTGAAGTAAGCGTGTGGTGTCCAGGTCAGACAGGTCCAAACTTTAACTCTTTGCCTCCGTGCAAAAGATAGAAGCCACTGAGTCAAAACCTAAAATCCCCCTCGGCACACCATCCCCTTCACCAATATGAAGCATGGTGGTGGTAGCATCATGCTGTGGGGATGCTTTGCTTTAGCAAAGAAGCTGGTAAGGATTAATAGGAAAATAGATGGAGCTTAATGCAGGACGATCTGCTAGAGGCTGCAAAACAACTGAGACCAGGGCGGAGTTTCACCTTCTACGAGGACAGCCCTAAACAGGCAGAGCTACAATGGAATGATTTAAACCCAAGTATTTTGAAATGGTCCAGAAGTCCAGCACTAAACCCAATATTTCACTTGATTTTAAAAACAAAAGTCCACAGAAGCTGTGCGTCCATGAGGTTTAGCTGTTTTGCAAAGAGCAAACATTTCCGTCTCCAGCTGTGCAAAGCTGTTGGACACATATCCCCTCGAAGACCTGAATGCATGTGGGATTACAGCAAAAGGCTGTTTACCAAGGTGTTGACTCAGCATGCTGCAACACAACATGCCAGGTCACTCTTGAAAAGGAGATTTTTAATCTTAATGTATAAATAAAGATTACGTACATACACACAATGCCCCTTATTTCAAATTTGTAATCGTGAAAGGAGTTGAAAACCATGAATAATGTTCCTTCTACTTCCCAGCAGTGTGCAACTTAGTGTTGATGTATCACCTAAAATCCAAATAACACACAAAGATGTTTGTGGTTTATACAGTAACAAAATAAAAGTTGATGAGATGTGAATAATTTACATTTACATCCTGCAGACTGCAAAGCCTCATTTTTTTTATCCTGCGGGCGGGATGAGCCAAGCTGCCAACCAAATAAAAAAACAACCACGGCGTATAAACATCCCTCATCCCTGATGCCCATCCATCTATTGTCTATGCCCACAGGGGTTGCAGTCACTGGGCCAGAGCTCACCTGTCCAGGTACACCCTGGACACGGACCACCAGTCCACTACAGGGCAACATACACAGCAGACAAAAAAAGTTAACCTAAGCGACACACGCACAGGGAGAACATGCAAACTCCATGCAGAAGGACCCCAGGACAGGACTTGAACCGACGACCATCTTGCTGTGGCTACCAACTGCACCATCGTCCAGCTCTCAGTTCCTAATATGTTTGCAAACGTGAATTTTTGAAATCTTATCATTGGGATGTCAGGAGTAAATCTTATTTGCAGGCTGTGTTTGATCCCCCCCCCCCCCCCCCCCCCCCGATAACTGCATTATGGTGTTACTGGATAATTGTGTAAATAAGCATATTGTGAGCATCGAGAGCCAAATTCCTCCTATGTGTGCACACGTATCCGGCAAATAAAGCTGACTCATGATTATGATTATTTTGGGGCGCCAAGAAAATGGGACACAAGCAGTGAAAAAGACAGAGGAGGGGGAAATTGGAAAAGAAAGGAGTTGAATTTTGCAGAGGAGTGATGAATGGGTTAGGCTCTGAGGAGGACAGTTTTCAGATTTTCTTTTAATTGTAAAAGGTTCTAAAAGATTTCCTTCTTTATTTCTCAATTTTACACTTCTTTGTGCTGTTCTATAAAAATCCTGATAAAATACATCGAGCTTGTGTGGTTGTAATGGGGGGAAAAAAGGCAAAAGCCTGAAGGGATGGGGATAGTTTTGCAAGCCGCTGCAGGAGTGGAAGTTGTCAATGGTCCAGCAGCAGCTGAGGTGATCCCCAGGAGGGATGATCTGCAAACTCACTGCAGCAGCAAGCGACGAAAAAAAAAAAAAAAAAAACATCAGCAGAACACACTGAACCTTCTCAGTTCACTGTCAAAATTGTTTTTTTTTCTCACATCTTTAAAATCCGCACATCAGTGTTTGAAGGCTTGTATGTTCATAACGTCATCTGCTAAATCATGTCTGTATTGTAACACAGAGGGGCAGGTGGGTCCTTTCTAAGATGCATGTTGCAGGATGTAAAGTTATTATCAAGCTTTGAAGTTTCAGCATCTCAGGTGCTCATCGTGAACAGGGTTGCGCGTAGGCTACTTCTGCGCAGCCGGTAGATTTTTTTTTTTTTCAGGGAGAGGAAAAGACGTCTCTCTCTCTCTAAAAAAAAAGACAGCGTGCTTGCGCTGACTGGCGTCTTTTCCCCTGCCTCCTATAAAAGCGCAGAGCTCTCCCTCCTTTGCAGTCAGTTCTCCTCCGGCCCGGCAAACATGAGTTACACGGTGGACCACCACTACATGGGCCCGAGCTCGTACCGCAAGGCTCGGACCGCATCCGCGTCCTCCAGCGGCTTCCACTCCCAGCAGCGCCGGCGTCCCGCCTACAGCCAGCCGTCCTCCATCGAAAGCCTGGAGACCTTCAACGGCGACATGACGCGCAGGAGCGAGAAGGAGATCCTGCAGGCTCTCAACGACCGATTCGCCGGCTACATCGACAAGGTGCGCAACCTGGAGATGCACAACCGCAACCTGGAGGCGGAAGCGGCGGCGCTGCGCCAGAGCCAGGCCGGGCGCATCTCCGTCGGGGAGCACTACGAGCGGGAGCTGAACGACCTCAGGGATCTCCTGCAGCAGCTGACCGGGGAGAAGACCCGCGCCGCCCTGGAGCACGAACACCTGGAGGAAGACATCCAGCAGCTGCAGGTCAGGCTGGAGGACGAGGCGCGCAACCGGGAGGAGCTGGAGGCTGCCGCCCGCGCCATGAAGAAGTACGTGGAGGAGTGCCGGCTGACGCGGCAGGAGCTGGACAAGAAGCTCCGCGCCCTGGAGGAGGAGGCGGCTTTCCTCAAGAAGAACCACGAGGAGGAGGTGGCGGAGCTCCTGGCGCAGATTCAGGGCGCACAGGTGAGCTTCGACCTGAGGGACACGCTCAAGGCGGACGTCACCAGCGCGCTGCGAGAGATCCGCTCCCAGCTGGACAGCCACGCGTCAAACAGCGCGGTGCAAGCAGAGGAGTGGTTCAAAGGTGATGCCGATCAGAGGGGAAAGTTGGTTAAAATTAATTCTGCTAAGTTTCTCTGCTCGATTCACTTTCACATACATTAACTTTGCATTGCTTAATAGCTACCGCTGACCTTTCTGGTTGGGACCCTTTTTGTAAGAAAACTAAAATATTATCGCACATCATTAGGATTTAAATGAAATGAAATGCGCTGCGGTTCCTTCAGTGGCTGCACCAACGCCGCATTATGATAGTTTTCTGTGAAAGCAAGGGCAGCTCTGCAGGTGTGAGGCAGCACACAGAGAGGAGACTAATTTGCACTCTGGCTGCATGCCTTTTTTATGCTGACGATGGATACAAAAAAGAAAACTCCTTTCCAAGGACATTGTGCATTGCATAGGAGGCAGCAGGACAAATTAACACCATGGTTTCTGCTTTTTTCCCCTAATTTGTGTGCTTTCTGCCACATGCAGATATGATAGATTGGCTTATTTTCCCCAGTGGGGGAAAAAAATTAAATACACACAGCGCCTATGACCTTTATGTTTTATTAGGGCTACAAATCTAACAACTACTCCAAAGAAATTGTGTTGCCCATATTCATGCTGATCTGAATATGTAAAAAAAAAAAAAAAAAAAAAAAAAAGAGCAAGCTGCGTGACCTCTGAGTCTAGCTGACTGCAGCGGAGGCTCCTTCCTGAGGGGGAGCAAGCTGAGTCAGACTGACTGAAAGATGGACAGTTTCAAGGTTATCCAGGCTCCCAGTGGAGAAGGAATGAACTGCCGAAACAGTCTCAAGATAAAAATAAATAAATAAATCTAATATCTGATATGCATGCAGATCAGTAATATGAAATTAAAGGGGCATCTGAATGTTAAGAATGTATGTTTTCCTTCGTATCCCCCGCAGTGCGCATGGAGCGCCTGTCCAACGCAGCTAGATCCAACCAGGATGCGATCCGTGGGAGCCAGGAGGAGATCGCGGAGTACCGCCGTCAGCTCCAGAGCCGCACCATCGAGCTGGAGACCCTCCGAGGAACCAAGGAGTCGCTGGAGAGGCAGCGGATGGAGAGCGAAGACAGACACCAGGATGATATCAACTCGCTCCAGGCAGGACCACCAGCAGAAATATGCACTCTCCCCCCCCCCATACACACATAAGCTCCCCATATCCTCTGATCGCTGAGCTGGAAGGTTCTGTGCTTTAATTTTGCAGGAGACCATCAATCATCTGGACAATGAGCTGAAAACAACCAAATGGGAGATGGCGAGCCAGCTGAGGGACTACCAGGAGCTCCTCAATGTGAAGATGGCTCTGGATATTGAGATTGCTGCTTACAGGTTTGTCAGGGTCAAAGTGTGCACATTTTTTAAATTTAATCATACAAAAATATATATATTTTAAATATTTTCACCATCTGTGGGGTTTGAAACAGGAAGCTGCTGGAGGGAGAGGAGAACCGTTTTGTGTGTGGTGGCACTCCGTACACCTACCTGGAGAGCAGGATCTCAGGCCACGTCAAGGTAAAGAGCGAGGAGATCTCCGATACGGTGATCGTGGAGGAGCAGACGGATGAGACGCAGGTGACGGAGGTGACGGAAGAGGCAGATGAGGAGGAGGAGGAGGAGGAAAAGAAAGAAGACGAAGAGGAGGAGGATGAAAAAGAAGGCGAGGAAACCAAAGAGGAGGAGGAGGAAGGTGAAGAGGGAGAGGAGGAAGAAGAGAAGGAGGAAGAAGGAAAGGAAGAAGAGGAGGTGAAGGGTGAGGAAGAAAAGGATGAGGAGGCGAAAGAAGAGAAAGAAGAAGAGGGTGAAGAAGAGAAAGCTAAATCTCCTGCTGTTAAATCACCTGAATCCAAATCACCTCAGAAATCTCCAGAATCCAAATCTCCAGAACCCAAATCTCCAGAATCCAAATCACCAGCAGCCAAGTCCCCCATGCCCAAGTCTCCTGCCAAGTCCCCTGCAGGAGACGAATCCAAATCCCCTCCTAGTAAATCCCCCGAACCCAAATCCCCTGCTCCCAAGACCCCCGAACCAAAATCTCCAGAAAAGGAGGCCGCTAAGCCGGTTGCTGCCAAAGACACCCCAAAGGAGGAGAAGAAGGAGAAGCCCCAGCCAGCCAAAGAGGAGCAGAAGGAGAAAGAGCAGCCTGCGAAGGAGGAGAAGAAGCAGGAGCCCAAGGAGAAAGAGCCAGAGAAGGCGGACAAACCCGATGCGAAGAAGGACGAGAAAGCCAAGGTAGAAACACCGAAACCCGAGACTCCCATCAAGACCGCTGAGGACAAACCTGCTCCAAAGCCCGAGCCCAAAGAGAGCGCTCCTCCTGCCAAAGAGGAGAAGCCCTCCGCTCCCAAACCGGAGAAACCAGAGCCTGAGGCGAAGCCTGAGAAAACTGAGAGCAAGGAGGAGAAGAGGCCTGACGAAAAGCCAGAGAAGACGGAAAGCAAGAAGGAGGAGAAGAAGCCTGACGAAAAGCCAGCGCCTAAGGTAGAAGCAGAGAAGACTGAAAGCAAGAAGGAGGAGAAGAAGCCAGAGGAGAAGAGTAAAGAGGAGAGTAAAGAGAAGAGTAAAGACGAAGCAAAGGCAGACAAACCTGAAAAGTCCTCCAGCACGGAGGAGAAGGAAACCAAGGAGGAGAAGGCCAAGAAGTAAGACTCAGCGCCGCGTTTCTACCTGTGGAGGAGAAGGAGATGCCAAAGAACGGAGTAGGAGGGAGGGAGGGAGGAGAAGGGTGGAGAGCAGGAGGAAGGAGCTGGGCGTCTACCAGCTGATAGGCAGGTAACAGTATGAAAGCAATATTGATTTCTGTAGCAAATAACCCCACTGCTCCCCAAGAATGGCCATTACCCCCCCCCCCCCCCCCCCACCCCTGAAGCTTCTGATGTATGACTGAACGCAGAACGCTCTAAACTCCTCATCTGAATGTGACACCTGCCCTTATACCGGATAATAAGTGCATTTAAACTGAATCCTGACGGGGCCGGCAGGACCCCGCTGTGCCCACACGCGCCTTCCCAGGGCAACAGATGTCAAAACTATGTCAAGCAGATGATTGTGAGCAACATTGAATATATATATATATATATATACATATATGTATGTATCACGTTTATTAAAGGAGGCAGAAATCTCTATATTGTATTTACAGATTATTAAGTCAAGGAAGACTTGAATTTTGCTCGTTTTGTGCACCTTAATGCTGCTTCTCCAGACAGGTGAACGGTGGCGTCTCACTCTTCCGGTCTGCAAATGCTAGGACAATGATGACTGTGCTATGTATAAACTGCTGAGGATATGCAATATGAAAACGTAAATAAACAAGGAAAAAAAAATACACAAATTTGTGCAGCATCGTTTTTCTTGTTCTGTTTTTAATTTAACTCTATGACAATTCAAAAAAAATGTGCAGCATGGCGTCTCTTGGTGGGGATTCATTAAAGGGTCAGGGGTGCTCGTGCGAGAGCGCTAAAAGGTATAGACCCTGGGAGTTTTACTGCACTGCATTGCGGATAAAGAGAGAAGGGGGAGCTGTGCCCGTCCTCGGCAGCCACCGCACCCTTCCTCACATCCAGCGGATCACGCTCGTGTATAAATCAGGAGCCCTGCCTTCACAGGGCATTGACTTTACTCAAAGCAGGGACACACGGAAGCAGCACCTTTATGTTCCGCTGTAGCATTATTGATCCCTTATTACCAGGCCTGGGGGGAGGATATAAAGCCCTGGTGTGTGGAAATATGTAAAAACAGAGGAAAACGTTCCAGCACCGGCTCGTTTCGATCAATAGGGATGAGTGTAATTGATTATGTGTGGCTATGTCGATTAAACGGGAGCCATTCGTCTTTCTTGGAGATTCTCTGCATTAGTGATGCAGAGCATGCAACTTCTTCCAGGGAGGAGAATGCTGCATGAGCAGGGTGTGGCTTCCGCTATATTCCAAAACCCAAACTTGAGTAAAATTGCACCACTGTCCCATTTAGCAAAAATAAATAAATAAATAAATGCATTTGTAGTTTTGATCCTCGCTTAGCCGGATTTCTTTTGCTGACTCTCTGAGGGTCAACTCTCTGGGAGGCTGCTCCTCGTTGCATCAAATGCTTGGCTAAAAGCTGCAGAGCACCGACTCTCAAAAAAAGAGCAAAGGAATTCCTCCTCATCCTCACCCTGCAGCTATCCTTTTCTCCACCTCTCTGTCTCCAGCCCCTCCCCATCAGAGCAGCGTGTTTCTGATGCTCCGCGCGCACTAAAAATAGATCCCGGCTCATCCACAGGACTGGGTCCTCACTGGCATCGTGCCGCCGTCCGTTTAACCCTTCCACGCCCTCACAGCCTGATGTCAGTGAGTGGATGATGGGTCAGGACGTCCTCCGGCTTGCTGCAGAAAAGACAGCAGCGTTCCTGTCTTCGGCCCCCCAAGAACGCACAGATAGAGGCCGGCGCTCGTCTCCACTCAGTGAGGCTGAAGACTACAGAACCAGAAAGAAAGCTGGGTGTCGTTATAGTGTCAGAACCAACTTGGACAGATCACATCAACTGTGTTACTAAATCAGCTTACTATTATCTGCTTACTCTGTGTTCCCAGGAGCAGACATGACCAAGGCGAAGCAGCATTTAGCAGCCATGCTTCTTACAAACGCCCTGAAACCCTGAGATGAGCAGAAAGTGGTGGCTCCTGAAGAAAGGACTGAAAACTTTTCACTGCAGCTCTTGATTAAAATAAATAAATAAATCACACTGTCTCAATCAAGAGTTGGGTTTTGAATTTAAGGCTCAGTTGGAATTTAAAGTAGCATTTTATAATGTGGATAATTTCAAGGACCTTTTAAAAAAGTGATTTTTTTTTAATCATTCATTTAATCTCCTGCCATTAAGGAACAGAATGATTTAAATAGACCTGCCCTCCCTGTGGCTGTGTTTTGTACACTAACTGACCGCATACAAAAGATAATGTACAAAAGTCCACTTTCTGCTGAGAACACTGGAATTTAATTACTTTGACAAATTATTTTGAGATTTTTTAGAAGGTAATGAAAAAAAAACTGTTGCCTCAACGAGGTTTAATGGTAACAGTGACTAGTGTAAAAATCCTCAGCTGTTCTTTAGGCTTTTATTTAAGTATAATTTAATTTAAATGAACTTAAACCACAGACTGTGATTTTATTTGAATGAATATCTAATAGCATTGAACACTTGATGTTATCACAGTGAAAGGTTTGCATAACTGCACCACAGCATCTTGCAAAAGTATGTGAATTCCTTAAACTTTTTGAAACATTACACCACACTAGTTTCTGTAAATCAGCCGATCTTCAGCATGTTCACACCATAGAGAGCAGCTCTCTGTCTATATCTATACTGTTCTTTACTTTTGTCTTAAAAAGTCCACGTTTTAGCACTTAAATACATTGTGTTATGTCATTGGGAGTCTCTAGGAATGTAGAGAAGTGGAATGTTTCTGTTCAGCTGCTGTGTAGATAACTTTATATTGCTTGGGGCATATTTTTTGCTGCTGTTTTCTGTTTTTTGAACAGTTACGTCACAGCATTTGCTGTGGGGCTGCTAAACATGGCCATGGACCTCCGGCTAACTAACTTTGTGAATCCGCCATTTTTATTATTCGCTGCGATTTTGTGGGCCAAGCTCAAGCGTGACGACGCCACGTGGACAAGTGAAAATGTTCCGTTATTGGGTGTGTGAACCCACACAATTCATTACACCGTCCCCTAGCGTACTACAAAAATGGCTGAACGGGGTGGAGCGGAACTACAACCTGGAGGAGGGCCGGGTGTAAAGTGCTTCCTTTGAATTTAAAGAGACGGCACCAAAACAAGCTGCTCTGAGACACACCTCATAACAGGGGTAAAAAGGCGAACGTGGGGGTTAATTAATGAGGAATTCAGACCAAAGCACTGTGGTTCCACTTTATACAGACCACAACCGAATGATTTCAATGTGAAAAAGAACAACTGTAAGGCTTCCTATGTCCCCTTTAAGACATTTTTCTTATTAAAAACACCTTTAGAATGTCCCTCACCCCAGAGCTCACACGCTCAGGTTGCTGATCAATGAATGTCATTCCTTCCTGCTATGGGCTCCAGGTAACTGAAAAGCACAATTAAGTCAAAGTTGTATGAGAAATAAGGACCTAAATGTAGATTTAAAGCTTACCATGCTTTGCTTTCAACTCCCTCCAATTATTCAAATTTCCACATTCCCAGACCTGTGGGAAGAGGAGGAGGAGTGGCAACCATCTTTCAGTCTGATTTATTAATTAGTCCCAGGCCAATTAATAACTACAGTTCTTTTGAACATTTAACGCTCAGTTTCCCTCATCCAAACTGCAAAGCAATAAAACCTCTTCTGTTTGTTGTTTTGTATCGTCCACCAGGCCCTTACACTAAGTTTTTGGATGAGTTGTCAGATTTCTTATCTGATTTGGTGTTAAATACTGATAAGGCTATTATAGTGGGTGATTTTAACATCCATGTTGACACAGAATGTGATAACCTTAGTGTAGCCTTTAAAACTATCCTAGATTCAATTGGTTTTGCTCAAAATGTGCATAAACCGACGTACTCTTGGCTCCATACTTTAGACCTTGTGCTGACATATGGCATTGATTGTGAAGAATTAACAGTATTTCCTCACAACCCTGTCCTATCTGATCATTTTTTAATAACATTTGAGTTTAATCTAACTGAGTTCTCCACCCCCAAAAGAGGGTTCCATTATAGTAGATCTTTATCGGATAATGCTGTATCAAAACTTAAAGAGTCTGTCCCCTTTTTAATATCCTCAGTATTGCAGAAATGCCCTGTAGATGGCAGCAATGTTGTTTCTTCCAATTCACAAATAGATGTCTTTGTAAACGGTATGACTTCGTCATTGCGTTCTGCATTAGACAATGTAGCTCCCTTGAAAAAGAAGGTGATTATTCACAGGAAGCTGGCTCCTTGGTTTAATTCAGAGCTGCGTTCCTTGAAGCACAATGTTAGGAAATTGGAGAGAAAATGGCGCTCTACACACCAAGAGGAATCCTACTTAATCTGGAAGAACAGTCTATTGTTGTATAACAAGACCCTTCGCAGAGTTAGAGCAGCATATTTTTCATCATTAATTGAGGAGAATAAGAATAATCCTAGATTTCTCTTCAGTACAGTTGCCAAACTTACCCAGAGCCACAGCTCTGTTGATCCATCCATTCCCTTAGCTCTTAGCAGTAATGATTTTATGGGATTCTTCATAAATAAAAATGATTCCATTAAAAATAAAATAATTGGCATCCTCCCAAACATGATTACCTCATCCTCAGTAAGTGAGGCAGCATTGGAGGAATCCTTAGAACCTGCGCAGTGTCTGAACTGTTTAAAAGCAGTAGAGCTTTCTGAGCTATCTAAAATTTTAGCTTCATCTAAACCTTCTACCTGTATGTTAGACCCAATCCCAACCAAGTTGTTTAAGGAGGTATTCCCTCTGATCAGTGGTCCTATTTTAGACATGATTAATCTATCCTTGGTAAATGGATATGTACCACAGGCTTTTAAAGTAGCTGTTATTAAACCTTTACTTAAGAAACCATCTCTTGATCAAGATGAGTTAGTAAATTACAGACCTATATCTAATCTTCTTTTCTTATCTAAAATTCTTGAGAAAGTAGTTGCTAATCAACTATGTGAACATTTACAAAGTAATGACCTACTTGAGGAGTTTCAGTGAGGCTTCAGAGCTCATCATAGCACTGAAACAGCTCTGGTGAAGGTCACCAATGATATTCTCATGGCCTCAGATAATGGACTTGTGTCTATACTTGTCCTGTTAGATCTCAGTGCTGCATTTGATACAGTTGATCACAATATTCTCCTACAAAGACTTGAGCATACTGTAGGGATTAAGGGAAAAGCATTAGGCTGGTTTAAATCTTATCTGTCGGACAGATTCCAGTTTGTTCATGTTAATAATAAATCTTCCTCAAACTCTAGGGTCACTTGTGGAGTACCACAGGGTTCAGTCCTTGGACCAATTCTATTTACTATATATATGCTTCCGATTGGCAAAATTATCAGACAGCATGGGATTAATTTCCACTGTTATGCTGATGACACTCAGCTATATTTATCCATAAATCCTGATGAATCCAATCAGTTACTTCGACTGCAGTCATGTCTTGATGACATCAAAAGCTGGATGACTTTAAATTTCCTGCATTTAAATTCTGACAAGACAGAAGTTGTAATCTTTGGGCCAGAGTCTTCAAAAAATAAAGTTCTTAATCAATCCCTTAATCTGGATGGTATTAACTTGGCCTCTGGTAATAAAGTTAAAAATCTTGGTGTTATTTTTGACCAAGACATGTCATTTAAATCCCATATTAAACAGGTTTCCAGAGTTTCCTTTTTTTCACCTCCGGAATATCGCCAAAATTAGAAACATTCTGTCCAGGAGTGATGCTGAAAAACTAGTCCATGCATTTGTTACTTCAAGGCTGGACTATTGTAATTCTTTACTATCAGGAAGTCCACAAAATGCAGTTCGAAGTCTTCAACTGATTCAAAATGCTGCGGCAAGAGTTCTGATGAAAATCAACAAGAGGGATCATATGTCTCCAATTTTAGCTTCCCTTCATTGGCTTCCTGTTAAATCAAGAATGGAATTTAAAATTCTCCTTCTAACGTATAAAGCCCTTAATAATCAAGCTCCATCATATATCAGAGCTCTGATTACCCTGTATGTTCCTAACAGAGCACTTCGCTCTCAGACTGCAGGTCTGCTGGTGGTTCCTAGAGTCTCTAAAAGTAGAATGGGAGGCAGATCCTTTAGCTATCAGGCTCCTCTCCTGTGGAACCAACTCCCAGTTTTGGTCCGTGAGGCAGACACCCTATCTATTTTTAAGACTAATGTTAAAACTTTCCTTTTTGACAAAGCTTATAGTTAGAGTGGCTCATACCCTGAGCTATCTCTATAGTTGTGCTGTGATAGGCCTAGGCTGCTGGAGGACATCAGGGTCTAATTTTCTCACTATGCTGAGTTCTACTGTTCTTCAGTCTACTGTTCTCCAGTTTTGCATTGTATTACATTGAAATGACTGTCGTCATTTCAGCTTTTAACTTTTTGCTCTCTCTCTTTTTCTTCATAGTAGGTACACCTGGTCTGGCGTTCTGTTAACTGTGACATCATCCAGAGAAGACGGCTCACCCGCTACTACCATCTAATGTAGAACAGATTACTAGATCAATGTGTGCTTCTGTGCTTTGTTGTTTCTCTTGTTGTGTCTCTGTTCTGTCTTCTGTAACCCCAGTCGGTCGAGGCAGATGACCGTTCATACTGAGCCCGGTTCTGCCGGAGGTTTTTCCTTCCCGTTAATGGGTGGTTTTTCTTCCCACTGTCGCTTCATGCTTGCTCAGTATGAGGGATTGCAGCAAAGCCATGTACAATGCAGATGACTCTTCCTGTGGCTATACGCTTCCCCAGGAGTGAATGCTGCTTGTCGGGACTTTGATGCAATCAACTGGTTTCCTTATATAGGACATTTTTGACCAATCTGTATAATCTGACCCAATCTGTATAATATGATTGAACTTGACTTTGTAAAGTGCCTTGAGATGACATGTTTCATGATTTGGCGCTATATAAATAAAATTGAATTGAATTAAACGAAATTTAGGCGCCCTGGAACTTTTTCACGTTTTGTTACATTACCACCAAAACCTTCAATGGATGTCATTGGTATTTTATGTACCAAAGTAATTACAAGCAACTAATCTGAAACGAGCAACAGAAAACCCTTCTGATCATCACATATCGTCAAATACACTAACAGTTAAACACAAGAGGAGAAGTTGTGTTTAAATTTAAGAGCCTGATGACCCATGAGTTAAAGTTGTTCTCAAGAGAGTGTGTCTTTAACGTCATGCGTCTGTTCAACAACAAAACTGAACCTTTCGACCCATATACAACGTGCTGTGTGTGGAGAAAAACTATATAAATCCCCCTGAAGAGATCTCCACTGTGAAACATGGTGGAGGTAACATTATGCAGTGGGGATGTTTTTCCTTAACAGGAACAGGGAAGGTAGTCAGTTTATTGTAAGATGGATGGTGGTAAATACATGGCTAACCTGGAAGAAAACCGGGTAAGAGGCTGCAGGAGGTTCACCTTCCAGCAGGACAACAACGCAAACCATTCAGCCAGAGATCAGAGCATGTTCACACATGAGAAAGACCCAGTAAAATCCCTGAACCCACCGAGAAGCTGTGGGAAGACTTGAAAACTGATGTCCAGCAGTGCGCGCCATCCATTCCGAGCTTCAGGTAGTGTTGCAAAGAATAATTGTTAAAAGATTTAGCCTCAGGCTGTGCAAGGAGAAAACATATACTCTACACACCTTATATGTATATGTTTCCGCAGTGAAAAGGTGCTGTTAATAAGAGCACGCCGCACCTTTAAAGTTTTTATTTGCATCAGTCCCTCTCACTTCAGGATTACACACCAACTTGGTCTTGGCTATCGCATAAAATCTAAAAAAAAAAAAAAGCTCCCACTTTGAAATGTGAGGGGGAAAAAAAAGTTGCACTAGCTCCAGCATCAGCCGTAGCACTTCACACCCAATGTTTTATATCTCATTGCCTTCGTTGGGATGTTACCCTGCTCGCTTTCATCTTGAGTGCAGCATTTTTATTTTTAAGCTCTATGCAGGATATGTTTTAGTTAATATGTCTGCAGAACCGTGAAAACCATGAAACTATGGTCAGCGGCCAGACGGCCTGTCATAAGATAAATCTACTCTGCTTGACAAACAATAAACAAACTTAGTAGGAATTCAATTCTTGAGCGTCCTGCCTCCCGATGTTTATCAAAGTGAAATGAATCCTAGCAACGATCTCTTTGGTACAATTAAAGGCAGGGCAATGAAATGGAGGTCAGAGGCACTCAGAATGCAAAATGCTGCGTTCTGTGGCCGTTTCTCTCCGTGGAAATGACTCAGCTCTCTCCTCCACTGAACCACAACAGAATAATAATCATGCCGCTCTCACACACCTATAAATAGAGCAGGACAGACAAAGGTTGGACATCAGAGAACAATCAAGTGGTTAAACGGAAAATGATGCGAGAAACACGAATCAGATCCATGACGACTCAAGATGACAACAAGGAGTTCTTTTATTTTCAAAATGTAAAAACAGATAAAACGGGACTTTTGTGTTTCAAAGAGGTACAAACACAGTATTAAGGCGGACAAATATGGCCGCAGGTTTAACGGTGACTGAAGAAGCCCTGAGGATGGTTGTACTTGAACGGCTTCAGACGGTTTGGACCCCTGAATTCAGACAGAGAGAGAAAGAAAGGGGACGTTAAAGGTAGATTTGTTCAGGATGTTTTTATTTTAATTAGATTTTATTTTTAGACCAGCCGGATACCTGACAGTGCGCAGACACATCTTCTCTCGCGGGAACTCGCGAGGTCCCTCCACGCTGTCATCTTGCCCTTCCGTCTCCAAATACACGTCCAAGCAGACGCACAGACGTGCAAACTGATTGGTCAGGAGCTGGTGGCCCGGCTTCGGACCCTGTAGCTCATGTTTGAACACATTCACTTCACTCTCCATGGCCTGAAAATGTAAACAGAAAGTTAAGGCGGTGGATTGTTACGTACAGGTTTGCAGAAGTATTCACACCGTTTGACTTATTCCATGTTTTGCTACTTTACAAAAACAAAGTAACTCCTATGTGTGACGTTGAAGGGAAAAGGACGCATGGTTTCGATACAACTTGAAAGTAAAATCCAGGGTAACCAGCTGCCTTTAGAGGTCTCTATTATAAATGTTTGTATTGTATCATTTCTAGGGCTGTGCATAATAATCGATACAAAGATTAATATAGATTTTAAAAAAAAAAGATCTAATATCGATATTCTGGCATTCAATATCAATATACCTCCCAACCCCTAGGGGGCGCTATTACCGCATATCATTACTCTTCTCAGCGAGGAAGTGTAAGTGAGACGAATTTGTGGAATGGCAGACAGGATTTTAGAAGCGCCTTCTTCCCTAAAAATCAGACGTTTGGGCACATTTTTGGTTTCTGTGACACGTTAAACGCATTGAACCAAACGCACTTTATTTTCCTGTTAAAATATAGTGTTCAATAAATTTAACATAAATATAACATTTGGCTGGTTTTGTTGATTGAATGACTGAGCATTAATTTTAAAGTAAGAAATATCGATATTGGAGTCAAATCAAATCAAGCTGAGCTATTTGGAGAATCATATTGTATCGTGAGTTATGTATCGAAAATCGTATCTAATCGGCTCATCCTAGATGATACCCAGCCCTAATCATTTCACTATAAACCCTGCTGTTGTGTGAAGGCACACCCGGGCTGCACCCTGGACAGGTCACCGGTCCATCAGAGGACAAAACAGACGCACACCGGACTGACAACTACGCCAAGAGCTTTTTTTCACAAACAATTTTAGTCTCTAGGTGTGCAAAGCTGGCAGAGACACCCTGCAAAAGCTGTGATTGCATAGCCTCGTGAGACCATCCTGATCTCGCGAGCTTTCAAGGTTTCACTCGCAGATCAGTCTGGCTACTTTCCGTTAAAGAAAATTTGGAGCCGTTCACCAAACGAACGTCCAATCAGCGTTGGCTTTGAGGCGGGTTGAGGTGTGACGCAACGAGAAGCGCGACAGTTCAGTCTAAAGAACATGACGGCTTCAGCCGATGAAACTAGCGTTAGCGTGGCTATCGAGCAAGTTTTATCGGAATTGCAGAGTATTTCTTTGCTGAGCTAACGAGCCTTTACCTGCAGCAGCAAGAGTAGCTTGGCTTGTGGTTGTGTTTTCGTCGTCGCTCTGTTACGAGCGATGACGAATCTGATTGGTTCATTTGGCCCGTCTATCACCAACATAGGCCAATCAGCTAACCAGTATTTTCGCCCCTTCCCAAAATTACTTCAACGGAAGGTTTCCAGATGGATATGCGGAGCAAATCTATCTGGCGGAGTCAGGTAATGATTGCAGCCAAAGGTAGTTCTATAAACTATCCCCAGATTTTTATCTATAGGAAAGTCTGAAAATGATGTCCCCTTTCCCAGCCACTTCACCATTATGTCCTACTTTGCACTGATCCATGTCAATAAAATACATTTGGGTTGGTGAACGGGACGTGACCACATGTGAAAAGGTGAGATGAGTAATAACACTTTTGCAAGGCACCGGTCTTAACTCCAGGACTAAAACCAGCGACCGTGTGCACGGTTTGAGGATGCAGTGGAGGGAGACGTCCTTACCCTCAGGTTGTCGTCGGTGCGTCCACTGCACTCGCCCTTCCAGTTGAGCGACAGGGAGAACAGAGGAGAGATCTCTGGGTAGCGGGGACTCAGGACCACAGCGGCGTGGAGGCGAGCTGAAGGGAAAACGGTCACAACGTTTGTAAAAGCATTCACAGGAAATGACTCCGGCTCCGTCGCCGACAGGACCTACCTGTGCCCCTTTCAACCACTGCCATAAAGTACAGGTCCGTCTCCGTGGCCAGTCCAGCCTCGGTTACATGGTGGGTATACGGCAGTTCCTTAGGAAGAGATCACACTGAGCAACGCTGCATCATGGGAACTTGTCACAAATCTGTTTTCTCCTTCAACTCACCGTGTACTCCTGCTGACTGATGGTGGTCCAGCGAGCCAGGCGGGAGATGATCTTGGCGGGAAAGAGGTGCTGACACTCACTGGAGATCGGGATGATGCTGTGCTCTGCAGCCACAAACACAGTCAACCTCTCAGACAAGCGAGTCGGGATCGGGGTTGCTTAACACGGAAAGTTGTGAAATAAAGCACCTAAAGAAGCAAACTGTTTGTGCAGAGCCAAGCGGGACTGGACCCGTCCCCTCAGCAGCTTCATGGTGCTCTCCATGTGGCTGGCGCTCAGGGAGCTGCCCACCAGAACGCCCTGGAAAAAAAACACAGACATAAACCAGCGTTAGACAGCCGCGGGTAAGCGTTCCTGCGACGCCTCATGATGTCAGCCGCACGCACCTCTGATGTTTCACCGGGAAAATGAAGTCCTCCCAGATTCTGAACCCACATGTAGGGATACCCCAGCTCCTCCACATAATCGGCAAAGGTAACAATCCTAAAAGGGGGAAAAAAAACGTCTGTTATTCATTCAGGAATTAACTTTAATTCAGTGTTAAAAATCAAACACGCTCTTGTTCTCCTCGACTGCTGGATGTTCTTACCCAACTTTATCAAACTGGTAGCGATTGGCTGGGTTGGGAGTTTCTCTCCCTTGGTCTCGGGTGTAGAGGCAGCTGAGGAGTGTGTCGGATTTAAGGAGATCTCTGGAGAAAAGAAGACAATGTTAAGAGTTTCGTCAGGCCCTTAAAAAGGAGGGTTCCTGCACATTTCCAATGTCTAAACGTAATACTTTTCTAGACTTTGATTTCCTAATTTCTCAGTCCATTTTTAAAATCTTAAAACAAATAATGATTGGGGATAAATTTCAAGCAGACAATTCTGTGTTGAGAATTTAAACATGGAGATAAAACAGACATAAGAAATGGATGGACAGAAAACAAAGAATGAATGGGTGGATAGAAGGAAAAAAGAAAGAAATAATGGATGGATCCTCGATTACAAACATCTTTATCTACAGGGCATTTTGTTGCTTGTTGTTAAAGCGGAGAAAGGTCCATATTAAATCGCAATTATGGTCGAAATATATTTTAACTTAGTTTTTTGGCCAAGTGTGAGGGAATTTGTTCAAATGGAGGGAAACAATTCGTCCTAAAGACGATTTTGGATGAGTTACCAGACTGATTCATTAATATTGCCAAAGCTAAACAATGGTCCAGCTGAATGGACGGACAGTCGGATGGATAAGGGACAAACAGATGGATAGATGGAGGAAATATTAGGACAGAAGGACGACAAATGGATTAAATGCTGGAGGGATTCAAGGATGAAACGACTAACTGGGGAAAGGACTGATCGACGGGTGGCATGATGACAACATGGCTGAATGGCGCGTTTTTTTAGCAACTGGATTGAGAAAATGTTCAGGAAACACATTTTTTTTCCACACACGATGTTGATTTTCACCTGTACTACCTCAGACCAGGAAAAAAAACAACAAAAAACAAAACATCCAGCTTTTTCCAGACGGTACAGAAACCCTACAGAGAGCCTCAGATCACAGTAGATACACACCCAGCGCTGATAGCCGTGTTGAGGTCTGTGGAGGTAGAGACTTTGGTCTTCACGGTCAAAATATTCAGATTCATCAGGTAGAAGAAGTAAAGATGGAGAGTGCTGCCATCTGTGGGCACAGGGAGAAAAAAAAGAGCAGCTGAAAAGCCAATTCCCTGCTTGGTTAATATCCTCTCATCATCCTTCCATTAACCCTGCCAGCGATAGCCCTCCTGGGTTTACATTACACTGCGGCGTGTCAGAGAGCGATAGCAGGGCGTGGCCGCTGTGGCAGCCAGCAGCACCTGGGGGAGAACAATATGCTGATGGTCATCTTTATCATCCACTCTCTGCAGCGACACTGAACTCGGTGACACGCCGTCACTCACTCACACCTACGCTTTGCTTTTCCTGCAATAAAAAGGCCGATTGCAGCAGAGGGGTGAAAAAAAAACAAAAAAAAAAACACAAAGGGGAGAAACAAAAGCAGAAGTCAGAGGGAGAGAAAATGCTTACAAGATGGTGTAGGTGCTGCAGACCTACGATGCTGCAAGTATCTACCTCCCTCCGCCCCCCCCTCCCACATTAGGTAGAGTTACGCCTGCAATGCAGATCTCCCCCATAATCTGTCGCCATGTTCCTTTTGTCGCCAGCAGAGGGAACACTCGGGTCGAGCGGTGTCACGCCACAGCAGCGCGGGTCACGCTTTCGTTCTCATACAACCGTAAGTATAGAGTTACCTCACAGCACAGCAAATACAAGCCGTGCACGAGGAAACATCTGTAAATATTAGGATACAATGTCTGGGCCTGCAGGGGAAAAAAATAAATAAATTTACCTTTACACTGAAGCTCCAAGCTGAGAGACAGAGGGTGCCTTTTGAGCATCTCTCGTCTTTTGTCGTCCAGCTGTCCGCCTGTGGTCGGCCTCCTTCTCTTCTGTCAAACACACGACAACAAAGAAAAGAAAAAAAAGATTTGAAAACACGAGAAGACAGGAGGTGTTCGTCGATGTCGCTTATAAGATGCAATCAAAGAAGCTGAAAGGGTTGAGGAAGGAAGGAAATATACAGAATACACAAAGCCAGCAGCACTTTGTGATAACAGAAGCACTACAAGTTTGGCTTTTTACATTTGCAAATCAGAAAAAAAATTAAAAAATTAATTAGTGGTAAACAAGGTTTCTGCAGGTATCACCAACTCAAATGTAGACTTTTTAAGACTATTAAGAATGAAGTTTAAGGCCTATAACCTGACATACAGAAATATCCAGAAGAATTTCCTTCATATTATCAGATTTCACCAATCTTGAGTAAAAGTTATGGCAACTACCCACCACGAGTCACTTCACTGAATTAAAAAGTAGACTTATTTAACCAGTGAGACTTCCTTGTTATACACAAGCTTTGTTGTTTTAACGTTATTTCCCATCTATTGAGCCTGCTGTGCCATTTGGCCCTGGCTCAAATAAATATACTCTGAACAGCAGATATTATTAATGGAAGGACTTAGCACTGCTCTGATTAATATGCATTACCTACTGTAGGTATTCTTTTCATAAGTTTTATGGAGAAACAAAAATGGATTTGGAAAAGTTTCTTCTGCATGAATTTGTGTTTTAGGACTTATGTTGTTTTTGTATAACTTAAACAGAATAAATGTGTCAGCAATAATGTTTGCTAATACATTAATTTACTTAAACGAGTGTGATTTAGTAGTTGGCCCGCCGGGGCCAGCGCTGCAGGACTGACTGATAGCTGTCGTCTCTGACCGCTCACAGCGGTACCAGAGCTTTCTAAATGCGACTCCCAACATTCCCACTTTTATGTTGTTGGTTTTTCATCAGCAGCAGAAGGCTTCCAAGTTGCTATTTTTAATAGATTTAATTAAGCCTTAAGCTGGTTGTTTTGCCACAAAGATTTGCTAAATTTGCATTTTCCCACAACAGCAGCTGCGGTACCGTTTCCGTACATGGACCATCAAGTGGAGTGATACGGACCAACCAATAACACGAAAGCTGATTGGCTGGCTGCGTGTTTTTAGTTGTAAACAGATTTAATAAAGCACAATTCAGGGTCAAGGGAGCATTTTATTGTGCATTTGCGTTAGCGTTAAATGGGCGTAAGATATTTAAGTCCTATTAAAAAAATTTAAGACTTGAACATCATAATTCTATGAATTTAGGACTTTTTAAGATCCCGCAGAAGCCGTGGTAAAAACCTGAAAAATCTATAGCAGATGAGCTTCTATAGAAATGGTAAATAACCCACACATTACTATCAAATCCACAGAAGGCGTAGCCAACTCCAGTCCTCTAGACCCGGTGTTCGCCACGCTTCCCGGCTCAACAGACCCCATATAAATGAAATGTTTGCAGAATCTGGTGACAAGCTGAGGGGGTAATTCAGCAGCTATATTGGACCAGGGACACATCTCTGATGAATCTTGAGGACTGGAGCTGGCCACTCCCACGGCTGTTGATTGCTGACCTGGGTGCATTTGCTGCCAGGTCAAAAGGATGAATGGACAGACAGATGGATGACTGGATGGACAGACAGGTGAATAATGGCCAGGTGGATGGACGGCTCCAACTGTTCAGCAAAGCAGGAAGGAGTAAAGTCTTGAAACAGACACCGTTCTACAGACTCTATTTTCTTTTAACATATATTATCAGACCTGGAAAATGCTCAAGTTGCTATTTTCTGATTGGGTGAGAACCTTTAATTCATAAATCTGATTTTTAATTCCTGCCATCAGCCGTTTTGGTGATAAAAGCCTGCTTTGCTGCACGGCTGAGTGTGCATGTCCCAGATGGCCTCAGGTTACAGTCACCTCCCCGATTCGAGGCAAATATTTCCCAGAATTCCCCCCTCGCCTCCGGATGCAGACATCGATCGATCGTTGCCACTCTCTGAGCCACCAGACCACACTGTGTGGAAGGCCAGACTTCAGGGAGGGTTTGTGTGTCCAGCCCAGAGACGTTTATATTTATAAAGCGTCTGAACTCACTAACCTCAGTGTGTGTGTGTGTGTGTGTGTGTGTGTGTGTTGTGTACGCATCCTGGAATAAAAACTCACCGTTTTCTCCTGCTCCTCTTCTGCGTCTGAATCACTCTCATCATCTGGGAGCAGAAAAGTCGCTTTTTGAGGAAAAGTTCAACCGAAAACCCAACAAAACGGACGAAGGGTGCAAGAAAAGTGGCTTTTTTTTTATTTATGTGGACTTGCACATACCCTGGGAGTCGTCAGGAGGTTTGGAAAGAGCCCTGGCCTCATCCACGTCTCCGCAGATCGACACATTCAGCTTCTTGTCTGAAAAGTTAATAAAAGCAACCTGGTTATCAGACAGAAGCTGGTGAGTCGTAAAACTCAGTTTTTATTCGCTGCATGTTCTGTCTCGACTCACCACAGGCTTGGCCGTAAGCGTTTGCTTGAACAAACAGTACGTAGAGCGGTGGAGGAAGGTGGCGGGCGATCTCCACCTGCTTCTGGGTCTTTTCAAACGGCATGGACAGGTAGTCCTGCACTGGGACAGACGCCTGTGGCGACAGAGCACAACTCGGCAGTTAAAGGCAGTCAAAAAGGGCGGCTAAAACTTTTGTTTTCACTCAAATAAATAAAACTAGTCAAGCATTTCAAATGAAATCCCCGAGCCTAGGCTAGGACATGAAGAGAATACCCGTAGCTCTCCTTCCACTTTTCTAGCTTACCTGCATGATGGCGTTCAGTCCAGGCTGAAGGCTCCTCAGATGCTCCTTCTTCACCTCGATGCTCTTCTGAATTTTCTCCTTTGTGGACTGCGACTCCTTGTATTTTTCTGCCAACCTGAGTAATACAAAATGACAACCCAAAAGATCGACCACTGCTCTTTGGTTTCAAAGAATTAATAAAAGCGACAACAAGCCAATCTGACTCTGAGTGACTCTGCTTCAAGTAGTTCACCTCTTCCTCTGTTCGAGCTCCCAGTCCAGTCTCGCCAGAGTGAGCTGGTGGGGATCGCTTCTCGTCAGGTTCGGCCTGGAGATCTCCGGCGGGGCGTCCTGGTAAAACTCCTCTTCGCTCACCAAGTCAATTTCTTCATGCTTGGACCTGAAGCAGGACAAGAGATGCTAATTAGCAACATAATAAAATGTGCCAAAAAAAAAAAAAGGTCAAAATGAAACAGGAACATCAGAACCGAAAAGTGAAACACCGGCTTCCTGTAACGATTTCTCGTACGGTTCTTTGGAAAGTTTCCATACCTCTTGAGCTTTTACAAACTGAGTCTGTAGCGCATGAATGTGAAGGGGCAGGAAAACAACGGAAGGCCTTGAAAAGTTCTTACGAATACAAAACTAAAAGAGTGAGGCGTGTCGTGCATTCACTTCATGGAACCACCTTTCACCGCTATTACAGCTGCATAGTAGGGCTGGGCGATAAATCGATTTAATCGATTAATTCAAATTTACAATTCTTTAAGATTCCATTTTTGGAAAATCTGGATTCTATTTTGCCAATACACTCATTGGGTTTCCATGAAGAGAACAGCATGTGATGCTGAATATATGTTTAGGCAAATGTATTGTCAAAATATTGTTAAGTAGAAACTTTTTTTTTTACCATAATACGAGGTACTTCATTTACTTTTTTTTTTTTTAACTTAGTTTAAAGTTCACAAGTGCAGTGAAGCCTGTTCTTAGCTCAATGTGTAATACCACTAGCAGCAAATGTTTTGTTATATTTTCATTGTTTATAATGGCACGGCTGCCATCTTGTTTTACAACCCTGTTTTACAGCTTGTTTTTAGTTGAACTTTGAATTCAGGTCAACTCCCTGACGAAATGCTTGACATAAAAGCAAGGTTTTAAAATAATTTCTTTAATTTCTTTTTATGAAACAAAAAGGAGGAAAAAAATCGATTAATCGGATTTGTTATGATAAAATCGGAGATTTATTTTTTAATCCATATCGCCCAGCCCTACTGCAGGTCTTTTGCAGTATGTCTCGACCAGATGTTGACACTCAGAGACTTAAATTATTGTTCAGTGTCTTTGCAAAGCACGCCAGAGAGTTATGTGCCATTCTAACTAGGGCTGAACAATTAATCGCATTTTCAATATAATCGTGATTTAAAAAAAACGCAATTTCTAAAAATCGCAGAGGTCTGCAATTTTTGGCTATGTAACAATTAGGGAATTAGACACATCCATTAGGTGTCAGTAAAATGTTTAAAGTGGGTTTGCCTCCACATGGAAGGGAAGACAGTTGCATCAGTGAGATAATCTAATTTTATTACTTGTTTTAGAGTTTGTATAATCATATAAAACATTAAGTTCAGGTTAATCAGTTTAATACAGACTTGCTTGTTGGTTGGATTTTGCACTTTATGTTCAACAAGGTGCAATTAAATTAAAAGCTGTTCTCTTGAATAATATTCTGATCAATAGAAACATTAAAAGTTCATGTTTAAAATAGTCCTTGTTTACAAACATCTTTATTTAGAGGTCATTTTTGTTGCTTGTAGTTAATGCAGAGAAAAGTCAAAATTGCAATTTTGGTTGAAATATATTGTAGGCAGAACTCAATCATTACTGCTCCGAGTTTAGATGCTGTGGGTCTTTTAGTAACTAAACCACATGGCGAGGAAACAAATTGATTTGTTGTTTGTATATATTTTAAAAACACATGATAAATTAAACTGGGAAAAAAAAATTGCATTAAATCGCAATATTAAGAAAAAAAATTATCACAATTAGATTATTTTCCAAAATCGTTCAGCCCTAATTCTAACACATTCAAATATTATCTCTAAGCTGCACCCTGGAGGTATGTTTAGGGTTGTTCGTAAGGCCCCAATCCAATGAGTCTCACTTGATTTGGTTTAAGAGCAAAAGAGTGAAGGGGTCTTAATACAAATATACAACTAACTTCAAAGACGTATATGGTAAAAACAAACAAAAAACGTGTCTATATGGTAATCTATCATTGTACTTCTACTTCACAGTTTTGCACCATTTTCTCTTGGGAAATCACATTAAATAGAATAAACTCTGAGGCTGTGTAACAAAATTAATACTTTTGCTGAGCACCGTCTTTCGATCTAGTTAAGCTGGTGCACAATTAGCGTTCCTACATCGTCTCAATAGAAAAGGAAATGTGTCTGATCTACTTAAGAAAGGATCATTTGCACTAACTTGAACTCCAGACACTTGCTGATCTCCTTCTGAAGATGCATAACTTCATAGAGCAGGTTCTGCAACTGAAGATGAAGCACGTCGACCTTTTGCTTTGCCTGAGGACACAAACACAAACTGCTGGTGAGGCTTTTTTTCCCTGCAACAATTACCTGGGGGACCCGAAACAAACAATACATTTGCAACGTGAGAGTACACCAAAAGTGAGGAACGGGTGAAGATTAATGAGCATAAACGAGTTCTGTGGTGGACATTTACAATCCAACACCAGCACACACCAACCCTTTGTGCAGGCTGTGGCATCTACTGCAGTCAGAAAAAGTGCTTAGTTCAACATTGCCTCGGTGTTCAGCACAAAAGCAACTGTCGAATCAGCATTTTTTGTGTGAATGCATTGAATAGTACGCCTTAACCTATTTCATGTTTCATGAACGACTTTCGTCGATCGGTGAGAGAAGTACCTCGTGCGTCTGGTCCCGTCCTCGTTTCAGCCGCATGTGAGCCAGGCGGTTGAGTTTTTTCAGGTTCATGAAGTGGATGCAACCCTGCATGCGCTTCAGCTCCACCTCCACGTTCTGAGGAGAAACGCACTCGTTAGATCTAGAGACATTTAAGGCCATTTCACTGCACACACACGCTGCAGCTCCAAGCGGGGTGAACTCTAAGAAGCTAAGGAATCGTATCAATCTTAACGGACAGATTTGAAAAGGTAGCAAGCAGTTCTTAAATAATTGGTGCTGCTAGGAAGTATTGCTTAATAGTCTTTTATGCTGACCCGACCGTTCCCTTTCTTGTCAATATCGCAGATGTGCTTAAAATAATATGTTGGGAATACAAATCAATACAAAAATCAGTCAGCAATTAAGACTCATCTGCCATCAATGAGGTGCTGTGATTTCCTGCATCATGTCTTTTCTCTGGTGACTAGCTAGATATAGTCCTAGTACTAAACATTTTTATTAGAAATTCTCACTTAAGATTGCATCTTTACTTTCTTCTGAATATACTGTATAAAGTGTTCCATATAAACTGTACTTTTATTTTTACCAAATTGCGAAAAAGGAAAGCAATCAATGCTGTAGAGAGTTAGGAGGAAGAAAACCAAAACCCCCACACTGATGGATTTACAGCATTTTCTCATCGTAGCAATGGGAAATTATGTGCATGACGAATTGCCGGTTTTTACCCCTTCCTTGGCTCCACTGGCTTTCAGCTCCTGGATCTCACTCATGATTGTGGCCAAACTCTCGCATGATTCTTTGTACTGCAGGTAGTCCTGCTCGGGGTCTCTGCCCTCCAGCTCCCCCTCCTCGTTATACAGACGCACATCCTGAAAGAGAAAAACAAGAATCCATCCCGTGTTGGTCTCCTGCTGTTTTCCATAATCGCTGTTAACTGGTTGCATTTCACTGCTTCACAAACAACCTAATGTCATATTTTTTTGGTCATAATTTCCAATGTTTGTCCCCTCCTTCTGGTTTGAAAGTATCGATTGTCTCTCCTAAAGACGTTCAATATGCCACCAGTGCTATGCTACTAAAAGTCTATCAAACTGATCATCGTGCATCTAGGATCGCAGCACTGTCGTCTAAGTCGTACTCAAGTTTTATTTAATAAATAAATAGGGGAACATAGAGAATCCGCTAATATCCCAGATATACCACCAACCTTGGTTTAGACAAGGCAGAAGGGAAGAAAAATAATCTATCCTTATTAAGCTACCATGGTATTAGTGTTGAAATACGAGATGAAGTTATTGGCTGCTGTTAACCGCATTCCTCTCACTTTTCCCCCCTTTTTGTACCCCAATGACGTCTTGGTGAGCTTTAGCATCTAGGTCAATAAAATCTATAGTCATGAGGTTTTTCTTTTTTATAATGTAGAATTTGCAGGGACATTTGTTTACCCGTCCAGAGGGGCGTGGTGATATGAAAGAATACTCACTTTTGCGAAGCTCACTGTTTTTATGCGACTTTGGTCTTCTTTTTTCTAAAGTCGCTTGTAAATTTCATGAGTTGTGGGGTTGCAGTTTTTTTGGGCTTGTTTCTGAAAGTGAAGTCGATTGTTTGGGCTCTAAACTAAGTGACTCCGAAATATCCCTCCACCTCATAACGCGCTGCAGCTTATCCTGACAGAAGCAGAGTGAGTAAAGGCAGAAGGAGCCGCTCTGCTCGTATTTTCTGCAGTTTACGGCTTTAATAACTGATGATAACTGCTGAAAGTAGATTTGGCAGATCACCATTTTGAGCAGAGATTGGTTCTAAAGATGAGTTTTTAGATGAGATGAGTTTTTACTCCCTGATAACATTGCAGAACCCAACCCATAAACCGTACTTTAATGCTTATTTGTTGTCTTTTTATGTCTGTAAAATGTAAAATTAGTATTACTTTAAATTTAAACGCTTAATACCATGTCTATCTTTGTTTAAGAGGCAAAAAACAATATTTCGGCATGAAAGCATGTATTTATTTACAAGGGGACAGATAGGGCATTGGGACTTGCTCAACAGCCAATCCCGCAACCTGACATCACAAACTGGGAGGAGGCAGTACTGTTCTTCACCAACATGGATGCCTACACTAAAGGACATTCAAATGAAAATTACTCTTAATCTTATCATTTATTGAAAAGTATGTAATAATTTTATATTTAAAGTACTTTCAGCAGTTTGAATTCTGATTTTGACCGGACTTCTCCTTTAAATACCTTACCAGACTCTTAAGCTGCTCCAAGATTCTTTCTAATCTTGATTCTTTTAAATCAAGATTAAAAACACATTTGTTTAGGATTGCCTTTGACTGTTCTAGCTAAACTGTTCTACTGAAACATCATTAGTTCAACTTCTTTTTTTTAGTCCAACTGTTTTTAATGTTCTATTTTGTTTTTACATTTTATTCCTACTTGCTTTTATTCTGTTTTATTTCCCTATATTTTAATCATGTAAAGCACTTTGCATTGTCTCTGTACTGAAATAATTTTAGATATGTTAAGTGATACTAATATAGAGGTGTCCTAATTTATTCCCGTACCAGAAGCTGTCTTACCCAAATGCAGAACATATTAAAAGTTTTTTTTTATTTCAAAACACAGATGTGTGCATAATCTGTTTTAAAATGCTTATGAGGAAAATATCGAGGGACTTTGTCTAAGGGGCGTCGGGGGTCCCTGGTTCAGCGCTCACCTGGTCCACCTCCCCCCGGCCTCGCTTCGTCTCCGGCGTCCCTCCTTCAACGCGGAGAACCTTCGACTTCCGCTTCTTTAAGGCTTCGGACGACATGGCTTTCTGTGTGTAAACGTAGGCGTATAAACTAAATAAAAGAAAGAAACAACAACATATGAGCCCTCGGTTTAGCAACAGCCCGTGTTAGCAGTGAGCTAATGTTAGCTAGTGATAGCCTAGCGGCTAACAGCTTATGAGCTCCAGGAGGGGCATATCCCGCCAGAGGTTCAGGCCTGGCGGCTACTATTCACACGGCGTGTTTGGAATTAAGTTTCGAAATATTAAAGAGCCAACTTGGTGGAGAAAATGCAAAGGCAATTGCTTAAAGTCAAATTAACATCAAACAGTTTTCTAGCACCCTCTTACCACAAAGCGTCGAGCGCGACGGCAGCCCGGACAAGCCAAAATTCTACAGAGAAAACGGAATAAACCGAAAAGAGACTGCCACCTACTGTTTCCATACGTCCTTACGCGCCACAATATTCATAATAATTATGATAACCTAATATAAGATTTTTTTGTCATCCTAGTTAAATTAAAAAAAATATTGAAACAAAACTATATCTCACTTTTCCAAATGATTATTACTGGAGAATTGGATGACACGTCATGGTAATGAAGCTTTTGCAGATTTTTGGACCTATTGGCAACAGCCGTGTTGTAGCAGGAGGTTATAGACAGGTTGAGAGGGATCGCTTCCTACACCGATGGCTTCTTTCTGCTTCCACCCAGACACAGATATCTGCTACCAAGATTCAGGACCAACAGACTAAATCATTCACATCTGCAGTGATTAGATTAGATTTTTAAATAGTTGAATTTGGTGCATATGTTGCTTTACTACTGTTTGTGCAATCAATTGCCCCAAGAGGAAAATAAGTATTGAACCTGTGACTCTCGTTTTGCTGTTGCTCTAACATTTCCACATGCTGGTTAAAGTGGGCGAGGAAGACAGAAATAAACATTTTTGCCTCAGTTTCCTAGAGTTACTGCTGTGGAGAGGGAGACGTACAGCCTTGTTTTCACAATCACCACGTTAATTGTGAGGGCGATGTAGCAGTTGTCCCTTACATCAAGTTACGGCAAGATGTTTGATTTTCATTACTGATGATTCCCTCCTTGCATCATGAGTGAAAGTAATGAGTCGCCTTTGCTGGATTTAATATTACAGTGATCTGTCTGCAGAGGAAAGATTGAAGGAATGAACGCACCTCAGCTAGAGGGAGGACGGTACAAGCTTAGTAATTCTGAGGTCTTATCATCAAAAGTCCAAAGTTTTATTGGCAATATGTCAATTCCAACAGAGAGAGCTCATAAACAAATAAAGGAATAAAAAAATATTGTTTATGGAAAGTGGTCTATGAATGGTAATAAAAAAAAAATGCAATCACCTTTTCACCTTCAGATAACATTAAAGCTCTCAGCATCTCTTATTTTCTGGAAGAAACAACAAAATGGACCATGTGTTTGAAAATGTTTTATTAAGTCTTACATTTAAAAAAAAATGTATAAAGTAATATGACAAATAACCACTGTACCCAAAGTCACATAAAGACAGCTGATTTACCTTTTAAATCTGTTTACACACAAACCAAAAGATTCCTGCACCTGACTTCACTTTGCCATATCTATGAGACTCTGTAAAGACGTGGGAACCCAGGTCTTCTCCCCTTGCACGAACACAACCCCTCTATCTATGTAGATCACAATACGCCCGAATGTGTAGAGCTGTTTCCCCTCATGCCGTTTGCCCACTAAGGGCATGAAGACAATGTTGTTCTCCTCCGCTTTGGTCTGAATGAGATCTTTGAAGTTCATTGGCACACCAGTACCGATGCCTCTATGAGCCACGCTCTCAGCATCCCTGCGCTCCTGCAGCGCTTCGTACTGGAAGTCCTTCCGTCGTTCCGTCTGCGTGAGATATGCGATGTTCTCTCTTGCGCCAGGTTGCATATATCCCCCTAAGGGTGTAAAAATTAAAAAAAAAAGTGTTGCATTAGATTTCAGTGGGAAAACGAGCTCAGATGTTATCTTAAAGACAACCCTTTAAATCGTATAACATACTTTAAAGGAATATGGATACTAACCCATGCCTGAAGACACTGCTCGGTTCATGATGTCCAGAGCTTCGTTGAACTTTTCCTTAATGAGCGGCTGCGCCAACAAAACGTCGCTGAACATGCTTTTCCAGCCGAGGTACCACTTGGTGATCTCCTCGTAGTTCGGACTGTTGCTCAGCCACGAGCACAGCACCTGTAACCAACACAAGACACACAAGTTTAAAGAGTTATAGATATCCTTGAGTTTGACCCTTTACTGACGAGAACAGCTTTTCAATAAGTTGTAGAACTCAAGGTTTAATCACAACAAATCTTATTCCTGTAGGTGGCACCCCAGGTTCCCTAACATAAGTGTTATATGACCCAGAGGGCTTTGAAATACTACACGGTTAATTGTAACTTTTAATATTGATTATTAATGTGTTGAACTTTCAACATGCCTCGGTTTTTAATACATTGGAATGATTACATGATTAAAATGACTGAAAACAATAACTAGTTAAAAGTTTATTGATATTTTTAGAGCTCTCTTATGGTTAAATAAGATTGTATAATAAGAAAAAAAAAAAAAAAAAACAAACAAAAAAAACCCAGTACAATTAATTTTTTCCCATTGGCTGTCTGACATGAATTATCGCTCTTATTACCCCAAATCCACTTCTGATTGGCTGATCAGTTCCTTGTGAGATCTCCTCCCCTGGAAGTGCGTAGCACTGAGCTTTTGAGGCTGGGCTTAGACCTAAGACCCTTACCACACTGTTGTTGTTTCAATGGCATCAGTGTTTCCCCTACCGTTCTACAAGGGGGGGGGGGGGTGGCCCCACCCTGCCATAAACCACATTCTCAACAAGTAAACAGCTCTATGGTCATTTTCAGATGTCCTACAAAAATACCAGGGTATCTGCTACATGCGACTTTCCTTCCTAAAACCTTAGTTTTCATCTAAAGTTGGAAAACAGAATAGTAATTATCTTTGATTCAAAAATAAATCCTAATACAGAACAATATATACAAATCTCCAAATTTCTTCTAAATCTATAAAAGAGATTAGTCAATGAAAAGCTCAAGAATTCCTCCTTCAGACTGACTTTTGAGAGACTGTGACACAGATTTGGGGATACATAATCAAACCCACCAAGTCTTGACGTGATTTGCTGCAAAGTGCATTCACTGACCTGCAACCATTTTGGGAAGAAGTTTTTATCCAAGAGGGAAACAAGGCTGGAGGGGGACAGCATGCCTTCCCAGTCCATCACCCAGTGAAATGGCTCCATCTGCTGCTGGTGAGGGTTGATCACCAGTTCCTCCAGACACAAAGCTTCACCAGCACCCAGAAGAAAGATTAGCATTAGTAGGTATGGAAACGACAAATGATGAAAGCTCACATTTACCCATGGATTCGTCAAACCTAGAGCTAAATGCGTACCTAGTTTAGGGATGATGTTTTTCACCATGAAGGCCTCCCAGGCGCCCGCGGTGAAAACGTTCTTCCACGGCTGAAGGATGAGGCGGGCTGAGGCGTCACTTGGATGCCACCGTTGCAAAGCGTTGGACAGCTTGCTCCTGATCGGCGGGTAAAGAGGCTCCAGACGGGCTTGAAGCAGAGGCAGCCAAGGGTGGATCCAAGAGTGAATGGGAACCGTGTCAGTTAACGGGTTCCAGTTATCAACCTGTTTTGAAAAAAAGGCGAGAAGTTTACATTTAATATCTACGTTTCTGACGCTGATGTTTGGGTGAAATGTACAAACACGTCTTTGGCTTGCCTCCCGCTGTAGCCGTGGTAAGATCATCTGCTCCAGCAGCTGATCCAGGATCCACGGGGGCAGAAGAGGCGCCCACAGATCCAAACAGTCCACCATTGGCCCAACCGCTCGAGGCTGCCAGTTCGACACACAGGTCCGCATCACGGGGACCCACACCTCCCACAACAGTCTGGACGGATCAACGCACAACAGACATTTTTGATTAAAATATACCCAGTCGTTATCAGCATTAAAATTTGGCTTTAATGGTGTGTTTAAAAACATTTATTTCGAGACTGTACGGGTACCGGAAACAACAGACAACGTAAAAGAAAAAACAAAAGAGATAGATTTAAACATTTGAATTTCAAAATCAGATTAAATTTAATCATAAATGCTATAATATAAGCGTAAACCTCCACTAATAGTAAGCCTGATGTGCCTCAGCAAACTACGTGGAGACCAGACAAACCGCTTCCAGCAGAGCTCTGCCCGGCTATTTGACGGCTCTTTGTTACTGAACGGGTAGAGCTCAGTTAAACTGCCGGGCTTCCTGCCACAGGACCAGCTTTCAAGCCCAGTCCATAAATATGGCAGACCTTGGAGCCCTTCCAGAAGATGAATGTAAGGCGGCATTAATCTTTGTGAAGCCAGTATCGATGGGAGCGTGAGATCATTACACTACTGAAACAAGCATTTGGATAATTGAACACCCGATTACATTTAAGGATTTCAGCGATCCAGGAGGGGATTTTTAGTGACGCACAAGAACTTGGAGGCATCCCGTAATCACTTGCTACCTCCACCATGATTTAAAGTAAACGGATTTCAGGTCTGAAAGCCTCACCTGGCCTTCACCCATCATACTTTACATCTTTGTGTCCAGATATCTCAGTTTATGTCTCATGTAAGCATACAGAAAATTGGGCTTGTCTGTGTGAATTGATGTAGAACCAATCAATGTGGATAATTATCCAAAAACATATATTCTAAGAGCTGCCCTGGCCATTTTTTGCTGTTGCTTAATGACCTATTTTTACATAAAGAACGCACACCGAATTCAAACTGAACCCTTTATTCAACAAACTTTCTTACCAAAACTACAAGTTTTTAAAAAAGGATAAAAAAAAATAAAAATACATGCTCTCTAAACTCTTTGAATGGGGGCGGAGCTTGGTGACAGAGTGTTTCTGGATCTGTTTGTGATTGGTTGGGAGGATGTAATGACTGTAATATTAACCTTCATGATAGGCTAGAATGCAAAAGGAAAATAAAGTGTTTTATTGAACTTTTTATTGACCCCCCCCCCCCCTTTTTTTTTTAATCACACCACACGTTCATTGAACCGATATTTTTATTCAATTATTGTCCGGCCCTAGCGAGAGGATATCTATATATTTAAGAATTCATGTATAATTTTGACCCCATGGGGACTACAGAAAATCCTCCAATTCTAACTTGTGAACTCATGTTTTGTATTTGAAATCCACTGGTGATCATTCCACTCTTACAATCGAACATTTCAAATGCTTCATTAAAAGCCCAAAATTAAGATGATACCCACGCCGATAATGTGTCTATAGAAACTTCTGATCAGCAGTGTAACAGTAATATAAGCAAAGTGTGTTTCTCCTCTTTTGTTTGAACTCACCTGTGGTATGGATCCATGTTTGAGTGTGGACCGCTGGAGTGCATGTCTCGGGATTCGAGGATCGCTCTCCACTGACCGATATCTTCCAGACAGTACGAGCTATCCTGAAATGATCAGTCAGACACGTTGGCACTACTTCAAAGATTGATCATTTTCCTACCAAAAAAAAAATTATTCGGCTAGTAAGGGAGCAGAAGAATACCTTCAGGGGGTCCCACGAGGAGAGCTTCTTTTTCAGCAACGGATGCACAACAGCGACCGCCAGGTCCCCCAGTCCCATCATCTTATATTCTTCATAATAATCGTTCTGTAGGGTCTCAAATATACGGGCGCACTCCTGAAAAGAGAAGAGATGAAATATTTTTTTTGAGTAAAAGGAACTAGGAATGCTTTATATATCAGCATCAACATTGGTATCAGACGGTGTTTGTCGTTTTGTGACACAAATCGGTTCAACAAGTAAAACTGGGCCGATATTAATGAGCAATGTTTATTTCCATCTCGTTGCCGATCGTGTGTTTGAAGAGGAGATCGGCTGTGTGATATTTGTTTGGCCGTGTGACATTTATAGTGATGCGGCGCAGGGTTGTTAAACAGAAGCAGTGAAGCAATGTCAGCGGTGTGATCATCTTTCTCCCCTCGATAAAGCAGGAAAAAAAAATTTATCTTATAAATAAAATGGGTAAATATCAGTTAAAGGCCATGACAGCAATATTAATATCGGAAATCGATATTGGCCCAAAAGTTCATATCGGTGCATCCCTAGTTGGAACTATGAACTATTAGTTCTATTGGTTGTGCTGTTCTTTTTACATCTCTCTTTGAGGGTAATGAAGCGGACTGATGAGGTTTTGTCAATCTCTCTTCTGTCTCCAGTTTCTTTGACCTTTTTTTTCCTTCTCATTTCTCTCTCCTCTTCTACTTTCTCAATGTAGTGTCCACATAACATGAATTATTCCCTACATAATAAAACTATTTACATATATATATCAAGCAGAGCACTATGGCCAAAGCGATAATGCTCCACTTGTGAGAATAAAATCTGTTGGGCTCTTTCTGGCATTAAGACAGCAATTTTTATTGCCACATTGCCAGACAGGACACACAAAAAAAGAATTATGAAACTCAAACAGCGAGATGACAGAGGCTCCATAGAGTACACTCAGCGTGACGTTAACCTGTAGGGTTGGCTCCTCGCCCGGCGCCGTTTCCTCCGTAGGAAATCGCTCCACTAAGGCCAACACGGCCTCCATTCTTTGGATGGCATCCTGCTCCGTTTCCAGTCGGCTCTGCAACGCTCGTGACTCATGGTCCAGAGAAACAACCACGTCTTTTTCATGCTGCAGTCGCCTGGCAGACTAAAAAAAAAAATAAACATGCATCAAGAAAACAAATAAAGCTTAGAAACATCGTGGAATCTGTTAAAGTTTGGATCTCAGGTTGTTGCCAAACATAAAGGTTTCTCCGTTTTTCCCTCACCTGTAAAATATCCTGCTCCGTCAGGTCTATCAGAAGCTGCAGGTTATGCTCCAGCTCCGGGAGACCGAAGCCAGATCCTTTCTGATCGCGAGCGGCCAGGCTTGGCGGGGCTTCGTCCGGAACGCTGTGCTTGTTGGATATCTGGCTGTAACTGTAGTACACCTTCTGTTCTCGCCCAGTCATATCGATGACCTAAACCAGGAGAAATGTATGAAAAATTACACTTACAGGGATAAAATAATAGGCTTCAATGTGCTAACATGCTCAACAGTTTCATCCATAAAAACAGCGACATGTATGACACACATTAACAAACATGTAAATCAAAAATTTTTCAGGCATCTTTGCACCACGCTGTTTGAATTTTATGAGTAAGAATCCATATAAAACCAATCTAGGCTATTAGGGATTTCTGTTGGCCACTGAAAGGCAAAAAGAAGCGGGATATTGCTGCAAATCAGAGGGGAGGAGTAAATGAGTATGCTCTTTAATGCCTGAATATAGTAAGCAGGCTTATACACCTTGCATAGTTTATTCTAAACCACTGCGGGAGAGTCATAAATGTGAATACAGATAAGAGATAGATAGAAGAAGTTAGTGTAAGACTTAAACATACCTTGACCTGTGCCAGCTCTCCTGCAGATGCTTGTGTGGCCCGATAGGCCACTTTACCTTTAGCTTTCAGCTCATCTACTGTTTTGTACGAGTACTTTGGTTTCTTCTTTCCTGCAGGCCCAGCCGGATCCTTACGCCACTGGCCTAATTCCTTTTTAAATTCCTGCAAAAGAAGAAAAAAATAAAATAATTAAAAACGCTACATAGTGTCAGAGGATAGAAATGAAAAGGCGTTTTCTCCCAACAGCTTACCTTTTCCTCCTCTTCCTCTGAGTCGACCACAGGAAAGTCCTGGAGACTCTGCTGAGTTCGTTCATTGCCATAAGCACCGACCGCTCCTTTTCCCTTACGAACCTTCGCCTCGATGGGGTTCACAATACCTGCGACGATAAACTTCTAATTAAAGCGATTTCTCAACATATATATTTTTTTAATTATATACAAAGCCGTCAGCTTCGCCTACCTTGAGCATTTTTGCCCAGGCCTCTTCCCGGTTGGTAGCCCATTTTCTGCAGAAGTTTCTGTCCAATTCCCTTGGTGTGCTTCTCCCAGCTGCCAATACCTTTACCAGACTGTATCCCACCTGCGAACCTCTGGGACCTCTGGGACTGATTCCCTCCAAAAGTACCCTGGGAAAACCAACCAATTTTAAAAAGCTTATGTCAGTCTTCCCTAACTTTCCCATAATTGTATTGGCGCGTTCCTTTTGCCTCGGAGGTCAAAACTAACGAGTTCTAGATTACGTCGTCTCCGCTTTTTGACGTTCCATTTTCCCTCTTCTCAGACAGAAGGAAAAAACATGGAGGCTCGCACAAAAGCCATTGTTAAACGCACAAATACAGTCAACCTAAGTCATAGAATGTGTTTTACAGTCACATTTTATTGTAAAATCTAAAGACGGGCTGAATTGTTCAACTGATCGTGAAACGTTAAACAACAGTAGGCGGCGATCTTTCGTTGCTAGTTTAGCCACTATGGTTACTGTTGTTAAAACAAAGACAACAACACTGTTCTAGGTGGTATTTTGGTGCAAATAAACAGCTGAAACATCCCGTCTGATGAACACTGAAAGGCAGCACCTGTATGACTGACTGTTACTGAATAGACAGCTACAACAAACAGTCAAAGTATGAGGTTTTATTCAATGTTGCTGCGAGTGGCAGCCAAAGTCGGGTTCTTTCCTGCTGCACTGACTTTCCGACTCATAGTACTGACTTTAGTGGGTGTTCCAGTTAAGGCTGGTTTACACAGCAGGATTTTTAGCTAGATTTTTGCCCCGATCTTCCCCTTCCGAGAGGCGCTGATCTCAGCGTGTCTCTTAAGATAATCTTAAGATTATCTATAAGAGACATTCCTGCCGTGTGTGGTGTGTTAAGAGTGATCTGGTCCACTCAGTGGAACATCGGGACCGCTCTGACCTCAAATCGGGAATATGGTTTTGCACGATTTCCCGTCTGATATCTGAATGATCCTGAGTGAAATCTGTTTGTGTGTGGTGTGTTGTACTTGTCGTCTGACTGGACACCACACACTGTACGACCAAGCGTGTTACATGTATGACTTTTTATCATTACCTGTGGTGTCTCTTGGGCTTTAAAAATCAGTCAACTGTTTTAAAACCAGCCGGGTGAACCAGCCTTTCAATTTTCTGACTCGGAGGTCAAGAATTCAGAGTACCGAGGCCAACATGGTTAGTGAATGTACAAATTGCGGTAAGGTGGGGGGATTCACCATCTGAAGTTTTTTGGGAGCCATCGCACTTGGAGGAGGAGCTGGTGGAGCAGAATCATCATCAGAGTTGTCAGAACCTTCCTCTTCTTCTTGCTGCCGTTTCTCCTCAGCTGCAGACTTACGCAGTCCAGCGCTCACAAAGCTCACTGGAGTAGTGTAGTCTTTGGACCTGGGGGGAGAGAGCATCAAGCATTTTTATCTTTCATCTTTTCAGAGGGCTAAAAATGTTCCACATTTTCTCCAGTTACAACTACAGACTTCCATAAATTTTACTGGGATTTTTTTTATGTGAAAGCAAAAACAACCAATTTAAATAAAATTTCTAAAAAGTGTGGCATGTATTTGAGTTCGGTCCCATTCACCGTGACACTCTTTAATGAAACCCGGCTCTGAAAAGGGAAAGAGCACAACTGCAAACCTACAAAGACACGGCCGTCCACCTAAATTGACGGCCCAGGAAAGTAGATCATTGATTAGATTAACAGCCAGGGCAGCCAGGGCAACTGCGAAGGACTTGCAGACATCCACAGCTCAGGTGGTAGAGCCGGTTGTCGTGACAGCTACTATTCATCGACTCTACTATATACTTTCAACAAGCAGATTAACAGAACCTATTATTGGTTGTTACCACCAGAAAAGGGCATTGATGCAACAACTCCTTGCCAACAACTACCTCTTGCCACCAAAGCTGGGTCTCTCATCCTCGTCCGAATCCCTGTCAGCCCAGATGCCATAGGTGGCCTGCTCCTTGGTCTGCCTGAACCTTTGACGGTCCGGGTTGAACTCATTGGCCAGATCCCAGTCCGTCACCTCAAAGCTCTCGATCTCCACACCTTCTTCCTCCTCCTCCCTCCGCCCGTACAGGTGAGACATGGACATCTAAATGTTGAGGTAAACCAAATTTAAAAACAACAACAACAACAACAAAAAAAAAAAAAAAACAGAGGAACGTGTGAAAATGTGTGATGTGATGACAATCATAACTTGTGACTGAAAGCTGAGGAACGAAATCTGTAGGTGTGCTAAAAGCGTCAGAAAATGTGTTTCTTTAAAAAAAACTATATAAGGATTATTATTTTAGACTAAGGATAGGAGTATTTTTAGTGGCATTTTTTCTCAGCGTTAACAACTATGTATTTAACAATAAACTACTAACAAAAAAAATACAAACACTGCCGTTAAAATATACAGAGATACAAAATTGATGCTATTTAACGAACATAGATGAGGCTCTTCGATTAATCAAGCGCCGAAAAAGCTAATATTTCCTAGCAAAAGCTAACGTGGGGGCTAAATCTACGCGTCTGTAAGTTTAAACATTTTAAAATGAGGAAAATAAATATTATAAGCTTTACCGTACTCACGTTAAATGTTATTTTAAATTCTTGTCCGAGATCACATAACACTCATTTTCAGAGTAGCAAATAGAAGCAACTCAGCTAACGACAGCGACCGTTTAGGTAGCTACAAGCACTTCCGGTTCACTGGTGGTACATCAACTCTTGTCCACAACAAAAGTCAGTTTCCCCTGGCTATATTGCAGATATGAATTACTGACTTTATTGGGTTTTTTTAACCTAAATTGTACAGTTGAGGAGCACGAAAATGTAATATTTTATGTATGATGCTAATGTGGTTTGAAATCCAGGCTTCTGTATAATCACCTAGTTGGTAGTTTGAACTCTTTGATTTTCTCCTGTTCTGTTTGTCTCTATATTAAAATATTCTAAAAAGAAGTATTTTTATAGTTTCTTTTTTTGTTTTTGTTTTTTTACAAAACTTTACATTTTTGGAGCTGTGAACAATGTTTTACACAACTTTTTTTCTACTCGCATCTGGTTTAATTGGGAAAGGTGGGTAGTTATTACTAGGTTTAAATTTAATATACTTGAGTTTTTCTCTCTCAAAGTGACCCTTCTCTTACTTGAGTTGTCACTATTTCTGGCTGCTTTTACTTCACTAAATGACGAACAAACAACCAAGGCCTTTCAACCAAAGCTAAAATGGCAATTTGGAAATATTTTACTACTATGGCTGTAAAATGGTCAATAGTCTGAGAGTCATGGTCTCTTTTCCTAGCAGTACTCAAACTTGATTTTCCAACATCAAGTTAATAACTATTCAACATTACAGGGAGCTGTCAGCAGTTTAAAAGAAGAAAAATCCAAAACCCACATTTGTTTTTCAATTATCTAATGAGAATACATTCATTTTCAACAAATGCAATGAGATTAAACCGTACTACTTTTAACCGTCTACTTCGTGTTCGAGTAATCTGTTTGGATGACAACTTTGAGCACAGGTTTGGCTCCTGAACGCACCTCAGTTGATTTTTAATAGCCAGATCACGTGACCCAACCCGGAAGGGGAATTTTGTGTTGCTCTCAAAACAGTCCCTCGTGTGCCATTAACTGTTCAGCGCACAACTGGAATATTTGGTTTTCTTTTAGAAAATGAGTAAAATAGACAATTTATGACATTCATGTGTGTATGTGTGCAGAATAATATCTAGCTAAATGTCGGGTACCGTAGAGGAGTGGCAGGTTGTTCGGCGGGGAAAAGGTGCACCGAGAAAATTTAAATCTCACCAACAAATCCCTTCTGCTTCCGCTTGTCTTCAGGAACAGCTGGATGTTGAGAAACTTGTCAGACGGATCAGAGACACGGTGTAAGAAATTAAGCTCAACCTTAACCTAAAGAAAACCCTACAGACTATTAAATCAGACCTACCCAGAGGTCAGTTATTAAGACCAGACCTCTAACCCCGCTTTTATTTTGTCTCCATTAGGTCTCAGCTGAGAGTTGAAGAGCTGTGGCAACAATGGAAAAGTAACTATGGTTCACATCTAAATATTTACAGTACCTTACAAGAGTATTCAAGAGTATCCACTCGAGTCTTTTTTCACAGTTTGTCACATATAACAACAAACCTTGGGGGACTTTATGTAACCAGCACTAATGAACTGTGGGGAAAATACATTTATAGATAAATACAAAAAAGTATTCTCACTATTAAATGCACATTATGCAAAATCCACTTTTTTAGTCCTTAAATCTGTTTTGTTGCATACTTGGGAGTCTCTAAGTGCAGAAGATTTTATTGTAGTCTGTCTAGGAGCAGCGTAGATATCATTATATTCTGTTTAGGTCATATTTTTTGAGTCGTTCAGTTTCCTCTTATGTTTTTTTGAACAATTATGTCACAGTATTTGCTACGGAGCTGCTTCAAGGTCACGCACTTCCGGCTAACCAGTTTTGCCAATGTTGCAACAGACTTGCTGGAGCTAGTCTGTAGAAACACAACACACAATATTTAGCTGTAATAGTGCCGAAAGTTGGTTTTGCAAAGTAGTTTGACTCAGGGGGATGAATGCCCCATGTACTTTTAAAATTTTCCTTTAACAATTATGCACTCCATTTTATTTATCTACCACATGAACCTGATAAAATTGGAACAAATAATTCTGCGAGGCACTGTAGCATAGTTCTTTAGGGATTTTGCTTGCAGCTTGGTGATAATCCTGTCTTTAGATCAGCTTCTGTCGGCAATGTCAACGTCCGTATCAGAGTCTTCAGACAGCAGTGGTGGCTGAGGGCCAGCAGGACAAGGACACAGAGGGGACGGTACGCCAGCATCTGGAGTGTGTGTGTTATGGCCTTGGCTCCTTTTCTTCTTGTGCCTCAGCCCGCTACCAGCTGGCCATGTTGCTGCTGCTCCTGGATGCAGGACAGGTGAGGGAATCAATCTCGTCCATGTTATACCTAACATCTTTGAAACTGTATTTAATCTAATAACTGTTGTACCTTTCCTTGTACAGATTCCTGTAAAGGATTGCTCTGTTTATGATCCTGCATTCTCGCCCGCAGAAAGGGACGTTTTGAGAGGGCTGGGTTTGAGTGTACTCACAGAAAACGAGGTCAGTTGTTGACCAATCATGTATTTTATGTCAAATCACAGATCCATTCTGTGATCTGTCAAATCACAGATCCATTCAGTTTTTTAATATTTTCCACCCATTTTAACCTGTAATTTGTAATACTATATTTTCAATGGAAGTAGATTAGACTTGTATCAACATTTACAGCTGTTGTAGCTTAGCCACTGCTTTAATAATAAGTCCCTGAGTAGAAAAATAACATTTTGTTATATTGTATAGGAGGGGAAGCGTCTGGCCACTAAGCCCACCCTCTTTTATCTAATGCACTGTGGAAAAGCCCTATACAACAACCTGCTGTGGAAGAACTGGAACCCGCGCCACTTGTCTCTGGTTACGATCATCGGAAACTGCTTCAGCGGCATCAGGGAGAGGTTTGTACCAGGAATGAATTAAATGAGACGATGCTGGAAACTTCGGCGGAGATGAGGTGACGTCTCTTTCGTTTTACCTCCAGGACCATCGAGAGGGAACTGAGGCGGAATTACAGCTACATCAGCAAAGCTGTGGATTTGTGTGAGGAGAGACTGTTGCCTTGTCCCTCCCATCTGATTGACGTCTTCAGTGATACGGCACTTATCACTTTTCCTTCAGACCGACTAAACCAACTCCCACAGTCTAGTTGGACGGACTCACCTGAACCACAATACCAACATTGCTCAGATTTAGAGATTATACTTAAACAAAAATCCATCTCGGGCTCTCCAGAGACAACAACGGATGCATTTTCACACCTAACATCAATGTAACCTTTTTAAATAAATGTTCTGTCCTACAGACCAGAATCATGAAGTTTATTGTGAGCCTTTTCAGAGAAAAAATTACAATATTTATTATTTTAAAGCAGCACCATCTAATCTTCAGGCACTAGCCCTGAACCTTCCAGGTTTAGCGCCCCTGAAGGCCACTGGCAACACTGCATTGTAACAAAATTAGACGGTCTCCTTCCATGATTTGGAATCTGATAGCAGACTATTTTGGACCAGCAGACTGAGAAGTCGTGGAGTTACTTGTAAAGACAAAGCCACATTCACCCCTCTATATTAAATCCTACATCAGAGAACCAAAAAGATGTCTGATCAGGTAAGTGTCATGTCTGTTTTTTTGTTTGTTGTTCTGGCAACCTAGAAAGGGTGATGTGACCAAGAGCGTAGGTCACATGACCCATTCAGCGACACATCCCACCCTCTCAAGTTACATAGCTGAGTTTTTGAGAAGGGCAGCCTGCACGGAGTATGGATACGCTCCAGGTGCTGTACATTGACCTGACTAATAATTTAACATCTCAAATTAAACTGATACTTGGGACAAATTATACACGGTTCTGCTTTAAATTTCATCAGCTGAAGTCTGTTTTTTTTGTGTATTGTTTCTGAAATGTTTTATTCCTGTTTTTATGAACTACACTGATATTTTTTTAAAAACAATTTGAATATGTTTCTTGTGGTTAAACTAGAATTGCTTAAAAGGTGTGCCACCAAAACACAGTTCCTAAACATCAGATATGAGATTCAGATTTTGACCAACTGCAGCATCCCTAATATTAAAATAACTCCTAAAACTAGTGCACCTACTCCAACTAACTAATCAAACTAAAGGGGTAATTGCTCCCACTGAAGACCATGTTGGTCCACTGTCTGTTAGTTGCCATGCAAAACAAACGTTGGCGAAGTTAACGTGTCGTTAGGCGTATCCAACTTGATAAATGTCTGACAGAAAATGATCCTGTGTGAAAATCTACAAAAAAAAATAATGCTGAGTGTGTGCTTCTTTGCTGCAAGTCCATCGTCTGTTAGGTTACGTCTACAACGTTCCACATTCAGTCAATGCGACAACAGACATAGTAAAAAATAAATTTATAATTATCCATCCTTTTCTCTATTAATCCAAATTAAACTTGTTCAGTTCTGTTGGTGGTTTGCTGTGTTTGGGATCCTTGTCCTGTTACTTGTCCAGTTTTGAGCAGGACTCACTTTTGACCCGATTATATTTTAGTATGAATGGTATTTCATGATTGACTTGGTGATTGCAGAACAAGCCCAAATCACTACCCAACCACCATCATGCTTCCCAGTTGGTAAGCGATGCTTGTCGATTATGGCCAAATATCTCTACTATGGTCTAATCTGTCCAAAGGACTTTGTTTTAGAAATGTTGAGGTTCATTCAGAGTCAAAACCAAGTCACGCAGCCAGATTACTTTTCTGGTGGCATCCTCTTCCAGACCATACCTTTTCTTTCCTAGTTGACCACTGTACCACCTGGAGGCTTCACAGCAGCTAACAACCAAGACACTTACTTAAGATGTAAGTAGTGTTTGTCATGACTTTTAAACTCATACCCTCTACATAGATTTGCATTTTTTTTTAAATAATCTGAAATATCCCTTTGAGGACAGTCTTGATTTTAAACACAATGAGCTGTGCGAACAAACTTTGTAACTTTTCAGGAGAAGCCAGGAGATGTTGCTCAATAAACCAGTGATGATGATAATGATTTAAGCTTTTGCAGTTGCTGAGTATTTTTTTTACACTGGAAGAAATCATAACATGACGGGAGATATTAGGGCGTTACTCTGAGAATTGTTTGGTGTAAATAATCTGCTGCTTTTTCCGTTCTCATCAGAAACTACTTAATTTTTTCAGTCAATACATAACTACGTTCACTTTTTTAATCATGTAATAAATAGGATAACAGCCACTTGGTTTGTTTGTGCAAATTGTTTGATTCTTTTTTTCAAAAAAAGCAGCATTAACCAGGTTACTAAAAGAAGACAATGTGTTTTTATTACAGCAGAGTAAAAACTTTATTTTTGGAAGAGAGAAAAAAAAAGCATACACACAACACAAATTTCTCATAGCGTCTGGGACACTGAAACATCTCAAAACAGGAAAGAATACTCGTCGTCTCTCTTAATACTACCTTCCTGTTGTTTCGATCAAATTAAAATGCTAATTTCAAGGATACTTTCATCTCACAGCAGTGTCTGTAGAAAACGCGCACCTACAAACCGTGGTGCGTTTTTTTTCAGTGTTTTCACTCTTCAGCCGCTCCGTTGGCAGTAACACTGTCTACTCCGTTTACCGCCTTGCTCCCTGTTCCAGTGCTAGATTTTGAAACAACATCTGCCCAGGTCAGTTTACTGGTGAGAGCAGATGGGCTGGGTATCGTGTCCATGTCTCTATTTAGGTCCCCGTTTTTCAACCCCGAGGCAGACTGCACCCCCCCTTCATTCCCTGCCTGGACCCCAGCATCTGTAACTTCTCTGTCAGCTTCCCCATCGGTTTTCTCATGCTCTGCCGCATGACCGTTGGCTAAGGCACCTGCACCGCTCTCGGCAGACGTCGCCTCCTGTGGCTGCTGCTGTTGGCTCTCGCTGTCTTTCTTCTCCGCTTCCATCCCTCCGTTCCCGCTTCCACTTTCTTTGTCCGAGCTTTTCTCTTCTTTGCCAACGAGATGTGAGTTAAGAGGCCAGATCGGGAGCTTGAATCCCAGCTCTTTTGCTGCCGCGGCCTTTCGTTCCAGGTGTTTCTGCTTATACTCCTGGAACCTGTCGCTATGAAAGCACAGAGGAGAGAGAAAAAAAAGTATCTCCTTTAATTATAATCATGAATCCTCCTGTTTAGTTTTTAATATAAGAATACAAAGACAACTGAAAACAAGTCGCATTATTTTCATGCCTTGAACATTTTTATATACTTGAAAATTTGTTTCTTTTGATCTTCATAATTGAAGATGAATAGCGAGCTGATCTCTATCAGAGGACAAACATGTTCAAGCCAAACATAATCCCCCTTTTTTTTATATCTGGCTCACATCTACGGGATTTGGAAATCCGTACTGTTTTATTTTAATATAAATGAGAACAAAACTTGCTTTTTGAAGAGTATCGTCAATCTTTACATCTATTTATCGAACACATGGTGATTTGTTTACTATTATTGTGTTTTAAACGACGAGAAAGCATGGCTCTTATTTGGAAGAGTTATCTTTGATGAAAACTTTTGATGTTGCGGACAAACTCCTGTTTTCTATGGTAATTTCAGGGCACTCCAGACTGTAGTGCGATGGTGTGACACCCCTGTCTCTCTTTCTTTCCATGTGCAACCTAGACAATACAAATATGTCCCAATGTCCAATATACGCTATAATTCTTCTAATTTCATTTACAAAATGATGCTGCTGATTTTGTTTCTGCACCTGTCCTGAGCCGTCATCGCAATAAAATCTGCCCCAGACACGTATCTGATTATGTAAAGCTGAATGACAAAATGTGTCTAAGTGAAGTGGGTGGGGGCAGCCTGAAGCTGTTTAGGTTCTCTTATACAGACACGCGAAAGAAAAGGCTTAAACTAACCGATAATGTTTAAAAAGAAAAGGAGAAAGCATTTCTGAAAAGTGAGTGGTGTTAAGGTCTATTTTGCTGTATATAGAAGATATTTTATAGTTTTAAAGACAACACCCCTCAAATGTAGACCTTATAATGATGTTAGGGGCAGACTCCTGGTTCAGCACAATATGTATTTAGAGCTGGGGTGTCAAACTCTGGTCCTCGGCGGCTAGTCTCCTGCGACCTATATATTGTTACAAACTCTTACTAAAACTGAAGCATCCCTCTGCTTTTCAGATTAAATATGGTAAAAATATGTATCCGATTTTTTTCAAACTCCTCTTAAAAGCTTTTTTTCAAAGAGCAGTACTAGTGATAAATGTTGGAGGGGTTGAGGTCAAGTGGGCGATCAGACCCACATATTCTGGGACTGTCGTCAAATACAAAAGGAGAGAGAATACTAAAAGTTTACATTCCTTTTGTTCCTGTAATTTTTATACTTGAGGTGTTCCCAGACCAGTTTACTTTAGACCAAAGGAGTCACCTACATAATCTTCTGATGACAGCAGGGAAGATTATTACAGTCAACTGGATAAAGCCGGACTCACCCAACATGGATCACTGGATACAAAAGATGTATGGCGGTGGAAACCTTTTGTGACTTATCATAATTAAGGGGCATTCACTGTTTGATTATATATATTATTTTATTATTATCCCTGCATAATGGTAAATTGAGAATTTAGGAATTTATGTATGAGTAATGGTGTGAAACCTCAGTCTCAGGTTTAAATCTTTAAAATGTTTGTATGTAAATTACCTGTTTTTGGATGGCAAAGTAGAAAAAAAAGAATATATAAAAGAGGTGAGAAAGTATTTTCTGTATTGCATGATAATGTCAGGAGCCTAAATGGTCATCGTTTGTGTTGTACCATCTCCTCGGTCTTGATTGCTGTACGCGGCGCTTCACTTTCCACGCTGGTGCGTAAAAACACCAAAACGCACAGAGAAAGAGGCGCATTGATCTGCAGCAATACGATTCAAAGTCTGCCTATTTGCGCCGTGATACAGGAACCAATTTAACTTTCAATAAGCCTTCTCCTTCCAGAAATGACCGAACAGATGTGTTATTGTTCGTTTTTTGTTTTTTTAATCTTTTTTTCTCTCTGCGATTTTGCCAAACATGACCGCTTTATACAAGCAGGCAACTGCAGAAAAATGCTGATAGGGGAGTACACATTAATATCAAATAGACAAAAAACACAACATAAAAATAGGCGCATCAAGATCACAATCTCAGCAAGGTGATTCAGAACATTTTGATGCTGTGTGACAGTCAATAAATCTTGCTAGTTTTTATGAGACACTAATTACCTCCTTTGATCATTGAGAGCGTATTTGTGTGGGTGTTTTATTTTTCTTGTACTATCAACCAATCACAGCTCTTAAAAACAGCGTCACACCTAGTAACGGGATTAACCGCATCTTTCCACAAAGATAAAAACAAAGCTAAAAAAATTTCTGACGTCTCCTTACTCAGAGTTACTACCTATCCCAGGTAGACATTTTTAGGCTAAGATTGAAGCTCTCTGCGAATCTTTGTGAATACAGACAACGATCTGACTGGTGGAACTCTTTATTTGGAAGTTACGATAATATCTTTTTAACATTTAACTCAGCTACAACTTCTGCCCTTATAGATCATAGACATCAGTTGGGTTAATGTTTAAAATGTAGCAGTAGCCCCTCCCTGGGCTGCCACCTTACCGTGGTGGAGGGGTTTGAGTGTCCCAATGATCCTAGGAGCTATGCTGTCAGGGGCTTTAAGCCCCTAGTAGGGTCACCCAAGGCAGACAGGTCCTAGGTGAGGGACCAGACAAAGTGCAGCCCAAAATGCCCCTTATGATGAATACAATTATTGGACCTCGTGTTCCCTCGCCCGGACGCGGGTCACCGGGGCCCCACTCTGGAGCCAGGCCTGGAGGTGGGGCACGTTGGCGAGCGTCTGGTGGCCGGGCTTTTGCCCATGGAGCCCGGCCGGGCTCAGCCCGAAGAGGCGACATGGGTCCCCCTTCCGATGGGCTCACCACCTGTTGGAGGGGCCAAAGGGGTCGGGTGCAATGTGTAACGGGTAGCAGTGGAGGGCGGGGACCTTGGCGTTCCGATCCTCGGCTGCAGAAGCTGGCTCTTGGGACGTGGAATGTCACCTCTCTGGTGGGGAAGGAGCCTGAGCTTGTGCGCGAGGTTGAGAGGTTCCGACTAGAGATAGTCGGACTCACCTCGACGCACCGCTCTGGCTCCGGAACCAGTCTCCTTGAGAGGGGCTGGACATTCTTCCACTCTGGAGTTGCCCATGGTGAGAGGCGCCGAGCTGGGGTTGGCATACTTGTTGCCCCCCATCTCGGTGCCTGCACGTTGGGGTTTTCCCCGGTGAACGAGAGGGTGGCCTCCCTCCGCATTCGTGTGGGGGGACGGGTTCTGACTGTTGTTTGCGCTTATGCGCCAAACAGCAGTTCAGATTACCCACCCTTTTTGGAGTCCTTGGAAGGGGTACTGGAGAGTGCCCCTCCTGGGGACTCCCTCGTTTTGCTGGGGGACTTCAACGCTCACGTGGGCAATGACAGTGGGACCTGGAGGGGCGTGGTTGGGAGGAATGGCCCACCTGATCTGAACTCGAGTGGTGTTTTGTTGTTGGACTTCTGTGCTCGTCATGGATTGTCCATCACAAACACCATGTTCAAGCATAAGGGTGTCCATATGTGCTCTTGGCACCAGGACACCCTAGGTCGCAGTTCAATGATCGACTTTGTTGTCGTTTCATCTGACCTGCGGCCGCATGTCTTGGATACTCGGGTGAAGAGAGGGGCGGAGCTCTCCACCGACCACTACCTGGTGGTGAGTTGGCTCCGATGGCGGGGGAGGAAGCCGGTCCGACCGGGCAGGCCCAAACGCACTGTGAGGGTTTGCTGGGAACGTCTGGCGGAGTCCCCTGTGAGGCGGAGCTTTAACTCCCACCTCCGGGAGAACTTTAAACACGTCCCGAGGGAGGCGGGGGACATTGAGTCTGAATGGACCATGTTCCACGCCTCTATTGCTGAGGCGGCTAGTCGGAGCTGTGGCCGCAAGGTTGTCGGTGCATGTCGTGGCGGCAACCCTCGAACCCGCTGGTGGACACCAGCGGTGAGGGAAGCCGTCAAGCTGAAGAAGGAGTCCTATCGGGCTTTTTTGGCCTGTGGGACTCCGGAAGCAGCTGATGTGTACCGGCAGTCGAAGCGGCAGGCGGCTCAGCTGGTCGCCGAGGCAAAAACTCGGGCGTGGGAAGAGTTCGGAGAGGCCATGGAGAAAGACTTCCGTACGGCTTCGAAGCGATTCTGGTCCACCATCCGCCGTCTCAGGAGGGGGAAGCAGTGCAGTACCAACACTGTTTACAGTGGGGGTGGTGTGCTGCTGACCTCGACTCGGGACGTCGTGAGTCGGTGGGCGGAATACTTCGAAGACCTCCTTAATCCCACCAACACATCTTAAATGGCGGAAGCAGAGCCTGAGGACTCTGGGTCGGGTTCTCCCATCTCTGGTGCTGAGGTTGCCGAGGTTGTTAAAAAGCTCCTCGGTGGCAAGGCTCCGGGGGTGGATGAGATTCGCCCTGAGTACCTTAAGGCTCTGGATGTTGTGGGGCTGTGTTGGTTAACGCGGCTCTGCAACATTGCGTGGACATCGGGGGCAGTTCCCCTGGATTGGCAGACTGGGGTGGTGGTCCCCCTATTTAAAAAGGGGGACCGGAGGGTGTGTTCCAACTACAGAGGAATCACACTCTTAAGCCTCCCTGGTAAGGTCTATTCAGGGGTTCTGGAAAGGAGGGTCCGTCGGATAGTCGAATCTCGGATTCAGGAAGAGCAGTGTGGTTTTCGTCCTGGCCGTGGAACACTGGATCAGCTCTACACCCTCAGCAGGATTCTGGAGGGGGCATGGGAGTTTGCCCAACCAGTCTACATGTGCTTTGTGGATCTGGAGAAGGCATTCGACCGTGTCCCCCGGGGGATCCTGTGGGGGTACTCCGGGAGTATGGAGTACCGGACCCTTTAATAAGGGCTGTCAGGTCTCTGTACGACCGGTGTCAGAGTCTGGTCCGCATTGCCGGCAGTAAGTCGGACTCGTTTCCGGTGAGAGTTGGACTCCGCCAAGGCTGCCCTTTGTCACCGATTCTGTTCATAACTTTTATGGACAGAATTTCTAGGCGCAGCCAAGGTGTTGAGGGGATCCGCTTTGGTGGCCTTAGGATTGCGTCTCTGCTATTTGCGGATGACATGGTCCTATTGGCTTCATCAGGGCGTGATCTACAGCTCTCACTGGAGCGGTTCGCAGCCGAGTGCGAAGCGGCCGGGATGAAAATCAGTGCCTCCAAATCCGAGACCATGGTCTTGAGCCAGAAAAGGGTAGAGTGCCTTCTCCGGGTTGGGGAGGATGTGCTGCCCCTAGTGGAGGAGTTCAAGTATCTTGGGGTCTTGTTCACGAATGAGGGGAGGATGGAGCGGGAGATCGACAGGCGGATTGGTGCAGCGTCTGCTGTGAAGCGGGCGCTGTACCGATCCGTTGTGGTGAAGAGAGAGCTGAGCCAAAAGGCGAAGCTCTCGATTTACCGGTCGATCTACGTTCCTACCCTCATCTATGGTCACGAGCTTTGGGTCGTGACCGAAAGAACGAGATCCCGGATACAAGCGGCTGAAATGAGTTTTCTCCGTAGTGTGTCTGGGCTCTCCCTTAGAGATAGGGTGAGGAGCTCAGTCATCCGGGGAGGACTCAGAGTAGAGCCGCTGCTCCTCCACGTCGAGAGGAGCCAGTTGAGGTGGCTCGGGCATCTGGTCAGGATGCCTCCTGGACGCCTCCCTGGAGAGGTGTTCCGGGCACGTCCCACCGGGAGGAGGCCCAGGGGAAGACCCAGGACACGCTGGAGGGACTATGTCTCCCGGCTGGCCTGGGAACGCCTTGGGATTCCTCCTGAGGAGCTGGCCCAAGTGGCTGGGGAGAGGGACGTCTGGGCCTCCCTACTGAAGCTGCTACCCCCGCGACCCGACCCCGGATAAGCGGAAGACAACGGACGGACGGATGTAGCAGTAGGCAGAAATTATTCAAAAGGAACTCTGATCTGATACAGGGAACCTTGTCCAAAAATAAAAAAAATTAAATATTTGTTATTTATTTCAGGAATGTTAGTTTTAATTTGGAAGTCAAAATATGTTTTTGAACACTGTGTGTTCGTGATCCCATGCTGTAACTTTCAAGCACATGCTGTAAAGCCCTTGTTGAATACACACCTCTTTAAAACTTTTTTTGATCCATCATCTTAGCTTGTTTATGAAATTCCCCTAATCTGCTCACCTAAATTGCAGTGTAAAAAAAGTATTGGCCCCCTTATTCATTTCTTCTTCTACATGCCGTCATTACTGCTAGACGTTTCATCTTTTGTTACCCCTAAATGTTTTATTTAAAACAAATTTTAATATCAAACTCGCAGAAGCAGAACAAATACAAAAAGCAGGTAGGAAATTATGATTTGGAATCAAACAAATAGCTATCCAAGCCAACCTGGCCTTTTATGATAAGAAAGCTGTCGCCCGTAACTGGTTGCGTTTCCCTTGGCAGCAACAACTGCCATTGGGGATTTGTAAAGATGAACAATGAGTGTCTTACAATGTGTGAAAGACCTCTTCTTTGCAGAGTTTTTTTATTCAGCCACATTTGAGGGGTTTAATGAACAATGATTTTAAGCCAGATTCGAGTCAGAACTTTGACTAGGCCACTCAGAAATCCCTTTTTGCCCTAAACCCATTCATAGCTGGACAGAGCTGATCTGTTTGAGCTTTTAAAAAGACCTTCTGGATTTTGTGAAAAGGAGCAGAATTTATGTTTCCATAAATTAGTGCAAGTTGTCTCCATTTTATTGTGGCTCCAAGTTCCCAAGCCGTAGGAATGGCTTTTAACTGTTTCCAGGCCAATGGACCACAATGCCTGTTTTGTCTTGTGTTTTTGCTGTCAGACTGGTTCCATTTAAGTGACTTCTTGATTCTACAAGTCTAGGAGTAAATATGTTTATGTAAAGTGAAAATTAATCAAAAATGTGGTTAATCACATCAGTTAATTAAAAATGAGGGTGAATCATTTTTCTATGGAACCAGGTTGGTTAGGATAATTTTTTTCCCTAAGAAAATTAAATCCTCCTTTGAAAACCACATTTTTAGAATTCAGGCAATTTTCTTCTGATATTAAAATTGGTTTGATAATTTGAATTATTTAAGTTTGAGAATAACAAAACAAATCTGTTAGCAGGCATAAACCTGTTTGGGTCACTCCATAAATTAAGAAATGCTATTCTGTCTTGAGACTTTCTCTCCTTTTCCCTCTCCTTATCTTTACTTGTGAAGGCTTTGGGTTGCAAAAATCTGCTAGATTTGGAGAAATTCTGCAAGGTAGAGTGGGAAAATACCCAGCTCAAAAAAAAATAAAGGAACGCTTTAAAAAGACACCAGACACGAATTCCTTTATCGTCCAGGAACTGCCTGCAGACTCTTGCTACTTAAGGCCGAGCATTATCTGGGAGGAACCACTGCGCCATCAAAGGGTCTACCAATGGGTGTCAGGATTTCATCCTGATCCCTAATGGCAGTCAGGGTGCAACCGTTTATCCTGTACAGGTCCTCCATGGATAGGCCTCCCCAGACCAACACTGACCCACCACCAAACCGGTTATATTAAACAATGTCGAGCTCTATTTGGCATTAAGATATCAATTTTTATTGCCACATTGCTAGACAGGACACTGGGGAAAAAAAACAAAAAAAAAAACAAAACAAAGTTGCAGGAAGCATTCTAGGATTTGTGACTATTTACCTGCGTGTAATCCTCCTGATCCCCGTAACCAGAACCATCTGCTCCAGAATAGTGTCAGATGTAGGGGTTAGACACTGAGAACAGAAAATACAACAACATGAGCATCTTTCCCCCCCTTTAGAAGACTTATTTACATGAGCTAAACCACCTACCTCCACGGCTTGCTCAGCAGAATCGCCTCCTGCCTGTCTGAGAGTGCGTTCTACCTTGACTGCCTGCTTGGTTATGGTGCCCAGGAACTCTTTGCTACAGCGTGTTTGTGAGTGATCTTCTCCAAACTGGAAGATAAATTCAACGTAAGTAGACACGCACAAAGAAAACGATCAGTCTGACTTTCTCTCTCAGTCTCACTCAATTACGAACCAAGGACGTAAAGGCAGAGAAGGATTCTTTCTCGTGTGTCATCGCACTTCTGTAGTCTCCTTTACTGCACATCCACTGGGCCAACAGGTGGTGGCTGCACAGAGGAACGGAGGGTTTGTTATGACATAGAAAAGGTAAAAAAATCTGCTTACTTAGCGTGCTGCCAAATTTCCAGTGTGAGCTTTGAGTGACATCCTACCTGAGAGCGGTATGCAGATCTGTGGGGCCGAAGAAGGAGGTGTTAAGTTTCAGGGCGTTCTTCAGGAACTGTCCTGTTTGGTCTTCTGTCAGCACCAGCCCAAGACAGCTCTGCAAGAAAACACGTAGGAGGAAAACCTGAACCACGGGCTAAAGCTGTACCTCCTCCTTTGTTCACTCTGATAAACTGCTTTGACCTACGTCCAGTGTTGCGGCGTACGGGTGGTCTTCTCCATGGACTGTTAGCATAAGCAGGCGAGCTCTGAGAAGACATTTCTGAGCCAGGGTCGTCTCTCCTCCAGCATACGCATACACACCTAGAAGGGCCTATAAATCACACAACAATGATAACAAACCCACTGTGACAACTCAAATGAGCAAACGTTGATGATAATGATATATACAAGCTGTACTCACGTATTGCTGTATGGTGTTTGGATGGTCAAAGCCAAGCAACCTCTCACTGATAACCACTGACTTCAGCTGAACGCTGCGAGCCTTCAGGACAGAAAAGGTCAGGGTCAAATTTTGCCTAATAGTGTTATTGACATCCTGAAATGTGTGACCTTACACTGCAAAAAATAACTAAAAATAGGTAACATTTTCTTGAAATGAGTGTATTTTACCTTGATTTGAGCAGTTGCATAATTGTATTTGCCAATGGAAAGAGTAGATTTACCTCTAAAATAAGATAATTAGATATATTGCACCTGAAATAAGATAATGGAGATTAATTGTTCCTATTTTTAGTGCAAAAAATCTTATTCCATTGGCAAATATTTACCTGCTTAAATCAAGAATAAATACACTAATTTCAAGAGATTTTTACTTACTTTTGGTTCCCTTTTGCAGTGTAACAGTATTGTAAGATGTATTACTACAGTAAAGGTAGCAATACAGTCTCCTTTACGGTGCCTTGCAAAGGCATATATAAACCCTTAAACCACATTATTGGGATTTTACGTAATAGAACTCAAAGTAGTGCGTGATTGTGCAGTTAGAAAAGAAAAGGGATACATGTTTTAAAAAAATGTTAGCAAATAAAACTCTGAACGACGTGGAGGTAATTTGTATTCAGAGCTCCAAAGTCAAGGATTTGCTTAGGCACCTTTCAATGCAATTCCATCTCCAAGTCTGTTGGACAACTTCTCTAACGGCTTTGCACATTTGAAGACGGGAGTTTTTGCCCATTCCCGTCTGTAAATGACTTCCTCCTCGGACAGACTGGATGGTAAGAGACAGTGAAGATAAATGAGCAGCCTTGCCATCAATTCTCAATCGGACACTAACAGAAAAACATTCTTTGATTTGAACTAGTCTGGCTGGATGGGTCGTTCCCCTTCTCGAAGATGAACCTTTGCTGCACTATCGAAACGTTCTCTTTTTGGCCTTTTTGCTGGTTTTCTTCCTGGATTGCCCTGACTCCATCCTTCGTCACATTAGCTCTGACCAGCTCCCCTGTCTCTGCCGACGATAAACCATCGCCGTTACATGATGCGGGCACAGTCTTGGTTCAACATGGGAGTAGTGTGTTTAGGAGGTTGTGCACTTTTAATTTTCATCCACATGTAGTGTAGGTCAAAAAGTTCCATTTTGGTTTTCTCTACCTAGGGTCTGTCCTTTCACATATTTGACGTGTCCCCGTGCTACAAACTTGAAACATGTCTTTCTTTCAACAATTATTTTATTCTTGCCAAACAGTCAAAAACACTCAATCTTTAGTTGTCCTTGGATGCTCTCCTTGCGTTCCAGTTTAGGTGGGCAGCCATGTTTTGGTAGGTTTGCAGTTGGGCCTTGTTTTTTCATTTTCAGATATTGGATTAAACAGATATATGATGTTTAAAGTCATGGCTATTGTTTTATAACCTAACTATACTATAAACATCTCCACAAACTTGTCCCTGACCTGTCTGCTGTGTTTCTTGGTCTTCGTGATGCTTTTTGTTCTTTAATATTTTCTAACGCCTTCCCAGGACAGCTGGATTTATACTGGAACTAAGTCACTCACAAATGAACTATAATCACTAATTAATTAACTTCTGAAGGCAATTGATTGTACAAGATTTTACTCACCGGTATCAGAATAAATTGGTCTATTACACAATACACAATAGCAAACTGCACTTTTCAGATATAACTTTATATGATACTTTGAAAACAATGTATCCTTTTCATTTTATCTCATTTATGCTCTGCTTTGTGTCAGTCAATCATATAAAAATCACAGTGAAATACATCGTTTGTGGCTTTAATGTGCCAAAAGCTTCCTGCAATTTAAGGGTAATAATACCCTTAACATTACTCAAAAATAATGTTGAGATAATTAGCCATATTCATCATTGACTGAAGAATGCAAATAAAATACTTTAAAATCTCCTTACATGCCGTCATTACTGCTAGAGGTTGAAAGGCTATGGAGTCGTACGCATACCTCAGCTGCTTTCCCCTGCAGGAAGGCCACCTTGGCCAACATGCTGTTGCAGTAACAGGCGTCAACGTCCATGTCATCACACACCCTGCCGTACAGGTAAGCTGCTTCCTTCAGCTGTTCGTGGGCCTTATCTAGCAGGCCTGCACACCAGGATGGGGAAATGTGAAACATATAAGAGCCATTCATGAGCATGTGTTAAACGTTTAGCCAGCAGGTGTTGTTTTTTTCTTTTTTTTCTTGTAGACGTACCCTTCTCAATGGAAATCTGCGCAGCACGGTATGCTCTAGAAGCATCCACAGTCGGCATGTCGATGTGCTTCACAATGGGGAAGATGTTAAGGACGTCGTCTGGACTCATGGGAGCCTTGTTGTGGTTGTCAAGGATGTAGTCTTTCAGTCGCAACTGGTGCAGGAACACAGAGAGGGTTACCCTTTTTCCTTAAAGTTTATGTTGCTTTCAGTCTTTTAAATATTTCTAATACATACAGTGTGTCTTACCGTGAATGCATCGTTAGAAAAGTGAAATATTAATTCAAAGAGACAAAGTGTAACGTTTAGTTTACCTGGACTCCGGTCTTTAAACAGAACTCCCTCAGCAAAGAGATCTTTTGAAGTCCGTAGTGCTCCACCAAGTGATTCGGACCAGAGCTATGAGAGAACGGCAAGGGTTAAACATCAACTTAACCGTTGCATATCAAGCAAAGCAGGTGAACAGGCAAGGTCTGCGTCTTCTCACCCAAGACTGTCAGAGATGCCGTATGTTTCGGCAGCATCTTGGCAGACCAGATTCCACAGCTCTGACCCAGTGAGCATACTCCAAGGCGTGCTCTCCGAGGCCCCGGCCCCACGGCCCCGCCTCCTGGACTTTTTCTTTGCGTCCTCCCCGACAGGAGCGGGCATGAAGTGGTGCACCAGCAGGCAACCGAGGAAGTGAGTGACGGCAGCGGAGAGACTCGGCACGTCCACGCCCTGCAGAGACATGACCCGTTGCTCAGCCCTATTTCCTGTGGAGGACCACACCTGCTGCTACAGACCCAGCCAGAAGTTTACATACACTCAACAGGGCCATGAGCTGTCATACTCAGTTGGCCCTTTTAATGGTGCACGTCAAGGCTTTTCAGTTCCCGATAGCAGGATTCACAACTTTGGAGTTAAATGGAGACACACCCGTGGATGTATATCAGGGCAGAACCTCAAACACTGCTTCCTTGTGTGGAAATTTAAGGAAATCCACTAAGATATAAGGAAGAGATCTTGATGATCTCTACAAATTTGACATGTTTAGGTACAATTCCCAGATGTCAATGTCAGTGTTTCACTGTGGCTCTGATCTCAGTCCCATAGAAAACATGTGGCCAGAGCTGAAAAGGTGTGTGGGAACTAAGGGACCCACAAACCAGACTCAGTTACACCAAAATTACCGTAAACTACTGTGAGAGGCTCGTGGAAGGATAACAAAAATGTTTTTGACCCACGTCATACCATTTAAAGACAATGGTAGAAAATATCAAGGTAATGCATGTAAACTTCCAACAGCAACTTTCTTTTATATTAAGGAGTTCAGACATAAGAAATAATAGGAGTTATTACAGGATGCTGCAAAGTACCTGTAGGAAATGGTTGAACACTCTTCTTGTTGAACGGATGAAAATTTCACTTATAGTTGATCTCTATTTAACACAAAAAAAGGAGAAGGAAGAACGATGTTAGGAAAGCAGTCGCATTATTACCGTTTTAAAACTTGTCAATTTGAGGAAATGAAACTAACCATTATGTGCCTGAGGCGCTCCTTGTGCTCTGACTGGCAAATAGCCTTGACCACGTGCCCCAGGTAGCGCAGGTTGATGCCTCTCTGGTGTAGCGCCTGCTTCAGGGACGCTCCGTCCATCGGCGCCTCGTTGCTTTGTAGGCAATACTGCAACTGCGGACACAGTCATTACAACACATTATGCGCTGATTTCTTTGTCACCCAGAATTTCCCTGTGACAAGAAAATGGGAAACATTGGAGACGCGTACAAAGGCTGGTATCTGGTGCGTGATGATAAAAGCTGCAGCTTCTCTCAGCAGCTTCTCCTGCAGGTTTGTTGAAGCGCTCTCAGTGGGAGGAAAACTTATCCCTGAATGCAAAAACACAAAGAGTTGTGTGTTTCAGTAAGGATCTACTGCGTGTTATTTCTGGGGAGGCACAGTTAGTGTGTGTACCTGGCGAGAAAACGTTTGGGTTAAAGCGCATCTCAAAGATAATGTCACTGACTGAGCCCACGTCTCTGCATGCGGCTCGCACTGCATCGGTCGCCCGAGAGTCACCTAAGAGAAAAAAAAGAAATTGATTCAGAATAAAAAAAGTGTGTTTTGTGTCTTCATTTCCATTCACATGGACGTGCTAAAAGACTCCTTACAGGCTGTTGCACATTCTTCAAATCCTCCGTTTTCCTCCATCTTCTCCTTCACACGTTGAGTAAACTGACAATGTCTGAAAACCCGACAACAAAAAACATATTGTGTTTAATAGGGGGGGAAAAAACATGTTAAAACTGAATTCGAAAGATTTCTTTCACGCTGAGCTCACTTATGCTGAGTGAAAGCCTGCACCAGCTCTGGCCTCAGCCTGCAGAGGCCATGAGGAAAGCTTTTTGGAAGCCCAGAAACGCCCTGGTAATTCTCTGGCCAGCCTTCCTTTCCATTCCCGTCCCTCTCCTCGTCATCCTCTTTACAGCTTTTGCTGCTCTCTTCATCTCCGTTAACTGTTTGACTTTGTGTTTTCCCTTCTGGACAGAAGTTGGCATCGGCTGGGAAGCTTCTGAAGACATCTAGTAGGTAGAACCTCCCGTCGGCCCCCAGGAGCCCCTGAGCATCCACGGAGGTGAACAGAGGCACCTGGTGACCCTTGGGAGCCACAACAACATGTCTCTGGATGGACAGATTCTTGGCCGCGTGAGCCAGCAGGGACAGCAGCCGTCTGCGATGAGCGGATTCTTGGGGTCCTGCATTCACTCCATAAAGCAAACCTCTGAGAAGAGGAGGAGAAAACAGATTTAGCTCCAGATGCACATAGCAGTCTCACCCAGCTCACCTCTCCAGGAACAAACAAGGGCCACAAGTTGAAAGTACCTCGAGGCAGGAGAGTCTTTCTGGTCCTGTTCTGAGCTTTCAAAGCCAGGGGCCAGACCCTGGGCCGACAGACGCACTCCTCTGTAGTCTACGATGGCGGTGGGTAAGGTATGCAGCCCCTGCAGCCCCTCTAAGTCGCTGTAAGCCTGTATGGCTTTAAGCTCCAGCCTCTGAGCTGCTCTGTAAGCGGGAGATGAGAAAAAATAAATAAAACAAACTGAATAAAAAAGTGAATTTATTATTTGATACAAGGGCCTGGTAAACGTGTTAAACCTCAAACTAAGTATTTTTTGTTAATCCAACTTTTAATTTCAGGATTTTTTTTTCAGTGGGGAAAAGAAATCCCACAGTGTCACAGCAAAAGTATTCCCAAGCTTTTCACATTTTACAAGCAAAAACATGTATGTAATGTATTTTGTGAGGATTTTATGTGACAAAGTTGTTGCTGCTATTGCACTTCTGGTTAGACCTTAACTGCATTTCGTTGCCTTGTACCTGTACCTGTGTAATGACAATAAAGTTGAATCTAATCTAATCTAATCTTAACAAAGGATAACAGTTTCCTTTCTTTATCGCCCTGTATTTAGCTCCATCCATCTGACCAACTAGCTTTCCCGCAGCATTCCCATGATGCTGTCACCCCCATGTTTCACTCTGGGAATGGTGCATTCAGAGTGTTGTTCGGTGTTAGTTTCCACCTCACGCAGCGCTCTGCATGTTGGATAAGAAGTTCAATCTGACCAGAGCACCTTCTTCCACGTGATGGTTGTGTCCTTTAGATGGTTGGTGCCAAAACATAGACAGGATTTCTCAACAATAGCTTTCTTCTTGCGATTCTTCTGTAACGGCCAGATTCGTAGAGAAGACAACTAATAGTTGTTGCGTTGACAGATTCTCCCACTTGAGCTGTGAATTTCTGCAGCCCCTCCAGAGTCACCACGAACGTCTATGGCTGCTTCTCCAAAAAATGCTTTATGTACAGTAAAAATTATTGCAACTGTAGCATTCATTGAACTAAACTAAATTTTATGTAATACTTTGATTAGATTGTTTAGGAACGTTTTATTAGCTGTCCCTCATGCTTGCCTGGGGAACCAGTTTGAAATGATTTACAGGCCAGTTTATCTTAGATACTCTTCAATATGGGAAAGACAAAAGAGCATGCCAGACAAATGAGTGTTGATCTTAATATGTGAGGAAACAAGCCAAAGACAATAACAGCTCTCCTAAACTCGCCCACATAATCGTTCAAATGAGCTTAAATCAACTGGAACTATGCAAAACACAACAGGACATGAACTAATGTTTATCTTCCAGCCACACAGTTTGAGTAAGCTGGTTAGCTTTATGTCAAGCATTTCGTCTAGGAGTTGACCTGGATTCAAAGTGCAAGCTGTGGAACATGGTTGTAAAACAAGATGGTAGCCCTGCCATCGTTAACAGTGATAATATAACTAAATGTTTGCTGCTAGTGGCTTTACTCAACGTGTTAAGAACAGACTTCACTTGTGTAACTTCAAAATAACTTTAAAAAGTAATGAGTGAATTAAAGTATCTCATATTATAATTAAAAAAAGTTTCCTCTTTACAATATTTTGACAATATATTTTCCTAAACATATTCTGTTCATGGAAGCTCAATGATGGCATTGGCAAAATAAAATCCCGATTTTCCAACAATTAAATCTTGATAAATTGTAAATTTGAATGAATTGATTAAATCCATTTATCGGCCAACCCTACATCTTGGTATTCCTTCAGTTTCGTGAGTTTATTTATAATTTTCTCTTTGGTGCGGATGAATCCTGCTTTCTCCATCTGTGGGACCAGCTCAGCATACAGCCTGTCCTTCTGGGTGGTTGACACAAGTTTATCCTGAAACTCTGGACAACCCCCAAAAACTGATAAACTACTGGCTTCCCTGAGCAGGCCACTGCAGATTCTTTGTGTTTTTCGCCCTGCTGGTTGTTTCTTTGTCCTGTGGCGTCCTCACCGTGCCTCACCCGTGGAATCACCTGGACCGGCCCACTGGTGACACCACGGGAGACGTCAAGGTTCCACAGAAAAAACAGCTATTCTGCGGTGAACCGAGTCGAACCGTGGCACCTTTTTTTTCAGCAAAAAAAAAATAAAAAACGCCACTGCAGTTTGAAAACCTGTGCAGGAACCGGAACGGGTTCCGAGCCTTGTTATTGGAAAAGGCCTAACAGTGAGAAGCGCGGTAAGGACGGTGCACAAACTCACTGTTAGAGAACAGCAGCACAGAGCCGCATCTTGTGTTCACCACGTCTCAATAACAATTTATTGGCCTAACCCTTCAATACACCTCTTTACGAGGGGTGACAGCTATAGTGTTTGCTGTGTAAGTGTACCATTTCGCATGCATACTATCTCACATGTGTGCTAAAAGACTTTAGACCTTTATTACCTGCGACCCCGCTCACCACCAAACACTGAACTCGTGGCCCCCTGGCTCATGAACAGGCCACTCCACAGGAATGCTGGGTCCTCTGGGTTTCCATTTACCGGCTCAACAAATCCATCCACAACAGTCTCAGCGCCCTGCATGACCGTCCTCACGAAAGCGCTGTTAACCTGAGGTGTGAGTGAAAAGGTTGGGGGCAGAAAAACAAATGCAGAAACATGTGGAAACAGCACTCTTGTCAAAAGTGAAATCTTTCACCGTTTCTTTTTTTTCTTACCTGCAGCAAAGTTTTGTCTCTCTGCAGCCTTTCATCCAGACTTCCCTGGGGAAGATCTCTGGCTGCTTGTAACTCCTCGTTCCAGTCTGGAGCCTGAATGCGAGACCCACAAACAGCAGCTTAGATACAGTATATTTATCCTGTTCTGTCTCTCTTCGAGGTCGGTCGTGTTTTTCTCTCCTTTTCAGCTTTCACCCCCCCTGTTCCCCCTCTCCTGCTTCGGCTGCTATGTCTTGTCTTTCTGAGCACTTTCTTCATATCAACCGAACTCTGAAAAACATGGATCTGGTAAGCTGGTCTCTCAATGCTATTGATAAAAAAAATTTCGACGTCCTGATTTGACTCATTTTGTGGGATACACCCTATATTCTTGGATGGAAAACGGTGTGTCTTTCGACTTTGTCATTCCTGGACGTTTAAAACGTTTGCATGTTTGGATTCAGGATACTTGGATTTCTACTTATTGGATTTGGTGGACGTTTGATGTATCAGCAAATACGGAGGATGTCGGTAGCCATTTAGCCTTGATCAGGCTGCCGGCTGCATATGACGCGCTCACTAAGGCGGTGAACGGACAGATCTGGAAGGTGGAGGAGCAGAGCCGAAAAGCTGGCTGTGCTGGTATGCAGACTGGCTTCGGTGGTTGAACTCAAAGGGTGATGGTATAAAATCTGGAAGTGAAATGCGGAAAAGCCCAAAAATTTGGAAAATTGGATTTCACCATTTGGAGCCAGCAAAAGACTTAAAGCTGACAGGAAAGTCAGTGCAGCTTGTCTCATAACAAATAACATATTTGGATTATGCCCTCCCTATCTCTACTCCTGGATTGTAATGGCGGAGAGTGCTCAGAACTCTACTCTGCTCCCTCCTCCCCCGCTGACACCTGTGGATGCTTTCTAAACTGTTAGCTGGCAGATAACATCAAGGACAATGGCCTCTGGAGAGTGTTCACGGAAATATAAACACTTTCACCCAAACAGACACACATAACTGATGCTCATATAAACTGATGAACTTACACGCGGCTAGTCTCAAATGTTTACCTTCTGCTAAATGTGTCTCATCTTATTTGTACTTTTTGTGCAAGAGGTTTTTTGATATCTCAAACTGTATCCTGTTATAGGATAAAGTATGAGTTATGTTTTTTCCCCTCCCACCTTCCTTTTTTTGTGGCCTCTATATTTTCACAGAGTAATGGCAGCGCCATCTGGGCACTGTGTAAGGCGGTTCCTTGGCAGCAAGGCCTCAGTAAATCGTCTCCCTCTGAAATGTTTGTGATGTTTGTTTGTTATGTTGTGGCGATTGTACTGAAACAACAATTTCCCTTTTGGGATTATTAAAGTATTTCTGATTCTGATTTTATGCAAAGTATCGACAAATAAAAACAAAATCAAACTACTGATGTGCGCTGAATAACCTGTGCAGCTGCATGGTCATCCACCCCCAATCTACTGAAGGTGTTCTTGTGAGTGCGAGAGGCACACGGAGGTCCAAGCCAGCACAGCGTGTGATAAGGAGTGGGCATCGCCTCTATTGATGGCTGTTGTGGCCTAAAGAAGGAAAGGCATCATGCACTTTCATACGCATCACACTCAGCTGCACGGGCTCTGACACAATACAGCGGTATTTAACATTACTTACCTGTTTTTGAGTGTGCTAAAGGCTTGTTTAAAAGTAGGACTGATGTGACACAGCAAGTCAGTGAGACAGTGACAGACGGGAGAAGACTGTGCGGGACGAGGGTCGAATATATCTTCAGTGGACCTAAACAGGATGAAAGAAGAAAAAAACAAACATTGTCACGTTAAAACTTCAATGTGTATTTTGTGGGAACTGACATGGCAGACCAACACAAAAGTAATACATAATTATTTAGTGGAAATAAAATAGTTTTCAATTAGTTTTGCAAATAAAAATCTGTGAACTTTGTATTCAAACCCCCTAATCGATATTTTGCAAAACTTCCTTTTGGTACAGTAGCAGCAGCAAGTCTTTCCGAGTATGTCTACCAACTTTGCACATGTAGAAACCAAAATCATTGACCATTCTTCTTTGCAAAATATCTCCAGCTTAGTCAGATTGAATCGTCTTTCTGGATCATTCTAACTCTTGAATATACTTTTATCTGAACTGCTTTACTTTACTACTGGTTGTTTGTATAGACTCTGGTCCCGCTTGAAGGGAAACCTCCACTCTCGTCCCAAGTGTCTACAGCCCTCAAAAATAATTTCTTTCAGGATTGTCCTAAAATTACCTCAATGCTAAACAAATCTCTTTTTTATCTTCTTCTTTCAGCTTCTCCCTTTAAAGGGTCACCACAACCAATCATCTGTTTTCATCTAACCCAATCTTCTTCTCTAACACCAACTACCTTCATGTCCTCTTTCTCACTGGACCATTCAAACACATGGATATACTTTGATCTGAACTGCCTGCAGATGCAGCCTCAACATCTTTATACTGATGTACTCACTATCCCTCCTCTGTACATGTCCTAACCATCTCAGTCTGGCCTCTTTGCCTTTATCTCCAATGCATCTAACATGAGCTGTCCCTCTAATGTACTCATTCCTGATCCTATCCACCCTCGCCACTCCCCAAAAAGAACCTCAACATCTTCATCTCTTCTACCTCTAGCTTTGCCTCCTGTCTCTTCCTCAGTGCCACTGTCTCTAAACCAGACATCTCTGGTCTCACCACCGTCTTGTACACATTTCCTTTCATTCACACTGATACGCTTTAGCCACACAGCACAGCACTTTTCTCCACCCACTCCAACCAACTTGGACACATTTCTTCACCTCCCTTTACCTCTTAAAGTCCTCCACCTTCGTTATCTCTGCTCCATATAACCTCATGGCTGCACTTGGGTTCTCCTCATTCAAACACGTATTCACCTCACCAATGTCTTACAGCTCCCATACATGTCCTGCACCACTCTAACATGCTTCTCTGACACTCCGAACTTCCTACTTCAATACTACAGCTCCTCTCTTGACACCCTATCTTGTGCTTTCCCTAGATCTACATAAACAATGCAGCTCCCTCTGACTCTCTCTGTACTCCTCCATCAACATCATCAGAGCAAATACTGCATCTGTAGTACTTTTTCTTGGCATGGAACCATACTGCTGCTCACCGATGCCATCGTCTGACCTCACTCTAGCTTCCACTACACTTTCCCATAACTTAATTGCATGACTCATCAACTTTATTCCTCTCTAGCTGCCAAAACTTTGCACATCTCCTTCTGTTTTTTTTTAAATTGGTACCAGCACACTTCTCTTCCATTTCTCTGACAGCTTTTCACTCTCTAAGGTAAAAACTGTACTGCTATCCCTCCTAGACACTTCCATACCTCCACAGGTATATCATCAGGACCAACTGCCTTTCCACTCTTTCTCCTTTTTCACTGCTTTTCCTGACTTTGTCCTTATTAATATGTGACACTTCCTGATCGATAGAGGTTGCTTCTTCTACTCTTTGCTCTCTCTCATTTTCAGTATCCATCAACTCTTCAAAGTACTCCTTCCATCTTCCCACACACTTGTTACACATGTTAGTAAATTTCTTCATCCTTCCCATCTCCGTCTCTCTGCCTTTCCAACCTCTATAAATCCTTCTCTCTCCTCTTGCTGTCCAACCTATCATACAACTCCCTGTATGCCCTTTATTTGGCCTCCACTATATCTACCTTCACTTTACCCTGCATCTCTCTGTACTAATGACTCTCTTCACAGTGCCCCACTTCTTAGCTGATCTCTTCTCTGAATGCAATCCTGTACTTCCTCAATCCAGCACCAAGTCTCCTTGTCATCTTTCCTTCCGGAGGAAATACCAAGTACTCTCTTACCTGTCTTCCCAATAGCGTTAGTTGCAGTTGTCCAGTCGTCTGGAAGCACCTCCAGGAAACCCAGAGCCTGTCTCAACTCTTTCTTGAAAGCCACACAATTTTCTTCCTTTTTCAGCTTGCACCTCTCTGTCCTCTGCTCGGCCTTGTCCTCTTCATCTTCCTCACCATCAGAGTCATTCTACACACCACCATCCTATGCTAGCATCACACCCATCATATTATCTGACACTATTTTACATCCATAACATTCTTAACAAACTCCTCCTTCAACATAACTCCTACACCATTTCTCTTCCCATCCACAATAGGGCAGAACAGCGTAAACCCAGCACCTATAAGCTTCCAGCCTTGCTTCCTTTCCACCTGGTCTCCTGAACACACAGTATGTCCACTTTCCTCATCTGCATCATGCCAACCAACTCCCTAGTTTTTCCTGTCATAGTCCCAACATTGATTGCTTTTCATCAGTTGTTTTCATCTTTTTCCTTTCTTTCTTTCGAGTGGTCGCGTCAACAGATTCTCTCACCTGAGCCGTGGATCTCTGCACCTCCATGAAAGTTACAGTACCATGGAAATCTTGGCAATTTTTCTGATTAATCCTCTCCATGCCTGGCCTTTCAGTTTAGGTAGATGGCCATATCTTGGTCAGGTTTGCAATTATGTCACGCTCTATTTTCATTGCATACGTTAAACGGTTCTCTGTCACATTCTCACAGCCTGGGATATCGTTTTATTACCTGATTCTGCTTTAGGCTTCTTCCCAACATCTCCACAGCTTTATCCCAGACCTGTCTGTTGCTCCTTGCTCCTCATGATGCATTTTGTTTACTGATATTCTCTAACAAACCATTCATGAATTCACAGAACTGATATTATTTACAAAAACGACACACAGGTGGACTCTATTTACCAACCAAAGAGATTCTGAAGGAGATTGGTTGTATGTATTTTGTTTATGGGTATCAGGGAAAAAGTGGCGGAATACAAATGCAGATCAAACATTTTAAATACCTCTGAGTCTTCCCCCCACACACACACTTTACAGTTGCATGTCGCTTTGTGTTTTTCATATAAGTCCCCCAAAACGATATTGACTAAATTGCTTCCTGTCAAAATGTGACAAAGTTCACCTTTTGCAAGGAACTGTGCATCCTAGAGAGGAAGTTGTTTTAACATATAAAAAAACCACACAACTGTCTATCATAAATGTGCTGACCTGTTCAGGAAGAAACCTTTGGGACAGGATGTGATGTCACAATGTCGACCCTCCATTGTCACCACAGTGATGTACATGAAGTCTCCCTGCAGCTTCCTGTGTCCTGGAGGGGGGTGCCAGCAGCTGAGAGACATGTCCTTCAGGTAACTGGGGGCCTGGTGACACACACATAAAGTGGAGGAGGGGAGGGTAGATTTGTGTTTTCTTTGCGTACAACTAGCCAGATTCCCAGACAAACACTTGTATTAACCCACCTCTGGTTGAGAACTGTGTGGTAGCAGGGCCATAAGTGGTCTTTCTGAGGAACCAGGCAGGAGGTAGTCAGGTGGAGCTCCATCCTGGCTGGCTGATTCTCCCTTTGTGTTGCTTAACGAGCGCTTCAGGCTCTTTCCATTTGGTAAGCTGGAGTCTGTACCAGGAACAAAGAGAGACTTCAGAATGAGTCAGAAACTATTTTGTGCCTTTCTGTTGCCCTCTCCTCTCAGAGGACGGTTTCTTTGTGCATTTACCAGGTGTGTGTGTGAGTGTCTCCAGTACGCTTGGCGACCGTCCTTCTCTCAGTGCATCATGGGGTCCGGATGCCCTCAACAGCTCCACAACCCGAGCCAAGTGGTGCCTGGCTGAGTGGAAGGTATAAGGCTCTGCAGAGACACGCACTGGTTAGCATGAGATTTAGCCTGACCCTCTTTATGAAAGTCACAGTGACGTGGGAAAGGTCTAATGAACACGCGAAATGAACAACGCTGCTCGCAAAGCATCCAGAACATCCACCTGTGGAGAATGACCAGTTGGTTGAGATAACTTACATCTAAGCTACTAATAATAACATTTCTGTACCCTCAGTGGGGCGGGTGCCCATCTCCAGCAGTCAATGAGCAAAAATCAGGGCATACCTTGAACTGCTCACCAGTCTGTAACTCACATCCAAGGGGAATTTACAGACGCCATTCAACCTAATCTTCATGTTTCTGGACCATGGGAGGAACCCAGAGTATCCATGGAGACCCCATACATGTTTTTGAGAAAATATGTAAACTCTGCGTATAATGGCCCAGGCTGGAATTTGACCCCAGGACCTTCTTGCTGCAAGGCACCAGTGCTAACAACTGCGTCACTGTGAAGCCTTAAATACAACAGATAAACACTAGACAGGAATGCAATTGCAATGATTTGTTTCAATAAACTGACTGGTAGAAGGTAGAAAAACTGGGACGGCCCTGCCTGGTCATTGCTTATTGTTGCAGGAACAAACCATTAGCTTGGAGTGCAGCAGGAAAACCGACTGACAGCACCTGGGTTGGACCTTCACACCTATATAAATGCCTGGCTGCTGTGCAGCAGGGGGTGACTTCATCTCTCACCCATCTTAGCCATGCCTGTCCTCTGGGCCATATTTGTTTGCTTAATCTAGCACACCCTTTCTCACCCTCTCCTACTGACATGTCTGATTTTACTGACTTCACACACCATACCGTTTTTCGTTTTTCTGCTGTTTTCTTCAGAATAAACGTGTGTAAACTGCCCACTTGTGGCCTTTCCAATTACTTTTTGTCATAACCAATGAGCCAGGTTTTGTCAATGCAAATAATTTTTTGACAGTGCTATTCAAACATATTTCATATCTATTTTAGCTGTTTCATTGGGATTCAAGTGGAAACAGAAAATACAATGTATTTTAATCGCCATTTATGTGAAAGACCAACACAAAGCAGAGTACATTAGTGAACTTGAAGGAAACTGGTACAAAATTTCTCAAATGTTTATTTATTTTTTTTACCATTAAAAATCAGACATGTGTGGCAATGCTTTGTGGGATCATCTTTTGCTGCAGATTACAGCTGTAAGTCATTTAGGGTATCTCTCTAAAAGCTGTGCACATCTAAAGACTGGGTCTTTCTAACATAAATATGCTTTGATCTAAAGCTTTCCATCGTAGCTCTGGCTATATTTTTTCAGGACCTCCTTGTATTTCAGCTCCATCCACGGTGTTTTTTGTAGGCAAAAAAGTTAATTTTATTTTTATCTGACCAGAGCACCTTCTTCCACATGTTTGCTGTGTCCCCTGCATGGCTTGTGGCAAACACCAAGTGGGTCTTTTCATGCCTTTATCTTGCTAGTCTTCTATAAAGGATAGATTTATTAAATGCACGACCATTAGTTGTGCTATCATCAGACTCTCCCCCTGAGCTGTGGATCTCTACAGCTCCTCCAGAGTTACCTTGACCCTCTCGGCTGATTCTCTTAAACGCTCTACTTGCAGGTTTAGGTGGAGGCTCGTGTCTTGGTTGGTTTTCGGGGGTGTCACACTTTTTCCATTTTCAGATAATGAACTGAGCCGTTTCCCATGGGAAGTACGTAACTTTGGGTATTGTTTTATAAACTAACTCTGCTTTAAGCTTTTCCACAGCTTTCTCCCGGAGAACAACTGTTTTCTCAAAATTTGATTTGATGGGTTTCAGGCGACTGAATACATCAAGGAGAAAGAGTACTTTTTCAATTATGCTATAAATGACTAATCAGTACAACTGTGACTAAATCCGCTCTAACCGTAGATATAAACATTACTGAATCATGTACTTACAGTGTTAAATCACACAGGATAATTCAACATGTAACAAAATAGTACCTTCAACCAGACGAATGAGAGCTCCTGCCTTAAGTCCCTTAAGACTTTGCAGTTCAGCGAGTGGATCCAATGTCGTCCCAGCTAGAGCTAGAGACAAGTTGGAGCGTGGACACACCTCATTCCTCGAGAGCAGGGCCATTATTGCATCTTGAACGAGCCAAAATGCATTTACCTACACGGCGCAAACACAAAACGAACCTCGCTGTAACTCTAGATCAGGTGAATAAAATTGAATTGTGGGATCTGATGGAAGAGGAGACCGATACGCTGTCTCGGCCTCTCGCTGTTGTCTTTGTACCTGCAGCTCAAACATCTCTACTCCTGCTCCTTGGATCTTCACAGGAAACGCCGTGCCCTCATCCTGTTTGATATCAACGGCATCATCTCCAGAGGGTGCGTTGATTGCATCTGTGCAAAGGAGAGAATGGAGAAACCCAACTAAGTGAGTGATTACAGGGTCTAGTGAAAGAGGAGAAAATAATTTGGGTTATTTTCCCTCCCGTCTGCATATCCCTGAACGGTCTCCAGTTAACCAGACCTGGAAAATACCTGGATGACTGAATAATGGATGGAGTATAATCATGGCATGTTTTGATTTTATCAGTTGTTCACGTTTTTGAATCACAACCTTTTTAACAATCACCTTAAGCTAACCTGAAGAGTCTTTGTGTGTGAGTTTGTAGGGAAAGACAGAAAAGAAAAGAGGGGGGGGGGCATGCCAGGAAGAAGATAAATAGGGTGAGGCAACAACATTTACACACACATGTAGAGCCAGAGGGAAAGCAGGACTCAGCGTGTTCTGTTGTGTGACTAAACCTGCTCAATTTGCCCATGAGCCTTCATGTCATCTCCAGGTGAAACGACAGCCACACCCAGTTCTGGTTTTGGCAGACGGCACAATGCAGCCACAGAAAAAAACTGAAAGTTTGACTACTAATAAAGACTGAAGGCACATAAAGGCACAACAATCCTGATCTCTGTGTGATTACTGCTCTTCTTTCGACAGTGAATCATTTGCTCATGTTCTCAATCTGGATCTGCTTTGCTACTGGAAAGCTCCCAGTGAATAGGTAGCTGCTATTGGCTAAAGGAACGTGCCTCCTCTCTGGAAGCTAAGAAGGCATCATTTGTTCTCTACAGCAGCTGCTGCTTTATTATAACAGGAAAAAATAAGCTAAACTTCTATGAGAATCACCCCTCTGGTTCAAAAACTGTTGTTTATTTTTACATTTTTGTCACAATGTGTCATATTTAGCATTTTCTTTACTTAATTTGGAGCAACCTAGAAATAAGAAAAATAATGATTACATGCCAAATCTCTGGTAATAATTAGGAGATTAAAGATTGTGATTAAAACATTGTCTGTCAGTTGAAAACACGGCTCTGACTTTTGTTTTTTTTATGCAGGAATGATCCATGATTTGGTGGGAATGGCTTATAAAACACTGCTCTGCATGGAGTCAGCTACAAGATCACGATTTTTAAAAGACCTGCTAAAAGCCAGGGGGAATTAACACTTGAGATCCCTTTAAGACTGTCTAAAATATAATGAAAAAAATAAAATAAAAACTGCACTGTTATATATGTGGAATACTAATAGCACAAAGTAACATCGACAGTCTTAATGTTAGGCCAATATTTAGTTATTTTATAGGTTAAAAAGCTTGACTCAGTCTAATCCCGAGTGAGTCAACACAAACTGAACAGTAATTCAATCATTCAGCTCTATAAAAAGGGGAGTGGCAAATGTGTAGGAAAGGGAAGAAGACACACTGGAGCGCGTTGCTCCTTCTTCTCATAATAAAGTTTTAAAATTGTCATAACTGAGTAGTTACAATGTTATTGAGTGCTTCAGCCATTTTGTAACACATGTATTGGCAACAGAAAGCCTCTTAAAATGCAGAAAATGAAAAGCAAGTTCTCCAAGAGGCTAGAAAGCAAGCTCCAGCCATGTTAGAGCGTCAGTGCTTTGCCAGATCTCCCACCCTACTTCCACACATTCTTCAGTCAGGAGAAGAAGCCACTGAACGGAAAAGAAAGAGGAAGAGAAAAGACCTGCGATTACAGGGATTACTCACCAGTTTTGACCTGATTTCTTCCTCCTCCTTTCCTCACTTTGTCCTTCATGGCTGGGAGTTTTACTTCTCTGTTGCTCCCTAAGAAAAGGTCCTGTCTAAGAACTGCTGGAGCAGAAGGGGGTGGATGAACAGCGTTTGATTTGTGCAGTCGGACTGTGTGTGTGTGAGAGAGAGAGACAGAGAGAGAGAGAGAGAGATAGAGAGAGAGAGGGGGAGAGAGAGAGCCCAGTGGAGTGAAAGTAAACGGCTCACTGTTCAGAACTGTGACTCATGCCCCTCTTTACAAGGCAAACTCAACTTATCTGTTCCCAGTGTGCAAAAAAAAGAAAAAAAAAAGCCACACCCTCCTATTGCTCCACACAAGCTCAGAAACTTTGCTGGACTGGGTGTGTCTGTTGTAGCTTCACTCACTCTTCCTCCCTCAGGCATGTTTCACTCCTCCCCCATAAAGCCTTGAAGTAGAAGTGAGAACTGTGCACAAAGCTTTTGGCATTTTAAGTTTATTCTGTTCCCACAGATGTTTTTAAAGAGCTATTTCTTCATATTGTCAGAAACGGACACAAGGCAGGATGACAAATATGCCATATCTTTTAAACTGGATGCACTCTCCCACTGTACTGCGAAGCTGATCCTTCTGGGTGCAGCCACCCTGTTGATTAAGTCGGAGTTTGCAGAAAATACAATCAAGACATGGCTGAACTTCCACAAATGGGTGTATCTGTGTGTGACTTGGTTCCTCCTGATTGTTCAGCTACACCTACTGCATTTTCTTTCAGCACCACCGCACCTGAGAATAACTCAGCTTGAACGAGAGTGATGATGTGTGGGCTGTTTGTTATCACTGGAATCCTACAAAATAAACTAGAATGATGAAAAAGTAGACAAGGGCGTTGTCTAAATTATCTTCTAGCAGTAGGACAGGAAAGTCGAGCTCAGACCTGGTTAAAAAAAAAAAAAAAGTTGATTTTACCTCACAGCACAGTCATTTACATGCTGTGCCAGGAGCACCTTCATAAAGTGAGGTGCCCAGATGGGGATCAAGGGGTGTGGCAGGCCTTGATTAAAAGCCATGGCAAGCCCAAAATGAATCATACCCGTGGCAGATTAAGATTTAAAATAATTTTTCAATTTTACCAACATGCTGCTTCTTGCTGAACGTTTCGGAGTCGCCCCCATCAGTCATGACCTTAATCTGACAGCGTATCTGTAACCAGAGCTAAAGCTCAGGTTGACTGCGAGCAGGCATCTGAAAAACTTGGTGTTCTTCAGTCAACTATTTTTAGAGAGCGATTGATCGCTGCAATGTAAAACAAAGACTTTTACACTGATTATTATGAAGGGATTAACAATTATTGACACACTTTTGTTAAAAGGTTTAGAAAAATAAGGGAATTTGTTTTGATTAAAAATATTTCCTGTACAGCATATTTCCACTGTCTTATACTCTTTTGAGAGACGCCCGTGTCATTTCCCCTCAGCATCCATGTGTTTAAGCCATTGCATATTAGCATAATTTCTGTTTTGTTTATGTATTTTCACAAATTATGGTGATTACAGAGAGATTTCACGCAATTATTTGTTTATCTCTGTTTATTTTTTTCAGGATTTTCTGGAAAAAAAATTGTATGGCAACTTCTTTGTATTTATTTTTTATTCTCACACAAGTTTTTATAGCTCTTTTCAATGAAATGAACCAAAATAATGCTAAGTAGTCTCCTGCCGGAAGATATTACTTTTTCTAGTCACAGAGAAAATTACATAAGTACAGTGGACCATGAGTACAATGTAGCCAGTTAATGTAAATAGTTGATCTTCAAATCTCTCTGGAGGCCATCAGACTGCCCCCTTCCCTACACCCAAATGTGGTAAGTGTAATGGGGGGGTGACATGTATGGGGGACATGTGTCCTCTGGTGCTCATGAACATGTGTATTGATGAGCATGAGCAAGTTCAATACCAAACCTTTGTATTGAACATGCAATATTTGATCAACTCTAATACTTTTATTATTTGTTTCCCCCCTGCATAAAGTCAAATTTACATACTGAGAAATGTACAGTATATTTCCAAGGGGTGTAACAACACATCGATCCACACTGACATTAAACGATTAACAATCCAACTGATGCCAAATAAAAACATTGATTCATATCATTTTTAAGATACACCTTTATTTTGAAATTCACAAGGCATTAGACAATTGAACATGTGATCTATTACTATTATTATTATTATTATTATTATTATTATTATTATTATTATTATTATTATTATTATTATTATTAGAACAATGGTGTTTTTGACTTGGTGTCTAATATCTGTAAGACCTTAGAGATAAAGTGGTCAGATCATATTGTTTTTTGTGAGTCAATATCAATGTAAATAACTGTGTTGGATGTGCAGATCTCGATCACAGACAGAAAAAATGTATTGTAACAGACTTTGGGATATCAGCAAATATGGTATTCTCATCTAAACAAATCAATAGAACATCATTGTGATAAAAAGCTGGGGATTTACACCCCTGTTTGAAGGCTGTAGTTTGTAGTGTTGTTTTTTCAGTGTTACCTTTAAAAGTTGCTTGGAAATGATCATATTTCAAAAATAATGTTCTTTTATGTTTTTGGCTCCTGGTAATTTTTTATTTAATAAATATAGCGCTTATATTACAGTGAAACGTTGTTCTCCTGAAGAATATGTGATTTTGTAATGTTATGGAAAATACGCTCCATCTACCTTCTACTTTTGATATTTCCTTTTACGTGTATTATCATTATTATTATTATTACATCGAAAATGTACCTTTTAGAGATGATGAATTTTGAATGTTGCTTCGTGTTAGGTAACATTGTTATTACAAAGCTTCTTTTGGGGGAGAGAGAGCGGCTCTAAGAGAACGCCTGACCTGTAATGGCCGTGTTTCCGACGACACCTGAATCCGTCTTGGCAGCAGGCAGCTGAGTTGACAGGAGGTTGTCCTTGGCTAGCAGCTAAAGCTAAACCGAGCTGCACAATGCATACGCAAACCGGTTGTTTTTGGTCTGCATGAGACGGGGGGGTTTTGGTGAGTTTTGTTGTCAGTTATTTTATTTTTTTTTAACGCCGGTATGTTTAAATATCAAGAAGACATGAGAATAAATAACTTAAGCGTAGAGTCGCCGTTTCTCAGCTAGCAGGACAGGCATCAGCCCCTTGGCCTGAACCTTATCTCTGTTGTTGTTGTTTTTGGGTTTCCTCCCGAGTCATTTAAAACGCTCTGAACAAACGTGACGTAACGTTTAAAATTAGCTGGCTGTGCTGGTTTGCATTTCTAGAGCTCATAACACGTCCCTTAATATGTCATTTAGACGGGAAACCGGACTGTTTACATCTCCCAGGACAGCAGTGAAGGAGGCTTTCAGATCAAAAGATTAGGAGTTAACACCTCGCGTTAAAGCTCTAAGTAAAGTGCTAATCGCTGTTAATCTGTCTCTTTTCCCAGCTCCATCCCCTGTGATGCTTTTTTTTTTTTTTCTCGAGATAACAACAGCGGTACAGGTTATGTATAAGCTGCCTGTTGCTTACCCATTCATCTGTGCGCCTCTGGCTGTTCCAGGTGCTGTGACCGTGCCCGAGCCAGCCCCCAGGTAAGAGCTGAGGGTCGGGCCGATGTCCTCCAGTCAGGGGGACGGAGGGGGTCCTTCTCACGCTCCCCCTAAAGGCAACACCCGGGACGTGTTTGACAACCCCATTCAGAGCTCTGCAACATGCTGCACACCTGAGGCACAGGTGCGCCTACACGTGGGACTTTATGTAATGATGCAAATGGTGCTGATGTTTTAAACCTTACTGCATATTTGCTGCTGGTCTCTGGTGCATCGTTTAACTGGATGTGCGTGTTTGTATCCCCTGTTATGTGTTCCACAGATGCTACTGGGCAGGGCTGAACAATTAACTTGCAATATAATCGCACTTTTAGAATATGCAAATCGCACAGGTGTGCAATTTTTGGCTGTGTGACAATCAATGGTAAGATACGTCCTTTAGGTGTCTGTGATGTGTTTAAAGTGGGTTTTCCTCCACATGGAAGGGGAAAGGGTTGGATCAGTGAGATAATCTAATTTTATTATTTGTTTTAGATTTTATATAATCATACTTTTATTTTTTACCAGAAACTTTCAGGAATCTTACCACAGCGTTAAGTACCGGTCAAACTGTTTAATACATAGACTTGTTTGTTGGTTGCACTTTATCTTCAACAAGGACTGATGTCCAACTCAATTTAAAGCTATTCTCTTGAATAATAATATTCTGATTAATAAAAACTGTTACATTTCTTGTTTTAAATAGTCCTTATTTACAGGCAATCATCTACGCGCAGTGTTTGTTGCTTGTGGTTAATGCAGAGAAAAGTCAAAATTAGATCGCAATTATTGTTGAAATAAATTGCAATTTAGATTTTTGGCAAAATTGTGCAGCCCTACTATTGGGTTTAGTTATTCTGTGTTTAGAAAGAAAATACATAAAGCATTTCTGCTGTCTTAAGAAGCCTTGCCCCATGCAGGACGCCCGGCACATCTCGTCGTCATTATTGACAATAAAACAAAAAGCGGTATTTTTAATTTCATTTTTGTATTTGTCACCTCAGGTACTGTCTTTCTAGGTGTAAATGCACCAAAAAAATTGTGTTAATTTATTATAAGAAGTTACTTAACAACTGAGAATATTTAGTTAAGTGAAGTAAGAATGGTTTTGATCAGAGATGGAGCATTTATTGCAGCCGAGTTGGTTATTTGATGATGTCCTCTCTCATCCTTGGCGCCAGTTTTTGAACTTCATTGAGTTTTTTTCCATACTAGGAACATAAAAGTTTAGGGACAAGAAATATTTTGCACTCCAGTTCTGCCTGGGGATGCGTGATATTAGACAGACGAGCAATAGGTGATAATATTGGTGTGTGTTGCAATAACGATATGGCCTGATGAATTAAGCCTGTGATAAGTAAATTAAATAACTCAAAAGTTTCACTGTCTTTTTTTTTTCTGGGTTCATAGCAAACACAGACCCCAGACAATAATATTCAAACCAGCTACCAATGACAAGATGGGGTTAATTAGTTAGTAGTTTCTCTACAACCTTATTATTCTCCCTACCATCTAAAACTATAAATGCTGCATCAAATGACAAGTGTCATCAACCATATGGCTGGCAGAAGTGAGCCTGAAGGCATGATACTTTTAAGCCAACACTTATTGCAATCCAGGCAGTTCAAAGCATTCTGCAGATTGTGCAGATGTGTTTGGGGGAGCTCTCAAACCCTTTGAAAGTCAAGCAGCACCTGGTGGTTTCAAGAAATATTACAAAAAATCCAACAGGAATTCACAACTCAACCTTTGTGTCATTTCAAAGCAAAGAAGCATCCCATAACCAAGGAGGCAGCATACTCGGTCACGTGGTTTTGACGAGACAAATCAAGCTCCAGGTTGCGTAACACTTGGCTTCGCTTCGATGAAGGGAGCTCCAGAGTCCCATTATCATCTGGCTCATCGCTGCTCCGAGCACACTTTTATTTCTTCTTGTCATCTCATTAAAAAAAACGTGGGAATCATCGGACAGAACGCTTTCGCTGTTTTCAATCTTTTTAAAATCCCGGCACATGTTGAGAACAGTTTACCCGCCCTTGTCTGTTTGTAGAAACCTCGATAGGGCTCTATTTACGTACAGATGTTAGTCATTTTATACCAGACAAAGTAAGTGATCGCTTTGCTCCTGCTTTGTAACACAAATATAACTCGATTGGGCCACATTGTAAAAAATGTTGCACTCCTTCGGAGACAACAATCACAGCGTGTCCCTACAGCTACGCAGGAGTTTTATAACCATCGTTCCCGAGTGTGTCGTATTCCACAAGTTCCAAACATGTTAGCTGTTGTTGTTTTTTTTTTTGTTTTTTGTGCGTGTAGCTCGTAAATAATACGCCTACAAGCAGTCAAGGACATTTATTTCTTAGGAAGTGTTCTCCAATCACATTCCAGTTTTTTTAAAATCTTATTAAAAGATAAGTATGTGCTTTGTGCACATACTTAAATAATAAGATTTGGCGGTTGCACACGGTGGGTGGTTGTTGTGTCAAACGGTGGCAGGCGCCGCCGTTTGACACAGTTGAAACAGAAGCCGTATTACTGGTTGTATTGTTAGATAGACATGCTGTAAGAAATTCAGTGGAAATACTTTGTTTACGGGCTGCGGCCGCGTTCGAGTCAGCACAACGGACAAGACAAGGCTGGCGGACGAGGGGAAGAAAACAACAAGGCTTTGTTGTTTTGATCCAGGGGTGGTCTGATCTGTCGTTTCCTCACTGCCCTTTGCTTCTCGTAATGATCTGAGGTCACTTGATGGGATTTTTAGTAAGAGATTGCTGACATTGTTCAGACCGTTCGCATGGTAGTAGCTGCAGATGACCAGCGAACCGATCCATCAAAAAGGAAGAGACAAGCATCAAAAGGAGGCATTTGTTTTCATTTCATTACAGAGGATTATGGCTTTGAGCAGGAGGAGGTTAGATTTTGATCATATTGCTGTTGCTTCCCCCCCCCCCCCCCCCCCCCCCCTTTTAGGTTTCTCCTGCTTTGGACGAGGTTTCTCCTTCCTCCACGTCCTCTTTTGAGATGCTGGACATGGAGTCGGTTCCACCTCCGTATCAGGAGGTGCAGCCTCACTGGTTCTTCTGTCGTCGGGTAGATGACAGCACCTCCTGGCATCCCTTCAGCAGAGAGGACTCTGACAAACTAGAGAACGCTTCCAACATGGGTAAGGAACAATAAATACCTTGGTTGTAAACGGTTAGGATGTCAATAAATACTGTTATCTGTTTGAAGTCGGGTCATGTAACAGCTGAGCTGCTACACGTGAGTTTTTTTCCCTTGCAAGTAGCTCTTGGAAAAATACAATTGCAACACAGTTCTGTGATCCTTGACTTAAAGTCCACTTGGAACCCATCCCCCACCCCCTTCAGGGAATTTCTCTCTACTTGTTTGGACATGGTCCTGTCAGGTCAACTTCGCTTTCAGGGGTATTTATTTTCCATGAATCCCACTGCAAGGGACAGCTAAGCATCTGGAGCTCAAATTCTATCCGTATTTATACGTGCAAAGATTTTTCATTTCCATTCTGAATTTCGTTTGTCCTTAGATGACTGTCTACTAGGTTTGTAACAGTACGTGTACTTGTGCCTCTTTTGGTCTGGCACGCACCTTTACAGGACGAATACGGCGCTGTTTAAAACCTGAACACATGTCAATGTTTATGTGGGAAATGCAACAGTGAAACAGCTCAGAGAGGACTCCCAGTGAACACTGATGTCTGCTTTTTTGGGAACATTAAGGTTTCTTATTCGGCTACAGCGAGAATGGACAATGAACGGTTCCCTAAAATCAACCCAAACCTTCTTCCTGTCAGTTCATACTGGCTTGAGCTGGTCCAAGTTGCTGTGGAGTGGGAAGTCTGGGCCTTCCTACTTAAGCTGCAACCCTCGCATCCCGATCCCGGATAAGCGAAAGAAAAAGAAGACAAATTATTGTAACTTTCTCTGTTTACTGTTGAATAAAGCAAAAAAATATATATTTTGGGAAGAATGCAATGAAATTATACCGAATTGTTTACCTTTTTTCCAATCCATATAAATAGGAAAGTAAATGACTAAAGAAAATCTGTTTCAAAAATATGAATGATAGTTTAGTACCAAGAGTTATTCTTTGACAATGTGCAGATTGTTGGTTGCTTAGAATAGCAGGATGGTATATTACTAATAAAATAAGAAAATAAATATTTTTCTTTATTTTCTGTTGAGCTAGTTTTCTTAACCTGTTTCATATAGAGTAATTAAGAGCAGTTTTCCCGCCCTAGATATTTTCAATAAAGAATGTAAATGTAAATGTCTTAGGAGGGTTTCTGGGTCGTTTTTTGACAGCCCTTGGTGAAACCGTAACCACACTAATTATAGCTGTTGGTGAGCAAGAAATCTATCATGCCCGGCATTTCTACTGGAGAATAGTTTCTCTACAGTCTTTTACAGTTTATATATTTATTTTATGATTCTATAAGTAATTTAATGGTACGACGAAGTCTACATGAGGAAATCCCTAAATTATTTTGAATTTCACCAACATTGAAAATGAACATATTGTTCAACTTAAAGCAACAATAAGTAACATTTTTACCTTAATGTATCCTCTTCTATGTCTCTATGATGGTAACCTAAGTGTTTATGAGACGATTGAGGGGTCTTTCATCTCCCTCCACTGTCTCTGGTCGGAAAACCACTCTTGCAACTTTCTATGCCACTACCCGGTGGCAGTCTCGCAGCGCTGTTCTCAGTCTTGCGGTAAGACGAACAGCTTTACGGCAGCCCAATGTATGGCTATTGGCATAGCCACACAACCCTCAATGCTACTCACAGGTGATCTTAGAGCACTTCCATATTTTTTGGACCATAAGGCACACCGGATTATAAGACGCATTAAATATTCTTACCAAGTGTGTAATATCACTCCGCCCCTCAGCGTGCACAGCTCCCGCAAGGGAGAGCTATCCGTCTCTGCTGGGAGGACAGAGTAGTTGGACTACACTGCCCTGTTTCTAACATAAGGCCAAAATAAACTGAACTTTTATATTGAATTAACTTACTTGGTGCCTTACATGAATGCACTTCTAGTTTAGACTTTACAGTCAGGCAGTCTTGTAGACAGCTCAGGGGTCCGATCAGGTAGTGACACGGTGTACCGTAATGCTCTGAATATCCATTGAGTAAAGCAGCTTTGTTGCTTTGTTATGTAAGTACGTCGTACTTACACATTTTAACAGATGTTTGAGCACATCTAATCGGTCAGTAAGCACAACAGTGATCATATATAAGGAGCGCCGGATTATAAGGTGCACCATCAATGTTTGAGAAAATTTAAGGATTTCAAGTGCACTTTATAGTCTTAGAAATACAGTAGTTTACATTATACATAACTAGATCATGTACAGTGCTACCCACCTCTTCAGACATTTTGTCGTGATATGCGTCTCCCAGCTGCTTTGAGAGTGACGGTGCGCTTTAGCTGTGGGGTACGGGGCACGGAGAGCAGTCAGTGTTCACGACAGTGCAATTTACAAAACGTCCTGTAGGGGGAGCGCCACTCGACAATTACTTAGTGCTCCTTTAAAGGTTACACATAAAATATACAAACGATACATTAAAACAGACAGAATTAACAACACAGTGCAATAAAATCCTACCAATACAATTATAGTGGTGCACACAACTTTAGAGACTATACTAATTGAGGTGTACTCTAATAAATATGAATCTATTCTGTTTTACACAGATACTGGATATATTATAAAACAGTTTTTGTTTTCTTAATAGATTCAGCTGATGTGTTTGGAACCTATTTATTACAAGAGAAAAAGCAACCTGAGTACGTACTTGTTTGACCTCTATTAAAACTCCCCCATTTCTTTTCAGTAAGAGACAAGGAGGAGGACGTGGTTGTTGCTGTGGAAGGGGAGCGCTATGACGTACGTGTCAGGGAGAGGAAGCTCTATGCTGTCTATTGGGACCAAGCTCCCGCTGAGGTCCGCCGCTGCACCTGGTTCTACAAAGGAGATAAGGACACGAGGTTCTTGCCTTACTCTGAGGAATTCAGCAAAAGTCTGGAGGTAGGCTGACACTCAGTCTTTACTCTCATATACAGCTTTCCTACAGACTTTATTTACTCCCCAACTTTGGCTGCTGACATACGTGTCATTTCCTCACACCTATAATCACTCTAAACTATGTTTTGTTTTTGTTTTTCTCAGGAAGCCTATATGATAGCAGTGACCTTAGATGAATGGAAAAGGAAACTAGACTTTCCAACTGGAGAGACTGTCATCTTGCACAACCCTAAGGTGAGTTTTTTTTTTACTAAAACTCATAGGCTATCCTTACAGTAAAGAAACCCCAGAAAAGAATTACCTTTGTAGAAAAAAGGATCAATATCCCATTTATTTAGCAAGAAATCTCCAATGTATTGTTCCTAAAAACCGAATTAAGAGTTTTTGATAATCATTTGTTTGCAGTAGCGTTGTTTGTGTTAGTGGCTTTGGAGCCAGAATTTAGATGGAAATACAGATTTCATCTATTTAATAATGCAGTTACAAAATACAGCCATGCTAAAATTGGGACAGCTTACAACAGAGTGTTTCTCTAACATATTTGGGCTTAACGTTATGTAATATCATTTTTATCAACCCTGAAAAATTGTAGTATTAAAAATAAACAATTAAAACAGAAGAAAAGGCGTTTTTACATTTGGACATGGCCACATTATTCACTCTAAAACTGACGAAAAACTTTACATCAGGTGCACTTTGTTGATGGTTTCCCCAGTTTAAACCTCAGAGATTTAGTCTGGTGCGCTCCTGACTGCTTTGAGATCCAAAGAGCTTCCGTCAGAACGTTGTAGCAGCTAAAAAAGTCTGGGAAGGGATTTAAAGGGTCAACAAATCATTTGAAATCAGCTACTTTATGCTGCTGAGAGTAATCCAAACGCAGAGAACATTCAGAACAACTGGCAACCTGCCCAGATGTGGCCTTTCAGGCCCGTTCGGTCTGAAAGCAGAAGATGCTTAAAGATGTCTCCAAAAACACTTAATTATCTTCAGTTTGTCTAAAATTACATGATTTGGAAGCCAAAAAGGATGACATGTTTAGCATAGACCACATACAGCCTCCCAGGAAGAGAATGTCTGGCCGCATGGAGGTGAAAGTGTCACACGGTCCTGGACAAACAAACCAAAAAGCTCTCCTCAAAGTGATGTCAGAACAACAAAACATCTCATTGATATTTATTTATCATGGGTGACACTAGCTAACAGGGGATAGAATCTTTTTGACTTGGCTACAAAACATATTTATGTTAATATTGTTTGTTTAGTAACGTAAAATGGAAGTTTTTACCTGTAATTAAATCTCATTCTTAGACAGCAGAAATATAAAAATACATTTCATACTTTTAATTCTTCCCATTATTTTATGGGATTTATTGTCATGCAAGACAATAAGCCTTTTTTTTTTACTGCAGTTTTAACTATGAAGAAGGGTGACGCAAGCACACGTCAAGCAAAATATGCCACAAAGAAGCGTTATATGTTTTAAACAATGAAAACAACAGATTTCTAAATGAACCGCAGGGCCCTCTCCTGAAAAGTATTTTTTTGTCCCTTTCTCAGCTGATAATGCATTATCAGCCAATAGGAATGCAGGATGAGTGGGTTTCCTCTCCGTCGGAGCAGACACGGCCTCGCACAGTCAAGAGGGGAGTCGAGAACATTTCTGTAGAAATACCTGAGGGTATGCGTGTTCGTTTGCTGTCAGATCACAATCAGGCATAAGCTCCTTATACCAGGAGTTAAGGATCTGCTCTCATCACGAACGTTGGCTTTCAGGTGAACCGGAGAAGGTGGATCACCTGGTCTTTATGGTGCACGGCATCGGTCCCGCCTGCGATCTACGCTTTAGGTCCATCATACAGTGTGGTAAGTTAGCGTGTGACTGTTTCTGTGCTTTTGCTTTCTCAGTTGTGCATCAATGGCTCGGCTTGACGTTTGTCTGTCTTCAGTAAATGACTTCAGGAGCGTTTCGCTGTCCCTCCTGGCCTCCCACTACAAGCGCTCTCAGCAGGATGGCCACGTGGGCCGAGTTGAATTCCTTCCTGTCAACTGGCACAGCGCTCTGCACGGGGACGCCACTGGGGTGGACGAGTACGTGAGACGAGACACAGAAATGGCAGCAAATAACAACAACAGCATTGTTCTGTCACAGTGCTGCTTTACGTTGTTGCAGGTAGCTGCTGATAAAATAACAGCCTCTCTGTGCTCTTGTGTTTTATTTTCTCCCTCCCCTCCCCAAATGTCAGGGACATTCAGAGAATCACTCTACCCAGCATCAGCCGCCTCAGGCATTTCACCAACGACACTCTGCTGGACTTATTTTTCTACAACAGCCCCACCTACTGCCAGACGATAGTGGACACAGTGGCGTCAGAAATTAACCGGCTGCACGCCCTCTTTAAGCAGAGACACCCAGAGTTTGACGGAGCAGTTTCAGTTGTGGGACACAGCTTGGGTTAGCGCTTCGCAAACGCAGAATCACAGACGTTCACATGAAGCTGCCTTTACTGGAGTTTATTTTGCCTCTTGTTGCTCAGGTTCTCTGATCCTGTTCGACCTGCTGACCAATCAGAGGAATGGATCCAAAGCAAGAGAAGGAGTATGACACTACATTTTCTATAAACAGCATCATCTGTAGATCGATGAAGACATTGCCTTAGGGCTGAACGATTTTAGAAAATAATCTAATTGCGGTTTTATATCTTAATATTGCGATTTAATGTGATTATTTTTAAGTTTAATTTATCATGTCTTTTTAAACGTATACAAACAACAAATCAATCTGTTTCATCGCTGTGCAGATCAGGTGCTAAAAGAGCCGCTGCGTCTCAACTGGGAGCAGAAATGATTGCATTCTGCCTATGATTTATTTCAACCAAAACTGCGATTTGTTTTAGACTTTTCTCTGCATTAACCACAAGCAACAAAAATCGCCTCTAGATAAAGATGTTTGTAAACATGGACTATTTAAATCAAGAACTTTTATTACTATTATTCAAGAGAACAGCTTTTAATTGAGTTGGACATCAATCCTTGTTGAACATAAAGTTCAACCAACAAACAAGTCTATGTATTAAACTGATTGACCAGAACTTAATGCTGTGGTGAGATTACTGAAAGTTTCTGGTAACACAGTTTGATTTTACAAACTCTAAAACAAGTATTAAAATTAGATTATCTCACTGCTGCAGCTCTCTTCTGTTCCATGTGGAGGCAAACCCACTTTAAACACATTACTGACACTAAAGGACGCATCTGATTCACTAATTGTTACATCGGCAAAAATTGCAGACCTCTGCGATTTGGAAATTGTGTTCTTTTTAATTGCGATTATATTGAAAATGCGATTAATTGTGCAGCCCTACATTGCCTCTTGTTTTCTCTTTTGAAAAACATGTTCCCAGTTGAACCCTTTCTGTTTTTAAGGTACCTTCAGGAGAACCGTCTTCCCTGAACAGCGACACGCTGGAGCAGACGCTCGCTAAGCTGGGTCTCCAGCAGTACCTGGGAACTCTGCGGGCGGAAAATGTGGACATGGAGTCACTGGTACCACACAATCATTCATACGCTGCCTTTTAAAAGCAGTCATATGCTTTAGACATTCCCCCATTTTGTCAAATTACAAACATTCAGTGTATTTATTGGGATTCTATGTGCTAGACCAACCTGAAAGTAGCACATAGTTGTGAGGTGGAGGGAAAATTATACGTGGTTTTCAACATGATTTTAAAAAAACAAAATCTTAATCTATTGGGGTATGCCTTGAAATTAGCATATTTGTCCTTGATTTGAGCAGGTAAATAAGATGACCAATGGAATAAGATTTTTGAACTTAAAATAGAAACAACCAATCTTCATCATCTTATTTCAAGCGCAGTATATCTAATTTTCTTGTTTTAGGTGGTTAAGATATTACCTGACTCCGCCAGATAGATTTGCTCCGCATATCCATCTGGAAACCTTCCGTTGAAGTAATTTTGGGAAGGGGCGAAAATACTGGTTAGCTGATTGGCCTATGCTGGTGATAGACGGGCCAAATGAACCAATCAGATTCCTCGTCGCTCGTAACAGAGCGACGACGAAAACACAACCACAAGCCAAGCTACTCTTGCTGCTGCTGGTAAAGGCTCGTTAGCTCAGCAAAGAAATACTCTATAATTCCGATAAAACTTGCTCGATAGCCACGCTAACGCTAGTTTCATTGGCTGAAGCCGCCATGTTCTTTAGACTGAACTGTCGCGCTTCTCGTTGCGTCACACCTCAACCCGCCTCAAAGCCAACGCTGATTGGACGTTCGTTTGGTGAACTTCTCCAAATTTTCTTTAACGGAGAGTAGCCAGACTGATCTGCGAGCGAAACCTTGAAACCTCGCGAGATCAGGATGGTCTCACGAGGCTAGTTAAGATACTCATTCCATTGGCAGATAATCTTATTTATCTGCTCAAATCAAGGACTATTACACTAATGTCAAGAAAATATTACTTCTTTTTAGTTCTGTTTTTGCAGTGCAGGAGCATCAAACTTAAATGGGGTTGAATACAAATGCACAAAATGCAGATTTTAATTTGTAAAAAAAAAAAAGAAATTGTAAACCATGTACAATTTTGCTTTACTTCATACTTACAGGTAAAGCTAAAAAAAATAATTTCATAATTTCAGAAATTGAAATTTATGAATTTCATTACAAATAGAGTGAAATATTTCAAACCTGCATTTCTTCTAATTTTGAGGATTATGGTTTATAGATAATAAAAACCCAAAATTCGGTGTCTAAGAAATATTACACGAATATTCTGGTAACGATTCTCAGTCATCCAGGTCATGGTCATTCCAAAAAAAGGTAAAAAACAAAGCAGCTGGACTTGTTTTCCGTAGTTGAAGACATTTCGCTTCCTCTCCAGGAAGCTTTCTCAATTCAAAACGTCTGGAGTAATGTGGAGTAACAAGCTTTATACTACTGCCAAACAAAGGCCTTTTAATGTCTTAGATAACATGCAAATTCAACAGAAACAGGACCACCCCTTAGTAATGGGCGGTCGTTAAAGACATTAAACCAGCAAATTCAACATAAACAGGTCCACTCCTCTGTTTCTGTTGAATTTGCATGTTATCTAAGCCATTAAAAGGCCTTTGTTGGTTAGTAGCATAAAGCTTGTTACTGCACATTACTCCAGACTTTTTGAATTGAGAAAGCTTCCTGGAGAGGAAGCGGAACGTCTTCAACTGCGGAAAACAAGTCCAGTTGTTTTGTTTTTTACCTTTTTTTTGGAATTACATGACTATTACATGAAATCAATGAAAATGGATGTTTAGAAGAGAAATATCAGACTTCTAAAAGTTATATTTATTTCTAAGCACTAATTGCCTGGTTGGGTTTTCCCCACTATTGTGTAGCATACTGACCCCGACTGAGAGAGGCTCGGGAAACTTTCCCAGCTGTTTGAGTTAATTTAGTTCTTTTTCACAACATTCTACTTTTCTGAGACACTGGCTTTTGGGGTTTGATTATCTGTAAGCATAGTCATCAAAATGTCAACAAATAAAAGCATTACTATTTATCTGTAGGTGTAATGAATCTATGAGTTTCAATTCCTGAAACAAGGGTAACAAATCTTGGAGTTTTTCACAACATTCACATTTTTTGAGCTGCATTATGCGCTTCTTTGTTATGTGTTTCTTTGATCACATAAAATCAGGAACAGAATTTTGTGCTTGTAATGACCCAAAATCTGTGGGTTTCTATCGTTTTTCAACGTGCAGCAAATGTCTGTACAAATTAAATCAGCAATGCCCTGTACAAGTAGAAATATAGGATTGAGAAATTTAGACAAATCTTTTTTCTTTTTCTTTTGTAGGCTCTCTGCCAAGACAGTGATCTTAGGGATTTGGGAATTCCTCTCGGACCTCGGAAGAAGATTTTAAACTACATCAAGAAGAAGTGGCTTCGAGAGGTCAGCCATCACTTAAATTCTGGGTTTAGGATGTGTGTGTGTGGGTTTTTTTTAAGCTGTACTGTAAGTAAAGCAGTGTGTAGAGCATAAGTCAGTCGGAAGGAGGCAGTTGTTGCAAGTCATTTTGTGTCATTTTTCAACCCTTACTCCTTTGTTATTGTTTACCAAGTTGGATGACTTGTGGTTTCTAAACCTAATTAGGACTGTAAGACAGCAGCAGGGCTCCTGACCCTGGAGTCTGTTCCTCCTCATGTGAGCAGTGATGGTAACCAGTCGTCAGGACTGCCGGAGCAGCAACCCCTCTTCCACAGAGAGCCTTCTATCACCAGTGCTGTGGACTATGAATACTTCGACGTCGGGATTGGACAGGTAGCACACACACACACAAAGCCGGTTCAATTGCGCTGTGGGTGGGGGGGTGAGGCTTTGTTGCGTCACCGTACCTGCTTTTTTCCTCTCCCCGCTTGCCTGGAAAGTCCAATGGAGGCATAGCCAAGGGACAGGTGTGTCTCACGTGGTGTCCACTTACTCCTCTGGCCTTGTCTCTAGATGTGTTTGACTTCACTCTGACTTGATGTTTCCTTTGTATGCAGTGCGGTCTTGGCAACTGAATTGAAGTGCCACCTTTCTATGTAATGTCCATGAGTCTGTTTCAGTTTGTTCTGACTAAAAGCAGAGTGTTGTTTCCAAAAAAAAAAAACACTCTCTGTGTCTGTGCCCCATACATTTGTATCATCCTACACGGGTGGCCATCTCTTCATTCTCCTCCCGACCTGTGTGCCTGAAGACGAAACAAAATCATGCACGTTAGTTAAGTTTTACTGCGACTAACTTCTCACAGTAGACACTGTTTCTGGTCCTGCCTCACCCCCCCCCACAGGTGTCTATCGATTACCCTCAGCTGGCGTTTTACCCTCAGACCTTCTTTGCTTTTGGTTCTCCGATCGGCATGTTCCTGACTGTGCGAGGACTGAAACGCATCGATCCAAACTACTCGTTCCCAACCTGCAAGAGCTTTTACAACGTCTACCATCCGGTGAGTATCTCACGGTTCCGACACGACACAGGTTTGGACAGGTTTGGATTGAGGATGATGTCCAGGTCTGGATAATATCTGAGAAGAAAATAAAAACGTAGGTCTTTCTAGACCAGGGGTCACCAACCTAAGAGCTACTTTATTGGTACTGTGTCATACGAGAGGCTACCAGTACTGCCCTTTGAGCTAGAAGAATTAGAGCTCACCTTAACCTTATGTGAAAAAAACATGTTTTTAATGCTTTTGTTATTTTTAAATCTATGTAAAAACAAGTATGTTTAAGAAGGAAGAGAAGCTGAATAAAATAACATTTTACTTGCAGCTCAGCTGGAACCTGCTGAAAATCAGGAGTCAGACCCGATTATTGTAATCTTTTCCTGTCCTAAAAATTTAAATAACATCCATCCATCTTTTTAAGAATGTCCAGTTTAGGTTTTCATAAAGAACAGAAACTGCTTTTTAAACTTGTATAAAGTAGCGTCTTAATCTTTAATGTTGATGACAAACAATTACAGGTCTAGACGATGACTTGAGTGCTTTTCCCTCCATTTGATGTTAAAGCAACTTGTGCTGATTAAAGAAAACTTTTGTTCTAAAGCCTTTAAATGGCTTTAATGAGAGTTTGCCATCTCACAAGGTGCAGTCATTTTGTATTACTTGAATTCCTATTCAGTATGACCCCGTCGCCTATCGGATCGAGCCCATGATTGTTTCGGACGTGGATCTGGAGCCGATGCTTATACCTCACCACAAAGGCCGAAAGAGGATGCACCTCGGTAAGACGTTTCCTCTTTGTCCAGTTAGACCGATTGTTTCATGTTTCGTCTTTAATTCTTCTCCTGTTGTAGAGCTGAAAGACAGCTTAACCCGAATGAGTATGGATTTGAAGAACAACGTTTTGGGATCATTACGGACAGCTTGGCAGTCTTTTACCAGACTACCAGCTGCTGCACTGCCCCCGGTGGAGGAAGGGGAAACTACAAATGACACGACCCCCCAGGACGATCAAGGTAACAAAACAGTTTTATTAGGTTCAGTCTACCTAAACCTAATAAAAGGATGGTGTCTGCCTGCCTGCCTGCCTTAGAGAAAAGATGCACAAGATGGTGTCTAACCCGCTGTCCTTAAATCCTTCTCACCTCTCTCTGCATGCTGCTGCCCTCTGTCTCCTCCCTGTTTTTATTTTTTATTTCTTACCTCTTGACTTTGAACTGCAGTCTCAGCAGACACTGCTGATGCTAGGAGAGAAGACAAATATACAGGTTTTTGGAGTAAAATGCTAGAGTGGCCAATGGCCCTTCACAAGCATTACCTAAAAGGTAAGCCAGGACAGAGCTAATGCCTGAATATAGTAAGACAATTCATCTAACTTCTGTTTTCCCACTTTGATCGTAGAGTGATGATTCAGCTTACACTCAGATTTATATCGGTGAACCCATAAAGGTTTTGTGACAGCTTTATGAGTTTCTGTAAACTGTCTTCTAGTTTCTTACATCTGTATTTGAAAAGCTATAATAAAAAAAATAAATAAAGCTTTATTCTATTATACACTCAAAAAACAAACAAACAAATGAACCCCTATTGCTGTGGCTTTTACCTGATAGACATGTTGTGGAAAAGCTTAATAGGAAAAATATCTGTTCAGCTACAGTGGTTTACCTTGGCACATTTTCAGAGAGCGAGTCTTGCGTAATGATTCCCATTGTCACCCGAGGCTCTCGCTGCTCGTGTGCTTCTGCTCTCCTCATATCCCGTGATTTTACCACCTGCTGAGCAACTTGTCATTTTAACTGAAAGATTTAATTTACTGAAAACTCCCTCAGGCCCATTCTTGCCTTTTTCCACCTGTACATTTCTCAATGGCAGAGTTCACGCACAGCTTCACACTGATCATCAACATCATAAACCATTGGAGTATCTGCCCTAAAGCACATTTTTAGACGAGCGCTGTGACTTTTATTTTTTTTAAGTAATTAAATAGCTGTAAGTGAGACTTGACATAATCTGCCTTTTTTTTGTCAAATCACTTTTTCTCTATGTTGGTGCGTATTTAGTCATGTTAATAAGGACAATGTGTCAGTTCATTGCATGGCTTCTAAGTTGTGAGGAAATAGTCTTTTTTTTCCCCTTTCCCTTTCTCATTGTTCCTAGAAATAAAGTCACAGCTTTTCATTCATATGTTATATGATAGACCTGGAAGTTGAAAGTAGGATTTCACCTGTTAATGCTACTTGCATAGTTGGATTGTCAGAAATAGCTGGGAGAAGTGTGAGGATGCTAGCAGTCGGCACCATTTAAGGATGATAAATAGGTTGAATTGAATTGAGAAAAGCAGATTCAACCTCAATAATGACTTTGCTACATGATACTTCTCTTTATTGAAGTACATTCAGGCTTTAGGTCCACTTGGCTCGTCAAGATGATCAAAATATTTTTTAATTCATCAGCCTTTCCATATAATCTCTCTGCATTTTTCTTTTCTGTTGTTAGAGTCTCTTACAGAACGGATGCTGCCCGAGTTTCAGTTCAAAATCATTGTCTTAGGTTTAATTAGGCGAAAACATTTTATTTAGTGACTGTGCTGTTTGCTATGTCCTCTTCTGGACGTCATAATACTTTAGGAGTGATTCTAACTGATCTTTGTGGCTGTTCAGTGAACCGCTGAAAACTACTCTTTGCTGCAACAATTGTTAAACAATGTTCTTAGATATTTTAGGTTAAAACTGGGCATAATTTGATTTAAACGATTAATTCCAATTTACAATTTTTTTTACAAGATTTAATTTTTGGAAAATGGGGATTTATTTTGCCAATGCACACACTTGGCTTTCATGAAGAGAATAGCATGCAATGCTGAATATATGGTTAGGAAAACTATTATATTTGTTTCACCATAATATGAGGCACTTTAACTTACTCATTTACTTATTTCTTTACACAAGGGAAGTGAAGCCTGTTCTTAGATCATTGTGTAAATCCACTAGCAGCAAACTTTCTGTAATACTTTCATTGTTTACTGTGACAGGTCCGTCATCCTTGTTTATAGAAGCGTGTTTCACAGCTTGTATTTAGTTGAATGCAGGTCAACTCCCAGGTGAAATGATTGACATAAAAAAAAGCTTTTTAAAATTGTTTCTTTTATTTGTATTTGTGAAACAGAAAGGAGGAAGGAAAAAAATTTATTACTAATCGGATTTGGTATAATAATTTTTAAGCCAAATCATTCACCCCTAAGGTAGATTAGGTCAGAGGTGTTCATCTCCTGTCCTCGTGAGCTGTTCTACATGTTTTTGATTTTTTTCCCAAGTTTGACACACCTAAATCAAATAATTGACTCATTACCAGGCCTATGTAGAACTTGGTGCCATGCTAAGGAGGTAATTCAACAATTAATGACCCATCATTCACAACTATCTATTATCTGTCCCATCACGCGCAAGCACATGCCAACTCCTGCTTAATCAGTAAAGTGTCTGGATAAGGTTACCGTGTTTCTCATGCTTAGGGTGTGTGATAATGACTGAGAAGAGTGAATCACCTCAAATTGGTCTCCAAAAGCAAGACAATGTAAGCTGAGACTGCTGTATTAAAGTAATAATCGAATTAAATAAAGATGAAGTAAGACATCATGAGAATTGTAACACTGTGCCTGTCTCAGGGTGTTAATGCTGCGCCAAACTGTGGCAGCGTCACAGTAGTAGGGGGGCACTAGATCCAGAGGCCTCTCGTCTCAATATGTCCCCGGTCCAAAACATCTAAAACAAATGGTTCAGGGATACCTAAAAAAACCTGAAATTAGCCCTGGTTGGATTATAAAGTAGATGGTATAATCCTAATGTGTGAGATTGCACTCTGAGCGTTAATAGCTGCAGACTGCAGTCATTCTCCTCGTTCATTCTCACCTGGTTATGTTGTGTGTTTACCCAGTAGTGAGTCAGAACGGATGCTGCTGCTCATTGCTTTGGTGTCTGCATGTCAACCCTCCTTTGTGTTGTCGTCTGTCGCAGCAGCAGGAGTGTACAGTGAGGCCGAATGTTCAGGGTCAGCAGAGCAGCCCGAGCAGCCTGAGGTTGAAATGGGGATGCTGAACGGAGGGCGCCGGATCGACTATGTGCTCCAGGAAAAACCCATCGAGAGCTTCAACGAATACTTGTTTGCCATCCAGTCTCACCTCTGTTACTGGTGAGTCACAAATACCTGTGTTCTTATGCACCTTAATTCTGCTTTTTGTTTTGTTTTTTTTGTCTTGAATCATTTGTCACTGTCTGTTAGGGAATCTGAGGACACGGCTCTGCTGCTGCTGAAGGAGATTTACGACAAGCTTGGCGTGGCTTTTGAACAGCCACAACAATAACAAATTAGTGTGAATGTAGATTTGCTTTTACGGTCTTTAAGGGAAAGTGAAGGACAACTGACAGAGCCAGAAACGGAAAAAGACAATCCTCTCCAGAATGCCTTACTGTCGGTGTTTTTACCTGACTGCTGCCTGGCTGGCGATCTGGTTCAGATCCACCCGATGCACTTTTTGGACTAAAATGTATAATTTATTAGCACTTTCACAGTTCACATGACCTCATGCTCACATAAAAAAAAAAAAACCTCTATTGCATGTCAGAGGATAATTAATTTTTGGCCGGCATGTCTTTGCAATTCAAAAGATAAAATACCTTTTGTTTTTTTATATACAATAACTTGATCTTTTATTATTATTTAAGACCTTGGGCTATATTGACCAACAGCTGAAATTATGTGTTTTCTGTTTAACAGTAAGCGTTTTGTTTCTGTTACAAGGTTGTTGTTTTTTTTTTTGTTTTTTTTTGGCAGCTATAATAATTCTCCTACTGTAATAAAACAGCTTGAAGCCCAAAGCTGCCACTCCTACATCTGCTTAAATGCAGTAATGTTAGCGTCACTCTTTCAATCAGCATATCGTGTGAAGTAAACCAAAGTTATGTGCACCTTCCTGTTTTAATTGAATGTTTGTTTATATTTGTGTTAAATCGTATTGTCGCATGTATCTGAAGTAGAGATCCTTATAAAGAGTTATTGCTGTGTGGAAAGGCGGGTTCTTCAAAAGGCAGCAGGATTGTCTTTTCATGATCTGTGTGTTCAACATATCTTTTGTTTGTAACTACTACATAAGTAAGTTTATATCTATTTTACAAGAACGCCGCCTCTGCTGCCGATGCTCCAAGTCCAACCCCATACCAGCAGTCTGTACTTTGAATATAAACAGAAGGCTATTTATCATCCTTAGTTTGTTATTTTTCATATGTCTAGTCAAAATTATGCCCATAACTCTGTCATCTTTTGTCTCTATGTATAAATTCATCACCTTTCCTGTCTGTACCTGCATGCATTTCCTTTTTGTTTAGAGATGAGAATATCTTCACATCGAGGTCCTTGAATTTCAGTTATTTTTGGGGCAACAAGCAATAAGTCATTTTTTTTTAATTATTTTTTTATATTATTTTTGAAAGAAAAATGTAATCATCCAAAAGGTTTCAGTTTATTTTATAGTAAAATTATAGGCATCTTTATGTTAAAATAAAAAACAACAATCCCAGATGTCACAGTATTAAAAATGTAAGATTTCTTTTTTTTATGCAATATTATGGGAACCAAAGCTGTAAATTATTCACAATCATTTTGATGAAACAGTTGAGGAATAATCCTGCTAGGATTGCTTTCTTTCCTTCTGTTGCAAAAGCACAAATTTCTCTCAACATCCCTTTCGAATCTCACCATGTTCTCAGTTAAAGTCGGTTCCATAGCCGTAACAGCAGCGTTTTAACTCCTGTAACCAAATCTTAATTTCCATAACCTCTGCTGTAGCATTTCACAGTCGCTGATTCAGGCCAAAAAAGGTGATATTCTCTCTATAAATGTGGTTACATGATTTATGTGCCATAATAAAGATATTACTTGTGTATTTGTGTTTGTGTGTTTTTGGGGGAGAGTTTTTAAGATAAGTTTACACTTTGAGAGCTCCTACTCACAGTCTTGAAATATATTTCTAGATGTTTATAAAGTCTGGGGAAAAAAGAGAAGAAAACAGCCTATAAAATGTTTTGAGTTTTGAGACAAAATTACTTATTCCCACAAGGAACAAAGAGAAGGTCTGTATTAAATCTAAAATTCAAATTAAAAGAGAGGTTTCTGATAAAATATAGCGTTATCATAGATTTTTCGAACAACAATTTGAGTTTTAGTCCAAACCAAACATACAGGTTGTGTTGTTTTTTTGCATTATTAACAGAACCCACACTCATACTCATTCAGATACCTATGAAGAGAATCTCATGGCATTATTTTACATTTAGAGCCAATTGGATCAAGGTTTAAGCTGAATCTGCTAAATTATTGGTTGAGATGCTGAAGAAAGGTAAGAAGTTGGCATTTTTTTTACTTTACAAATAAAACAAAACTGTAGCAGATCCTAAAGTGCTTTAAAGAAACTGTTTTGTAAGGGTGAACCTGATCCACGAAACCAAAGCGTTTTAGATTTGGATCAAGAGCAGGTCTTAATTAGACGAGACAGCAGTGATATGGACTCTTGGCACACTGCTAAATCTGAGATCAACTCCAGCATTTTGCTGTTTCACGATTTTTGGAGCTTTACAGAGTAGCTGTGAGGGCCACCCATGGCCACTGGCCAGACTGTCAAAACTTACAACTTAGTTATCTAACAAGTTAAGATGGATCAAGATTTTTCTTATTCTAATTAAATTACATATTCTATTAAAAAAAATAATTAATTAATTAAAACTTCAGATATTCAGTTTTGACTTCTTACAAAACGTTCTATACATATTTTAAAACTCAATAGAAATACTTCAACGTTGTAAAATAAAGGACCAAAAAGCAAGAAAAATCTTAAAATTTGTGTTGTTTTGATATGTTGGATCCTTGGTTTTAAATACTTTTTTTTGTAAAATTTGCACTTAATTTTAATAATTAAAATAAACAATGTTTTTGAATATTTGTTTCAGTACTAAAAGTAACAGGAAAAAGTCCACAAAAAGTAAACTAAACACTAGAAAATCGCACCTTTGGCTAATCTGGTTGGTCCATAGTGGTAAAATGGGAGCATGCGCAGTAGAGCGGGTCTCGTTTCATGGCTTGCAGCTGGTGAGTTGACGGGAGTCTGGAGAACCATCAGGCAAGTTTAATAGGAAAAGCTTTTGTTTCCTGCTTTGCTCAAAGCTCTTAACTTTAACATAAACTGTGTGGATTTGTCAAAATTTAGAACATAAACAATTATGCTGAAAAACGACCGACCGTATTGATATAATGTGATGAAGCACAGCTGATGACCAAATTCTGCATATTTCTGTGCAACAAAGAGGAGGCTGTGTTTTTATCAGTTGTGTCGGAAATGTTGAGAAGTCACCGGGAAATTAGACCTTCAAACTTCCAGAGTTTCATGTGATTCATCTGAGTGGGGGGAAAAAAGCTCCTCTGTTGTTGTCAAAGGCTGGTTTGTGCTGGACATGAACCCCACTGCTTGACTCGGTTCACAACTCCCTCATTTAACGTAATTTAGAGGTTAAGTGGATCTATTGGACAGCCTGGGAATCGGAATGAAGGCAAGGCATTCTCTCTTTTTTTTTCTGAAAACTTTTTTTTTAAACTTTTTTTAACATTACTATTCTTTCTTAGATACATTTAAAGGAAATGTATAATTCATTTCCCAGCTTTTTCAACTATGGTGGTTTGAGGGCCACCATAGTTACATTAATTTCTACTATATATATATATATATATATATATATATATATATATATATATATATATATATATATATATATATAGAGAGAGAGAGAGAGAGAGAGAGAGAGAGAGAGAGAGAGAGAGAGAGTGAGTGAGTTGAAGAGAAATTGCAATATATGACCACAGTGAAAACACCAAATTTATGCTTAAATACACTGAAATACATTCCACCCGAGAGAAAAATCTCCAGCTTTTGGGTTCAGTTACCTGGTGATCAACCTATTGAAAATGAGTCGGGGGGGAAAAATGTTATGTAGATGCAGCAGCTTTTAGACCTAGAAACCGGCAAACTACGGCATGATTTAAAAGCGTTCTTCGCAGATTCCAGTGTGTCTGTGATTCACTGAAGTGATGAATGACAGAATGTGTCAAATTGTGATTCAAAATGTTGACGTTCTAGCAGCATTTAAGCAGGCATAATTTCTGCTCCTGTTTTGACTGATAGTTTTTAGAGCCTTTCGTTGATTGTATAAATCTCACTCTTCTCCATGTCATCAGTCTTTGTTTCACTTGGCAGGGTTTAACTGCACCAGATGTTGTTGCTCTCTAAATATTATTCTAAGGACACTGCCTGTCAGGCCATTCAAATGGTACGAGTCTGTCTACAGTTGGTTTTTCTCACAGCGATATGTTGTTTGAATCTAAAAAGTAGATTCCAGCTAATGCTATAAATGTGCTAGACTGAAGTCAAACTGCTTAGATGGCATTGGCTGTCAAACATCCCCTTCTTTGTTAGGTTCAGGCAGGGGAAAACGTGTTCTTACCTGACAATTTTTTTTCTCAGTGGTCTGGCTGTTGATTCCCTGTTCAAGCTGTCCGTCCACAAACTGGATGTGTCCTCTTGCTTCAGCTTTGGTTTGTTAGTCCTTGGGCTACAGTGTGAGCTGGATAGACTTTCTGGTGGGTGAAGAGAAATCCATCCTCCCCTCCCCGTGTTTACATCAGCAGTACTTCCAGCATATAGGATTTTTGTAGGTGAAGTGCTACAAAAAGAAAGTGATAATTTTCAGTGCAGTATTTGAGAAAACTGCACTGAAACAAAACTATTTACAAAATCTTACAAGAACTTCACAGCAATTCAGAAACCCTAAGCTAAATTATTTCTATTTTGTATTTCTGCAAGGTTTCTGCATCTCAGATTTATTTTATTTTTTTTAAAGATTTGGTCTTTGTTTTGCTTTTCATGGACTCTATTTTCAGAGTACATTTTAGTAAGTAAAGTTTAATTATAAAGCATCTTTTTTGCTTTATCTATTCTTTTTTTATGCCTATAGTGAGTAAAGAGATTTTAAAAAGGTCCAATGAATTAATGTCTCAGATATAAAGGCGGGTTGAACAAAATTTAAAAGGTCATAATGTATGTTATGAACTATTATTTTTGTTGCAACATCAGTGCATTTCATTTATATTTTATGCGATGGACCAACACAAAGTTCAGCACGATTATTTCAGTGGAAGGCAAATGATAAATGGGTTTAGAAAAGAAACCATAAGAGGTCTCGCCTGCTGTTTGCTATGAGCCCTGTAGGGGACAGTCCATGAAACGCTGTGGGGTTGATTTTATTCTGTCAGGATGGTGAAACAGTTTTTTGTAAAATGCATGGATGGAGCTAAATACCAGCCAGTCCTGGAAAAAAAACCTCTCAGAGGCTGCAACATATTGCTGGATTGGTTTGGGACCCAGCTGATAGTGGGAGTCTGGTTCAACAAGTGCAGCTGTGTCTTATCCTGCCAGTAGCCTCAGCATATGTCCCTCCCCCCCTGGATTTAACAATAGATGAGTCTTTCACTCGAAAACAATACTCTAAAGCCTGCCATGAGACCCTCCAATGAAACTCACACTTTGTATACCCGGTTTTAAGGAATTTGAAGGAGGGGGGGGAGGACATTTTTTTCCCTGTTTGTCCTCGTTATAGCTCAAAGAACCCCTATTTCATTCCCAATCTGAGGGCATCGCTCTGCCTAATGAGGGATTGTAATCTGGTGTTGAGCGTTTGAAAGAGAGGAAGATTACGGAGACTGTGAAGTAGAGCGAGGAGGCGGGACTGTCACCAGGGCTGTTCACGTGTAGTACTCCTCCTGATCATGCAGAGCGTGTACAGAGACGAGGAGCGGACAGGCTGCTTGGATGGATTTGGTTTGAATGGTCGTGGAGCTGTGATGCTGTTAAAGGCTGCCAGGAGCTGATGCAGGAGAGAAACTTGGATTTTTCTGAGCATCTGGGATAAACCACAAACAAACGCTCTGCTGTTGCCATGGGGGGCTCGCTCAGCCAGCACAGGAGAGCATCCGTCGGCTCGCCTGGGAAGCAGAACAGCTTGTAAGATCAGATTTATTTTTTTCCATTTATGCTTGCTTGGATGACTGTGCAAGCTTTGCTTCGGAGGGGACGGTGACTGGAAGGGAAAGAGTTGGAAGGGAAGTATCTGAAGTCATTTGCTGAAGGCAAATTAGCTCCTCATACCTCTCTGTTTACAGTGTCAGCTGATCGGCTGATTTTAATACTGGTTGGCTATTCAAATCTGAGTCAGAGGGCAAGATGGAGGAGTGGCAGTAAGGTTTTGTAGCCGTAGGTTACTAATTAGGGGATAGTATTAATCAATAGATGCACAATACATTGAATCACAATTGCTATTCTTGCCTTTTGATAATTTAAGATGGACTCTAATTGGCTGTAAAGCCCAGATGTGAGCTGTATTTTTAGTGGCTGAGATGCTAAAGCTCAAGGAGAGTGGTGGGAACATTGTGTGAATTCAGGAAAAGGGTTATCTAATCATAAAATTGTCATTGCACCCTTTTCGGAAACGATGTTGCAGTTACATGTTTTCCTGATATTGTGCGGCTCTAGAGTTAATTATGCACCCATGACCCAGATTTGACAGCAAGCATGTTCATGAAACCAGCAGCGGAGTTTACTTCTCCACAAAGTCTTGTTTAATTCAGGCCTCTTCATGACAGACTAAAAACGAGAATGAAGGATGTTTCAATCCTGAGGCATCTATCGGAGCATAAACATAAAACCGCTCTTCCTCTTTTCTCCCCCCGCTAGTCCTCTAAGGAAGAGCTTTTACTTTGTCCTCCCAGTGGTGCTTTTTATTTCCATTTTTAAAAGCTCCCAGAAGCCCCACGCTGTGGATTTTTCTCTCAATGCACATGAAAGTCTCAGCTGTGCTATATTTAGACACTTGTTTCTTTAATTTCTCAACCGTTCCCACCATGAAGGACAGTAGTTGGTATAAGATGTGAAAAGCCTTGCTGGGCTCTTGTTGAGATGGCTGTCAAAGCTTCCGTGTGGGGAAAGAAAGATGACCACTTAAAAGCTTTGAAAGAGAAGCGGATGAAGCTTTGCTGGAGAAGGATCTCGATGTTCTGCATCCATCTGTGTTTGTGTTGGGTCAGGTGGGGGTTGGGGTCTTTCCTGTGGGGGAAAATCCACGACCAGCACAAAAGGTCTGTGGCTCTCAGTTTATGGACTAATTTTAGTCATCGTCCTTCATTTTTTCCCCCCCCATCTTAACTGGAGCAGTCATGGTTGTGCTGTTCTCCATCCACAATCACACAGATTTACAAAGCAACTATGCTCCCTATGAGGGCAAATTAATATCTGGTAGGTTAGTTTTAACCAAAAGGTTTCTTGTTGCACCTAAAGCTTACCAGGATTGGTAAAAACAAAGAGCTCTCTCAAACATTTTGCATCATCGCAAAACATACCAACGTCTTTGGTGCAGACAGATTTCAAAATATCAGATGCTCTAGCGAGCTCTGTTTGGACCATAATTCAGATTAATTTCTAGGTTCTTGACCGGGTTATCCTCGAGATATTCCTGCTTGAGGAATCAGCAGAATAATCAGAAGAGTCGTCCCAGAGCCAAGAACCATTGGCAGAGGGCTTCAGAAAGACCTGGAGTCAGATAGCAGGCTCAGTTTTTCATTGGAAACAATATGTGATGGTCTGCAATGGCGTCTATTCATGCTTACTGTGCAAGACTCCACTGTTGAAGGAAAAGGATGTTGGAGCTTCCTTAAAGTTTGCTGTTGAAGATTTGAACAACCCATGGAAGTATTGGGAGGATATTGTCTGGTCAGATAAGACCTAAATTAAAGTCACTGTATGTCATTGCCCATATCTAGAGGATAACCTTTTTTCCCATTTTACTACTGGCAGGTTTCATGTAGTTTAAGGAATAATGAATGGGGGGAGAAAATTGAAGAATCTGTGGATGAATAAAGAGTTAGTAGATATTTAAGCAGCATATTGATGTAAAGCACAAATTCAAGGAGCCTGCAACTGTTATAGGAAGTTTTCATTACAAAAAAGATTTTTTTTATTAAAATAAATATAGGATACACTTGATGAACTTTCATAATTAACCACACCATATTCTGAAGAGAAAACAGTTTGGGAAACCTGACTATGAAGTTTACGGCTGTAAAGTTTTACTTGCATCTTCTTGTTACTGCAGTGCTAGCATTGCTAGAAGCTGCAGGTCTTTTGTCATGTTATCGTATTGCAGCTGCATTACAGCTAGAGTACAAAATATATGGTAGAGCAGTAGTGTGTGTGCGTGTGTGTGTGTGTGCATGTGTGTGTGTGTAATCTCCCTTCTCATTATGTGCATGTGTGCAATGTGCATACTCTTGTGTGTGGGGACTGTCTGCTCCTCAGCAACCATTCATATCCACTAACAATAGCTCACCTGGTGTCTGTCCATCCCTCCTCTGGGGTTAAACCCTCCTCTTGACTCCCCCTTTCTAACTTTCTTTTGTCACTATCGGTTGAGTGAATCAGCGCTGCAAGCACCTCAGCTCTCCTCGCTGGTTTTCTGCAGATAACTTGAGCTTCTCTACAGACGGTGAGATATTATGTAATTCCCTCGGCCTTTTGCTGAGTTTGGTGCGTCAGGCTCTCTGCATGTTTATTTTTATTTTTTTCTGCTTTACCCTGGATAACAGCGTGCTGAATTTAGATATAGAACTGTCAGCTGTGCCAGTTACTCCATGTGCTTCTTTATGTGTCTTTTCATAGGTTAGCACACTTGTGATTCACTCCTGACTGTTGCCATGGTGGCGACAGAAAGTCAGTAATTTCTGTGTCAGCTCAGCTTTTTCACACATGCAGCTCGGGCATTTTCTCTCCTCACATTGCTATTTTATTTTCCCCCTGATGCTAATAAGCAAAATGTACGTCCAACGTTGGCCAATAGGTGGCGCCAAAGTCTAATAGATTTTAGGGCGAGATATTACAAGTTTGTTTTCATAGCAACGTTGATGCATAAAATAATCCTAGTTGCTTTACGGGAAAGCAAAAGAAATACGTTAAAATGGCAGAAACCTTTAAACTTTGTTGTGTATAAAGTGTAAAACCATCAACTTTACTGAATCTAGGTAATAAAGACGGAGGACATTACTGTTCTGCTCATTTAGAACATTAGAGCAAAGTCTTGAAAAAAATATTTATAGTAGTAATATGCACAGAGATTGTACTTTTATAAAGAAATGTTCAGAAATGGATGCCTAATCTGATGTTGTTTATGTCTGAAAATGAGGTGATCTACATTCTAACAGCACAATTTAACCTGGTGTTGGTCATTAAGCAAAAGATACAAACAACCTGTAGACTTTTCTGTAACTGATAAACATTTTTATAAAGCCCTTAACAGACTCAAGCTGCTCTTCTTTCTGAAGGTGTTTCCACATTTAGACCCCATGAAAGTTGTTTTTATATACCTTTACATTTGTGGCAAAATACAAATGGGTACAACAGCACTTTGATTGCCTGACCACCTGGGAATGAAAGTCTTAAGTGCCCCGGTTGAGGGAGTGCTGTAGTAATGACAGGTGGTTTGTGGGATCACTCAGCAGCAGGATTTAAAGCAAGGATTTGAAACATTTACAATCTAAAAAGCCATTTTTGCCCATCAGTCCAGCTAAATAAAACTCATTTAGAGCCGCAAATGTTACATGACCTTTTCTAAAAGAGCAGTAGGCAAGTTTAAAGGTTAATTCCCCCCCCCCCCCCCCCCCCCCCCACATGCCCTTACAATGCAACCTTGCCTGCAAGCTGAATTCTTGCGGTATATGTGCATTTACAAACACATGAGAATCAATCTTGTCCCACACCCACCTGAACCGTTCGAGACAGACTCAAGACGGGTTGGCCAAGCTTGTTGCAGTATTATGGTTTAAGGCGGGCATACAACTGTGACCAAAGCAATAGGTGCCGAGGCCACAGCCAAACCAAAATAAAAATGGCTGCACAGGACGACGGACGCGAAGCTGCTGCTGTCACTCCTGTTTTGTCAGAATCCACGATTGTCATGAGTATCGATATCTAAATTGATACCTTGATTGGCTAAAACCAACTTTTGGTAGGCGGGCACAAGGTGTCGCTTCGACTCATCAGCTCGGAAAGTTCTGCTAAATGTCCCTCCTTTCCCCGAACGAATTCGATGGGAGAAGGCCCAGATTGATAATGTGCAAAAATGTAGAGTGCTACACATACAATTGCCTGATGTGTAAAATTTGTTTTCCTGTAATCACCACAGTTGCCTCTATGGTCTCCATTAGTCAGTTCAGGAGAAAGTAATTCTGGTCGCATTATCTTGCCGTCGTCACGCTGCACGCTCTCGTTCATCTGGCTGCTTTGTTCTATCGCCGCCGTAATCGATGCATTAGCAAGAGAACAAGGGCTAATTTCAATATTTAGAACTTTCTTACCTCAGAAGACATTACACCTCGACAAAAGACCTGTGCAGTCGCAACAGCAGATGCTTTTCCTCTTCTTCCATGCATTTGCACAACACTGGTGTCATTTCAAGTTGTCGCCAGAGGAGACCCTGGAACTGGCATAATGCACCTTTTAAAAATAAATAAATAATAATAATAATAATTACAACTTATAGTAAATAAAAAATCTGCTACAGGAAATTTGTCATTTTAAAGAACCACCATTTTATTTCTTTTTTTCAGGTTTTACAATAAAGATTATGCAAAATCGAAAAGCACTTAGATTAATGACCAGAAATCTAAGTATTACTGGTACTTTTAGCATCATTCTGTTGTGGAGATTACATACAATTATTACATAAAATATTGCTAATACCTGCATTCAAAGCAGTAACAAACACTAATCACTATCCATCAATGCTGTCAATGCTCGCAATTCCAGCTCCAACGTGACTTGTCACGGAGGCGTGTGTCTGACAGAGATACTTTTATACCATAATGTAAAGCGATGAAAACGAAAGCGTGTACCGTTTGAACCAATAGGAAAATTCAACTGCAATAGCCAATGTTTGGGTTTTAGACAAATGTTGCAGAACTAAACAAGTACACATGAAAATGTAAATAATTGCACAGTAACATTAAAGTAGCACCCTTAGGCTCAGTTTATACAGTTTAGCTGGGAAAAAAGTTAATTATAAGTTACGCTTTAAGCATTTGAAATGCTGAGGTGAGTAGATCTTCATTAGTGCAGACAGAACATCTGCACTGCATAGTATGAAACTAAGTGGCATTATTGGCACATTGTTGCAACACTGAATTGCATTTGCATAAATTAATTTAGTAGCACTGGTACCTGGATGTGGTATTTATCTGGTCTCTAGGTTGGGTATGTCCACACAACATAAGAGAGGGCATAACCTAGCTGCAGTCATGTTGATCACGCCTGATCTTATTCTTAGCTCGTCGTGACCAACACATGCTGCCATCAGTCAGAATCTAATTGAAAATGAGACATCTGCATTCCCACCAGATTAACAGGCCACAAACACATCAGCTTCAGAGTCAAGTGTATTTGAGGAATGAGTTTAGTTTATCTACTACGTTTCTATCTATGTGTGCACTAAGGTAGCAGCTGTAGTTTATTTATGGCTGACTGTATGAAAGCATGTGTGGGTTGCACCGTTGGCTCTGTTTCTGTGGTTTCAAGCAGTTACATAAGAGAAGGCTCATTTCCACTGTTTTTCTTCCTGCTCTGTGTTGCTGCGTCTTTATAACTCTGCCTGAATGGGAGTAATATATATTTTTTATTTTTAAAAGTTGAGAATTGTTCCTGTGCCTGGATTGAAGCCAGTGCCTTGTTGAGTAACAGGTTCAACAGTTGGGTGTTTGTATGCCTCCAGGCTGTCACCGGTTTGTCTTCTTGCATGTTTTGACTGTCAGAATCAGACTAAGGAGAGCGAGAAGACAATGCAAGGAATGTTAAACACAAACGATTGAGATTTTAATCTCGGCAAATATTCAGAAACTATTTTTTTCCCCTTTTTTTTTATTCCAGAATAGTCATCACCCTCTCTGTGTTCATCCTTGTTATCCATGGAGGCTGTTTTCTATGTGCCATGATTGTTTTCTGTACAGTTTACCCCCATCAATAAGAGCTTGAACAGAGCCTCTTTCTTTGTGTTCACTAGTGTGAAACATTATGTGTATCTGAGATCATCTTTTCGTGTGTGTATGTGTATGTGTGCTGAGTGTGGTAATTTGTCTTCAGTCTTCATGTGTGAGGCTTATGCAACAGAAAATATAAGACAAAAAACAAAGTGATTCCATCTCCTGATCTTTCCATCTTTTCACCGACTCAGACCTCTTCCCTGTTATTGGATTAGTCACGGTATGATTGTTCTTTCAGAAAATGCATCTTATTTAGCCTAGATCCTCTGGCTCTGTGTGAGTCCATGAGAAGAGTTGTGTAGCGTTACATAAGCTTCCGATGATTCGCCCAAATGACATGCGTGTGTGCGCAGACAGTGATGAGAGCTTTTTAATTAAAAACCCTTTTTTGTCCAGTGGGATTTGTCGCTGCATCGTTGCAGCTGAATCTGCGTTTGTTGTATCGATCCGTCTGTTGTCTGGCCTGGATAGTTCCAGTGAACAATAGAGCCTCAGTTACTTTAATTGGTCCTCAGGGCTATACCAGCTCATGTGAGTTCAGAGGAAACGGTCTCTGTCCCGGCTGAAAATGTAAGGCATTTTATTTGAAAAGCGCCTTTCATAACACTCGAGGACCAAACAAATGGCAACACAACAAATAATCTAAAACAAATAGAAAATTAAACATCTATATAGAAAAGGCAGCTTTAAATAGGAAGAAGCTCTGCAACCCATGATCTTAAACAAACGGAAAGGAAAGACCTGAGAGAGTGAGCGGGGTTGTGAATATGGAGAAGTTCGAACAAATAAGGAGGGGCAAGGTTATGGATGGCCTTGAAAGTAAGTAGGAGTAACTTAAATTGGATCCTGAATTGGAAGTGAGTGTAGCTGTGGTAGAATATGGGTAATGTGTTGGAAAGAGGAGGTTAGGGTGATGATACTGGCAGCAGAATGAATATTTGCTTTCACTTCTTCTCGTTCATCCTGGGAAAAGAGGCAGATGTTTTAATTGCCAGCTTTTAGCTGAGCTGTCAGCTGTCTCTGTTGCTGGGTAAACAAGCGATTAATGTCTCAGCTTGCCTTTTGACTGTTAGATCCCTGAGAGGATAATGTTTGAAAAACATGCAGCGTTGAAATAATGTTTTTGAAGAAACTTTAGCAACATAAGACGCAAAGTGATTCAAAATTGAGTATATGAAAGGATTGTAACCTTTTGGTTGAGTGTATCCAATAAAGTAAGGATAGCCGACTTGGTAAAAAACTCATCCATCCATACATTGTCTAATATGTCTATCCCTGTTGGGGTCGCCAGGGTTGCTGGTACCTATCCCCAGCTGTCAGTGGGCGAGATGCGGGGTACACCCTGGACAGGCTGCCCGTCTGTAAAAAAAAAAACAACTCACAACACTTTTTTTTTTTTTTTTTTTTTTTTTTTTTTTACTGAAGAACATTTTTAAGTCATTCCTAAATAAAATCTCACTGTAAAAAGAAAAAAAAAAAAAAAACATATTGCACGGTATTATTTTACAGATTTGTGTAATCTGTTTTGATTTTGTCAGCTAGTGTCCATTATAGCCAAGAGTAGGCGACACCTCGGTCTCACTGTTCTCTAAAAGTCTAAAACAGTTCTTCTGTTTAAAAGGAAAACCTCTCAAAAGTAAAAAATTTTCAGGTAGACTGAGTTTGTGCTACAGGAGATATTTTTTTAAACTTAAAAGAAATGTAAGACGATGAAACTGACACCTTTCTGCACAGGAGCAGAGAGCAGCAATGGACAGAACCTGCCTTATAGTGGCTCTTAAAAGCCGACACACGCCTTTTAAATGGCAGGTTTACCTTTTGTTCACATGTAATGTGGCGCAGATCCTGTACAGATGAACAAACAGATCTGTAGGAGGTAAAGAATACATTTAAAAGTTGCATTTACCCTGTTGCGTTGGTGCGTGCACCCTAAGCAGCTTTTAATTTGTTTCTAACCTTCTGCCTCCTTTGGTAGGAGTCGGTCAGCGTCCCACATCTTGACTTGGTAATGTTTACCCACCTTTTTAAAAGTTCCCCGTATCTATGAGATCGTGAGAACAACTGTCCACAGGCCTCTTCAGGCAAGCCTCCAGGCTTTCCGTTTAATCCAGTTCAGGCAAATCCGAAGCTTTAATTTTACTCTCAGGAAGTCTTTTGTCTCTTGATGCACTTCTGGACTTACAACAAAACTGCTTCAAGTTCCATACTTAAAAAGGCAAATCCAAATCCTGATGCTGCTTTGTTTGCTTTTGACAATTTTAATATATTATTTTTCATTTATTTTTGATGCAAGTGGTATAAGATTTCGCCAGTTTTTATATTTTGGAAGTTTTGTTTTTAAGTTTTCTTCAAAAAAATGCCATTTTTAAAGTAAACGGAGCGAAAAGTGTCCGTTCTACATGTTTACACCATTGACATTTTTTTGCGTTTTTCTTTTGACTGGGCAAAAAAAGTTACTATAAATTCACTAATTTACACATATAGGGTGGAGGAGATTTTTTCCTTTGAAAATGTATAAAACTTTGCAGAAAAAAACTATTGATCAGAACCATTGTTTCTGACAATTTTGGTTAAGAGCCTATTTTGTGCCCAAGGGACACAAATGGAGCACAAAAAGTAGGAATCCCAAGGGTTTTATTAAAAATATTAAATATCTGAGGTCAGTATGATGAATCACATTTTATTGCTCAGTTTGAATTTGTTGCCAGAAAATAAAACTTTTATCAAATATATACTTGAAGCCCTTGTGTCCAGCCAGTGACCCAGCCCTTGACAACGCCTGCTTTTTTTGGCAAAAATATATTGCCAACCCCTTTATTCCCTTAAAAGGTGGACATCGTTGTATAAATTTGGTGTCTCTTCCTTCTTACCCAGATTTCCTTCCACCTGCTTGTCAACAGACACAAATATTTAATAGTCTGACTTTAAACCAGGAATATATTCTTCTTTCCCTCTCCTCCTCTTTCTCACTGTCAAAAATCCCCAGAGAGGCTCAGAGAGAGAGGGAGGGCCGGTAAGCAGACCTGTAGGAGCAGAGTGAGCCGATGCGTGTTAACCAGCTGATCGTGCACCCAGACGGAGAGGCTGCTGGGAGGAAGGAGGAGGGGACCAGAGAGGGCGGGGGGAGTGCCTACTGATGCTCCGGCTGCAATCTGCAGAGCGTGAGTCAGTGCTGTGGGGGAGCCGAGCGGCGAACAGAAGCAGCTGCAGCACAGGCAGGCAGGCAGGCAGACACGTTTCTCTCACACGAGCGTCAACAGCGCAGAGGTGCAGGATGGGAAGGCCGAGCAGCTGAGCAAGAAGAGGAAGTGAGGCCGCCACTCAGAAACACGTCTGTAGACCAAGAGCTCCTCTCAATTTGCAGCTAAAGGCTTGTTTCAAACTTCAGAAAACCCCGCGCTGAGTCATCGAGAGAAAAGAGAAGTTTACAATCTTAGAGGTGGATTTGGAACGTCCTGCTCAGATGTCCTGGTTGTCTCCGGTCCAGTGGGCCAAGTGGACGTGGTCGGCAGTGACTGGAGGTGCAGGAGACGATGGACAACACACAGGAAGGGATGACAAAGAAGACAAGTAAGAGTGTGTGTGTGTGTGTGTGTGTGTGTGTGTGTGTGTGTGTATCGATATGGATCGTGACTGTGGGTGCTGTGATGGGAGAAGATTCCCCTGAGTCACCCTGACAGGTGGTGGATCCATACTATCCTCTGATTCCCGCTCTGAGCTACCACTCTCATGCTGTCATCACCTTTTCAAGTCAAAATGGCTTATTTGTTGTATTAAGAGGAGATGCTTTTATGTGCACCATCCTGTTCTTTCAAATGCAGAGGGTGTAACGGCCTGTTATGGGTGTGTGTGTGTTTCTGACAGTTTAGTAACGGTTGCTAAAAGCTGGGGGGATTAAAAAGCGACGCTTTCCAAAGCTTTCAGATAGTTTAAGTCCCCCTGTCTCTCTTCCTGGTTTCTAAGTGACCGTCCAGATCTGCCGCCTCTGAGGCTGTCAGCGGGACGGGAATCTGAGGCTGGGTGTGGGGGCGGAGGGTGTTTATTGGTATTAAAGTGGCGTGTCTGTGGCTGAACTGGTTTCCAGAGATGGTGTGCGCCTGGGTCCTGGCGCTGTGAACTCTTCTTTGTGCTGTTTTTCATTAGAGAGCGGACGTTTTGATGTGCTTTTAAAGTGGCTTGGAATACACACATACACACGCTTCCTCTCTCTCTCTCTCTCTCTCTCTCTCTCTCTCTCTCTCTCGCCGTCGAAGCTTCTCCCCTTTCTTTTCGTCTCTCAGTTGTTTGGGAATGAACCAGAGCCGGGTGTCCAGGCAGCCCAGACTGCCGGCCAAAAACTGTGTGTTTTGTGTGTGTTTGTGTGACACAGTTACTGAGGAGCAAAGGATGCAGGTGGCCTCGCTGGGCCCTGCTTCCTCTCCTTTCCCTTCCTCCGACTTCCTTTTAAAATAAAAGGAGCTTGTCTGGTTTGAGACGCTTTGAACTGTCAAAGCCGCCGTGTTTACGTCTCTTCAAGAAAACGCGTACTGAAAAACTGACGACGCTGTGTTGCCATGGTGGCCTGTGAACATATGAGCAATGCCCTACAAAACTATTCATATCTAAATAACTTTGTTACATAATTCAACAAGATGACCAGAAGCTTTGATACATTTTACTGGCGTTTCAGGCGATGGAGAAGAACAGAGTAGTGCATAGTTGGTAGCTGGAAGGAAAGAGACAAATGGTTTTCAGATGTTTTTACGAATAGAAATCGAAGTGTGGCATGTATCTGTATTCTGCTCAATGTGCTCCGATACCCCTAAATAAAATCCCTAGCAGTCAATAACACCATGGAAAATTACCCAATTAGTTAACAGAGTCCACTTGTGTGTAATTTAGTCCCAGTATATAAATTCAGCTGTTCTGTGAAGATCTCAGATTTATTTAGGTAACATTAGTGAACAAACCTCATCATGAAGACCAAGGATCCCAGCAGACAGGTCAGGCCTGTTGAGAAATATGTTATGAACAACATCCCAGGCTCTGGATGTCTCACAGCTCAATCTGTCACGGAAAATGGAAAGAGAATAGGAACACTATACCCTGACCAAGACATGGCCGTCCGCCTAAAATGGCAGCCGTTAAATCACAGAAGCAGCAAAGGAAGCTGTGGTAACTTTGGAGGAGCTGCAGCAGTTCACAGCTCAGTTGGGAGAATCTGTTGCCCGCTGAGCTGTGCATCTCACCAATCTGTCCTTCATAGAAGCAAGGCTGAAAGAACAATATAAGAAGTCCTGTCCTTTCTGAAAAAAGGATTTCTCTTCAAATGTGACCAAAACTGGACATGCAGAATGTTATGGGAGACAAACAGTCTAAAGCTGCACTTCACCCTGAACACACCATCTTTGACAGAAGCATGGTGGTGGTAGCCTCATGCTGCGGGGAAGCTTTTCTTCAGCAGAAACGGAGAAGCTGGTCAGAGTTGAAGTGAAGATGGAGCTTAATGCAGTCGAATCCTGGAAGACAATATTTTTCATAATGGCAAACAACAGTGTTAAGAACCTATTAAATAACTTAAACCAGAGCTGAGGTTCACCTTCTAGCAGGGAAATGAGCATAAACATAAAACCAGAGCTGCAAAAAATGTTTTTTAGATTAAGCATATTCATGTGTTAGAATAGTTACAGTCCATTAAAGAAAAGACTTGATCAATGTTCACAGATGCTCTCCATCCAGTTTGACTGAGGTTTATCTGTTTGGAAGAAGAATGGGCTTAAACTTCTGTTTTTGGATGTGCAAAGCAGGTAGAGATGGATGCCAGAAGAGTTGCAGCTGTAATTGAAAAATAACATGCGTTTGTGCAAAGTATTGACTCATAGGCAGAATACAAATGCGCGCCATATTGCTAAGATTTTTGTTTTTATAACAATCTGGAGGTGTCAATACCTTTGCAAGGTAGTGTGTAGTTGTGAGACTTGGAATGAATTTTTTTTCCCTTACACCTTTTTAAAAAGCATATATCAAATACAGCTTTGCTGGTTTATTTATGAATTTTATATTTATTATAAAATGTGACTTTTGTCAGATAATATCCAACAAAATTGATTTCCTGTGGTATCTAGTTCTGTTTTTCTGTTTCTCATCTTATTAAAATGTTCTCTTCACCTGCAGTTCGGACTCCGAGGGGACCTTCGAGACTCCAGAAGCTGAGTCCCCAGTTGTTGTGAAGCTTCTGGACAAACTGGACAGCGCAAATGACCCAGGTGAGAGACTTCAGAGTAGATTAAGAGTGGTAGAGTCCATTCAGTTCTCCTACGCAGGTCACCAGACTTGACTATCGGATAGGTCGTGGTAATATTTAACTAGTGATCAAGAGATTGTGCTGGTTTTATTTTTTTTATTTTTCACATATCTATTTATTTGACAAGGAACACACAAAAGATTAACAATTCAGTTTTTTATAAATCAGTGTCTGCAGTAATCTGAACCTCGTACTGTTTGTTTTTGGGCTAATAAACAAGAATTTTCCCACTCCTCAGTGGACAGGTCAGTTTTTATATCAGATCTACAGGCTTACACATGTGATGAGCTACTTTCTTTTGATGCTGCCAATAAAAAATATTGTAAAATTTGGAAGGAAGACCTCTGCTCTGATAATTGTTAACAGCCATATTCTCTATAGTGGACAGTGGGGGGTTCTGTAGTAGATTTCAATAAATTAAGCTGCCGGTTTTATTAAGTTTGATGTGCAATACTTCACATAAAGGACCTTTAAAAAGAAAAAGGCTTTCCATGACAAACTTATTGAGCTGTTGTCTCATTTATCCTTCATGTGAGCATTTCATTCATAGTGGGCAAAGTATCAGCACGGTGCCTGCTGTTTACGACAGTAATATGACTTTAGGACGGCAGATAACGTTGTTATTGCAGACCTGCGACTGCCTGTTCATGAGACATCTGTCAGCCTACTTTCAGCTTCAGTCTGCAGCCGCTTTGTTTGTGTTTTACCGACCGACGTGAGCAACCTGATTCAGGCTGATCTGGGTCAATCCGTGCAGATTTATTCACGCCCAAGTAACACTGAAGGGCATGAACGAATGTTTGGAAGAGGGATTTATTACAGCGATGATTTCCTGAACTACACACATCACTGCTGATCCTTGTGAAATCATGTTAATGCCAATGAAACTCGGGTATATGAACATTAGAGCCTTTGTTGCTTGTACTGATGGGTCAGGCCTGGATTAAATTGAGATAAATTGATAACTTCACATCTTTGTGCTCCTGATCAGTAGTTTCTGGCATCCTACTCCTATAATCCAGCAATTCATCCACTCTTTACGCTCTCCATTAGTCCTGTACAATATATAGAACATATGCAGGTCCTTGAAAAATGAGGCCCTCCTTTGTTAGTACATTGTAGAACCACCTTTCGTTTCGTCCTCCCTTTGCTGGAAGTGGAACCCACTGGCCCACCCCACCACTTACCCACCCCGTAGCAGAGGTGGGGAGTCCTTTGACTTGGAATCGAGTTAGAAATTTAAGTACTTCAGATTTGATGATTTCAAAAGACTTGGACTTTCACAACAATGATTACCTATCACTTCACTTGGATTAAAGCTTTTGACTTGAAAAGACTTGATGTCTTGAACCAAACTGCGTCCACCGTGAAGTTTACCTGCTTTTCTTTGGCACTCTGCGATTATAGCAAAGACTGAGGGTGGTAGAGAGGTCTGGAGGTTTGTTTCAGGCTTGTCAGAGCAGGGATGTATCTAAATGTTGCGGTAAAGTGTCTCCAGACCCCTGCAGGTTTTCTGCTACACGTAATGTTTGTCATCCGAATCTTCACAGTGCTGTTTGGTCTAATGTTCTTTAACCAATCTGTGAGGCCTTCACAGAACAGCTGAGTTTATCCTGAGGTTCAATTACACACAGGTGGACTCTGTTCACTACGTATGCGATGCTGAAGGTAATTTGTTCCTCTGAATTTTATTCGGGGATAAAAAACAATTTCATGCCACACTTCTCAGAATTTTATTTGTAAACAAAACTGTGAGAACTGTGTACTCTTTTTATTCTAATTTGCAGTTATGTATGGTTAAATATCAGCGCCTGGAAGACTGGCGTGCTATAAATGTGTTCTTTAAATGCTGACCGCATATCCAGCCATCTGGATGGAGTCTCACTACAGCAGACCAGACACAGGTGACGGAAACCAACATGCTAGAAGTGAAGTAGTGGAAAATCTATATCTGTTGTTTTTGCTGCCTGTCTGATATATTATAGTAATTCTTAATGTTTTTATCTTTCATTCAGGTGAATTAACTTTGTACGTCAGCCTTATTTACACTCTAAAACCCTTGACAGTGCAGTTTACCACCATTTTGGGAGCATTGTGCTGACAGAATTGAACGGGCCTGGAGTGTTTATGAACGTTGTTAAAAGCTGGAAATGAGCTCTCTGTTGGTTGAGGCTTCATATAAAATAGCTGGCAGCTGCTTTTTTGAGCAGCCTCCTTTGTTTCCACTCCCTTCTGCTTGAACTGTCCAGCTTTCACCCACACAGGAACAAGTAGTACCCGTTGATATGGCAACCCGTAACCCAGACTTGCGTTCAACCACAGATATGAATATCAGGTGTGTTTGCAAACTTGGATTCTCCAGGGACATCAGCAGATACTGAGAGGAGCCGGCTGTGACAGCGGGCTCCTCTGCTCGGGTTGGATGGGCTTCGTGTCTCTCGGCGGCGTGGAATCAGACGGCTCATGATAAACGATGCCAATCCGGGTCAGTGAAGTTATCTCGCGCCAAGTTGTTCGCATGCTGCGTTTCTTTCAGGCATAAAAGACGGACTGTGTGGAAAAACCGACTCTGTAATTAGAAGGGTCGGATAGTTGGGCCTGTTTATGCGAACAACCACACATGTATAACGGATATATCCCTTTGAACGGTGGCAGAGAGGAAGCCTCCGTCGTATGAGTGCTTGCTTCTCTCTCCGACGCTCTTACTTCCTCCTCTGCCGTCTATTCCTCTTTTTTTACGGAGTTGTGAAAGGATAATAACGCATGATGTTGTTTGTGTTGCTTGGCCGCGTGATGGGATGAACTCTTCATGACTGGGTGTGGCTCTTCCACATCTGTTCCTCGTCTCCAAAGGGCGCGTTCTGTGTGAGAAACTACCAAGATTTAGAGCTGCCGCTTGTATAAAGTCACCGTAACTGAGAGCTGGGAGCACGGACAACCACCTTTTTTTCTTCTTTTTCTACTTTAATGTATTTTTCTGGGATTGTGTGTGATAAACCCTCTTAAAGCAGTGCATTGGTATGAAGTGGATGGAAACGATGCAACAAAACATCTATAACTGTGGGAGGTTTAATCAATGAGCCCACTTTAATATAATCAGCTCACATAACTGTGTAGTGGAATGATCACAATGATTTTTTTTTTTGCTGTTCATCTCTAAACAACATCCCTGAGTCGATACCTGAGTCAAAAACCACCCGTTTTCCTGTCCCTGGAGAAGCAACGCTTCATCACAGCAGGATGCTGCTGCCACCATGATTCACTATGTGTGCAGGTGCATGTACAGTGTTTTTTTGGTTTCACGTTATCAATACACCTTCTCCCTTCTGTTTTTTTATGGCTTCCTTTACCCCTCTTGCTATTAAGGATATATTTGTGATGTACAAGACTATACTAATTGTCCTAAATACAGATTCTTCCACCTAAGCTGTGAATCGCTGCAGCTCCTCCAGAGTTGCTTTGAGCCTCTTGGCTATTTCTCTGGTGGATGCTCATTTTGGACAGCCAGTCTCTGTAGGTGAACTTGGTTGGTTTGTAGGTGTGACAGTCTTTCCATTTTTTTTTTTTTGAAACTCTGACATGTTTAAAACATTGGATGTTGTTTTTCTAACCAAACCCTGCGTTAAAGTTCTCTATGACTTTATCCCAGACCTGTCCGCTGCGTTCCTTGGTCTCAACCATGGGGTTCACTGAAGCTCTCCACCAAACCACTAAAGCTTTCACAGAAAAGCTGGATTCACACTGGAAAAAATAAAGTAATACTTAAAAACACACAGAATTTTCTTTGTACATCAGACTCATGGACTACTTTGTCGGTTAATCACAAAATCCCAATAAAATACAGATAAGTTGGAGCTGTAACGTAGGAAAACATGAACATTTTTCAAGACTACAAAAAACAGTGAATTCATTTTTATGTGTGTTCAGAAGAAACAGGGCGGGCTGTTGTTGATGGTTTGCTGTTGTTTTTACGTTTACGTTGTGTGGAGGTGATTATTTTCAGCAACAAGGGTTCCTGTGATTCAGCGACACAGCCCGGCCCACAGGCATCCTAGACTGGGGCCGTTTCTCAATATGCGTTCTTGAGCGTTCTAGTGTGCTCGTGTGCTCGTGACACGTCATCAGCCTCAGCCCGAGCACTGTTCCAATGCTGAGAACGCCAAATCGAAAAAAAAAAAAAAAAAAACGCCAAATCGAGAACGCGCCGAATTCCCCGGATGTTGTTCTCGCCCGCCCTCTTTATCGAGCATGCATCAGAGCAGACTTGTGCGTTCTTCAGACAGTCCGCTTGCCCAGAATGCACCGCGGCCGCAGCTTGATTCGAGACGGCGCAAACAGAGCTCACAGCGGTAAGTTAAAAATTCCCTTTTCTGCTGCTGTTGTTGTTCAAAAGTACGTTTTAAAATCGTTTGAGGCGAGAATATTATACTTTTAAGCTTCCCTATGTGTCCTGTTTACAGAGTTAGTGCGTAATTAAAAAAAGTAGTGTGCATAATATCGCTGGTTATGATTTATTTGTTTTGTGTTTATCTAACTGACGTGTGTTGCTTTATTAACTCAATACTTGCTGGAATAAATTGTAATTGTCTCCCTAGGACGGCAGCAGCATATAAAATAAATAAATAAATACATTCTATAAATGTTTTTCCTATCTAAGTGAGTTTCTTCTGAGTCAGGACACGAATAATTGAGAGGAGAAAGAGGGAAAGAAAATAATAGTAATAATAGTATATGAAAAACCAGACATTTATTTTATACAAATGTTTAATCTTTGGAAAAGAATGAAGGTGTAATATATTCAACAAATTATTAACAGTTATTAACATGGTTTAAAACAAAGAAATTACTCCTATTAAGATCTCATACAAATAGACAATGCCTATAAACTTACAATTAAAAATAGTTGGAATAGAAATTAATTTACGCATTATTTTATGTATTTTTCCAGGTGGTGAAAAAAAAAGAAATGAAGCAGCATGTGAACATGACTTCAACTGATCTACATTAGGTCAGGTGTAGTCATGTTCACTTAAACATGCAGCCAGCTGGAGCCGCTGGATGGTCATCCTCCTCTGGATCCACCTCCTCATCCTCCACGTCCAGCTGGTCCCCTGCCTCTATACTAATATTGTGAAGGATGCAGCAGGCGGCGATTACTTTTGGGGCAAACGTTGGCCAGCCAGTAGAGGGTCAGCAGCACCTCTATCTCCTGTGGCCATCCATGGACCTTCTGGATGGACAGCAGCTGAAGGAGGAGGACGATGGTGGCCCTGTTTAGCTAGAAGGCTGGTTTTAGGTCCCCTTCGTTAAAAAATATTTGGAGGATCGGCACAGAAGTGTTTATCCTCACATATTTTGTTTCTGTTTCTTCATGTAAATAAAAAATGCCAAATGTTACCATCATTGTTTTTTGTCACCTTTTCTATGCATAAACTATACCTGTTTAACATGCAGATTATTATAGTTCTCAAGAAAGAAAAGGTAAAATGTATAGTGTTGTATAGTAAATGTAACAAATGGCTTCCCTTCTCTGGTATTTTTACCATTTCACTGAAAAAATGGGCTGAACTAACTGCACATAATTTATAGATTAATCACTGTAAAGGTGGACAGACATAAAAATGTTTTTTTTTTCCTTTCTTAATGATCAATGCTGTGAAGGTCAGTAGGTGCAATAAAGTAGCTTAACCCTACTGTTATTAATGTTAAAACTGGGTCTTCATTTTTATTAATATAGGAAAAATAGCCACAATTTCAACCTGATCACGTTTTTAATATCATCATCAATGGGTTTTTTTTAAAGATAAAAGTAGGAAATAGGCTGTCAATCTTAAAATGCCTACCAGTTGGCAATAGATGGGTGAGCAAAGCCTGCCTTCTGAGCCTCCTCTGCCGCATCAATCTTCTCCTTGCTCGGATTTGTCTCCTCAGCTGCATCACCTCCTCTTCAGCCTGCTGGTAAAGCTGACCAACGACCGAAGCAACAGCAACATTGCTCGTATCGCTCATTTTGCTTCTACAAAGTGCTGATTTTTAAAGAAGATTCAATCGCCTCTGCAACTACAACAATTACAACTCCCCACAAAGAAATTCACGCTATTGCTGGTTTTATACCCACAGTTCTGTAATTATTTTAGATATTTTTTATACTTTTTAGAAATTAATTTAAATAAAAAACGTTTTCAATAAGATATGATGGTGTAGTGTATAAATAGTTTTGAACGTTAAAGGAATGCTCAAGCGCTGTTGGTGTGATGACGTCACGAGTATACTTCTGTTCCAATACACAGTGCGTGCTGCGTGCTCGCGTTCTCGTCAAGTCCGATCTTCCTGTGTTCTTACCGAGAACAGACTTGACGAGAACGCGAGTACGGACTCGCGTTCTCGTGAATTGAGAAACGGCCTGGGTGTGTGAGGACGCAGGAAGTGGATTGTTCTGGGAGGAAGCCAGCGGTCCTCCAGGATCACTCGGGGAATTTTAAGTAAACCTTTTGAAGGCTTAAATGCTGCATACTAACATCGTATGAGTGACGGGTTCTAGCGATTTTAATGTTGTTCTAATTTGATTGAAGGAGAAAAATGCTTAAATTAAAAAAAAAAAGAAAATAAAATTTAACTGATCTTTCAGGCTCGGAGTTGCTGGTGCCAAGTGTTTTTATTTATTTATTTATATATATATATAAAATATATATATATATATATATATATATATATATATATATATATATATATATATATATATAGTAAATAAATAAATAAATTAAATAAATAAAAAAAAACTTGACTTTAGTTGTTTTATTTGTCTGGGCAGATGACAGTGCACACCATAAATACTTGTTTGTTTGGACATTTTATATGAATTTGAAAATAAGTCGTAGAGAATTGTTTTGTGAATTTGGTATTTTTTCCTTTTGAGTGTAACTAGTGATGGGTCGATGAGGCGTCATGAAACGTTTCGACACATTGCAACTCTGTGCCGATACTGTGCCGATACTGTGTCACTGAATACTGACACCTGCTGGACCTTAAAAATCACTACAGGCAACCTGGTTGACAGAGTTAACTGACACTGATTTGATGACCAAGTATACACAATACAATTTAAATCATTGTATGTTGCATTGTATTATTTTATATTTTCATTTGAATTAAACATATATTTGATTTTTTTTAGATAAAGTCAATAAATAATGTGAAGGAGGATGCTTGTGGACTGGCTTTTTTATTTTTTTTTTACAAATGGTTGATCGGGCGCTGTGTTTAGTTACCTGACTGATATCATCTGTTCTGAAATCGGACATGCTGAGTATGACAAAGGGAGGAAAAACTACTCAGAGTAGCAACTTTCTATTCAGTGTAGATCAGCCGTTTTTTTCTGAAACAACGCTCAGAACAAAGACGCACAGCGCAACCCGCCCAACCAAAAAAGCGTTGCAGAACCCATCCATCAGTGGTGCGCTCCGATCAGCACCTGGCGCTCACAGAGCGAGACTGTGGTACAACACCATCACACCAGAGTTGCAAAATAGTTAAAAATTAACCATTATTAACCGTTATTTTGTTTACAGTTCAGCTTGGATTTTCTTTACTGCGCAGCATAGCTCTGCTGTGCGCGCTGCTGTGCGCGAATGCACACGCGTGCAGCTTAGAGGGAACAGAAACAGTTTGGCGCGTCAGTCAGTTCGAAACAGATGCTGTATTGGTCACGTGACCGAAACAGTTCCTGTATCGGTCACGTGACTTTTCCGTAGCAATACACACATCGACACGGGTTTCGCTCATAGACATATATAAAGAGTAGACCCCGCATCGACCGCTCTCGCCTATAGGCGCTGACGAGATTTAGGGGCGCCATCTTGGGGCGGTCGACAACTCCGCTCAGTCTAATGTATTAACCAGGTGCAGAATCAATTTTAATCAACTATAACTCGTTTAATGTTAAACTAATGTTCACATTTGTTTTGCTTAAAACTTTAAAACTATAGCTATTATAACAAATGGTCCAGTGCGTTTAAATAATCTTAGTGGGGTTAAAAGTAATAGATTATTCTGACATGATGTATGTATGTTTCAAAACACAGCCATGCACACATTTTTTATAATTTTTTTATTGCTATATAAACAAACACATTTGTACATGTACATATGTACATATACTTCCCAAAAAGAACCCGTGATGGGCGAAATCTGTAAAGTAGAAACCTTTATTTATTTTTTTACAATTATTATATACAATGAAATACACTATAGTATATTGAAACCATAGAACAAAACCTTTTTACCGGCCCAAGCATTTGTTTAACAAATGAAAGTACTATATAAACGTTTTTTTTATTATTTATTATTATTTTTATTATATTTACAAATACAAATAATAATTTTAATCAATACGAACTGAAGGCTTCAAATTGCGGAGATCAGCGCGGCCCACCGCGACCCGAGTCATTGGATTAGAACGGGAGAAAATGAAAAATTATTATAAAAAAAATACAAAGTACAGTAGGACAAATAGTGACTCGTGTGTATTTCACTGCTCTTTTGACTGAGGCGCTGCATCCGTGACTCCGCTCTGTAGCGTTTTTTTCTTCTAAAGCCCGCGGTGCAGGAGCGGGAGAAGAACACATTTTTATCGGTAGTTGTCACTCTTTTTTTTTCTGGGCAAAAAGATTCTTATAAACCGACACGCCACCTGATGAGAACTGTAATGAACGGCTCATCAATGAAAGTCCGTGAAGCAGCGAGACCGTGAAAGGTGAACCGCAATATAGCGAGGGTTCACTATATATATATATATATATATATATATATATATATATATATATATATATATATATATATATATATATATATATATATATATATATATATATATATATATATATATATATATGCTGTTTATTCACTAGTGTCTAACAACAACTTTGTATCTCCTAGTATTAGAAAACTTACATTCTGATCAAAAATATAAACAATGTATTTTCATCTTGCTTGTGAAAAGTTATCCCTCGAGCCCTGACATAAATAGTCCCTCGATTTAAACAAAAATGAGCCGCACAGTGCTGAGGCATCATTAGTGTGTCAGCTTGAATCAGCAGGATTAGGTATCGAGTCGACCGCCCCAAGGTGGCGCCCGTAATTCCTGCGCAGCGACAGTCAATGCGGGGTCTACTCTTATATTATGTCTATGGGTTTCGCTCTATGAGACCGACACATGCGCCGACGCATCGGTGTTGCCGGACCCATCACTAAGTGTAACGTTTTCCTTCATCAGGCCACACCGACACTAACGGCAGACATTGTACACACATTTATCTGCCTGCTGTTAAATCATTTATCTGAGTGAGATATTTCATTTGGGAGATGGTGGGAACCATAAAGAAGAAGTGGGTTTGTAGTATTGATGTTGACCTCGGATTAATGAATGATCAATCAGCCATTTGGCTGCACCACAAAATTACACGATTAACAAACGTCTTGTTTCAAGTGTTGAACGTTTTAAGGCTCTATGGAGTATCTAAATCTAAATGACCATTAAAACCATAATAAGTTGTATGCTTTTATATACATGTAGTATTTTACTAAAACTTTTAACACCAAAGCCACTCCTTCACTACAAGCTTACACATAATTATTTTTACCTCATCAGAGAAACAAAATTCTCTGATGTTGAAAAGTTGTAAATTTACTTTTTAAATATTCCACACTCCGAGGCATAAAGTTGCTATAATAAAACTTGGATGTGCTATAATGTTGCAAAGTCAGAAATCTGGAGGGTGTTCCAAAGAGTGGATCATGGTTAAGCGATGATGACCATCTTGGGATAAAGATTCAATGCTCTACAATCTAGTGGTCGGAATAATATTCGCTACATCATTCAGAAAATTAATGTCCCTTCCAAGACTTGCTTTGCTTTATTCCATCCGATTTGTTCCCTTTGCTTCCTAGTTCCTACTGATGATTCGAGCGACGTTTGGGACAGACGCCATGATGTCCCCTCGGCTCCAGCCCAGCAGGTTGACTCCCTGAACAACGTCACCGGCTCCACGGCCAACAACGGCAGCTTCGGTTTGGATCAAAACCTCAATCTGACCCTAGGCTCCAAACCTGCTACTGAAGAAGGTCTCTCTCCGTGCAACCGTCTTCCCCTGACTGCGTCCCTCCGACCACCGTCTCTTCCCGTACTCTCACCGCTGAACAAACCCGACCCTTCAGAGGTGGACGACGAGGCCCCGGCGACTTCAGACTCTAGCCCAGACGCCATCTGTCGTGACGACTGTCTGGATCCTGACTTGCTGAATGGCAACGTGAGATCAGATACTGTGTTGTCAAACACTAAACTGGCCTGTGAGAGCAGTAACTCAATCATCACGTAAGTAAGACACACAAACAAAGGCCCGTGGGCCCAGTGGCTGCAGTTAAACACACACATACACAACAGAGTTTAAATGAGAACTTAAGCTGGTCTTTCTCACTGGCTGTAAAGAGCTGCAGTGAATGCACGCTATTGTGCACAACAAACCTGATATGATCAAAGTGTCCTTGTCTTCACTGACAGTGCTGGCGTGTTACGCGTCTGTTGGCGGCATGCCAGCTGTTTCTATCCCGCACACAGCCATGACTCACAGCATTAATATGGGTCATTTGATTTACAGGAAGATTTCCTTTCATTTTATTCACACAGACCTGTAAAGCACTGTTCACTCATGCCATGCTGTATTCATACCCGTATTTAATGTCCACGCTTTGCTTCCTCCATTACTTTATCTTTGCTTTGTAAAAAAAACGTTAACATCCTGATAGCCGGTCAAACTCTGCCCTCTAGTGGAATATTTTAGACTTGCAACACTTTTGACCTTCATCCTCGTTCTCCATACAAAAATGTTTTCCCAATTAACTATTTAGTGTTTTCTAATTCACAGTTAAACACTAGAGAATATGGATGTACAGTTTAAAGTCGAGGGGAACCATTCAGTTTTTTCTGATCATCAAAGGCTGACCTCCTGATTCCTGTTTTTCTTTGTAAAAACAAAATACAAACATCAATATGCTTTTGTTCTTTCTGAATAAATTGATGATTAAACTTTATTAACAATAAAATGTTTAATGAAATTTAAGTAAAGTAAAAATAAAGTATTAAGGAAAATAAAACAATGATTTATCAAAACAGTCAAAAGTTATGAAACCTTCTCTCTTTGCATCATATGGAAAATTTTAAATACAGTAAAATCCCCTATGTTAGGGGATGGAGGTATCAATAATTAAAACCAAACTTAAAAAGAATAACAGGATATCTCGTTAGCTACTTTAGAATATCGATTTTTGCTCGTTGCATAGCTTATAGCACCATGTAATAAAATAGGATTTTTGTTTCACAAAGTCATTGAATAGTAAATCCCTGCTGTGTCCAGCTTAATACTGAAGAAGAATATTCGGTTTTGCTGTTATGTTGCTGTTTTAAAAACAAAAATTGATGAGCAATATTTTAAACTGTCTTTAGCATCCTATGTTGGTTTAATCCAATTACAGCGATTGATGCTGTTAGCATGGTTAGCGTTACTAACAGCAGTCTGCTTAATCCCTGTACATTACCTGTCAAATTTCTAAAAGATTGACATCACTTTATTTTCCACAGTGATTCGCTCCATTATAGTAAAATCATAAAATTAAGCAATTTTGCTGAAATATGTTGTGCTTTCTGTGATCTGCTGAGGTCCCTCTGATTGTTGTGGCAGCCTGAATGAACAGCAGACACGCCTTTTTAGAGAATACAGATTCTTTCGAGAAGCTTCTAACATATGTGTCTTTTTTTTTTTTTTTTTGGGCTGAACTACATTTAAAAACCTCAAAGATACTGAAAATGGCTAAGTTTAATGACTTCTCACAGTGACTACTTCCACTCAGAAGAGTGTTGTCGTCAGGTGACCTGGTAGGGCTTATGCATGGTGCATTCACATCTCAGAAAAATATTGGATTTTTAGTTTTTTCCCCTGGCTGATTATTGATTAGGCCCAGTCTAGCTGCAAATATGCTGATTTTGGTTATCCACATATATTTTGGTGTATCTTTAGTTTTTTTAATCATTTTAACACTTCAACGTCTGTTGCATAGAAGCCTGTTGCACTGCCTGGGGGCAGTTTGTAATGAACTTTTATCATTACACTGAGTCAGGCAATGTTATTTGCAACAATAAAAGCTATTTAATACATTATTCCTGTTGATGGAGGTAATGGTTTCCCATTATCACACTCAGAAGTCCGATGCCAGTTCTGGTTTCCTAAACATCAGGACCTCTGCCCTCACCTTGTGTTTGTCCTAACCCCTGTCCCGTCTTGTTTCTTTTCCTTCCTTGTCCTTGCTCAATGTGTCATTCTGTTTCCCTTTCTCTTTGTGTGGCATCAGGACTGCTGAGCAAGTCCATTTCCTCTGTGTTCTGTTGTAAGTACTGCGTAACTGTGTTCTGTAACTCCGGCTCTAGTTGGCATAAACTCAGTCTTTAAACCAAAGGTGGAGACGAGGCATGAGGAGTACATTTGCAAAGTGGAAAATATCCAGTGGAAACCCTATAATTCCCCCTAATGCTCTGTGTGAATTCAACAAGCGCTTTCATTATTCGGCTCTTTCTCCTGCATAACTCAGCACTTTTGGAAGAGCATGCCAGCTCAGCAGCACAAAGAAAAGCTATGTGGTGTGGTAGTAAGGCTTTCTGTGTTTTCTCCTGTCTCCTCTCATTTTTCCAACTGTCCACATGTAAATGCGCTCAAAGCTACCATTGTTTTTTTTGTTTTTTTGTGCTGAGGCTGATGATGTGTTTTGACCTTGGTCCTCAGGAACTCTTGCAAACTAAAGCAAACCCAGCAGAAGGATTTAAATGGACCGGTAAGCTCCTATAATAATGATATTACTGCTGCACAGTGACTGACTGAAGGAACCAGGTCTGTGCTGCTAAAGCCAGCGGGGTAATGAAGTCTAATGTTGTTTAAGGATGACCATCACGTGGGCCACGCCACAGATGAGGAGAAACTGGCAGGCACCGCTGGGGGCAAGTCAGAAAAGGAGCAAAACGGTGAGTAAAAGGAGGATGTACTGATGCTGATAATGCATACTAATCTAAACTAATACAGCATAAATATTAGACAGCCATTGCTATAAATCAGCGTGCAGTACCTGACATGTGGGTAAACAGTGGTAGTGGTCAGGCCTTGACGTCAAGGCCACGTTCTCTTCTGTTAAAAAACACCAGGCCGTGTTGAATTATTAACTTTACCTGGGAAAAGTGGAGAATTGCAGTGTGGTGAGTCACTGGGACCGGGGACTGTATCTTATTTATTGTAAGCATATTCAGAACATGAAATATGCAGAGATTTTAATGCAGTGTGTGTTTGTGCAGCGAGTTTAGCATTGGATGGTTTCATTTTGTTCGGTTTATTTACGTTCTCAGAAAAAAAAATCCAATATTCAATGTCATCTGAGCACCAACTTTAGTTTAAGTAAACAGCTTCAATTCAAACAAATTGACATACAAGTTATGAAATATTAAGAAGAGGGAAAAACAGGGCAATTATGGCATACACGTAAAGGTGCATCTCTGGGCGCGCTGGTGGTGCAGCAGCAGCTAGCGCGGCCCATGTACAGAGGCCTTAGTCCTCGATGTCTCTCCCCCTCTTCCACCCCCCTTCCTGTCAGCCTGTGTTAAAAAGCGAGCCACTAGAGCCGTGAAGAAATCTCCAAAAAAAATAAAAAAATAAATAAAGGTGCATCTCAACTGTATTGTTTAAAGGTTAGGGAGAATTCTTATGTTTAGGGATACAGTGATCCATTTCTGTAAATTTTGATTATTATTGCTTAAAGCTAACGACAGAAATATTTCCCCCCACAAAAATATTACTAAATTTAAATAGATTTTTTTCCACAATAAAAACATTATGTTCATGTTATGCCCTAGTATCTTCACGGGGAAGAATGTAAACTTAACGGTTTTCCATTCTTGGAAACCCTCAAAAAGGAGGGAAAGTCACAAAATGATCATGCTAATAATAAGATGGGTTGTTCAGAGGGCTCATTCCAGTCCAATAAGAGGAAAGTTAAGCAGAAGGAAAACGTGTCGTAGAAAAAGGTTGCATTCTTTCTGTGAAGTCATTCCTGAAAGGTGGAGAGGCACACAATCCAAATCACTTGAGATCCAGTGTTAAGATTTGGGTTGTAGCGTCACCTGCTGCTGTGGGTCAACAATGTTTTATCAATTTCAAAATAATTTAGAGCCCTTCTTGCTTCCCTCTGCTGACAAGCTTTATAGAAATTTTGATTTTATGTTCTAGTACGACTTGGCTACTGCCCACACGGCTAAAAGTATTAATACGTGCTGTAATCATCTTTGTATTAATTGCATTGTGCTTAATTGGTCATCGCTCTGAAGATCACTATAAAAGCAACCTCCATGCCGTGTTTGATTGATGCAGTGTTTGAAGCAAAAAGAACCCTGCCTCAAATACTGAATGTATACAATACATGGACATACTTTTCAGTACTGTAGTTACAGTATTCATTCAGGAATACTGTATCTACATTAGTCATTTTTTATTTTGCATCATATTAAAATTTTCAGAGAAACTAAGTTTTTATTTTTTGTTTTATCCATAATGGTTCTACATATCTGCTAAAATGCCATCTCTAAGTATGTCTTTTCTTGCTGGTGTTTAAAAGTGCAAAACTATGTATCTCAGTTTTAAACAACCTCTATAGTTTGGGTTTAATCAATAAATGTAGACTATTTTAAGTGTTTCAGTAAAATGCTCAACTTACTAAATTATAACTTGCAGTTTGACATGATAAACGGGTTATTTCAAATCAAAATTCGTTTCCTCTGCTGCCACCTGCTGGTCACGTTAAAAAACATGCCCTGACGATTATAATATTTACACAACCTTTTACCTAAAGTAGGTTTTTCTTTTCTTTTTCCAGTCCAGGAATGCAGTTTGACATCCAAACCAGAGGAGTCGGACTGCTGCTCTGTGGTGAGGCTCTGTCACCTTTCTACCGCTGACGCGTTTTCTTCTTAATATGAAGGTGTCTGCATTTGGTTTACCCCTCAACAAAGTGTCAAATTGCCATGAAAACTGGATCTCCGTCTATACAGAAACTCACACTGCAATGCTACCAGTTGACACTAGGTGGGGCACCGTGTTTTCTGTATCAGAAGAAGTTTCAGTCACAGTGTCACCTTCGCTTGCATCTGGTTTGGCATTTAAAGCCTTAATCTGCTGCATTAGGATACTAAGTTAAAGATGAAGCACAGCAAGGATGAACTGTTTCATTTAAACTTAAAGATACAACTAAACAGGTCAGAGCCAAGGCAAGTTGCATTGTAAGAGTCGATGATATGATATGATGACAGCATTGAGGTGTAGGACAGCACGGGCTACTTAGTGTCTGGCACCGTGTCAGCCTTCTCAGGTGACAGATGGATTAACATTATCAGCCACATGATTAGGATATGACTGTCATAATCCAGCAAAGGACAAAACCAGAGAGAGGAAAGAGGCTGGTGGAGGAGAGGAAGGACGGAGAACATTGACCCAGAGACAAAAGGGATATAAACTGAATGTTAAGTTGCAGAAGAAGGTTAGATTAGTGGAATATTACAAATTGAGGCTGAAATGAAGCAAAAAAAACATGATTTAAAATGTAATTATGGTGTTAAATTTGTTTAGGCATTTGTTTTTCAAATCTTGACATTTTTATTGTAAAAAAATTGTTGTCAAGTAATTGAGATTAAAAAGCTTTAATTCAACTTTAAATATGTAAATTTTTCCTCTCAAATATTCTTTAATCGTCCATATTAAGACCAGTGGTGAAGTCGGATAGTGTCTTTGTGGAAGAGCAGTCCCTGTCACACAGCTCTGCTGTCAAACAAGATGTCACTATTACTACGAAACAAAGACCAAATTGTAACTTTGCTGGCATTTTGACCGGTCTCTGCCATCTTATATTAGTGATTAGCTAAATATCAGTCTGCGTGTGTATTCTCTCTGTTAGTAGAGCCTTAACTGTGGGATTTTTAAAAAACTGTACACATTTGCTAATTCAGTATGTTGCATAACAGGCAGAATTTGACTCTTAAAAAGGACAAATAGGAGCAACTTTGCTGTTAATTGCTCAGCTTCTTGTTATCTGCTGAAGCCCCTGAGCTTCAGCAGATGCTTGGCACGACTACAAAACATAGCTTCCTTCCTCCAAGCTTGTCCTGGCTTTTGTGCTTCCTCCAACTGAACTTTTCCACACCTTACTGAGTCTGGAAGTAGTTAACCAATTCTTCTTCCTGCGGTAACAACATCCACAGTGAAGAGAGTTTTTGGCGGTGCGACCTGGCAGTGCTTAGGCATGAGGTGGGCTAACGCTGATTACAAAAAAGATCAGATACTGAGTTTTTATAGGTAAGCGCAAATCAACAGAAAATTGGCAAACTCTGGTCATCAGCTTGATTTCTACGTGCATCCCTAAGTTTTGTTATGAAACAGACATCAATGACGGGCCTCCTTGTGCTCCCGGCAGTATGAAGACGTGTGCAAACTGAAGAGCTCGTCGGAGGGAAGTGAGGGGCAGAAAACAGGAAGTCAGGTCCTGGATTCCATCTGCATCAGTGAGGCAGAAAAACAGGCAGTTCTCACCCTGATCAGAGAGGAGGTACACACTCACGTTTGCCCTCAGCCTCACTAGGTTGCACCGATCACTTTTTACCCACACACCGTCTCCTTCCAGATCATCACCAAGGAGGCTGAAACTAACGACTGGAAGAAAAAGTACGAGCAGTGCAAACTAGAAGTGGACGAGATGAGGTTAGTAAAACATGCTGCTGTTGTCAAACTTTCCCCACGAAGGGTGGTCGTGTGAGGTTCTCTTAAACTTAGCACATCTGATTTATATCAACAAAGACTGTAGAGACTGTAATTTCTTTTTAAAGCAGTAATGTTGTAATTTAAACTTTTAGAGGCATTATTGATGATGATAAATAATGCAGTCGTGGTGTTTCAATACAGGAAGATTGTTGCAGAATATGAGAAGACGATAGCTCAGATGATTGGTGAGTTAAAGTCACAGAAGGAAAACTTCCAAACTCCTGTCTGGTGGTGTTGCAGGAAGAGAAATCTAAATCGCTATGTGATAAATGTCTGGAGTTGCGCTTTTGAGATGCAAATTAACTGTCGGGCTCCTCCCCACTTGTACGTTTCTTCAGAGGACAAGCAGCGCAACACCGCAAACTTCCAGAAGGCTTTGCATGAGCTGACGGCGGAGAAGGAGGCCGCCCTGGCAGACCTGAACTCCGTGGAGCGCTCGCTCTCAGACATCTTTCGGCGCTATGAGAACATGAAAAGCACCCTCGACGGCTTCAAAAAGGTAGGAAATGTTAGAGCGTCTTGGCTCCGAAGTTACCTGGAAATCGTTTGTTTGCAGCGCTTCGTGATTAATTCCCACATAAGGCTGGAAACGCAACCTGGGATTAGCAGCAGTAACTTGTTTAAACAGGACAGATCCCCATGAGCAGCGGTGTCCAAACCTTTTGCCATGAGGACCAAAGTCATCGAACTGAGAGCGGGCCATAGAAATAAATATTAGAAAAATAAAAACGTTTGTTTTATATCTGTTAATGAAACATGCAAGATTTTAATGAAATAATGGCAAAGTCTAATCAATGGGGAAGTTATATTTAATAAAACATTAGAATGCAAGCAAAAGCACTTTTATTTAGAGAGAAATAATTCATCTTGTTCATATTCATGTGTAATATCTTACCCTTAGTGTCGTTCAGCATCGACCACAGGCCAGTTTTTGCTATATTCATCAATTGCAGTTGAGAGCTGAACAAAATCGGAGAGGTTCAAATGGCACTTTGGACAGCCCAGCCTGGTCATACTGGAGAATGTGGAGCATCACCTGCATGAATGCATATTCATTTGGGTTCATTTTGCTGGATGTTTAAAATCTGAAACATGGAGCTAATTTATGTTGTCAGGTTTTTAAGCATAGCCCATAAATGTTCACCTGTTATGAGATTTGGTCATTACAGAGGCCTGGTGTCGGCTTCCTTCATTGCAAAGTCAGTTCTGATGTATTTGATCCGGTACCGATGGCAGTGCACCAGACCCTCAGCATGATGCTGACACCACCATGTTTGATTGTTGGTGATTTCAGGTTTGAGAGCGTCTCCTTGACACCTCCAAGCAAACCTCTCATCATTGTGGCCAAATAGCTGAGTTCTTGTCTTTTCCGAACATAAATCTTTACCCCAGCAGGCTAGTTAATGAGGGCCTTTGCAAACCAGACCAAACCCTCTTGGTCCACGGCAATGTACGACTGGCTTTCCAGAACCGCAGTTTTATATCTAGGTTTTTACCGCCACAAACAAGATTAGGCTCAGAGAGCTGCTTCTGACGGGAACCAGTAATGGTTAGTTTCCAGGAGGAAATGGATGCAACCGATGGAACACAGAAACATTGGAAAGGGAAAGTGTTACAGCCAAGCTTAGAGACAAAACACGAAAGTAAAGATGCATTTTGGAAATGGCTACCCAGATACGCAGCTTTCCATCTGCCTGCACTGTGTACACACTGAATGGTAAACACCCTTTTGTTTGATGCCCTTCATGCAGAATGAAGAAGTGCTGAAGAAGTGTGCTCAGGACTACCTGGCCAGAGTCAAGCAGGAGGAGCAGAGATATCAGACACTAAAGCTGCATGCAGAGGAGAAACTCGACAGGTATGATGAGGCTGAAAGACTTCTGTAGATTCATTATTTGCTGTTGGATAAAAGCGTCTCATACGTCCCCCTCATTCATGCAGGGCCAACGAGGAGATTGCTCAGGTGCGCACCAAGGCGAGCTCAGAAACGATGGCGCTGACGGCGAGCCTGAGGAAGGAGCAGATGAGGAACGAGTCTCTGGAACAAGCTCTCCAGCAGAAGGTACAACCACTTGTTGTCCCCAGGCTGTGCTCCAGGAAGTGGATCATTCAGCACCATTTCCTGTGTGATTGCTGGATAGTGTTTAATTGCCTGCCGTCGTGGCCTTTCTGCAGAATCAAGAAATCGAGGAGCTCACAAAGATCTGTGATGAGCTGATTGCCAAAATGGGAAAGATGGACTAAGAGCTGCTGGAAGGTAACCGGTCCGGATGGCCACTGTAACCCTGCGGCGGTTCACTGCGCATGCCTCCAACCAAGAAGCAGCTTCCGTACTGTAACCCTGTGCCTGTCCTGCACCTCAGAGACTGCTTATGTACAGATGTCTGACATAGCCTCCTGTAATCTGCATTTGCACTACTTGTGACCAGAACCTTTTAAGGCTCTTTGCATATTAATCACATGAGATCACTTAGTTTGCATTTTGCACCTTTTTTATGGGTATCTAGAGCTGTTGTGCTTTTGTCCATCATGTCGGAGTAAACGAAAGCTCTAATTATATTCCCACTAGCATAAGCGCATAGGAACTCCCAGCATCTCCGCCTCAGGATGACATCAGATTTAATTCATGTCAGGGTTTGCTTTGAAAACATGTTTGACCTTGTGCTTGAAGGAGCTTTAGAAAAAAAATATTTGATATGAAAGGATTAATGATTAAAATATATTTTTATACCAACTTGACGTTAAGTTTATATTTACTGATTTGGCCAGATTGAGGCCATGGTAAAAGAAGTATAGCAGCCCTTAGAGATCTGGACAGTCCTCCTAAACAGACCAGGCTAAGATGGCACTAATCAGACAAGCAGCTCATGGTCACTCTGGAGGAGCTGCAGAGGTCCACAGCTCAGGTAGAAGAATCTGTCAACAGGAAAACATTGGTCATTCTGGCCTGATGAAAGGAGAAATCCTGCCATGTTTGTAGTTTTTGCTGCAAACCGTGTAGCCGGGGAAAAAAAAAAAAAAAAAAAAAATGCAGGGAGATGGTCTGGTCAGATGAGTCCAAAGCTTAACTTTTTGGCCTTCATGCAAATTGCTGCGTTGGAGGAAAACCAATTAGCCCGCCTCGACGCTCCATCTCCACAGGTGATACTTGGTGTTTGTAGCTTGTTGAAGATGAATTATGTGCACAGGGGCACAAAAAGAAATGTCTATAAATTTAAGAAAAAATAAAACTTCTGACGGTGCATCCCTTCCTGTAACTGTCTGCACATTTCGCCGTTGTTCAGTGAAATCCACAGAACCAAACCCCTAAAGTTTGTTGACTTATGTTAGAAACCCTGAATAACTGGGATATTTTTTCAGTGAAGGTATTTAACAATTTCTAGATGCTGCTGTTTAAATGTCACTCTTGTTACGTTCTGCTTTTTACAAAACCTTAAGGAGTAACATGACAGCTTAGCGAGAGCTTTTGCCTGCTGCTCATGTGTAATTGTTGTCCGAGCCCTCGCATAAGTCTGCTTACTCGTTCATTTTCACTGTTTGCATTTCTTGCGCCAATAAGCACAATCTGTGTTCAGCACAGGGCTGTAATGATTAACTAAACGAGTTTACTGCTAGTCATAACAATATTACATTAATTTTACAACCTGTCCCGATATATGTGCGTGAAATTGTCTTTCTGGGGAAAAATGAACACAACCTACTCTTCCTGTCATCGTAACGCAGGATAAAATGTTCAAAACCTTCTAAATCAGCAAGAGCTGGTTAAAGGGGAAGACTGAGCATTAAGAAAAAAATATTTAGGCTCATTCTTTGGTTATTTAAAGCCTCTTAGATTATACTCAAAGTAAATTTCTGATGACTGAAAGTCACTAACATCACAAACACAGATGTGTAAGAGTGTATATTTGTGCCAATCTGATGTCATGTCACCTTGTTAATATTTTGTTTTGCCATGTCTTTTTATTTTTGTTTTTTTTGTATCTTTAGACTTTGCTTGACTATGATAGAAATTTGTATTTGTAGTTCGTAAATGACAATCTCACATCTGTGTTGAATCAGCGTGAATAATGTGTATATTCCCTCCGAATAAACATTAATATAGTTTGTTCTACTACATTTGGCTTCTGTTTTTGGTTAAAATGCTTTGTAGAAGTATTCACACGTCTTAACTTTTTCCCATTCTGTCGCTGATGTTAAATCTGTCGTCCAAAAAAATGGAAATGCACAACTGCAAACCATCCGAGATATGGCTGCTGGCATTTGCAGGGGCCTATGATAAATGTGGAGGAGCTGCAGAAATTGACAGCTCAGGTGGGAGAAGCTGTTGACAGGACAACAATCAATTACTTCCCAAATCTGAACTTTATAGAGGCGTGGCAGGAAGAAGGTGATTGTGAAAATAAAGTCCAGTCTGCTACAAGCCGTGTTAAGGTGCTTAGTAAATGTGGAAGAAGATGTGGCGGTCTGAACGGATCAAAATTGAGCTGTTTGGTCTTTGTGAAGAACCCATGCTGAGGAACCTGGTACTCAGACTAGATGGGACCATGGAGAAAAAATTCATGGCAATCTTGGAAGAAAACCTACTGGAGGCCCAAATGACTTCAGACCAAAGCGGAGGTTCACCTTCCTGTAGGAAACCAGCTGTCAACATGGAGCTGGATTTCCAATGAATTAATTTATATCTAAGCATGTTCAGGTCCTGCAACGGACCCATCAAAGTCCAAACCTAAATTCAGAGAATCCTTGAAAACGATTGTTTGTAAATGGTCCCTTCCTACTAAATCTGCAGCTAGAGATATTTGGCAAAAAAATAAATAAACGCTGGGCGAAACAAAATAAGAAAAATCTTTGGGCGTACAAAGCTAGCAGAGACACTCCCCAAATGAACTGCAGCTGTACTTTCAGGGAAAGGTGGCTCTATGAGGTATTTCCTCAGGGGGTCAAAAAACAAACAGCAGATTACTGAAATTTACTTTTAAAGGATGCTGAAAAGTGTCACTTTGATTCTACTTCACCCTTATGTGCTATATGTTATATACAGTATGTGCAATATGATACCCAAGTGTGTTTTAACTACCATCTAAAAACTGAACTGTAACTGTGTCCTGTTAAAGCTCGCCCGGTTAAGTCTATTACTGCAGGGAGCTGCCTGTGCAGCATAGATGGAGATTACAGGGATAAGACTTTAATGCCCTCAGACGTCTTGCCAATGTTAAACCCCTTCCTTTTTCACCCCGTCCATCCCCAATTCCCAAACATCTCGCACACTCATCCACTTCATCTCTGGACTCTAGAAGAACGGTGACCCATCATCCAGCCGCCATGAAGACTGTTTTGACTCTGCTTGGGCTTTTTTCTCTGGCCTGCCACAGTAAGTTTCGATAACACTGGATGCTGATTGTTTATTGGAGACTAGAATATTGATTAGCCAGCAGATTAACTGCACAAAAATGAACTGTTAAATAAAAAAATGCGTCTTTCTGTTTCTCTAATGGTGACCCAGATGTTTGTGTAAGATAAGATGACCAGTGGTCAGTAGCTCTCTGGGCTTTCCAAATGTCTTTCAAGGTTTTACTTTGGACTTTGGATTAATTTTCAGTACTTTTCTGTCCATTTCTGCCCATCACTTTACAGTGTTCCCCTTTAACAGGTGGGCTAATGGACTAAAGAAGGCATTTCAGGCCTAAAAAGCTGTCTGGATGAGATGATCTCAGTCCCTTCTTTTGGAAAAAGAGGAAAACAAATCCAACCCTAACTTGAAGCTGGACTTTGTAGATGTATCATCTTTTAGTTTATCAGTACGTAAGGTTTCCAGCCTATAGGTATTTAAAGATAATACATGAGTTTGACAGATGTTTAATCCTGTCTTTTTTACAGTGTGCTGGTGGCAAAATGCCCAAAGAGGAAATTTAAAATAGATTATTTATTAAGTGCTTGGTACATGATTACACAGATCTGGTTTACCCTTCAAATTAATGCCTGAATGATTCAGTCAGTAATAGGAAGCTTAATAAAATATATTCTTGTCATAACTGGAATGGTGGTGAGTGAAAAGCAGCCAAAGCTCAAAATCAAAATAGTCTGCAGAACTATTGGTCACTTCATATATCAGATGGAAATCTTGGCTCCTAATAAAATGAAACATAAAGATGACTCAAGACTTCAGTGCAGCACAGCATCAGTCGGTCAGCGAGGTTCTCTGCATATTTTGTGCAATGCACTACACACACCTTTATGTTTCATCATTTCATGGGACATGCATAGTGTCTGTCAACACAATTAGGAAGTGGGAGGAAAAGAAAACATGTTTTTGGTTTTTAAATACGAGTGTGGTGTGGATTATTTCAACCCTCTTTACTATGATTACTCCAAATTAAGTCCTGTTTAAATTAAGAGACAGCAAAAATGTTGGAGAACCAAATTAAACAGAAATCGTTTAGGTTTTTTTTTTATTTGTAAAGAACGTAACGCTCAGAGTCATCAACACTTCAGTGGTGAAACATGGTGGTGGAAGCATAAAGCGCTGGGAATCATGGACGGGGAATCTGGTCAGAGTTGATGGGGACCAGAATAGACCTGAATACACAATATTGTAAGATGTTCAAAGTACAATGATCTACTCACCCCCTCCCTATAAAATAATTGACTACTATATTTGTTTCATTAAAGTATTGCAAAGCAAATTACAATTTATCTTATTGTGATTAACTACTTTTGATTTTTGGCCCACATAGCAAAAGGTTTGAGCACCACTGGTTAGGATCAAAGTAAAATCATTTGATAGAGTGGTCCAGTCAAAGTCCAGACCTCAATCAAACTGAGAATCGCTGGAAACACTTGTTCACAGATGTTCTTCATCTAAACCGATTGAGGTTGAGCTGTTTTGAAAAGAAAAATGGCCAATAATTTTAGCTTCTATAGATGTGCAAAGCTGGCAGAGACAAACTCCAGCAAACTAGCAGCTGTTCTCCCAACAAAAGGTAACTACAAAGTGCTGACTCAGAGAGGCTGCATGAAAAAGTACATAACCCTTTTCAGATTTTTATTTGTAAAAAAAAAAAGTTACAAACCACGTATCTTTTTCCTTCCACTTTACAATCTTGTTTCCCAAGCTTTATGAATACTTAAGCAAGACGTTGTGTTTAAAAGCTGACTTGAGTGTGTGTCTTTGTGTGTGTCGATGCACACTGGGCTAAGCAGACTGACGTTAACCAAAGGTGGCGCGTGCGCCTCGGCGTAGCACCTGTCTGTAAAGATTCATGCTCAATTTCAAGCCAGGTATTCTCTCCTGTTCTGTCTGCGAAGGCAACGCTCTGAAATGTCACACGTGCGTGGCATCCAGCGAGGAAGACTGCAACAAGCAGGGCTCCACCTCGTGTCCACAGTACGCTGACGCCTGCTCCACCATCACAGGCCCAAGTGAGTAAACACACACACACACACACACACACACACACGTACGTTGGTATGTACATCAATGTTTGGGCCTTCCATTGACTTCCATTCATTTTCTGTTGGCCTAACCCTAAACCTAAGGTCACAGGTACATATCACACCCTGACCTTAACCTAAACTCAATTCACACCTTAGCCCTAAACTTAAGCATTAGCCCAATTTGCATTGTGAGGACATTTGGAAAATGTCCTCGCAATGCCAACTGTCCGCACAACGTTGGTCTACTGCCAAGGTCTGGTCCTCACAACGATAGACATACAAGAACACATCAGGACCTGCAGTGAAGGCTGCAAAATCATTTATGTCACAGTTAAAAGTTTGAGTAACTCAGAAGAGCTCAAACGAGCAGTCATGCTGTTTTCATTGACAGTGGGAGCTTTTACAGGCCTAATGCACAGACCTATAGTATTTTGAGATTGTTGCATAACGGACTCAGCGGCCTTTTCTAGGCTTATGGTAATTGTCTTCCGATGCATGTGAAGACGGTTCTTCTAAAGTGCAAATGCACATGAAACTGTTTCATGTTGGTGTGTAAATGTGTAGTGCACCCAAAAAACCCTGTCTCTGCATTATCCTACTGCTTCTGGATGTTTGCCCAGCAGTTTACTGCAGACTTTAGCAAAATTTCTTGCTCTCTGTTTCCTTCTGCTGTTGGATTGTTGGAATCTGACTCGCGCAGAGTCACATTCAGCATCTGCGTCCTGATTTCTTGCAGACACCGTGATGAAGTCATGCACATACAAGGCGTTCTGCGACAAGGCGCACGGCAGCAGCTCAGGAGCCAAGATGGAGTGCTGCTTTGGGGACGACTGCAACGGGCCCCACCGGAGCCACCACCGTAACGCAGCGGGGGCGCCGTCTACCAGCCCGGCCGTGCTGATCACCTCCCTGCTGCTGCTGCTGCTTCACGTTGCCTTCAGTCAGTTCTGAACCTCCCACCACCTAGTCTTCTCCCTCCAGCGTTTCACCACCTCCTCCTCATCTGCTCTATCGTTAATGTCATCAATCCGAGATCAAAAGAGGATCCGAGACGCAGAGAGTTTCTGGTGGTTTGAGATAAGTGCGACAACAAGAACGCACTTCTCTGATTGTGGTGCATGAAAGGTCCTGGCCCACCGGTGCAAGCTGCGTTTTTGGCAGCTTTCCTTGTCTTTTACTGTCACTGAAAACTTACACCACATATATTTTGATAGTTACACAATAAGATGAGGTTTTTCTGTAAAATAACACGTGAACTTGGGTGTGTTTATGATGAATAAAAGTGAAGAACTCCCACTCAGCTCCGGTGCAGACAGGGGGAGGTGGGTGTGGTTTCAGTAAGCACGACAGTTCGCTTCACCGCAAAGAATCACATTATTCACATCTGGCGTCATTACCATCTGTAATCTAATCATTTATTGTGCTTTCTAGTTTGTCTGAATAAAAAAACACAATCACACCTGTGCCTCTGTCGTGTGTTCGATCTCCTCGTGCTTCAAATAAAACAGCTCATTTTGTTTCTGATGTGCATTTAAAGCGGCAGTCAGACTGTGTTTCCAGCCCAAGTATGAGGGTCTGTGGAAACTTCAACACTTCCCCCTGCTGCAATCACACTTAAATCTTCTGTGCAGTCACTGCTGAATGTGACATCAGCAAGGTAGGTCTCTGTCCCCAGGAAGGCCATGTGACTCTTAAAACCACTTCCTCTTGACAAGGGAGAAGATACTTTTTTTGCTGAAAGAAAGACGACAGTGAGCAAAACCGCCACCTGCGCAAAAACACATGTGTAGCAATTAGGATGAGTTGTAGCTTGGTGCGAGGAAAGGTCACGAAACATGTAAAAACTTAAAACCTTAATCTTACCCAACATAGAGCGGAGTGTTGAAACGGGGAAGTTAGGACAGCTTGTGGTTGCCTTTGTTTGAAGGTGAAACGGCAGTGAAAGTCTCGAAGAACTGTAAATCAAAAAAACCGCCGAATGTGATTTTAAAGGGAAGACATTTTCCATCAATGCTTCTCTTTGCAGATGGGTATTATTTGCACCAAGATAGCTTCAGACAAACACTGGAATAGGTCTTCATTAGAAATTCCCCATAAAGAGTCTGCCAGTCTGATCCAGTTCAGTGTTACTTTGTTTACTTATTTCATGACGGTCACAAATGATGTGGCATCCTTTTCAGGCCATGATATGAAACTTAAGATTAAAAACACCATTTTACAACATATGAGTAAAAAGGGAGCAAGGAGAAGGAAAAACACTCACACAGTTCTTTGTAAACGGGCAAATTTGCACAGACGTGGACTTTTCCCCACTTTGACGTCTTATAATCACAAACCTGGAGGTCTTTACTGGGATGTGACAGACCAACACAAATAGTTCATAACTGTAACTGGACAGAAAGGATTTGATGTACTTGCCTCATTTTGTCATGATACCCGTAAATTAAATCCATTATATCCAAATGCTTTCAGAAGTTGCCTAACTGGTAACTTGAGTTCACCTCTGCGGTCTGTGAAGGAGTTCGGGGTTTGTTAGAGGACGGTAGTAAACAAACACCAACATCATGAAGACCAGGGAAATATAGCAGACAGGTCAGGAAGAACAATTTAGGCTTTGAATGGCTCACAGAGTTCAGTTCAATCCAGCATCTGAACAAGGAAAAACATGGAAAACTACCAGAACACGGCCGTCCACCTACACTGACAGACCAGGCAAGGAGAGCGTTAGTCAGGGAAGCAGCTCTGGAGGAGCAGCAGAGATCAACCACTCGGGAGTGAAAATCTGTTGACTGTACAACTATTTGTGATACACTCCACAAATCTGAGCTCTGTGGGAAAATTATTTTGCATGTTAACGTGGAATAAAGCCAACAAGAAATATATATCGGAAAGGGTCCAAAATAACAGAGGTGAAAGACATGAAAAGACATAAGAGTATGTCACAGAGTCACTGCGTTCATTGCTATGCTGCTGAACTAATAATAACTAATCACTGTGATTTTAAGAACAAATCACCTAAATTTAAAAAATTTTTTCTTCCACACAGTATCGTGGGCGACTGTGGCTTGATGGGTTGAGTAACCAGAAGGTTGTGGGTTCGATTCCAGCTTCCCCTTGCCACATGTCGATGTGCCCTTGGGCAAGGCACTTAACCAAGTTGCCTACCGAGCTGCGTCTCAGTGTATGAATGTGTTAGTGAGAGCGACTGGGTGAATGTGGCTATAGTGTACAGTGCTTTGGGTGGTCAGCATGACTGGAAAAGTGCTATATAAGTTCAGACCATTTACCATTTATCTCCATGGACAAACATTACACGAATTATATATATATATATATATATATATATATAAATATATAAACACTACATTGGCAAAAGTATTTGCTCACTCATCCAAATGATTGAAGTTAGGTGTTGCAATCACTCCCATGGCCACAAGTGTATAGCACTTAGGCAAGTAGCCTGCTTCTACAAACGTTGGTGGTCCAGTCGTGTACTTTTCTCGCTCCTAAATAGTCCAAAGTCAGCTGTCAGTGGTGTCATAGCAAAGTGGAAGGTATCGGGAACGACGGCAACTAAGCCAGGAAGTGGTCGGCCACGTATACTGACAGAGCGGGGGCAGCAGATTCTCAGACGTAGCCTACGGTGTGCAGAGGTCGCCAGCCTTCTGCGAAATCAGTCGCTACACACGGTGTGTAGAGAACTTCATAGAATGGGTTTCTATGGCTGTGCGGCTGCATCCAAGCCAAACATCACCAAGTGCAATGCAAAGTGTCAGATCCAGTGGTGTAAAACACGTCGCCACTGGTGGAGGCGCATTCTCCGAGGTGAAGAAACGCGCTTCTCCGTCAGGCAATCTGATGGATGAGTCTGGGTTTGGCTACTGTCAGGAGAACGGTACTTTGTGTCTGACTGTATTGTGCCAAGTGTGGCGGTGGGGGGATTCTGGTGTGGGGTTGTTTTTCCAGGAGCTGAGCTTCTTTGAATGAAAGGAACTCTGAAGGCTTCACCATATCAAGTGGTTTTGGACAATTTGATGCTTGTGGGAAAAGTTTAGAGATGGCCCCTTCCTCCTACAAAATGACTGTTCACCAATGCACAACGTCTGTAAAGACATGGATGAGAGAGTTATTACACTATTGGGATAAATTAGAGCGGAGACTGAAAACCAGACCTTCTCGTCCACCATCAGAGTAAGACCTAATATATGCACTTCTGGAAGAATGGTAAAAAATCCCATAAATACACTCTAGAACCTTGAGTCTGAGAGAGAGAGAGAGAGAGAGAGAGAGAGAGAGAGAGAGAGAGAGAGAGAGAGCATTGGTCTGTATCTGATAAACCAGGTTAACCAAAGAGATGCTAAGATCCACATGACAAGCTATGGAGTTTAAATTATCCATTATCATTATTCATTATCTATATATCCACATATCTGTGCATGGTTGTGGAGGAGGCTGGTACCTATCTCTAGCCCTGCACCTCCATCACATGACAACACCGAGATATACAGGACAAACAACCATGCGCACACACTAAAACCAACCTAAGGGCAATTTAGAGAGAGCAATTAACCTTCCAGTCATGTTTTTGCACTTTGGCAGGAAGCCAGAGTACTCGTAGAAAACATGCAAACTCTATGCAGAAAGAACCCTGGACCTTCTCGCTGGAAGTGCTTACCAACTGCACCACTGTGAGGCCCATTAAAACGTCTATCTGCAATAAACACAAGATTTTTTAAATTACTTTTTTACCATAATGAGCTAAGCTTTTAACTAATTAATTCCACATGGAATTATGTTTTTAGAAAATTACTCACAAGTCAACGCAATAATTAATTTAATTTTAGTTTGACCCGCGACATGTCCACATTTTTGAATAATTTCTTTAATATAATTTGGTCCCCTCTGGTTTTCACTGTGCTCCAGTTTGTCCTGGTTTATTATCTCTTCTCTTTGCGCTCTCTCGCATAAACCACCTGATTTATATGAGGGAGCTTGACCTAGTTCCTGAAAAAAAAGAAAAAGACTAGACAACATATGGCGTCCAGGGAGAAAGACAGTGCGCACACTTCTGATCAACGACAGTCCTCTATTAACAAAGGAGATTGTTTAAACTACAGGATTGTACGTTTAATAAAGGTGTAACGCTGGACTGAAGTTAAAACTGTAGGAAAGCCCTGTTAAAGTTTGCTTTCTCTTCAACCGTTAAACAATAAGCAGCAGCTGCAGGAGGAGGAGGAGGAGGAGGAGGAGGAGGAGGGGGGGAGGAGGAGGTTGGGGCTGGAGCTCAAGGGACGCATAGATCACATCCGGGGCTGGTTTATTCTAATACCGAAGCTTTCAACCCGGAAAAAAAAGTCAAGTCTTCTGTAGCCCGACCACACAAACAAATAGAAGATCGCGTGAGGGCGTCGCGCGCGCCGGTTCTTTATTAAGTCCGCTGGATGTAAAAGTTGTTGGAAAAGTTCCTCCGAGGATGATCGCGGGCGCCGACGCGGACTCTGCGCTCTCCGCTTGGTTTCGGGGCGCTGGCCGTGGCGCACTCTGACTCTCCACAACGGGTAGGTAGTCCGGGGACAGCAGCAGCAGCAGCAGCAGCAGCAGCAGCAGCTTAGGGGCCACTTCGCGGCTCTTGCGTGCGCCCTGGTGCTGGGAGCTGCAGTAGGTGTGGCATTTGTTGGACTTGTTGGTGCCAGTGAGTCACTGCAGGTCATCTGAGCTTGAACCAATGCTGTGCATGTCAGGTGTTGGTGAGTAATCCAGCCGGAGAACGGTTCAGTTTTACATTGCCCATATAATTCAACTTGTGTGGGAAGTTGAGTTAAACATTTTCTGTTATTCAGTAAACTGGTAACAAATGCCCTACTTGACGTCTATAAATACTTTGTTGTTCTCTCCTGACCTACATAGCAGTGAGGCTGAGTTGATACATTTGAATTCTGCATAGTATAGGTGTCCAACAAGTTTACATATAAAACCTAGTTATCGTGGCACAACTCATCCACTTCAAACAGTTGTGTAGTCAAACATGTCTGAGATGCACCAATAGTTTTTTTTTTTTTTTTTTTTGCCCTTCTTCTTCTTGCCACAAATGACTTCTGCTTTGCTCTAAAATATTAGTGGTTCTTAGTTTTGATGCATTTAATGAATGGGGGAAAATTAGATTTCTCAGTTTCCCTCATGCCGGTTGCCTTGGAGAAAGCTGGTCCGGTCCGATCCCTGGCTAATGGATTGGTTCATATCTGGTCTGAAACAAAGGAAAGTATTTACAAAGCGTTGATGGCACGGAACGGAACAGTGCTCAAGTGCAGGGGATGAAAACTTTGAATTGTCTGTTCACTCTCTGCTTCGCTAAATACACTGAAAAGTCAGACGTGGGCGATCACCTTGAGTAAAAATCCCACGGTTCCGTGGTATTTGCGTAAGCATTTTAATTTTCTAAGTCATTGTTTGGAAAGTTTGGAAAGTGTTGAATACTGGTCTGATCTGGAGATGCACCGATTGGCTCTTTCTTGGCCGATGCCGATTTCTGGTTTTAATGGAGGTTTAATCTGTCACTTCTATTTATAGATTATATTTTTCTAAGTACTGTCAGTATTTTGCCATTAGTGAGTCTGCAGATGGGTTGGGGATCCACTTTTTTAATAATAATTTGATAATTGGCACCCTACTTGCTGCATCCTCCTAAAACACATTTTGCCCCTTCTCCATGTCTTTGCAGTAACCGACATGTATTCTAGCCACTGAATGTACATTAATGTGAAAATGTGGTAGTTTTGTGATTTTTGGGTCACAGCTGTTTACAGGTTTCAGTGTAAGTTGAGATACCTTAACGTGGAAATGTCTTAATTTTTTGTTACTGACAAAGGTCTTTTCATGCCGTTTTGGCCTAAAAAATGCTTTTAAAAATGTTAACAGGCCCAATACAAGATGTAAGAGATAAAAATGTGCTTTAGGTTGTTTATTAGCAATAGGAGCTTTTTAATCCTAATAAAGGAATGACGAGATCATCCTTGTCATTGTGTTTGTAAACCAGAACTGGTGGGAGTTCTTCGTTTTGACGCTTCTTATAAATGGGAAAAGACTGATTGGTCCATCACTAAGATGAGGGAATGCAAAAGTATTTCCTAAACAGTATTGCCTCACAACTTAACTGAGCCAACTAACAAGCTTTGATATTAGCTGGTTAATTAGTCAGGCTATCTGCCGGGGAGCAAGCCTTAACAGACAAGCTGCTTGTAGCTTGCCAGCTATCGTTTTGAAACAGCATTACCTCAATACTGACGATAGGTGGCGCTCCTCTAGTTTCTACACCATGACTGTCCGTGTTTTTTGCAACCAGAAATATTTACAAAGAGACAAACTGATGGGGGGTTCTAGCTGTAAAAAAAAAAAAAGGGTGTAGCAACCTTCTTTCAGCCAGCTGACTGGTAGTGCACAGCACAATGTGTTGGAGGGGTGGGGCCGCTCTCGGTTACTCTATGCATACAGCCGAAGGAAACTCCAGGACTTTTTTTAGCCCTGCTTTTGAACTACCAGGAATAGTAGGATGGAACGTTTTGGTGGTTTTGAAACCGTAACCTTTTAAAACGTCGGTAACTTGAGAACAGAAACCTGCCTGTGATTAGTTCAGATTGTTCATTCCTCCCTTATTCTGCTTCACTAAACCCCAAAACCTCATGAATCCAAAACCAGTACAGACCAATGATAGGATCCGCTCTCCAAATGCTTACTGTGACTTTTTGTCTATCTGACTGGTGGATGTGGGCCACAAATAATCATTGTCTGTTGTGGGATGTTTCACTTCATTACTCTGTCAGTGTGATGTCACAGCTTTTATCTAAATATAGATAAACCACCAACTTGCTCCCGTATGTTTGCTGCTTTCCTGCATTTTCAAAAACGGGGCATTTAAAATATCATCCAAGTTTTTATTTATTGGTTTGGTTTTACCAAAAATGGAGAAAAAAAGAAAAACTCCCCACAGCTTCTCCCAGCAATGATTAAACCAGATGTTTTCAGATACCCAGAATAGTTTGTGTGCACACACTTGCGTGAATGTGTGTCTCAGCGTTGGCATCTGTGTGACCCATGCACCTCCAGCCTCGTGTTTCCATCACAGCCTCTTCTTCTGCTCATGCCTTCTCTATCTTTGACCTATTTCAGTGGCAAACTGACGCATGTGAAAAAGAGCCAGGTTTCAAAATGAGACGTTTTTCCTAAGCATCGGGTTTAAAAACAACCCAGCAGGAGTTCCACCGGGCAGGTGTGACCTGTGTGCTTGATGCCGTTTCTAAGCTCTTGTTCTCATGGGAACACTTCCGTGGAAGCTCTGTCATCATTTTCAACCCGCAGAGCCAGCACGGGCTCCTAAAAACAATGTTGAGAAAATATTGAGAGAGCTGTCAAATTATAGTTTGCAAAAATTCCATCACAGATGAGGCATAGTTAGCCATCATATTTGTGTGCTGTTTGTTTTTTGTCTATCTTTAAACCTGGTAATGGATTTAAATATCTAGATATGGAAATGGAAAATGGAAAGTGCTTGGAATTCCTTTCCGACAGACAGTTTTGTCATTCCTCTTAGTTTAGTGAAGTAAATAAATGAAATTAAACACTGTTGAAATGGCTGAGACTTGCAGAAATAAACAGAAAAAGTACGAGAGCGATATTTGAGTTTCTGAGGTGAATTGGGCCTGATTATTTTTAGGATTCAGCCGGCAGCTCTGTATTTTGCATGCACTGCGTCATTTTCAATAAACAGCACTTTCCAAGGCCGCGCTTCTCCTACTTGAGCTCCTCTCTTTCCCCTTCTCTGTCCTGTGGAAATGTGCCTGCGTGCAGATCTTGAGTGCAGTGTGTAATTTTCGGCTGTGGTGGAGGGCCTCAGCTCAGCCTCGGGCTTTCAGCTTTTGCAGCTCGGCCTCAATCACGTCACATGAAAAACTGCTGAGTGTGAGCCGGTCTCTCTCTTCCTGTGTGTGTGTGTGTCTGAACTCTTAACCGAGAGATGATTTACCCTCCACATCTGCCTGTCTCTGCATCTGTGTCTCAGTGATTATGTGATAGTGGCAGCGATGCCGTATCTGGACCGCTTTAACCGTGTGTGCGGCTTCCTGGACATCGAGGAGAAGGAGAACAGCAGCCGCTTCCAGAGGCGATACTTCATCCTCAACACGCAGGAGAATGTCCTGCAGTGGTACATGGACAATCCCCAGGTGCTCGTACACACAACGCATCGCCCAACTGGACACACTGTTGCACAAGCAGCGGGAGGAAATGAAAAATGATCAATATAAGGCCGTGGGACCTTGGACTCTGAGCTAATGACTGCTCTGTGTGTTTGTGTTTGTATGCAGAACCTGGCCAGTGGAGCCAGCTATGTGGGCAGCCTGAGATTAACCTACATCTCTAAGGTAAAGCGTGCACTCCACAGTTTATTGTTTTTAGACATTCTTGCAGTAGAGACAGGGATTTAGTCTATGCCCATGCAACAGTAGGCTGAATTAAACCATGTAACGGTACATAAAAGTCATCCGTCTGATAATGTGTTGAATGTTTGTCTTAAGCGTTTCCTCCACTTTGTACAATCTGCAAAATAAATTTAAAAAAGCAAGTACAATGTGCATTTTTCTCAGATTAAACTTTATTTAGCGTCAGATTTCTTACGCGGCAATAATGGGTGTAAGGGACAAAACCATCCGTAGCTGGAAATTAGTGTAATGAAGAAGTAGTTTGACTATTAATCACTCTAAGGCCTCTTCTCTAATATCTACTAATTGAAACTGAAGGAAAGAAACAAAAACACAAATGGAAAACTAAAATACACTAATTCTACTCCACTGCTACCACCGGTGCCTGAACAGTGGAGCAAGCGAAGCAACTGCTTCCCCCTTTTTAAAAGTGAAAGGGGGGGGGGACTATTTTCTTTCCCCAATTTCTTTTCGACTACACTATTTATTGATGCCCAAAAACTGTGATTCCTCCCTGCATTTAGGTAAATTCATAAAGTCACAGCTACTTCTCATCCTCTTTTCAAACTAGCAGACATAAGAAACATTTTGTAAATAATCACATTTATTTTTGACTCACCCCCCCCCCCTTCACCTTTGAGTTGGTTTGATCCAGCTCAACCCATGCCGTACAGTTGGGTGTGGAAATAAGTGGCTTCATCTCAACCCCATCTGTTCCACCACCGTGTCAGATATTTGAAAAATATACCGTTGTAAACTTTGCACAGCCTTGCCTTATTTAGGTTGAGCCCACAAGCTGCCCAGACCTACCAACTTGCAGCAGCGACATGTGAACACATGCAGGTGTCGTGCAGATTGTATTCGTAGCACTGAAGCCCACCGCTATTTATAGAAACGGCATCCTGGGGACAATTTTTTTTTACTAAACCTCGCCGTAAACTTCTTTTTAATAGGCTTAATAAATCAGCATCTAACCTCCTTATTAAAATTCAGAGCAGAGCAACATGTTAAAGACTGTACAGAGTTAGAAAGCCCCCCGCCCCCCCACAAACAAGCCATTGCAGGAACAAAATTAAATGAACGTAGCAAAGCAGGGATGCAAACAAGGCAATTGAGGCAACAGAATCTGAAAAGTGTACCAAGCTTCTGGTTGTCTCAGTCAGGAAAAATAGATTCCCTTCGTGCTTCAGCCTGCTTAGAGTTAGCAGACTCCAGGAAGGAGTCGTCACAAGGGCCTGATCAGCCAGTCGTATGCAGATTTCTTGAAATCTGTGACCTTGTTGCACTAGACAGCCAAAAAGAACCCTTTAATCAACTATTTGCTGTCTACTGCATGATTAAGACTCAGGAAGATACTAAGAAACAACCTACCCATGTAGGTAAAATTATCTCCATGTTGAAGCTGTTTCCGTATTACAGGTTTCATACATGTAATCATTCTACTCAATTAATTGTAGCTTAATAAATTAATCACTAATCATTAATTATTTTTAAAAACCTTTCAGATATTTTAAATGATCAAAATTAGATCATTCAAAAAGGAGAACTTTGTCGTGCATTGAATAGTTTTTAGAGCATATCCCCTTAAAGCCATGAAAAGATTCAGATGCCTTGTTGCAGCTGAATCTGGTCCCCGTCCGCACGAAGACACCCCCCGGTCAATTTTACGATAAAGAAAAAATTTGCTTCCACCTGAGAGGACGCAGCGCCGCTGAAAGCGCTGTAGTAGGTATGCCGGGCCCATTGGTGGCGCTGTGATACTGCCACAGAAACATGCAAACAACACTGGGCAGGTGCAGACAACTCATGTGAAGTAAACGCAGCAACGAGGCGGGGGATGAAAGACAAACTTTAACGCATATATCTGCCCTAGCGTGAACGCAACACCAGGTGGCGCCATCTTTGTCGTTGTTTTTTTTATGAGAGTGAGGCGCATGCAGGTTACAGAGAGAGACGGAGCTACGACGTCATTGTTTCAGAAAAGAGCCGGCTGGCGTGTACACACGGAAACACAAAACGATTTCAAACTTATTCACTCTGGGACCTGTTTTCAAAAATGATCATTTACGGCCTCCAATAACGGCCGGATCCGTGTGGACGGTTAGCCTGAACAGCAGAATAACTTTGCAGCTACACCTAATCTGGTTTCCGTGTGGACGGGGGGCCTCGAAGGAAAGCTGTTCTTCAGAAAAGCCTCTTCATTAGACGTGTTTGAATCTGCTCTTAAGACCCACCTCTTCTCTTTGGCTTTTTACCCGGCATGAGTTAAATCATTTTTAGTTTTCTTCATGTCTGTTTTATTTTCTTGTTGCAACTTTTTCATGGGTTTTATTTCTACTTTTAATAATTTAATTTGTTTTAAACTCTAATGTATTAACCCTTTATCCTTTTTTGTTTGGCACTTCGGTCGGTGTGTGCTGCTTTTAAGGTGCTTTATAAATAAAGTTGGCTTGGTTTGTAGGTGAAAGGTCAGATCTGGAGTGTTTGTGCTCACTACACCCACAGATATTAATGTGGGAATTCACTCAAGGATCCACAGGCACTCACAAACTCGGGTGGGGTGGGGAGGGTTATCTGCAGTTCCAGTTTGCAGGCGCATGCAGCAACGTTTGAAGTTTTCCAGATGTTAGTTTTGCTCACACAGATAATGACATCTGGCTTCGCTGACATCAAAGATTACTCCTCTCTTCTCCCTCTCAGGTGAGCGAAACCACTGCGAAGCAAAAGCCGAAGACCGAGTTCTGCTTCGGTGAGTTTTCAACCCGCAGGGTGTGTTGAAACGATGGCTCAAGTGTGTTTGGCGTTTACACAACCGCGTTCATTTTTATTACACCCGTGATAAAAATCACCCACGGCGATCGCTTTGGATTTCTAGGAACCTTTTTCAGCTTTTCGTTGTTGTTTTTTTCTCTCTTTTCTTTTCTTTTGGCAGTCATAAATGCAGTCTCACGGCGGTACTTCCTCCAAGCCAACGATGCAGACGACATGAGGGACTGGGTGAAGGCCCTCAACAAGGCCACCAAGATCACCGTAAGAGCTACACGCACGCCATGCATCCCCACTATTATACTGTATGTATGTGAGGTCTGGGCTTTGATGGACATGATTCGTCCCCCCCGGAGCGCAGGGAGCTCTAAAACCAGTTTGGCTCAAACGTCACCCACAGATGCCCTCTGTTGCACGGACTGAATGGGGAAATTGTGAATGTGTGACAGCATCAGCGATAACACTCACACGTCAATGCGGTGAAGGTGTTAACATCCAGTTGCCGACTTTGCATAATATTTGTGTATTCATCAAGAGAGGGGAGGCTTTCGCAACCAGCGACGTCCAGATGTCTGATGGCGGCAGCAGGTGCCAGATGGGAAAGAGCGTTTCTGCTGCGCGCTCACCTGCTCACCGACACAGGAAGCAGCGTGCGTCGCTTGCTCTCTCTCTCTTTCGCTTCCCCATCGCAGGGGAGAGAGGAGGGGCGGCGGCCGCTCTGCTTCTCTGCTGCCGCGCTTTCTGAGCTTCCTTGGCCTCAGAGAAAAGGTCTTGCGAGGCAGAAGGGACGGGAGGCAAGGGCAGGAAATGACTTGTGAAAATAGTGTAGCGGTTAACGTTTAACACATGAAATCATTATTATTTTTATCCTGTCCTCTGTGGTGTTTGAGTGTATATTTCTGTAGTGTTGGAGAAGTACCCAGATCCTTTATGACATCAAAATTAAGACCGTTTGATGGAGGAGGAAATACAATTTGTTTACGTGACTTTTATTTTAAGGTATGTTTGGACTTGTAAACCTTTACTGGCTATAAGCCAAGTGAATATCTAAGATGTGGCCCTAAAGTCTAACAGCCCTAAATGCATCTGGAAGGTCGTTTTTATACCATACAAGTCTGATTAACTGTGCAAAGGTTGTTATATGCTGCTTTATGTGACCTCTCCACCTTTTTGAAGTGTAGTAACTAAAGCAGTTAAATAAACTTGAATTATTTCTGGATGATCTATGTGCACTGTTTGGACAAAACCGAAATATCACTGAAGGCCTTTTTTTTTAAACGATTGCTATTTTTATGCCACATTTGTAAAGTGCATTTCTAAGCTTGTAAACGGATTATCCCACCTGAGCCGTGGATTTCTGCAGCTCCTGCAGTGTTACCCCGGCGCCTCTTGGCTGCTTCTCTGATTAATGGTCTCCTTGACCGGCTTGGCATGTAGGGTGGATGTCCGTGTCTGACTAAGTTTTCAGTTTCGACACACTCTGATGGAACAGACCTCTCCAAGGTTGGGATATTGCTTTATAACCAAACTCTTCTTTAAACTTCCCCTCATCTTTACCCCTGACCTGTCTGCTGCGTTCCTTTGCCTCCATGATGTTTGTTCACTCATGTTCTCTCTGAGGCCTCTGAGGTTAAATTATTACCTATCTTCTTACTAATCATCTGGCTTCTGAAGCCAATTGGTTGCCCTGGATTTTATTTAGCGGCACCAGAGTAAAGGGGGATGAACACAAAGGCACCAGACTTTTCACATTTTTTTACCTTTTAGTTTTATGCTTCTAATGGAACAAAAGGCGCTGCATGTCAAGTACAATTTGCTCGTCCCTCGTCTCATATCCGGGGTCAGGTTGCATCACTCCTGCAAAGTCAGATAATTTGAACAGACTGCTTATATTTGATTTTGACCACTGGGCGTACACTCAGGTTCCCACTGTTTAGTTACAGTATTGGCAAACTTCCTGTTTTGCTAAAAATAATGATGTTTATATTAAATTTTCTTTGGGTAGGACTTCTAGTTTTAGTGACTGGCTGTTTTATAAGTTTTAAGGCTAAAGGAAGAAAGAAATGTTCTGTCTAATATGGAGAGGAAACTACCGCTGCAAAAACCAGTTTCTATATTGCATAGTACACTAACAAGGCATCTGCTATTGCCTTTTAATTGCTGTCCTTTTAGAGGTAGAAAACACAAAACAATGGCTGTAATCTGTCAGGCTTTTCTTTCTGGCTGAATGCAGTTTGTTACTAGTGAGCACCTCTGGCATTCAGCTCCAAGATTAATCCCGAGATTTCACGGTTGGATACGGCAGAAGGCCTGTCGTTCTTTTTTTGTTTGAAGAAGTAAGAAGTATGACCAACACCCTCCACACCTATGGTCAAACCCTCGTAAAGATGCTTTAAGATAACTGGATTTTTTATTCCAGTAGTCGTGTAATCTCACAGTGAAAACCCTGTAGCTCTCTAACCCTGAGGTGTATCGACTCCTCTGTGCCTTATGTGCTCTGACCTCTGATAAGGGCAACTTTTGGCACATAACTTATGTTCTTTTTCTCAATGTTCCTGTTAATTCTTCTTTCTCGTTTTACACCTTGAAGATCAGCTCAAATCTGCCCTCTTTGGATAGCGTGCTTTCTTTTTCAAAAGTGTGCCTTTTGTGTCAAACTATAGATACACCCCAGGAAAAAATGCTCAATTAAAGTTCCTAGACACTCTAGTTAACTTTTACAAGTAAGGTCTAAATGTAAAAATCTGATGTTACTTTTTCCCAGAATTTTTCACAATGTTGTAATGAATTTGGAGGAATCCTATATGAGCCAGACACGGAGCTGATGCAAAAGATTTATTAAAGGAGAAGAAGGGTAATCCAGGCAAAAAACAAAAACACAAAAGGTACTGAGCTGACATCCAAGTCGACACAAAAAGCTTGGGCAGACTCAAAAACAGAAACTGATCAGAACGGGTAACGGACAGGTAAACAGGCGCTGGAGGGCTCTTACCACTGACGGAGTAAGTAGAGGCAAAGCAACACGTCCTGGCAACAAACAGAAAACTAAGGCGGGCTTAAATAGGCGAACGGAACAGGAGAGCAGGGCGGGACTAATTAACCAAAACAGGTGGAGGTGATAAAAGGAGCATACAGACTAATAGACAATAAGCCTAAGGTAGAAAACAAGAAAAAGACTAAACAGACACGAGCTGAAATAAAAACTAATAACAAAGACCAGATAACTAAAACAGGCTAAGCATAAATCCAATACAAAACAGAAGAAACAGAAATAAATCCTGAGACAGAAAAGTCTCTAAACTGAAAAAATAACCTGAACCACAACAGAACGTTACAAATGTACAATAATAATAATCTTTCTCCTAAATGTTGATGTCTGTCATGGCAGGTTCCTAAATCCTGCCCTGCGCCTCCCAAATCTGACGTGAACGCTGTGATCAGTGACTCTCAAGGAAACAGGAAACAACAGGCCTACAAGACAGAGATCATTGGCGGCGTGGTGGTTCATACTCCGATCCAGGTAAGGCAGGGAAAGAAGCTGAGACCTGCAATCCATGACTCCAAAAGAGACAGAATGTAAAACATTTGTAAACAATTAAGCCCCAAATTATTCAAATCCCTGGAACATTTAGATTTAAAATTAGAGTTGCATGATATAGCAGATTCATCATTGTAATATTATTATTTGCAATATAAAAACTGGTAAGGATGTTGTGATGAAGAAAGAAAAAAAGAGTCAAGAGAAAGTGAGATAACTGTAATTGATGTTATTTATTCAGCGATAGTATCTTAATTAAATGGTTTCTTATAATTTTTCACAATAAAATGTATTTTAAATAAACTAAGAAGTCTTGGTCGCTTCATGCTTGCTCAGTATGAGGGATTGCTGCAAAGCCACTGACAATGCAGACGACTCTCCCTGTGGCTCTACGCTCTTTCATGAGGAGTGAATGCTGCTTGTCAAAACTCAATACAATCTACTGGGTTTCCTTAGATGGGAAACTTTTTGACCCATCTGTATAATCTAACCCAATCTGTATAATCTGATTGAATTTGACTTTGGAAAGTGCCTTGAGATGACATGTTTCATGAATTGGCGCTATATAAATAAAACTGAACTGAATTGAAGGTCTCTCAGAAGACAATAAACCAAAGTACAAACCCTAAAATGGCAAACATATTGGTAACGTCGGAAATGATGTGCACCCTTGTCACCTGACCAGTTTTTCCCTGGTATTTTGCAGTTTATCCTTAGTGATGAGCTCCAAGTCTTTGAAGGCCTCCTTTCCATCACAATCTTAAAGGAGACATATCATGCAAAATCCATTTTTTTTTACCTTAAATACATTTTGTTGTGTGCCTGGAGTCTCTAGGTATGCAGGAAACGCAGATGTAGTCTGTCCAGGAGCTACATAGACATCTTTATTTTCTGTTTGGGTAATATTTTTCAAGCCGTTCAGTTTTTTCTGTTTTCTATTCCATTTTTTTTTAACAATAGCATCACAACATTCTCTGCAGAGCTGCTAAGCAAGGTCTTGGACTCCCTGCTTACCAATTTTGCACCATTTTCATTACTCTGAGTGATTTTTGTAGTCCAAGCAGAAAGAAGTTGATGCTACAAGTGAATTAATCACACTGTGTGGTTGTATATTACACCATCCTCAGCATACTCCAAATATGACAGAACGGGGTGATGTGGAACACTCTGTGACATGAAGGGGGGCGGGTTGTGAAGAGGCTGCAACAAAACAAGTCATTGCCACAACTGAATGATTTAGATGTGGAAAGAAAGAACGTAAAACTATCATATGTCTCCTTTAAGCTCCTTCCAAAGGTTTTCAGTCAGATTGGTTGTGCCACTTCAAAACGTCGGTCCATGTTGGACCTTCTGGCGGTATGAATGATTTTGGGCTTAACTGTAATAGATTTTATGGCCGCGAAATCAAACGTTTGGAAGCTTGTAGAGATTGAGCAGTTTATCTGATGCTGATGGTGACGGCTCCCAGGATGACGTTGATAAGAGATTACTCTGATGAAATCTTTCAGAATGAAACTGAAGAGACGGAAGGGAGGGAGAAGAAGGGAAACAGGCCTGGTGTGCTAAGATGTGGTTTCTGCGTCAAACAAGGAAATGTGGTACGCTTTCTGCCTTATTAACAGCGATATTCTGTTCCGAAAACACTAAAAATAACTGAAAAGGTGAGAATGTGTTGTGCGTTTGCAGAGGAAGAGCTGGAAGAGGCGTTTTTTCACGCTGGATGACAACACAGTCAGCTACTACAAGACCGACACGGTGAGGAGCCAGTATCATTTTCATTTTTATTATGATTGTTTTTCACGCACTCAGAGTGACTATAGCCGTGTCTGCGTATGTCCAGGACAAGGAGCCTCTCCGAGGTATTCTGCTCAGAGACATCCAGAAGGTCCACGAATGTCTCGTCAAGTCAGGGTGAGCCGTGCGAGAATCCGAATGGGATGCCGCCCAATCCGGACGCGCTTTCTCCCAATCTGCTTATCTGTCCGAAATGAACGTAAACATAATTACAGCATTTGGATATCTTGTGAAAGTTTCAGTGTATACAGTTTTTATCATGCAAAATGTTGCTTAGGTTTGGGTTTCAGTGCAGCATCTTAGATCTTGCTGCACAGGAGATGGTTTCACCTTCTGAGCCATCACTGAAACCTGCTACTGCACAGTTTCACAGCAGAGGCAGAAATATTTCAGTTTTCATCCAAACGCAACAAATAAACATTACTCTCTCATCTAAATGTGATTAGTAAAGCTCGCTTTTCATTATATAACATTTGCAAACAACTGTTTTACCATATACAGACACATCGTTTGATCCTAAATCAGAAATGTGCCAGTAGAAATATTCTTCTCTTTATAGACCTACTTCCACATTTACTAAAACAACGTGTCAGTTTAAATTCCGGTTAAACAACGTTAGTAGTTAATTACCTGATTTTAATCTGTTATTTGTTGACGGTAAAATCACATTTTCGGTTAAGGAGTTTTAATGTTTGAGCTAAAACAGCTTTGTCTATGTTCTATAAAACATCAAGAGCCTCATTGTTTACTCTCTTTTCCATCAGGGACCTCCTTCTTAGAGACAATCTTTTTGAGATCATCACCAACTCCCGAACTTTCTACATCCAGGTAAAGGGAAAAAAAAGAAAAAGTGTCGCTGGTTTTCACTTTAAAATCAGTGTTGATTTGTTGCACAGTGCGGCGTCTCCCAAAGGTATTCGCACCCCTTGAACTTTTTCCCTTTTTGTCACGTCACAGCCGTAAACGTCAGTTTACGTTGTTGGGGTTTTATGTGAAAGGCCAATTCATAGTAGTGCACAGTTGAGAAGTGGAAGGAAAATTCTATATTTTTCATATTTTGTGCAAAAAATATGAAAAAGGTGGCGCACATTTGTATTTAACCACCTTTACTCTGATATAAACAAAAAAAATAATTTGCAACCCATTGCCTTCAGAACTCACTTAATGTCAATGAGGTCCCCTTGTGTGTAATTTAATTCCAGTACTTCTATCCAGCTGTTCTGTGAGGATCTCAGAGATTCTTTTTGGTGAACAGTAGTGAACAAACAACATGATGAAGACCAAGGGACTCAGCAGGAGGAGGAAGAAGTTATGGAGATGTTTAAAGCAGGACTGGGTTATCCAGACAACATCCAAAGCTCCGAACATCCCACAGGACTCAGTTCAATCTATTATCTGAAAAAAGACAGCCTGTGGCTCAACGTCACACCTATTCATACGCCCCGTGTTCACTTAAAATGACAAGGAGAGCATTAATTAGAAAAGTAGCCAAGAGTGCCAGGGTACCTCTGGAGGAGCTGCAGAGATCCACAGCTCAGATGTGAGGATCTGTTGACAGAGCAAATATTATTTGGGCATTCTGCTAGTCTGGATTTTATTGAAGAGCAGCAATAAGAAATAGTGAAGGGGACCCATAAGAAGTCCTGTTTGCAGTTTGTCAAAGACTGTGTAGGGCTGTCAGCTGACGTGAGGTGTTTGTAAGTTCCCACTGTGAAACACAAAGGTGGTAACATAATGCTGTTGCGAGGCTTCTCTTCACCAGAGACAGGGAAGCTGGTCAGACTTCATGGGGACATGGATGGAGGTAAATATGGGATTATCCAGCAGGAAACCCTCGTAGAGGCTGCAAAGATCGTGTCTGCCACGGTCCACTTTCCAGGAGGACAGCAACCCTAAACATGGAGCAGGATGCGTTAGAATGGCCTAGTCAAAGTCCAGACTTAGATCCAATCAAAGATCAGTGGCAAGAGTGAAAAGTTGATGCTCACAGATGGTCTCCATCCAGTCTAACTAGAAATCTGTCTGTGCACAAGTTACTTTGCAAAGAGTAAATAAAGCTGTTAGTGAGATGCCACAGGAAAAGTTGCTTCTATCACATGAAATCCAGACCAAACAGAATAAGGTTTGTGGTTATAACGGCACACAATTGCCCAAAATTAAAGGGATGCTAATATTTTGCAAGGCGCTGGTGTGGAAAGAGAACGACTCTCGTATCTCTGAGGACAGAGAAGATCCGCTTTAGAATCCCAGGTGTTTCTGTGTTGATGTTTTTCTCGAAATGCTCTGCTGCTGATGTGTGGCCCAGGCTCCTTTTTATAGCCGCCCAAACAGTTTGTTTTCGAGCGGAGGACGCAGCCACGTGTTGCCGCACCACCAACAATATCCTGTTCCTCCCCCTCGGGAGAGCAGCTGGCCGAGGCGTCAGCGTCGGATCAGATGGGAAGTGGTGGCAGAGATCGAGACGGGCTGCAAGCAGCGGCGCTTTAATGTTTGTGATTAGAGGGAGAAAATAAGGAAGTGTGAAAGAAGACTCAGATAAACAAAAACAAATGAAATGGAAATAAATGTCTCGACCTACAGGAGCGAAGACAAATCCTGAGGGCAAATTCAGGTTTTGCAAAAAGTTTGAGCTGAAGTACGAAAATCCCGACGGCAATATTAACCATTAACAAACGCTGTTGGCGAAACAAAATATACATTTTCTCATAAAACTGTTTGGAAAAAGTTTGTCCATGTGTACTTTAATAGAAATAATAAAATGTAACGCTACAGTAATGAAAATCCTTGGGAGGATATTTTGTCTGACAACTAAAGCTTTTGTCTTAGCTTAAAACAGAGAGGTGCGTGTTTTTTTTTTTTTAACTAGAAAGCAGAGGTGGGTAGTAAGTAGTTACATTTACTTGAGTGACTTTGTGAGCAAAATGTACTTTTAGGAGTAATATTACTGCACTGTACTTTTTACTTTTAGCTTGAGTCATATTATTACTCAAGTATCGCTACTCTCGAGTAAAATTTCTGGCTACCTACTGTGAATAACTTCATGAATAAACATCTGACTTATTCTAACCAAAAATGTACCAGAGAGACAAAAACTTTTTTATGTTTATGTCAATGAGAGACTTATTTGTGCACAAGCTTTGTTATTTTAATGTTATGTTTCATCTGCTGAGCTCATTTAGCCATTTGGAGGTCAAAGGAACGTACAGTAAACGGGATATATTCTTATTGGAAATAATTTGCACTGTTTTCACATACTGTATATACATTAACTGCTGTAAGTAATAATAATAATAATAATTTAACTTTATTGATCTCACAATGGAGAAATTCACTTCTGCATTTTAACCCATCCCCATGGGAGCAGTGGGCTGCCACTGTGCGGCGCCTGGGGTGCAATTGGGGGGGTTAAGGGTCTTGCTCAGGGACCCAGAATAGCAGCTTGTGGGAGTTGAACTCAGAACCTCTGGAACCGAAGCTCTGTGGTCTAACCACTAGGCCACCACACCCTCAACAGCCCAAGTATTGCTTTCAAGTTTAATGTTGGACAAATAATGATTTAGAAAAGTGTTTCTTTTATCTTTAAAATACCAGAATTTGCACATAACTTTGTGTTTTTCTGTCCGATTTACATAATTCTGAAATATAAATTTATCAGCTGTTATAATTAGTTAGTACTTGAGTGGCTTTCTTACTGAATACTTTTTTTACTTTTACTTGGGTAATTTCTTGGTTGAAAACTTTTTACTTTTACTTGAGGAAGAATATGTCGTAGTAGTGCTACTCTTACTTGAGTACAACGCTTGGCTACTCCACCCACCTCTGCTAAAACTTTTGCTGATCAACTAATTTGGCATATGTTCGTGTATTTGTAATAAGTTAAACTGTGAGGAGAAACAAGACAAAAACCCTTTTTCCAAAGTATTTTTGTAAACTTAGGTGAACATATTCTTTCTTCTTTCTTGCGTACATTTATATACATATATATATATATATATATATATATATATATATATATATATATATATACACATGTAATATATCATATAGCTATATTAAGCTTGAAAAATGTTTGACTTAGATTTTAAGGTGGTTAGTTTAACATTCATTTTAATATAGACGTTAAACTATCCACCTGTATTGCCTCATTTTGAAGATATTGCATTACACATTTTCAAACATTGAAAAAAAGAATTACGTGGAAAACACGAACAAATCCGCGGACCTGCAGGCTGGAGGCACATTGGACTTCATGCACCCACATGTGAGCTTGCATCCAAAAGTAACTACACAGTCTTGATCTGAGAGTGTTTCCCAGGTCTGGATAAATATTGCAACAGAAAATGGGATATGAAAATGTTTTTATTTCCACATTTTGGCCTTTCCTGTTGCCTTTATGAGAAATATCAGAATTTTGAAGCAAAAAAATCTAAAAGATGCATATGGTTGACATAGCTTTTTTTTTCATCAACCACATATGGACTTGGGTTTATCGTTTAAGGGAAAATATGTATTTTTTGAATTACGGTACTGATATTGAAATGACAGATTTACTCACTCCATCAACCTCTCCAACGTTATCAAGGCTATATGTCACTTGACTGATAATGAATAACAGAGTGATGATGTCTTTTGTATAATTGATTAAAATGAAATAAAAATTAGGGGAAGAATATTGTTAAAATTATTACAGAATGGATCATATGCATCATGTATAGTTTCCATATATACGAAACGTTTGAGATTTATTTTAAGTATTATTAAATATTTTGTGAATAGAGGATCCACTACCATTGCATATTATATGTAATCTAAATCCAATACAGACATTTGGTACAGCAAAGGGCAATTATTGATATATTAAGAACGAGTGGGAACAGATCCCTCTGTTGTAATCACTGAGTGTTATGCTCTCATATCCTCATTAATTCAGAGTGATTTTATAAAGAAAAGAGGTGACAACTCCCCAGAGGTGTAGCTTCCATCCATGTGTGCATCTGTTTATGTCTTTCAGTTCATCTATCTGTCCATAAGCCACACTGTAGTTTTAAAGATAAGATATTTGTCATTATCCATACAATGGTACATGCCACAAAATGTCATAAATTGGATGAAGGGTTAGCCTGGCCCACTGCGACTGAGTGTGCTGCCACTAATGGTGGACCTGACCAGCATGTCTTTAGTGGTAGGGGAAACCATGGCACCCACTTTGCTTTTCATAAACTTCTTCTTGAGACTCTCAGCCATGTTCAGTGTATACGTGAGAGCAGCGGAGCTAGAATGACCGGCTAACACTAAAGCTAACCGCTAAGCTAACCGGATACATAAACACTAGAAGTGTCCATGTGCAGCAAGCAAGCGGAAACTAACAAAGAACGAGCACGCACACTGCCGTCACATGTGCAAATCAGGATGATTGGCATGAGGGACAACCGATAGATAAGGTGATAACATCGGAACGTGAGGAACAGAGGGTGATGAGAGCAGGAACAAAACTCTGACCAATCCCTGCCATTGGGACCGAACAGGAGGGATTGGTCAGTTTTTACCCGTCTGCACCTTTCACAGAGATCTAATTTTTTAACCTCCTTTTTCTGAATACATAATGTATTAACTACTGTCAGAATGGAAGAAGTATTTCACTCAGTTTAACAAAAAGTGTTTCTAAACAGGATTGCCATCTACAGCTTTAAACAACACAGTGAAAAACATTGATGCGTACCTCCATGTAAACATGTTGGACATTAAGGTCTCAGCGTCATCTCTTTGGAAAATCAGTCGTTGTTTCCAGTTCTAAACATCATCCACAGATGTGTTAGTTATTCTTTATTATTCTTTGTTATTCAGAACCTCTTCAGGCGTTCTCATGAATTTGTGCTCAAAATAACGTGCTTAAATCTAAGTAAGTTTTTCTTCAGCAATGACAAACTCCATTTAAACACAGACACGTGTGGAATTCACAGGAATGCCAAAATTGTTTGAAAAACATCATTATGGATTCAATAATTATTTCACTGGTAGCCTTCCTCCCCCAGTACTGAGGAGTGGGGCTTAACAGATTAGTTAATAAACCACCTCGGCCATTTAGGGCACACAGTCTCTTGCAAGTGAGGGATATTATTTTAGGAGTGAAAAGCTCCGTCTTTGTTTAACTGTTTAGAGCGATTTTTAGAGAGTGATTTTCTTGCAGGTCTCATCCAGAAATGTCATGTGTGATTCTTCTTCCATATCTGAAGCTCTCCATGCTGACTAGGTTCTTCTGCGCTACTTCCTCTCTGCACATGCAGACATTTAAGGCTGCAGTGGAAATGGCCGTCAGCAGGATTACTGTTCTGGTTCTCAACAACCAACTGAGCCTCCACCAGCACAAACGTCACCACTCCGCTCTCTGTGCTTTTTAAATGCTCTTATTTTTCTAAATAGGGAAAAATAACCTCTGCCTGAAATAGATGATAGATGTTGTACCACATCAGCATTTTTCGCTTCTTTTTTTTCCCCTTTAAGTTTAGTTTCCGTTTGTTTTGCAGATGCACCAGTGTTCTGCCATGTTGACTGAGAGACTGACTTTGGAGCTTTTTTGCATACTTAGAAATATTACAATTTTAGAACCAAGCTACATTGAAAAACAAAAAAATATTAAAAGATAGTTACAGTTAAAGATAAAACCCCTCTTATTTGCAGAAGAGCTCCACTTTGCCCATGTAATAACCGGACCAGTATATGAAATAGTTTAAATGGAAGCTTAAATGCATCTATTTTAAATATATTATAAAGCGCTCTATATATTTGACCTACATTACATTTTTGAGTATTTATGTTGAGTTTACATTTTTTTTCACAGAGCATATAAACTCAGATTTGACCTCCTGTGGCAATAAAATGGGCACAAACAATAATCAATAATTCCTATAAAGAATGTATACTTTTAGACCTCAAAAAAACTATTTTTTGATCAGATACAATAAAAAAAATTCAAAGACATCTCACGCTGACATGTGTTTTTTATATATATATATATATATATATATATGTTAAAAGTTGTATTTAGGATATTTTAAGTTATCTGTTAATATTATATTCTGGTTTTCTCTACAGACAGACACACCGGAAGAAATGCATGGTTGGATCAGGGATATCGATATGAAAATTCGGGAATTCAGAGGACCCCCACGGGTAACCTATGCTTTGTTTTATATCACATAAAAAAACCTGTGATTCTTCTCCATTTTTGTGGCTGATTGACCTTGAAAATGGTTTCATATCCTTTTAACCTTTTATCATTTTGTCCACATTACAACCACAAAATTCTCTGTATTTTGTGTTGGGCTTTCAGGTGATGGGCCCACTTAAAGTAGCACAAGGTCATGAAATGAAAGGAAAACAAGAAGGAGCTTTCAAATGTTTCAAAAAATACAAAATCTGGAAAATTTGTTTTTATTCAGCACTTTTATTTTGATTGAGTGTCACGCCCTGCCTTTTGAAGTCAGGTGATTACTCACGTAATTAGTGATTCATATAACATACCCTAAACATGGTGGTGGCAGCATCATGCAGTGGGAATGCATTTCTTCAGCAGGGACAGAGAAGGTGGTCAGAGTTGATGGGAAGATAGACGGAGCTAAATATATCGCAATCCTGGAAGAAAACATGCTGAAGGCTGGGGCAGAGGTTCACCTTCCAGCAGCAAAACCACCTAAACCTTACAGCAAGAGCTACAATGGAGTAGTTTAGATCAAAGCTCATACGTGTCCTGGCATAGCCCCGTCAGAGTCCGCATCTAAATCCAGCTGAGAATTATGCAAGATTTGAAAACTGTTTTTCTCACATGCTCTCTGTCCAGTCTGTCTAACAATCTATCTGAACATGACTTACTTTGCATCCACTCTGAAACTTGAACTGCGTTGCAAAGAAAAACATGCTATATAACACTTATCCTGAATATATATATATATATGTAAGCCAAACTTTTAGGATATTAATTTTTTAAAACAGTATTATTTTTCTTTCTACTCAGCAATTGTAAGCTTATTTGCGTTATTCTGTCTAATAAAAGTACAATGTACATGGAACGTTAATGTAGCATTACAAAACGATTACTTTTACAAGACGCCACATATAAATGAAAAGATTGCGGTCATGACTAGTAACTGTCTCACATTCATGTCTTGTAATTGCAGGGATATCCGTTTAAACGGGGATCTTCTCTCCATCAAAAACACAATGCCAGCAGCGCCTGTTGTCAGCAGACCAGCGAGACGCGCCCCCAGCTGATTAAGTCCTGCTCCGTGGCTCCGGGCTGGCAGCCGTGGACGCCCGTTCCTCCGGGGGAGCCCTCCATCATAGACATGGAGGATGAAGACAGCCCCTTCAGCCCTGCTCCCACTGTGCCCTCCCTGTCCTCCTCGTCCACCTCCTCATCCACCTCCTCCTCCTCCAACTCCCTGTCCACCCCAACCCCGTGCCCCAGCGCGCCCCAGGTGCCTTCGAGCAGTGGGCTGGGGATTCTTACAGCGTCGGCCGACGCTGCAAGCGGGCGCAGACGGCACCGCTCCCAGCCTCAACCTCACTCCGCCTTTCCCTTCAGCTTGGATGACGACGGCATCCGCACAACAGACGTCTAACTCGAAGCGGTCTGTGCAGACTCCTGTGTGGACTAAAGTGTTGGTACTTATTTTATTTTTCGTTTAGTGATGAATGTGACTGGCAATGGTAGTATTCCTTGCTAATGAAGAGACTGTGTCCGTGGCATGAGAATGAGGGCCCCCTGCTGGGGATGTTACTGCTTTGCAGATGAAGGATGCACCCAGCTGGATGAAGGACAGGAACTGTCTTTATTAGTCCAAGGACTGTGAAAAAGAGTGATGGAGTGTTTTAGCGCAATTTTCCTCTGAAAACTTGAATAATCTTGTTTGTTTTTCCTTTCTGAAACGTAAAAAAAATGGCGGCACATGTTGTCGGACTTCTGCACTTAACATCAAATTTGTGTACCCGTTACTAGGACTGTGTTCAAGCATAATGTTTAAAGGAATTTTAACACTTTTTATTCAAACTTCACAAAATATATTTTCTAACTTCTTTCCACGTTTTCTTTTCCATCCATGCCCAACAGTGTTTTTTTTCCCCCCCAGTCATTCATTCCTGAGACACACATCATGAAGAAACCATTACATCATCAGCGTATAATCACATTTTACACGTATAATCAAAAACCTTTGTATTTCTAACATCTTTCCTGCATTTTTGTTTAGTTTTTTCAAACTCTGCTTAAAGATCAACTGTCAGGTAACTGTGAGTCCATTTGAAGGTTCAACCTCGGTACCATGAAAATGCTGCAGTGTTACGGTGGTACTTGTTGAAAAAAAAATAAACACCTGCCGGTATCATGATTGAGTCAGCTGCTTCGGAAATGTAAATGTGATTGTCGTTTAGCAGCATTATGTGGGACGTTTTTGCCACTACTTTTGGTAATTGAACTGTAATTCTGCACTTTGCATTTTGTATTTGTCCGCGCGTCTGTGTGTGTGAGTTGTGTGCTTTTTTTTTTTTTTTTAAATAGTTTTTATCTGATCTTTCACAGTGGTTAAAGATAACTTCGTCACATGCTTGGTGTAGCTACACAAGCTTGTGTCGGGACTTCATTGATGTGGTACCATGTTCATTCTTGTTTGCATTTGCTGAAGCTGTGTGCACTTATCTGCCTGCGTGTCATGGTAATTCTTTCTTGTATATTAAATAATGCTTTGTATTTCTCTTGTTTGGACTGTTGCTGATCAAGTCTTTGCTACTCTATTTGATGGAACATATTAGACCAAACCCAAAAATGGGTAAAATATTTCTTATTTATTTATATATATATATATATATATATATATATATATATATATATATATATATATATATATATATATATATATATATATATATATATATATATATATATATATATATAGTTTTCTAAAACACCTTTCCACTGAGTAAATGACATCTTGACCTTTATGTGTTTGGTCTCTAAAAGGCAAAAGCTGCAGTACAAGAGGTCAAGGCGAACAACAAATCTGCCCTTTAACACACGCACACTGCATGGGAGCACACAAGCATGCACATGTCCATCTACCAACCACAGGCTGTGTTAAGTGAAGTCTTTCACACATGCCGTGCAAAGTCTATCAGGTAAAACGCCTAAAACTGCCAATTCCCACTTCAGCCTATGTCCTCTGGTGCAGCTGTGTGTGAGAGAGGGAGGGCGTTTCCACTGAGCAGTTTAAATTGTGTTAGGAGGCCACAAGGGCCTGTGAAATGTCAGCTGTGTTGAAATTGGTTTTCACTTTTATGAAACAGATCCCCTCAAGGTACTGAGACAAGCCAAAGGAGAAAGATCGTGTGAAGATGAAGAAACTTGGTTAAACTTGAAAAGAAATGATAACCAGGAACTTATCGGACGTTTGTGTTTTTTCGTGAAAGATCTAACTGATAGGCTAAGAAGTGTGTGGCACATAATTTAAATCTTCAAACTGATTTGCCTCTGTGTAGATTTTCTGTAAAAGAGATGAACATCTGGAGATGATGCTTCTTTTCTTAAGCCCTCCAGGTCTATTTTGTTGTCCCTGTGTGCGCAAAAGGAATATTAAAGGTCACGTAGCACTTGAGCGTGACGCCTGTGAGTGACGGGCAGCTCCGAGGGCAGAGACGCGCCGCCCTCCTAAATGCTAATGTTCCCACTTGGATGCATCTACTCAGCACTGCTCTCTCTTTGCCACAGTCTGACGTGGGTTTACTCTGCTGGATTAAAATGCTGCAGAATACAGTCCCTGCAGCCAGAGGCTTAAACGTCGACATATTCTGTTGCTTGTAGCTTGAAACAAGAGTAGCAGTTCAAACTTTACAGGCACTCATCATGGTTGGGAAAGTCAGATTCATTCTGGCTTCTCAGGGTGAAATAATTGGGGCTCAAACGTCAAAGTAGGTTAAATAATCGTAATATACTTAAAGACAAAAATTGGATGCACAAGTTTGAAATTACTTAATATTCTCTAGTCCACTCAAAAGTTTCATACAGGCTCTACTTTAGACATTTATCCCATCTAATATTTCCTTTAATGTCATTGAACTGGTTGCTTGTTGACCACACATTAATCACCTATAGCTGTTGGCATAATTCTGGCTGGATCTATGATTTATCTTTCTTGGCAGAATTAGTACAGCTAATTTAAACGGGTTAGTTACCTCAGAACACTAAACAGTGTAGTGGTGGTAGCATCATGATGTGGGATTGTTTCACTGTTGGTGCTACTGCTGCCATGCACAAGGTGTATTAGACAAGGAGGGAGGAGGACTGCTCATTCAGATCTATCTCAGTTCAGACAGTTCAGTTTCAGCTGTCTAGCTGCTGTGCCCCACATCATGAGGCTCCCACTACCTTGCTTGACAGTTGTGGAGAGAAAGCCTAATCTGGTATTGCTTAAGGATATTTCTCGTTGCTGTTGCCAAGTAATTGAGTCGTTATCCATGAACTGCTTCTCCAGAGATAATCTGAAGCATCAATGCAGTCATCCTTAAAGGTCTTAGTTTCTCTATCTTGGTCTGTAACCTTCTCAGTTAAAAGCGCTGTGCAACTGTCTTCATGGTGGAAAAAGATGCTGCTGTACCTGCAGTTTAGGCCTGAGACTCTATTACCCCCCGCCACCCCATCTAAAAGTGATAGGTTAGACTCAGAGAAACTTTATTGCCATTTTGTATGTACAGATTGCATACAAAACAAAATTTTGTTGCATACAGCTTACGACAATGTAATGAGATTGCAATTGAAATCAGATAACATTACAATATAAAGTGCAGCAGTGATAAGATTGTAACAATGCAAGAGAAAACAGTTTTTAAAAAAGTGTGCAGAAGAATGTTGAACAATGTTTGCAGTGCAAAAAATAATGGTGCAAAAAAGGCATTAATTTGAAGATAGGTGAGATAGTTTGAAATTTGGACATCGATGAGTATTCCAAATGAACAATGGTCCTAAACATTTTATCAGAACTGGTTTTGGGAAAGATAAAAAGCAAGCATATGTCAAGCATTCGTGAAAGTCCTGACGGCTACTGAACATGTGTGGACTCTGCTGAAAACCGCCTTCATGCCAGGAAACCAATCAAGTAAAATTAACATAAGAAGAGAGCTCAACCACAACGTTGCTTGGTTATGGCAACAAGCAGAACTTGCAAAGTGTCTTTTGACCAAATATTAATGAGAACCTATTTATGCTTATGAGACCATATACATAAAATCAGGCATTGTGTGGGTTAGAGACAATCCCAAATAAGTGCAAAGTTGGATGCTTGTTTGGAAAAATGTACTGAAGCTGTTGGTTGTGAAATTGTGCTACTCTAACAATCAAAAAACTGTTCAAAATCCCAATTAAATGCTGAATATGACAATCCCTCGATGAATGTACGTAGATTTATGACCATGACTGCATGTCTGCAATAAACACCAGCAAAGTGTATTTTTCACAGTTTCTTTTGGACTGTCTAAAATTAATGTCTAATCTTGAGACGATTCTGTAAGAAAGCCACCAGATGGCGCTGCGAGACGCCACACCTCCCAAGCAACCTGTCAAAGCAGTACAGGGTAAATACAGATGTACTCTGAGGAACAGTTCAGTCCGCAGCCTTTCCTGCTCACAAATACATCTGAGGCCTCTGTTTTACTATTAATGTGAAGAGTTGAATAGGGAGTGCCATCATCAAAACAATGATGAAACAGGTTTATTATTGTTTATATCCAAAAATCAGAAATCAGAATAGCCCTCAAACAAACAGAAAATATCAAACTTTGTTTTCTCCTGTTTTTCTAATCATTGCAATTTTGTGGCACATTTTCAGAACTCAATGTTATCCAGCCAGCAAAAGGCATAATGTGATTCATTTTCACTGTTTAGCACCTCTAAATGGTTATAATGTGGTTTTTCAAAGGTGATGTCATATTTAGCCACACAGCTCAATATAATAATACTTTAAAGGTAACTTAATCAAAGCTGTCAATGATTTCTGTAGGTAAGGTTTGAGGTTTTCCTTTGAAAAATAAAAGTGGGCAAAAGTTAAAAGAAGGCCTCACTCAGGTCTGGTGACATCACTCAGTGCTCTGACCTGAATCCGCCGTAACAACAGGTTGAAAACTTCACTTGTATGTAAAAGGAGCCGAGTTTAAGTGGGGCTGTGCATTGGACAGGCATTTTTATAACATGTGTGAAATAAATGTATTATAATGTGGAGCAGGTTTCTCTTCATCTGGACTGAGAGGGGCCCGTCTGGCCAGCTGCCCAGACCCTCTCCTCCATCCACTGTTCCCACATCAGGCCACCTTACAAACTGGGGGTGGGGGGGGTTGTTGGAATGTATTTGGCCCTGTGTGATGTGATTGTTTGCAGAGAAATGGATTGACCTTGCCCTTTAATGCCACACAGACCCACACACGCTCGCACACACTCACTCTGACCAAGCTGGAGGTGTGTGAGACAGCCCTGCTGAGTGCAGGAGGTCTGGGACCCCTTCACCACTTCCTGCAGACAGAGAACAGAGGACGCAGTCAGCTGAAGCCATGATGGGCCAATAATGAGCCTCCTGGACACCACAACCGCCTCATTTCAGGTATCCTTTAAGATGATTTTTCGTTCTGTTGTTTAATTCAGGGCCTCATTTGGAAAAGCGAGAATCATATTGAACATAGAGCAGATTTTTTTTATTATTTAAAAGGTTGAAAATGAAAAAAAAAATTGCGTTGTATAGATTAATTGTATTTTGTTGATGCAATTACATTTCTTCCATGAAATTAAAATAAAAAGGATGCCTTAATGTAATATTAAGACTCACAAAAACAATCAAACTCATTTATCAACCATCATACATTAAGATTTATGGCAATTTTAATTTCTGTAATTTTCTTACTAACATTTCACTGTCATGACTGATTTTTGTGAACTATTTTTACTTTCAATATTTCATTAAGCAACAAAATGATTAAACAGATATCCTTGAGAATTTCATCCTCACATTTTTTTCTCACTTTTCCCATTGGGCCAATAGTTTCCTGTGATCTATGAACTTTTTCTGAATTTTGTTAATTTTATTTTTGGCTTCCGATGAATATATTAAATACAAAACGTTAAGGTGCACGCCTTTTTGGATTTATGAAACACATACACACACACACACACACACACATACATACATACATACATATATATATATATATATATATATATATATATATATATATATATATATATATATATATATATATATATTTTTTTTTTTTTTATTTTTTTTTTTTTTTTGTCACGGCCTAATTTCCCCTTTGTTGGACAATAATATCTTATCAATAATATCTTTGTCACGGCCTAATTTCCACTTTGTTGGACAATAATATCTTATCTTATGCACACGCCTTTTTTACACGTTGTCTTTCCCAAAATATTTGTATTTTACGCGACCTTTGTCTACTATGCAATTGCAATGCACCGTTCAGAAGATGGTTGGACCGACCAGGTCTTAATGTTGCATATTGCTGCTTGAATAGGTCTCAAGACAGAGGGCTTGTGGCTGGGAGAAGGCAACTGATTGTGTTTGAAATGTTATTTTCACATCCCTTAGCTTATGTTCATGGGGAAAAAAAATAATATTTCGTATAAAACATTGTCTACCTACTCACCACAGCAGCACAGAAACCTGATGGATCTGCATTCATTGGGACGCGCAAGCGTGGTTGTGCACGCGCTAACGGGCACGGAGCGCAAGGAACGCCGGTTGAGTGTCTCCAAGCGGCGGCGCGCTTTCTGAAGCAGCCGTTTGTTACGCTTTGCTGAAGAAGCTGTGGACCGAGCTGTGGTACGGAGGCCAGTCAGCGGGGATATTTATCTATTTATACAAGGTATGTAATGTCATTATTGATGTTTGGGATTTTTTGGGAGGAGGGGGGGGGGGGTGATGGGTGTTAGTGAGGACGCTAAGCGAAAAATGCTTGTGCGTAAAGGTACATTTTACGCGCATGGTTTTAATCCTAATGTCAATTTATTTTATTCATCTCACATTCATGTTTTAAGTAGCCTAGTCCAATGTTTTTATTATAGTACAATCAATCCATCGACATAGGCCATTTGCCATATTTAAGACCACCTGTCAGTGTATCGCGACACATGCTGCAATGTGGACGGCATCATTTCATTGGTGTGTAAATTATTTACAGGATGGTGTTTATTATAGGGCTACTTAAAATTAAACAGGAAAAGACTGAAGCAGGGGTGTGCATTGGGGTGAACGCTCTTACAGCTTGGGGACTGTGTGTAACGGAGGAATCCGGCGTGACCTCCCAGTGACCGCTTCAACTTTCAACTCTGGGTGCCTCCGGTTATCAGGATCTGCAGTAATCCAGTCAAAGTGATGCGCGCCCGCGTCGAGCCGCCGCAACCGCTGCAGCTAAAGGACTCAGAATTTATAATCTACAATAAACAGATATTCTCCTAGTCCACATTACATCTGGATGTTTTTGGAGGTTATCATTCATCTGCATGTGTGTTTCATTCTCCAATATGGCACATGCGCCATTTAATACCCTAATAAAGCTCTTAACATTAGACTGTGCTGGATTAGAAATGGCTCCGAAATTGTGAAACTAAACCACACTCCCTCGTATGTTTTGTTGTCATGGCCGGACATTTGTTGTATAAGCAGAATTTGATTTGGTAACCCACTTGCTGTTAAGATCAGCCAACAGCAGCAAATGTTTTTATGTAGATGTGGTTGAGTGGAGAAGAAGAGGTCAAGTTTAAATGGTTAGGTTCAAAATAGAATAGAATAGAATAGAATAGAATAGAATAGAATAGAATAGAATAGAATAGAATAGAATAGTCCCACAGTGGGAAAGTACGGGTGTGCCAGTGGCAAAACTAAGTAGCAATAAGACACCAGAAAAAGCTACATTTAAAGTTAACATAGCAGAAGAGAACCACTTATCAGAAGAGGAAAAATATTGTACAATTAATAATAGATAGGCATATTCAGATGAATATGAAATATTCAAGTTTTAAAAAAGAAGAAAAACAGCAGTTGATTTACACAACAATGTACAAAAATGCATTGCATGAATGTACAAACAAACAGTCTCTGATAAGTTAAAAGGTGCAAATAGACAAGCAGCCAAAGTGAAGTATCAAATATTAATTCAGTGAAGATGAGCTACCAGCAGCTGAAACACAACTGATATTGTTCTAATAAAACTAATAGCAGGGCCGGATTTAGGAGGATGTGGGCCCCTAGACTAGGGGCAATTTTGGTGCCCTACCCATACAATAGTCTTTTATGTCAGATGCAACAGTGACACTTAGATTCTCACGCTTTGAGGTTTTTGGCCCATTTCACAAGAAAATGTGAATTTTATTTTTTAAACCATTTGCATGATATAAGTTTTAAGAATGATAACCCAAATTGTTTTGGTAATCACGCTATAAGTTATGTAATTTTCCCATTGCCTCATTTTATGGTTGTGTGTTTTTATGTATTGTGATTTTACTGTTGAGTGCTTTGGTCACGATAGTTGGTTGCTTTAAGGCACTGCACAAATTTATGAATCAATAAGTTTGTATTAGAGAATGCCACTCAGTCGCTGGAATACACTAAAACCAGAGAAGAAGCCATGTAGTATGCACTTAAAGCTTGTCGCTGTTAAGTCTGACGTGTTTGGGGTCAATGGTTAGGTTTGAGGTGAGGCTATGACATCACCTTTTTTAAAACAATTACATCCCAGTCAATATTTACATATGGGGTCCATTTATGGGTCTGAAGAACTGACCCATGATGAGAATTAGTCTGATGTAAAATCCCATGGTTTGGTGCGGGATAATTCTAGGTGAAATGGACCAACATGAGCCACAGATGCATTTCCTTATTGAAACTAATTTTCTGAACAACCGATGGAGACCCAGACAAGACCTTACTCAGCTGGTTTGTAATTAGTCATTACAATGGAGGTCCCATTTTAAAAAAAAATCACGTTCAGACTATTTTAAATGAGCTGTCTCATCATATTGTCAATTTTTAAAGAACAAATTTGGAATTTTTTTTGGATGTGCCGTGAAAATATTAGTGTTTTTGGAGTTTTGATTGTTTGCAGCTGCCTGTGCCAGTGTCGCACATACATCGGCCTGGCTCAAAAGACCAAAATAATTTCTTCTAAACATGACAGCCGCAATCTGTGATCCAGATTTATTTTCATTTATTTATTTATTTTCTGGCAGAAAACGCGATCGCTCTCGCGGCTACGGACCAGACAAAACCAACAGATAACGGAGGGAAGGCAGCCAAAATGGGAATGATTGAGGGTGATTCCAATAGAAACAACAACACAACGCGAGTGTGGGATCTCTCTCGTGTTTCGCGTGTGCGTGCGTCACCGGTCAGTGGCAGCCGTGGATCATTTCGGGGGTAACGAATCACCGCGCAGACCTATGGCGGAGCAGGGCTGCGGGAGGGGGGAGGGCACGGAATGCGAGGCGGACTTGACTCCATTTGTAATGAAGGGTCTCGGAAAGGGGTCTCAGATTAAGAGTCGCCGTCGCAGCCGGGTCACCGCGGATCCTAAGGAGAGAGCGAAGCGGAGAGACAAGGAGACCCCAGCCGCTCGTCGGTGGGCGCACCGGGGAGAGATTCACGGGTTGCAACGAGACGGCGAGAGGAGCGAGAGACGGCACGAATAAGGCGCGGGAGACGTGGATTCTGTCTCCGGGGAACGAGCGGAGCAACGTTTGCTCGCCTGCATGTCCAAGAAGGCTTTTGCCGGGAATGAAAAAAAAGCTCGTATAAAAACAAGCAAAAATACGCAGATGAGCTGTTTTGCGTGAACGCTGAAGCCAGGAGAAGGATGAGCGTGTTTTCTGCAGGGAGCGGGGGACTGTGAGGCAAAGGCCCACGGAGAGACCACCGGAGACACAGAAAAGCAGGCAAGACACCGTTTAGATTACCGGAGTACCTGAAAAGTTACGCGTTGACTCAAAATACAGGCTATAAGGAATATATGCGTATTATATATATGATATAAGGTGGTTTCTCCTTTTGGGAGATTTGAAACAAAGTTTGATTCAGCTCAGCAGTCTGTCACTATAACGTCGCATTACGCTGTTGCGTTTTTGTTTTTTGTTTTTTTCAATAAATCACAAAAATATTGAGAAATCAATCGAATTGCTCACCTTTCCTCGACATGGGTGCAAAAGTTCAAACGACATATTTAATCTAATTTGAAGTGAGGCTTGTGATTAGTTCATTGGATCGGTGTAACTCACGGAGAGCTGCTGTAATCTAGTGTAACACTTGATAATTCACAAGAATCTGATCATTAGGGCATCACTAAATCATTGTGACTGTACAGCGTCAGCTGGCAATGCACGCCTGTTTTTTTAAGCACGGTTTACTTCATTTTCTACATTGTTTACGACCATGACCCACAGTTAAATGTTTTATTTGGATGCTATTAGATACAACAGGTATACGAACTGTATGGTTTGCCTGAATAGTTGGAGGTATCTTGCTGTCAATTTGAGAAATTTAAGCTTAATTGAACACGTAGTGATCTGGGAGGGGATTTAAAGGGTAAAACAAATCAATATTTGACCCTGTATGTGTGTGTTTCTGTGTGCGTGTTGGTCCAGGGGGGTCATGGCGAACGGAGGGGACCAGTTCGGCCTCGCAGATCGCCCGGACTCGGACTGCCTGGACTCTCCAAAGGAGAGCAAACAGGAAAATCTCAGCTTCACTTTAAAATCAGCTGCTTCGCCGCAGACAGCCTCCAGCCGGGTAGCGGCCTCTGCTGCGGATCCTGATGTAAATATCAATTATGCATAACTACTAACAGCCGCTTTATTCAACAGGCCTCGGTAGTTTTTTTTTTTAGTTAAAATGCCACAACACATTAACGCAAATGATTTGGACGCAATCTTTGCTTTTTATTATTATTGTTGTTTTTTTTTTTTTTTTTCATTTTAATAATTTTATTTAATCCAACCGATTCATTGCGCTTTTCTCTTAAAATGTACCCAATAGTCGCTCCGTTCACATAAACACCTCTTCGTCTATAAGCAGCGTTTGTATTTCTGCCGTAGGGCATGGAAGGGATCAAAGTTGTCCTTCACGACAGGGAGCTCTGGACCAAGTTCGACGAAGTGGGAACTGAAATGATCATCACGAAGGCTGGAAGGTAGGTATTAGTGCTCTGTTGGATGCGAAAGAGACGTCCAACTACCACGACGTCTGCAATTCAGGAATAAGAGAAAAAAAAATCTCTGTGTTAAATCGGCCTAAATAAAAAAAATATTGTAATGAATCATTTCAACGAAATAAGGTCTATGTCACCGAGGGCCCCAGTAGGGACGTTTGGTCTCAGGGGAGCGGGGAGGAATTTATGCGGCCTGCTTTTCCCTCCCCTCCAGTTTGCAGCGTGTTTATATAACTTATTATATCTATACTGAAAAGGCAGTTTTCTTTTTACATGTGTTCCCTGCAGGAGGATGTTTCCCAGCTACAAAGTCAAAGTCACAGGACTCAATCCAAAGACCAAGTATATACTCCTGATGGACATCGTGCCCGGAGATGACCATCGCTACAAATTTGCAGACAATAAATGGTTTGTGCGTCGCCTTTCCTTACTACGCAGTAATCAGTTGAGCAATGTTTTTTTTTTTTTTTTTTGGAGCACGAAAAAGTAATAAATTCACCTGAAAGATGAGGGGGGAAAACTACAGTGGTGCGTTATTTTTTTTATGCTACATAATTCAGATATTTGAAACGTGTTCAAGCTGTGGTTTAAACCGCGCTGATCCGAGCTTCTACCCTCCACTCGACCCTGCCTGTGCGCTGCGTAAAGGTCGGGTCCTTGCGCAGACTCGGCCTGGCCTACTTCCCCCGTGTTCCCCCTCTGTGTTTCTGCCCGCCGGTTACATCAGAATATGACGGGTTCACGGAGCGGACAGACTGCACAGACCGGATTAAAGTATCTCGTTCAGCTTTGTGCTGAGGCTAAAACCCGAACGGACCACTGACTCTAATGAGATTCATCAGTGCGCTGCTGCCACCCCACAACGCCAAAAAATAAGCTTTTCTCTTGAGACTCAAGAAAGGAGGAACGGCCGTGGGTAAACATGTTGACATATAAAGAGATCTTAAAAGATGCCTCGGCGTTTACAAAAAGCGTCGTGGTGCACCACCCTGAGGCCTTATTGGGAGGCGGGTTTAAAACGAGCTTTCCCCTCGAAGTTCAAGCTTTTTTGATTTCTTTGGAAAAGTTTTTACAACTTGTCCGGTTCGCAACACACTGTTTTATCGCCACGAATGTCTTTGGATGTGTTGACTGTCTTTACAGCCAAACCATTAGCTTAGATTCAGCTATTTGTCTGTTTTTGACAGGAAAATGAGCAGGAGAATTTCATTTAATCTAATAAAAAAATTGTTTAATTACATACTACTTCCTAGAATTAGTATTACTCCACAAACTTTGTTGAATTCCTTAAAGATACATTTACTTATATCAATTGATTTATTTACGCCAAAAAATTAGTTAGGTTCTAACAAATTTAAGTAAAATGTCCTAATAATAATAATAATAATAACAATAATAATAATAATAATAATAATAATATAATAATAATAATAATAATAATAATAATAATAATAATAATAATAATAATAATAGCAATATTAATACTAATGTTAGCATAAAATATTATTATTATTATTATTACTATTACTACTACTACTACTAATTATAATAATAATGATAATAATAATATAATAATAATAATAATAATAATAATAATAATAATAATAATAATAATATATATTTTTAGTATACTTTGTATGCATTTAAATCTGTTATGCTGTATTGCTGTATTTTGGCTTTTAATAATAACCATGTAAAGCATCTTTGAGTATCTATAAAAGTGCTATACAAATTAAATGTATTATTATTAGCAGTAGTAGTAGTGTAGTAGTAGTATGAATTACCAGTATAATACTACATTTTTTATTTCTCAATCTAACCCCCCTTCCAGTCTCAGGTTTAAATTCAACTTAAACTGATCAACACCAAATATCAATTCATCCATTCTATACCCATGTTTCTGTGCAGGGTCTTGGTGGGTGGGTGGGCTGGTGACTATCTCCAGAGGTCATTGGGCGAGAGGTGGGGGACACCCTGGACAGGTTGCCAGTCCATCACAGCCCAACACAGAGACACACAGGACAAACAACCATGCACACACACTCAAACCTATGGGCAATTTAGAGAGACCAATTAACCTACCAGTGATGTCTTTGGACTGTGGGAGGCAACTGGAGTACCCAGAGAGAACCCACGAATGCAATGGCAGGCAATACCAAAATAAATGTTCTTAATATGGATCCAGTTTCACAGATGCAGGCATTAGAGCAAAAGAGTCAGTTCTTAAAGTACAGAGGATCTGCTCTGTTTTGCCTCAGCTGGTCCCAGCATGTTAACCGGTTCTTTCAAGAAGTAATTTGTTTGGCCTGCATGTTAAAAAGAAACATCAACATAGGACTTGGTTTCTGATACAGACGTGAAAAGTTACTGTAATACTAATAAACATTTAAAATCTAAGCTAACAAAGACATTGGCATGTTGAATTTATCCCTGACAACCACACCTGAGATGAGACAGCCATTAGCCAAAACTGCCGGTCCGCCTTTAGCATTGGCGCTGTTGCTAAAATAATTAAAGCTGGATGCAAAATGCCTACGTGTATTTTAACAAGATGACATTCAATCTTTGCCTGTTAGCCACAGCTAAATTTTGCTTTTCATTAGCAACAACTGCCTTGGGGTTAGGAAGAGTCCAGCTCACATGCTAAGTTTGAATTTCACATTAGTGCCATCACTTAACTAATTCATCTGGATATAAATGTTATTAGCTTGTTTTAATAAGGTGAACTGTTCTCTGAAAGCCACAGGTACGATGTGCTGTTGTTCATTGGCAAAAACTGCTGAAAGGTTGAGAAGCTCAGCTTGCTAGGATGGATGGTAGCAAGAATAACTTTAGGACTGGTGCTGTTATTCAGTAAGATGCTCATTGATACAAAATATTTTAATATATTCAATCAAGATGGCATGCTAAACATTTGTCTGTTATCCACAGTCTAGGAGGTGGTGCTTTGTGCAACCACTGAATCTGATCTGAGCTTGCTAGCAGGTTTCGTTTTAGCACTAGCGCTTTGGTTAAACAAGTTAGAGAGGTAGCCTAAATGCAGACTTTTAAAAAAACAGTCTAACAAAATGTTTTAAAGCTTTCCCCGGCATAGCTAAAATGTGGTGTTCGTTGGAAACAGTTTAAGAGTCAAAGTTAATAGCAGGCTAAGTAATCGCGCTTTAACATAGTAGCTCACTCTGGATAAAAACTTAAACCTTTGCTGAAGCACAGAAACTCTCTGAGCCTTATGATGGATCACCGTGTTTATAAAGGTGAAGAAGCATTCATTACGACAACCCATATAAACATAGGAGCCTAATTGTTCCCTGCTGCAAAACGCACACAACATGTGAGAATAGCAGCTAATGACACCAGCAGCCTCTGTTTAATTCTAATACAAATGTTTATTAGCTCCCACAACAGTATTTATTAATACTGGCAGAATTTAATCATTATGGAATATTAGGCAACATTTACAAACTAATATGCTTGCTTTTTTTTTTTGGTTTGTTTGTTTTTCTTTTACTGACTAATAGCTATTTAATACACTCCAAAATTCCTTTTTGCAGAGTAAAACCTAAGAGGAAAAAAACATAAAACACACAAAAAAAATAGGAGTAGTTTATATAAGAAATATATGCCAAAACTTCAACAAAACACGGCTCATTTTGTGAGTCTAATTAAAGCATCGGCCAATCAGGCCTCCTCCAGCCAAGTTGGACGGCAGCTGTGGGCCCACGGCTTCACGCTACACCCTGCAGCGAGGTGGTCAAACCACTGGCTGGGACCCCCTGAGTTTCACTGTCTGATCATTTTCTTTTTTGATGGATCTTTCTTGGCAACATACAGGTCTGTGACAGGCAAAGCAGAGCCCGCGATGCCCGGCAGGCTCTACGTCCACCCGGACTCTCCTGCCACCGGGGCGCACTGGAGCCGCCAGCTTGTCTCCTTCCAGAAGCTCAAACTCACCAACAACCACCTGGACCCCTTTGGACACGTGAGTCAGCTCTCCTATCTGTCCACAAATGGGTCTGGTTCCTTTAATGACAGAAATTTAGAAGGAAAAATAAATAAAATTTTATTTAAAAGACAGCACAATAAAGTTTGACCCATTACACAGATTAAATTACTTAATCCATTGGCTGTTTTTAACATGATGCGTAGAAATTAAAATAAACTCTTCTGGCTTTTTAAATTGGGGATAATTATTTCAATGAGTCCAGAGTCCATTAACTCATGCATGTCTCCAGAGGAGTGATTAAACTGAACCCCGTGGATAAGCAAAAGGTGCCTGCACACAGAAAAACTGATCTAATTAAAACCCTCTTACAGAGCTGTCAGAGTGCTGGAAATAGTTTGGACGGGTAAATTCACACTGTTGCTATATTCTGACATTACAGGTTATTGTATCAAAATACATTTGATGAAACTTTGGAAAACTTTGTTTTAGGAAATTGTTTGTCTAATGAAAATTAGTTAAAATCTGAACAAACATCCTGCTTTTGAATTTATTCTTCTGCATCAGATAGTGGGGTCTTTCTCCATATTATGGAGTACATATATGACAAACCGTATTGCACCAATCAAATTAATGGTATCTGATGGGAATATGTGTATGATTTCAATGTATGATATAGTCTGTCACTATATATTTTAAGTGTAAACATGTAGACATTTATTTGCAGTTTTGGTAATGTAAACAAAGCATTTGACAGAGTTTAGTGAGCGATTAGGATAATGTTTGCTAAACAAACCAAAAACACACTAATGCTGTGTTTTAACCATTAACAGGAACAAAGAAATCTAAAAAAAAAAAAAAAAAAAAAAAGGAGTCTTGACCATATGGGTCCAATCTCAATAAAGACTGTCCAGCCACCAGCATCTGCTGGAAGCATGACGGCTCTGTCATCATCATTTTCTCCTACATGCAGATAATACTCAACTCCATGCACAAATACCAACCTCGTCTCCACATCGTCAAAGCGGATGAAAACAACGGCTTCGGCTCAAAGAACACAGCTTTCTGCACACATGTGTTCCCAGAGACTGCCTTCATCGCTGTGACATCTTATCAGAACCACAAGGTAGGCTTTGTCCTAACATTACCCACCCACGAATAGACACTGCGACATTACGCTGTTGAGACGTTACATGGCGTAGCAATATAAAGAGGAGACTTTATCGCCTCAAAAATGTTTTAACAGTTAAGGTATATTGGGATAGAGAAATTTACCACTGACACCAAAGACCCTATTGGTGTTGTTTGTATTTTGTCTCCAAAAAGCCAATCAGAGTTGCCTTTGGTTATGTGTCCTTACCGGGGATGTGCATGTTTGGAAACAGATGTTGCCCACGAGGGAGAGTGTGTGTGTGTGTGTGTGTGTGTGTGTGTGTGTGTGTGTGTGTGTGTGTGTGTGTGTGTGTGTGTGTGTGTGTGTGTGTGTGTGTGTGTGTGCGCTCATTTGAGTACTGGTCTCTAATGACCTGTTTCTTTCCCTTGATCTTGAGTCCTCCAGCTTTTCTGACACCTACTAAAGACAGATCGCTGAAGCTTTGAGCCACTCGGTTGATGCGTTTTTCAAAGCAGACTCACTTTGATCTCATTTCACTTTTACAAAAAAAATAAAATAAAATCCAGAACGAGCATACAGCTAAATAGCATTTAAAAAAAGAGCTTTCAAATTGTCATATTATAACTGCTTCAAATAATTTTTTTCAAATCATCAGTATCATTAATATTTATATCTTTATTGTAAATCTTAGACAAAAAACTTAATCTCCTAATTTAGTATGTGTATCTCTATTAGAGATAGAAAGCTGCATACATATGCATTTATTGTAACGAAAATACAATTACAATTCAATTCAGCTCATCAGCCAATTTAGAGCAAATATTATCAATAGGAACTTCTTTAGAAGCAGATACAATTTATATGCAGTTATATGGGATCAAATGTGGTCCAACGTCAATTGAAATCAGTAAAAGTCACTCCAGTACAACCGAGCCCTATATATTATACGAGTCAGCCATATTTACAAAAATGTAAATACAAGTAGTCGATCAACTGTAAAAACAAAAACAAAAAAGACAAGAAATAAGAAAACATAATTAAATTATATCCTTTAACCAGCAGGTATAACTACCAACAGTTAGTTTAAAATTATTGCAACAAACAGTATTACAAGCATTATTATTTACTATAAACCAGCGATAGTTAATTATGCCTAAATAAATAACGCATTAGTTATTTTTGAATTTATTCAACATTATTTCTAAAAAGTGTTGTAATAATGAAACTTTATTAATATTATTAAGTTTTTAAAAAAAAAAATTTTTAGTGTAACTAGTTGAGAAAATCTAAATAATGTCAAGGCAATTAAGGCATCCAGAGCAGTGTGCAACAATATTTTAAGTTGCTGTGCCGAAATGAGAGCTCTTGAGGCCACACTTATGCAGCAGCCATCAGTCTTTTCAGCACTTCAAAGTTTGTTTGGACCTGATCCCTGGCCCACTTGTCCTGCTGTGCGCCGAAGCTGGTCCGCAGCCAAACGAAATCCTTCAAAACGCAAAAGGTTTACTTCCATGACATCACCGAGAAAAATCTGAAGCTCCCACTTCAAAGCCCAAAAGCTTCGGCCCACTAAAAGCTCCGTGACTGTTTGGGTAAACAGTTTATCCTGCGTCAGCTGGCGAGGTCGCAGCACTCAGAAGCATCAGCAGCGCACAAGTCCTGGCTGTGTGGAACTCGTATTGAGCTGCTTTTAGGAAACCAACGTTTTGATCCTGTGGACGGACAACATTGTGTTTTGTCGATCTTTTCTGTTCCCCATTTTTATTTGAGCTTTATTTTTAACTTAATTCATTGCTTGCCTGTATTTAGATCACGCAGTTGAAGATAGAGAATAATCCTTTTGCCAAGGGATTCAGAGGCAGTGACGACAATGAGCTGCATCGCATGGCCAAGCTTCAAGGGTGAGTCTTTTGCTTCTGCGCCTTTGTAAGCATTTATAGGGATTGAATCCATTTTCGTTCTTCTCCTCCTCCCTTTTTTCACTCGTTGGTGGTGTAGGAGGGGGGTCTCTGTGGTGATGGCGTGCATATGGTCTAACACGAACGGAGCTAAGTTGTTTGAAAAGATTTGAGCTTTTGTCACCTGAAGGTTGAACTGCATCTCCAAACATATGAAATGACCTCGCCGCGGCTCTATATAGGCCCGTCGCTGCTGATCGGCTGATGAGAGACGCGGTGTCCGAGATTGCGTGCCGAACTAATCTCTGTTCGAGTGGTATAGGCATTTCAGAGACTTTAGCGAGCTGTTACTGATCGGATGGAGCAGAAAACCTGGTAAAGGGGGAGTAAGGGGGGGGGGAGGTGGACACAAGATGCAGCACCCATGTTTTCGTGTTGTTGAGGAGAGGAGAGGAGAGGAGAGTCTATCTGAAGTGACACATGGATGGATGTTTATTTTTAGAGCGGTGAATTATCTCACAAAAGCACTGGCCGGGCCTGTGTATGTGCGTGCATGGAGCGTGTATCTGTGCAGGAGTCAGGGAGATGTGGCCCGCTGTCTCCCGCATACCGCAAAGTTCACACAGAGGGCAGCGAGTGCAGGGAGAAAAAAAAAATAAAAGAAATCACAGCCAAAAGGTTGTGGAATATCTAAGTGGACGTGATAAAAAAAAAAAAAAAAACAAGCACACAGATGTTTTAACAAAGAAACCCTGATGTTATTAAGATAAATAAGTGCATCTAATCCCACCGTCACCTCTTTGTTTTTTGCGTTTTTTCAGTAAAGATTACCCCGTCGTTCCTCGCAGTACTGTCCGTCAGAAAGCTTGCTCTGCGGGGAGTCCCTTCAGCGGGGACAGTCGAGGTCTGCAGGGCTCTCCCGACGCCATCGGGTCCCCCTTCAGCTGTGAGAACGGCTTGAACTGTGGCAGTCCTCAGGAGCTGCTGAGCGCCCCGCCTGTGCACTACACCCACCCTCTGCCACACCTGCAGCCCGGCCAGCAGCCGCAGGGCTACAGCTACAGCAAGAGGAAAGGTGGGTGCCACGTTTGCCCAGGACGCTTCAGTTTTCACAGAAATGCCTGAAGTAAATATAAGCAAGCTACATCATCTGAGATTCCAAAAAATGTTAAATGATCATGTCTGTTGTCTTTTAGTTGCATCTCTGAATACAGATCAGTGGTTAACAAAGAAACAGATCTGAAAAGCAGATTTGTATTAATGTGTCCCATTCCTAGCATTTACTTAGTGCCTGCAAATCTAATTAGCATCAGATTTAGAAGGACGGCAGCTGAATGAATAAGTAAAAAAAGTTATTTTCATGTGAACCCATTTGGGCTTTCGGTGGATGCTCAGACATTTTAATCAAGAGCAGCGAAAAAAAGGAAATTAGAAACCACTTTAGTATATCTTGCACTTTGTTAGAAAATAAGGAAGGGGCTTGTCATTTTAAAACTTAACTAATTCAGCTGAGAGGTAAGCAAAAGTGAGATGCGATTAATTTCAGTTTGGCTTCAGACTTTGAACGCATTCCTTTACACAAACCTCTATATTATTTTTATTTAGTTTTAGCTAATTGTTACAGTGCCCTCAACAACCATTTGTACCACTAGCAAAGCCTTTAAATGCATTCATCTTTTTCTATAGTAGTATAATTTCACATTGAAAAAGTGAAAAGAATCCAAATCTTAATTTTGGTAAATTTTGAAAGATTATCTTATTTTTAAAAAAAATCCCCAGTGGCACAATTGTTGGTACCCCAAAAGATCTGCATAAGTAAATGTTACTAGAGCAATTTTTTTGTATATATCTTATTTTTTCAAACTGAGTGTCTTGAAACTTTGAACTAAATAGAGTATCAATCCATGATTTAGTGTTTCCCAGGGGAACAAATATGGCCCATTTCTTCGACAAGCCAGTTGTTTTGAAGAAATATTAGTAAAAGGGCTTCTTAGTTTTACCATCTCAAATGTAAACATGTAAAGTTTGGTAAAGTGTACTACTTTAAGTGGAACCATGTGTGGTCACATGAGGGAAGAATGGAGTTTAGCAGCAGCAAACTCATCATCGTTCTGATTTTCATCTGGATAATGACCCAAAAAAACTTAATTAAATTAACTCAGAAATGGTTCACCGGTATTAAAATCAACTTTCCTCCACAGTCATCCCAGTCCCATGTCCTAAATCCTATAGAAGAGTGTAAGAGAGGCTCCTAGAACTCTTTATAATACAGAGATTGTACAAAGATGGCTAGATAAAAGTTCCTCTCTCTGAATCCTTCAGCATTAAACATATTCCTGAAGAAGACTGAGGCAGGACCAACAGGACCGCCCTATTGGTAAAACGAGGTTGTGGCACCACCATCTGATTTCTTTCCCCTCTCAATAAATTCACTCAAACTAGAGGCAGAAATTTTCTTTTTGTTCCATGGTGAGATGATGCTAATGCCGTTTATTTTAAGAGTATTTTGTAGATCTTTATAAGAAGGGCTGATGAATTTGGTCAATGGTCTAAAACTTTTTGTAAACGACGTTTAACTCTGTGTGTACCATTTGGCATAAATTATTAAAATACAATTCAGTTTTTATAGCTGTGTGTGTGTGGGGTGTGTGTGTGTGTGGGGGGGGGGATTATAGCTCCTGGTGTTGCATCATGTTGATTCACTGTTTTCCTACAGCGAGCCATTTTATTATACCTTTGAAATAAAAGCCTGATATCGTATTATTTTGTCAACACGAAGGTCTATTTGGCTGACATCTACAATCTTACGTTCAGAATGTATTCGCTATCTTTTAGACTCCGGGCTCTTATAATCCTAAATCTGCCAAAGCAGTATTTTATGTGCAGTGCAATATTTCTTATAGTCTCAGCGGCTTAAATAATCAAATCTGATGTTGATCCTCGGTGACCTAAATGTCAAACGTTGAATTTAGGACAATATTTTCTCTTTCACTCCACAGCAGAAGAAAACTGCTCTCCGAGGAACCACCACCCTCCATACAAGAAGCCCTTCGCTGGTGGTTCGCCCAGCGAGGAGGAGTCCTACTACCACCCGTCCTCCTACCCCGCCCCTCCGCCCGCTTTGTCAAACCTCCCGACTCTTGGTCTCACCGACTCCCCCTACAGCTCGGACATGGGACAGCGTCAGGCGTGCATGTTTGCCGGCTCCGAGCACAGAATGGATGAATTCAGCTGCACGTCCTGGTCGTACACCTGCCCGCTCCCCACCGCCATGACCCCAGTGGAACCCTACCCGCCTTACACCCCCCACCCCCCCTACAGCTCCAGCCCCCAGGGCTCTCGACTGAGCGCCCTAGCCCACCAGCGCTCTCCGTCGCTGGGCGAGAACATCCCCCACGATCCCTTCCAGAGTCAGAGCTCGGACCCTCGGTCTCAGAGCACCCAGAGCGTTCCCAGCAGACAGCTCGGCTCTCCGCTCAGAGAGTATCCCCGCTACACGCCCAATCTGTCGCCGCCTCTCTATCACACTCTGGACGCCCACACACACATCAGGTGTGGAGTCCCAGAATGGAGTGCAGCCTCCTAACCACACCATACAGACAGAGTCGACATAAACTCCCCGGTTTCCTTATGGAAATGCTGCAACGTGCAAACTGAGATACTTTTGTAAAGTTGTTGTGAACACTGTGACGTTGCGCTGTGTAAGTCATGTCCCTCCTCTCTGCTGGAAGGAGCCGCAGATTATTAAGGACCTAACTTGGACATAAGGGAAATGTAGCCACTTCCAGACAACCTGATGGTTGGCGACGTTCTTGTTTTAGCATCTATTTGAAACCCATTCTAACACTTGATTTATGTTTAAGGGGCCAGGCAGGCCCCTGGACGGGACTTGGCTGTTTTTTCCCTCAATGTCTGCCACTTTATGTGCGGTGAAGCATACGAGTTCTGAAGACTGTCAGCCAGACAGTAACGTTTATTCGCCAAAGTAATATCACAACACAGCCCATGGCAGACGGTTCTCTCATCAGTGGAGCAACGCGTTGCCTGCACGCTCGGTCTTAGTGAAGGAGAAAAGGCACTGGGTTGTCTAAACGTGTGCCAGTGTACATGCAAACCCGGTGTCAGCTCAGCTAAAGGATGCTCAGAGTTTAATTTCCAATGAGGCAGCCGGCAATAGCTGCAGGCTAACCTTCAAAGAGATAAACACTTTGTTTAGACCACGCTACAGGCTGAAGGACCTGTAAACACTGCTTCCATTGCATTCTGGGTAAACGGACAAGTCAGCGTCACGCAGCTGTCACTGCTGTCCTCTCAGTCACCCCCAACTGACCAATCAGCATCCTCTGTTCACAGAGGAACAGCCTATGAGCGGCGAGCTTTCATCTGTGCTCAGCTGACCAGAAGGGATTGTGTGTGTGTGTGTGTGTGTGTGTGTGTGTGTGTGTGTGTTGTTGTTGTTTGTGTGTGAATTATTCATGAATCTAATGCTGATTTCCGACACGTGAGGATTGCTCAGCAGAAAACTGAAGAAAACAAATGATGCCGGTGCACCAGGCGAAAAGTCGGTGCATTAACATAATCACATTTGTTTCAAATCTGAATCGGTCTCCCCTTTATATTCACACACAATTATTCCAATATTTGTTTCGAATACATTTCCCTTTCAGCTAACTGTAAAACACTTGTGTTCTTTTCCTGACGGAGAGCTCGGTCTCATTTTCTGTGTCCTGAAGCAGTTTTCCTTTCTCTGAGCGGCCGTTCGTTTTAACGGCAGTAGCCTGTCGTAAGGTGCTCTGACGTGACGGAAACGACAGCCTCATCGTTCCTCAATAATGTGTTTTGCACGCTCGTCCGCCGCTTTCTTAGGTACACCTATTCAGTGGCTAGCAAAAACCAATAGTGAACCAGCCAATCGCGTGGCAGCGTTTCAATGCCTTTAAGTGTCTGGATGTGTTGAAGACAACCTACCGAAGTTCAAACCGAGCATCGGAATGGGGGAGAAAGAGGATTTAGGTGGCATCGCACTCTGATGGTCGTTGGTGCCAGATGGGCTGGTCTGGGATGGTTCAGAAACGGATCGACTGGGATTTTCATGCAGAACCATGTCTAGGATTTACAGAGAACGGCCTGAAACAGAGATTACTCAGTATTAGAGGTCAGTGGAAAATGGGCAGACTGGCATGAGATGATAGAAGGGCAACTTTAGCCAATCAGCGGTAGGCGTAATACCACTGGACCTTGAAGTACAATGGGCCTACCTAACGGCAGGAAACCGAGGCTACAATTCACACAGACTCAGACATTAAGGGATTGGAAAAATGTGACTTGGTCCATTTAATCTTGATTTCAGCTGCAACATGCAGGTGGAAGGGTCTAAATTTGGCATGGACAACATAAAAGTATGGATCCATCCTGCCTTGTCTGAAAGCTTCCGGCCGCTACTGGTGGTATAGCAGTGTTATGAATGTGTTCTTGGAGCACTTTGGGCCCTTCAGTACCAACAGCAACCTACCTGAGTATTGCTGCTCACCATGTTCCTCCCTTTATAACGCGGCGTCCACATCTTTAGATGGCTACTTCCATCCAGATAACGCGCCGTGTTGCAGAGAGCAAATCATCTCAGTCTGGTTTTCTAGAACCGGAGGTCGGTTCACTGTTCTCCAGTTGCCTCTGATGGGAGCGGATCTCAGTCCGGGGGATTTATCGCCATGGATGGACGGTGTGATGCTATCACGTCAGTATTGACCAAACTATCTGAGCAATTTACCCGACACCTTGTTGAATCTATGCCACAAAGAATTAAGGCGGTTTCAAAGGCAAACGAGGGTCTTATCCTCTAGTAGCAAGGTGTACCTAATAAAGTGGCTGGTGAGTGTATATGTGTGTGAAAATAAGATGTTTTATAGTATTGTTTTTTTTTTTTAGCATTGTTGCTCTTAATAGTATTTATTGCTCTAGGTTTGTAAAGTTTGTCTGTTGTTAACTTGTGGACTAACTAAACTTGTTGTCCAGTTCTCCTCTCCATCCCAAAGTGTTGATAAAATGTTGTGAAAACTAAGGAAAACGATGTGTTTTATGGAAGAAGAAAAAAAAAAAGTACAAATTTATAAACAGAAATTGAATAAATTTTTCAGCAGCGAGTGGACTGGTTGTATGCTCCTCGTTCACGCAGCTATTAACATTCTCGGCGAGGCTATTTAAAGCGTGTTTAACATCTCTGCAGTGGAAACTCTTCTAAGTGCAGCTCTCCTTATCGGGTCAAGTGCAAGTATGAATATGAGGGGCCTGATAACAAGCGAGGCCTCGCTCTGTGGTGTTGTAACTGTGTTTTCTGCTGAGCGCTCTGAAGAGAAGCCTTAAGGCCCATTCATACCCTACGTTTGGCCAACACGTCCGTATTTCTGTCCGTACGTTCTATCCGTTGACTCCTTCATACCTCCGTCCGTTGAGGTGCGCAATAACCAATATTTCCTCTAGGTGGCAGTGCTGGGCGCCAATGATTCGCCACTGATCAAACATGGCGACGGTCCAAGACGTGATTTTGTTGTATTTGCTCCGTAAGTAAACTTTTTGTTTGTCCCTGTGCCCCTGACACGACACATCATATATGTGTGGGTAGTTGCGGACAAGCTCTGCAAGTCGTTCCTCGAATCCCGCCTTTGTTTAAAGCCCAGAATTATAACCTTCTTCGTGATTTTGTTGACATTTTGTACTACAAACTCAATAGTGCCCCCACCGTTTCCGGTAGTATTGCTCCGTATTGATCCGTTTAGTCCGTAAGCGTAAGCTCCCAATTTTCGTGTCAATATACGGACGAAATCGACGGTTAGAACGTATGAAACACTCCACACGTATCCGTATCCGTCTTTTACGTGAGGTATGAATGGGCCTTTAGAGGGTCCTGGAGGTGCGGCACATACCTCGTTGTCTTCCGTTTTTATCTCTGACAGGTTGTTTGGCCTCTCGCTCTCCGCCAGCTGGACCGTCTCTTTGCGGCCCTGAGAGCGAAGGGGCTCCGTCACGATGGGAGAGAGAGAAACCCCCCCCCCGTCCAGACCGCTTGTTTGTTGCCTTTTCTCTATCAGGACGTCGCAGCAGCCCTCATGGACCCCCGTCACAATTTTGAAAGTTGTCATCCCTCTATGTCTCTCGCCCCTTCTCTTTCTTCTTTCCTGTTTGCATCCCATACACCATAGGGTCAGGGGTTAAGCAGGCACCTCTTCAGAGACTCTGTTCCTCCTTAACCCTTTGTCTGCAGACAAACTCAGTCCAGAACGGGGGGGGGGGGGGATCGAAGGGGGAGCCAAATTCCACAAGCCTCCACATGCGAAAATGCACTTCTTTATGCTCGCATGTACAGGAACAGGAACTTCCTGACATCTTTTTGGCAAAAGAGGTAAAACAAAACAAAAAAGAGCAAAGTGCTGAGTGAAGGGGGACTAATATTAAACACAGACGGTGTGGATTGTGTGGGAGTATAGGATCTTAATCCATCAGTGGAGGACTTTCTCAGACGTGCTGGTCAGACAGTGGATTGATGATGCTTTTGCGGTCAAAGAGCCTAAGTAGCGCTTATCATCACTCCCGTCTCCTTTGCACCACTCCTGTACATATAACAGGCTGCTATACCTTCTTATTCTGCAGCAATACACCAGTTTTCTATCTAAATCATCTCGACCCGGGATGCTCTGCAACACAGAACTCCAAGCTGGGAGAAAAATGCTGCTCTACCACTCATTTGAGAAGCAGCTTTGTATCCGACCAGACAGGCTGTAAACTGAATTATTTGTGCCGAGCAATTTCTCTTACATGAGTGCTTTGAAGAGGATATTACGGACCTATAAAAAGCTATTTTCATTACAGTCCAAAGTATTTGTTTGAATGTATAAATTGGCATCCCCCTGCTAAAGGCATTTGCATTTGGTGACCAGCATTAGTGATGTCATTTTGTGTGGAATAAGTGCCCTGAGATGGAGCGTAATTGGAAAAGATGATCATGGGTTCGTCCCCATCGTTTCGACGGTGATCGCTCACCAGCAAGGGGGGGGGGAAAAAAGGAGAAGACGCTTTGTTCTTCCCAACGGCCTGACAGTAACAGACTAGAGGTTGTTCTGGAGAAAGTTTCATTAAATAATTTCTCACCTTTTCATAAGGTTCAAATATTCACAGCCCCTCGGAATTGTTCAGATTTTCTCCCCAACGCAGCCTCAAGATTCAATGTATTTTATCTGGGTATTATGTGATAGACCACACAATTGTGCACAGTTGTGAAGCAGAAGGGAGAGGCGCATGGTTTTCTTTAAGAAATAAAAAAAATTGGCAAAAGATTGGCATTCAGTTGTTTTCCCATCTCCCCGAATCAATAATTTGTAGAACCACCGTTTACTGAAACTAAATCTGCAGCTGTTTCTGATGTGTCTACCAGTTTTTAAACACTGGAGTTTTGCTCATTCTTCTTTGGGAAATGAGTCAAAGTCAGTCAGAAGGGTTGAATATAGACGCTCAGCAAGGTGAACCTCCACCTCAGTCTCAAGTTTTTTACAGCCTTTTAGCATTTGTTGTTTCAGTTTCCCTGTCCCTGCTGAAAAACAAGCAACCCCACAGCGTGATACTACGTCCACCATGTGCAGAGGGCATTATCAGAGTAATGCGCAGTGTTCGTTTTACACATATTTCATTTTGCATTTGGGCTATAATGTTCCACATTTACCTTATCTGACCAGAGCACCTTGCTCCGTTGCCATGTGCCCTACAGGTTTGTGGCTTTTGGCTAACTTTAAAGAAGATTTCTCATGGATCTTCTTGCAGCTCCTGAAAAAAAAGGGCCAGATTTGTGAAATGCACAATGTACAGATTCTTCCACCCGAGCTGTGGATCTCCACAACTGCTCCGTGTTCGAAGCTTGGGATCATGTTTTCCTGTCTCAGTTTGCTTTAAACAACTTTGTTCCAGGTTATCAGAGTCAATGGGGCTGAATACAAATGCATGCCACACTTTTCAGAAGTTTATTTGCCCCCACCAGTTTCATTCCCTCTCTCAATTATGAGCTACTTTGTGTTGGTCTGGCACATAAACTCCAAATGAAATCCATTGAAGTTTGTTGTTGCGACGTGAGAAGACTTGAAGGCTTTAGCTATAGGGACTGTATCTGAGGCTCCGCTCTGACTTATCATTTGGTTAATTGTACATTTTTGATGCTGCTGTCCAAAATTAACTTAGTTTAGGGGCCCCCCCCCCCCCCATCTGATCTAGTTTGAGTGGACTTGAACATAAGCTGCTCTTCAAGCCTGTATATCTGTAATTAGAATCAGTGTGGCACTCAGAGAACAGCACAATGGCAATACAATAATGTAAAAAAATAGAAATAAATGTGTGGCTATTACATGTGGTATAACGGAATAGGATGTTGGAGTTTTATTTGAATGGTACAATCCATCCTTGTTGGTATTTAAAAGCCACAATAAAGGCTTAATGCTGTTAAGGACTGTATAGTAACAAGACTCTGGCCCAAGCTAATTTCCCCTAAATGAGAGTTTATGGCTGAAACGGGCCTGAAATCACTGAAGTAGATCTTAATATGAGTGTAAGGGCTGTCAAAGATAATAGGCAAAGCAGGAGTGTGTGTTGGTGGGTGCGTGCGCTTGGGCGTTGAGTCTCGAAGACAAAAGGAGAGGCTGGGGGTCAAACTAACAGCAGACTGGCTGGTCTAGGGTCAGAGGGCTCAGGCTAACTTGATCAGCGAGGGCTGTTTATCTAAAAACCTCCAAACTATCACCCTGATGGAGCTGCCGCGGCTTTGCTGCTCGGTGCCGCACTCTCACTTTCTGAGCAGCTCAAAGGCACACGGTGTTTTTAAAAGCAAGAATTGACTTCGCTCTCATTAATGCAAGCTGAAATAAAAGAAAGGGACTCCATGATTTACGCAAGAATAATCTTTTTTTTACTCCCGACATACTGCAGTGGTCGGAGCCAAACACGCATGGCGGGGTAAAAAGAGACGGAGGAGCTCCCTCAGTGGGTGGTGCTGGGGGTTTCAAGCCATCGTGGAGCCAGTGTCCTGTCCGATTACAGCCAGAGGACTGGAGACGCACGCTAATCCTGCAAACAAAGACACAAACATACGCTCTACTGGACACAAAGACACGCAGCCAGCATGACAATAAGACACACACACACACACACACACACACACACACAAAATCAAGAGATTACACATGGCCCACCCTGACTTCATGGGCTCCGTCTAGACTGGACAGCGAATAATGATATCAGTAGCAGGGCTTCACGTGGCCTCTGTCCGTGTTTGGTCACTGTAAAGAGACCGCCGCCGGCCTCCATGTCCCCCAGTTTTTACCAACCCCGGCCAATATCATCATGTTTGTGCACAAGACGAGGCCAGAAGGGTCCCCCGAAATACTCAGGACAACGGTTCAGATTCATTCAATTCAGCCTGAGGCCTAACCAAGAGAATCTATTGTTTCAGGTATTGTACTTATTGTATCGTCACCTTCCTAAAATAACGGCCCAAGTCAATGTTGCCAAAATTATTTTTTTTTTTGCCTAAATCAACTTCATAACTTGTTGGCATATTATTTTGTATGTTTTCTGACTTTTTTGTTCCTCCCATTTCTTTAAGGCCATTACTTTAGGAAGGTAACGATATGTTTTATCTATTTGGGTTTTAGCTGTTTATTAAAGACCCCCCTCCCCCCCCCCCCCAAAAAAAAAAAAACAGGAAACAACAGGGAAAAGACAAATGCTGATAAAAGTTAAAAATAAAGACATTTTCAGTGTGAAGAGGTTCATGAGGTTTTAAGGATGTGACCCTGGATGACTTCTGCAGTTAATGCCACCGTGTGCTGGGGATGCGGATGCTGTGTTTGTTCGGTGTTTTTCTCCCACTGGGCTGCAGGTTTCCGAACCTTCTCAAGCCATAGCCCCAGCAGAACCGTGGCACGACAGGGTAGTTCTGCTGGGGTTATTTATCCCCGACAGAATGTGTTCCCCCTGCGTCGTGAGCACACACCCGGCAGAAAGAGCGGATCCAATTAACTGCGCTCAATTCCAACCAACTAGACGTGGAAGTAGTCTTATTTCACTTTGATTAGAAAGTGAAACACGAGTGTTGTTACTTCATTGTTCAGTTTGTGGCCTACGACAGAAATCGATAATGGGCCGTTGCCAGAAGGTTCGTTGTGTCTCCCGGCACAGTCTCAAGAGCATGGAGGAGGCCATCATCAGGACCGGTATCTGCTCCTTTGGGCAAGGAGGAACAGGATGAATACTCCAAGAGCCCTACAAAGTGACCTCTAGTGGGCGACTAGTGAAAATATCTGTGATCAAACCTTTAGAAACAGACATCATGGGGCGGGCCTGAGGGTCCGGAGTCCTCTAGGCCCTTTGCTCACTGCCCGGCACCATGGAGCTCAGCAGGTTTAGCCCCGGTGATACATCCTTTATGCAGATAAGAGCAGGTTCACGCTGAGCTTATGGGACAGAAATGGTCTGGATGATGAAGTTCAACCCTTGGCACGTTGTTTTCCACTCTAGCCGTGCTTTAAAACTCATCCACAACTTTATCACTGATCCATGTTATTAAGGAGTATCAGGAAAAAAAAGAAAGAGGCGAATGCAGTGATGCACAGTGAAAGAAAAACTTGAGAATTAAAGACCACTTTGTTTTGGTCTGTCACCTAAAATACCAATTCAATTAAGCATAAGCGTGCAGTTGAACTGTAACAAAACTGGCAAAGTTAAGGGGGTGTAAATACGGAGCGTCATTATAGCAGCGATTTATACTGACGATTTTCTATCATCGTCCGTATACCCGGCTACGGATAAATTTGCATCACTGGCACCTGGGCGAAGCTCCATAACTTGCTTCGATTTCTGTCGCTCGCTGACCCCGAGCCTCGCCGACCCGCCGCTACTCGTGTACAGACATGTTTGCAAACAGGCCAGACAAGACCACTGCTGTGAGACAAACACAAACATCAATAGACAAACAAATCCACTCAGGCACGCCAACCAGCTCCACGCGCCGCATGCTCATGCAGGCGGATGTCAGAGCACTCAGTCAGCCTATTGTTAGCTAGAGGCAGCGTGCTTTGGCCCCGTACCCGCTGCTTTTCTCTGATCTTGTCTCATGATTTATACATGGTGTCAGAAAGTCGCTGGCCTCGCTGTCTGACAAGGTATTAGCATAAACACAGTCTTCCTCTCAATTTCTGTTTTGCATCACACTGTTGACCTTTAATTATGCATGTACAAACGTTTGTTACCTTCCCGCTTCCGCGCGTGAGCATCGGCGAGTGAGAAAGCAAGCCAGACGGAACCTAAAAGGATTTTGCTCTTTGGAGCCGGGACTGAATATTTACTTTATTCCACTGATACATTAAATAAATTTAAAAAAAATGACCAACACTATAACCTTAAAGAAAACATCTATGAAGCTAATTAAAATCTAGCAGCACACAGATACAAAAAAGAAATGCTTGCAGAGTTATTATTGTGACAAAAAGGAAAGGAAACACTTTCTAACACTTTCAAATTGATGCGTAAATCGATCAATGGAAAATTCACATTAAATGTCACCGTCACCATCCTTAGGGGTTCGGATCTTCTTTTGGGTTTGTATTTTGACCGCTGTTATTTTTGCTTTGTGTTTATTATTATTAGGTGTTAGAGTTTTTGGATTTCTGCTTTTCCCGTTTATGATTTTCCACTTGCTGCCGTTTGAGTTTATCCTTTTGTGGATTAGTCGGTGGATTTTGCTCCATTGCTTTGCCAGATTTTTTTGCCAACGCTCCTCCTCGTGGATTGTTTCCCTGCCCGGTTTCTGCTGTCTGTAAGTTTTGTTTTATTTTGTGATCAAGAACCTCCACTCTCAAGTCTGTCTCCATTTGGGTCCTTACTCTACCTAACTATGACAATCACATCATGAAGTTGGAGCTCAAATAGTACATACTGTTATAACACTGTTACTTGAGAAGTGTGCATTTAATCCACTTTAGCTTCCCTAAAATGTTTTGGCTTTTTTTCTTGCTTGTTTGAAATCATTAAAGAATGTTTAATCAATCAAAAAGGACATTTAAAATACAAAAAATTGTTTCCAAAACTTGACTTTATTTATTAAGGGGGGGGGGGGGGAGCTGTCCAGAACAACTTGGTTCTATATTAAAAAAGTAATTATTCCTTCACCATTAAACCTTTTTACAAGCAGTACTCTTAATAACTTCTTTATAGTCAGATTCCAGAGTGAAAGAAATTAAAATCAACCCCCCTGCCAATATGAAGTAGGCTAAAAGCCCAAAAAAGCAACACATCATGCTGCAATTTGAATTAAATGACTGTTAGAAGCAAAGCCACTGACATCTATCAGTCTGGCAGGGGTTACAAAGCCATTTATAAGGCGTTGGGACTCCAGTGAATCACAGTGAAAAGGCATTTTCCTACCAGAAATATTATAACTAATTGTAACTGCTATGTAATTTATTACTCTGATTTACACTTTTGCAACTGAATTTTTTTGCTGCAACACAATCTAGGTCAAATTTTCCTGGCAAAAAAAAAGGAAAAAAAAGAAAAGAAGTAGATCTGTGATCTCAATTCTAGTCTGATAAAAGGAAATTATTAAATTACCTGAAAAATGCCTTTAAAAGGTATATAGCCAGGTTATATGCTTAAAAAAAGACCAAAAACCGTTTGATCATGATAAAACAAGGTTATATACACCAAGCATCCATCCTAATAAGGATCCTTTTTGAGGCTAAATATAGCCCCACAACGGATCCGATGAACAGATATAAACAGACGTGGCGCCATCTACCGGCAGTATCGCAGAGATATCATAATGCTGGTTTGCTTAATTAATAAATCACTTGTAAATAATGCCAAACCAAGCCTGACCTTCTGCAATGCCTTGCAACAAAGTGGCAGCAATCTACAGCAACTTTAAGAGCCTCATATCAGAACATTTACTCATGTCATTGAACTCTGCGGTCACATCTGAGCAATCGGCAGGTTTAGCGTCCGCTTCAGTGAACACCAACGTTCATATTTTATTCCCAGCGACATTCCAGTCTTTTCCCTCTTGGAATCAAACACTTTTTTGCTTGTTTTTCCCACTGGATCTTGGACCATTCTTTATTGTTTGGCTGGGAGATGCTAATAGCCGTTAGCCACTTCCTTGTTTAAAACCTCTGCTGCGCATGCGCCGTGACGTACTTCCGTTGTTTTTAAAAATAAACACAAAAGTCTTTAGTTACTAACAAACTGAGCAAAAACAAAGCATAAAACAGCAAAATAACAACTAATACGCCAGCAGGATGTGATAATTTTTCATAAAAATGTTGTATGCAACCAGAGGGAGCTACTGACGTATACATTTAAAAAGGGTCAAACAATGGTTCTATGGACCTTAACGACTCCTTCAGGAGGTCACAGAAGAACTGAGTACAGCAACTAAAGCACTGTAGGTAGCACTTACTTTGGTTAAGATCGGTGTTCATGAGTCAAAAATAAGAAGAAACTGGAGAAAAGGGTAATTTATGGCAGAGATCCAAGGTGAAACCCCATCGCTGATAAAAAAAAACAACAAAAAGGCCCATCTCCAGTTTCCTGAAATACACCTTGATGATCCTCAAGACTTTGGTAAAATATCCAGTGGACTAATGAGACAAAAATTTAGTTTTTTTGGAAGCTGTTTGCCTTCGTTACTTTTGGCATTTCAGAAATATAACATTAAACCAGCAGTAAACAGTGTGATGGTCTGGGATGCTTTTCTGCTACAGGAACTGGTAGACTTGCTGTGTTTGATGGAACCATGAATTATCCTCTTTATTTTGGTTTATGCAGCACGACCATTATCAAAAGCACACCAGCAGGTATACATCTGAACGGCCAAAACCAAAGAAAAGGGTTTGCGGTGGCCAGATCAAAGTTAGGACTTAAACGTATCACTGCACTGTGGCCTGGCCTTAAACAGGCTGTTGATGCTTGAAAACCCTTAAATGTAGGAGCAGAAAAACTGTTTTAGAAGAGTCGCCCAAACTTTGCCTACAGAGATGCCAAACGTGCCAGTTTTTTTGTTTTTTTTTTGTTTCTCAGGATTAAGACCCAATTGCAGACAGGTAGGCAGAGGCAACACTTGAAAATAGGTTTATTAAAGTAAAAGCGTACAGAAAAAGGCAGTCATGAACGTGAGCAGGTTTGCAGCGAAACAAAACAGCAGTGGACCTGGTAGACATGACAAGGCAACAGAATAATGTTTCAGAAACCTGTGAGGGTGGAAATATTGTTTCATCCCGTTTAAACCCGCTCCAATTGTGCTGTTCCCTGTTTTTTGTTCTCTGTCACCTTTTCTTCCCTCTCCTCCTTTTTTCCTGCCAGAAACTCTACGGCAGCACACAATCTTCGTGGGATGTTTAAATTCCTACAATTCCTCGGGAAGGAAGAGGTGATGGTTAAGGCTTTGAGCAAGGAGTCGCCGCTGCACGTCTTTCATAGCCGCAGGGATGTATGAAAGAGATCGGATCACAGATAATCAGAAATCCTGTTTAAAATTCCCGTACGTGGCGAATGTAACCATGTGGTTTGATTTAGAAAATAAGTCCATCTAAAAACCACAGGGTGCTTCACAGCAAAATAGTACGAAACATATAGTGGGTTAAAATGACAGCCGCAAAAAGCTAAAACGCAGTGAAGTTACAACCTTATATATAACAGTCTATAACAATGAGTCTTCATCTTGATCATGACCATTGGGTCCACGGAACGTACGTTAAAGGGTATCTAGAGCACAGGGGGTGCAAAGGTTCTGTCAGCTTTAGTTTTAAGCCTTGATTTAAGGACAGATAACAGGCCTTGATCAGTTGACCTCAGGGTCCTGGTGGTGACAAACGCCTGAAGAAGGTTCAGAGATGTATGCACAGAATCCAGTCCTGTTGTCTGTGTTGAACAGGGCGCCAGTGCAGAGCTATCAGTAAAAGTGTCCCATGGCAGCAAAAAAAACTTCACTGCTGCCTATTAGACACTGACTGGACAAGTGGCGGATGATCCAGTGAAGTTTCATTGAGGTAAGTAAAACCAGAATTAGGCTACAATAAACTATGTGAGAGGACATAAAAGCATGAAAAGCCATGAAAGATTGGATACAATAGCATTCTTCTGAATGACATGTCTGACAAGAGGCTCAAATAGTAAATTACCATCAAAAGTCGGCAAAGAACTTACATTTTCTGATTTTGTTGCAGGACCGAAGCGCAGACAAGAGCTGGGAAGCCACATCGTGTAGAGAATGGTAGTTTATTTAAATAAGAAATGAAGCTTACAGGTTGGCAAGAAACACAGGAACATGACAGGGTGGCGACCAGAACAGGGTTGTTTGACGGCGGACCTGACAACTGGATATGGCTAAACTGACAGAATAAATAGTGGAGGAGATGGGAGGAACAACAAGTAAGTCACACAGGTCAGAAGAATAAGGTAATTAGGCAAAACGAGAGGAAGCCAATAAACTGGCAGGGGCAGAGGGAGACCTGAATCTGACGGGAGAACATGGAGAATGGCCAGACAGGAGGGAATAACCCAACCAAACTAAGGAAGAGCAGGCAGAAAATAAAGATCTAACACAACTACTGAAATCATAATGAACAGGAGCTGAAAACTGACTGGCAGGAGCTGATTATGTGAACATAGAACAATGCTAAAAGGGCAAAACATAAACAGGCCGCAGGATCCCCAGGGAGCTGCAAAACCTTATCAGACCTGTGGGGATCCTGACAGGATTTTAAATTTTTTAAACAGTTCTGGAGGACTGAAAGTAAAGGAGTGATGCTTTGAGCTTAATCGGCCCAATATGAAGCCGAACGTTTTAGAAATGGCATGAGATCGGGGTTGGGTTGCTCCACTCGTTCTTGTTATTGTTGTGATAAATATCCAGATTTCTGGGTTTGTCACAAATATATCAAAGAAACCACACAATCGGTTTCCTAAAACATTTTTTTCCCCAAATTTCAGCAGCACCTTCTGCTCTCAGCGTTTCCTTATATGAACACAAGTCAGTTCATAAATCCTTTCACTTCATAGGATGTTGCATCGACTATAAATAAGAAATGAGAGGTTTGGTTTAAAATTTCCTGATGCACACGGAGCTGTTAGAGGTTCTGTCCGTGTTTACACGGGTGTGATACTTCAGCTCATCACCCGACACAACATGTTTCCCTTCCATTAGTATTAATAAAGTACTCTGGGTGCGTGCGGCACGCCGTCTCCGTCATTAAAGATGAATAAATCAGCATCTCTGCCTCCAGCTGTCTGTGTTGTTGTTTTTCCCCTTCATTAGCTTTTGGTCCCACCTTTCCTTCCTTATCACTCAGCTGCTACCGTGTGTGTGTGTGTGTGTGTGTGTGTGTGTGTGTGTGTGTGTGTGTGTGTGTGTGTGTGTGTGACTACCACACATTGAGATCTGATGCATTTTTCTGGTAATGCTGTAAAGTCAGCGTCACTGGGGTTTTTTTTTTTTTTGTTGCTTTTTTTTCAGGTTTTTTAACCACACCTGTGAGTCATAATGCAGAAACTTACCACACACAGCATTTCCATTAACTGTGAGGAAGATGCCACCTCGATCTGTCACTGTGTGGCACCATATAACCTATGTGAAATTAGCATTAAATGCTTCTTAACCTGAAGGTGAAGACACATTTTTTAACATAATGATGGCAAACAAAAATTTCTTGGGATGCGACCAGAAGGGATTAAAACTGAATTCTATTTTTTTCTTTAAAATAGAACTAAGGAGGAAAGAATGTTCCCATTCTTATTTTTATTAATGTAATAAATAATTGTTTCTAAAAGTCAAAAAGATCATAACTTGTCAAGAAAGAAAATGCTATGGAATATCATAGATTCACGTTTTAAATACTACTTCTTTTGTCAGAGTAACACAGCTGGACTGACTCAGTAGAATAGTAAATTATATAATAAACAGAATTAGAGGAAAAAAAGTTTTTTTCAGGGATTATTTAACCTTTAGCATCTATATCTTCCGGCCTGACTGTAAGTGTCCAATAAAGCTGATTAAATTTTAAATGACATGTACAGATGCCACTCCTCATATTTAAAATCAGTCAAGCATACCAAACATACAAATGCAGGAATTACTCGTGTCTTATAGTTGATTTTTCTAACATATCAGACTTTTGGGCCTTTCTGTACAGTGGTTGTGCCTGCCAGTATTTACAGAGTTGCAGAGGTAGAGAAATGATTTCCTGTTAAGTTGCCTCTTGTCATGTTTCTCAGGTGTTGATGTGTGCAAAGTGTTGCTTTTTATCCAGAGGTGGATAATCCAGCTCCACAGCAAAGGCAGGGACTAATGTTTACAGAACAGAATGAAGTGAAACACTGCAAAAACAAAACTAAAAATAAGTCAAATATTTATGTGTTCAAATCAAGGACAAATGCATTCATTTCAAGATGATTTGATTTATTTTTAGTTCCGTTTTTGCAGTGAACTAGGCAGAATTTTTTTACCCACCATCTGATTTTTTCCGTTAACCAGCTTTTCGCCTCTGGAGGGCCGGACCGAGCATGCTGCACGCTTGTTCTTCATCAGACGTAGCAAGGTCGCCTAAATCTAAGGAGCTACCAGCTCCATTACGTCCATTGCTGTGGATGCAATGGTGCTGTGTGCTGTGTGCAATGACGCAGACTTTAAGAACACAAAAATCAAGCATAGCCTTTCTCTGCTTTTGATACTGTAGCAAACATAATCTGATCAACAGCAAAGCCAGACTGCTACAGGATTTTCTTTTGGTACTTTGAAACGTCAGCGTTGTAACTCTGACATGTCACACATACCACTGCTATGGAGTGGACCGACCCAGTTGTCGAATGTTAGGCTATGCAGACGCTCTGTCTGCACTGGAGATGTACTTATCCCACCATGCAGAGTGCTTGAATTGTCTCCAAACCTAAGGTTGCCCAAACTTCCATCTGATCAACGAGGCTAAAAATGATTTAACTAGTGACACTCAAACAGAATTGACTTTCATTCCCAGATGGTCCAGTATCCCTAAATTCTTATAGGCTATTTTTACAGATTTATCTAAGACCACTTCCAATCATTCTGCTGCCAAGAGGGTATATAAGCATCCTGTTAAGGCCTGTTGACGCATCACCAAGATTTATACTGTCAGCTGACATCTAATGGTCAGAGTTATGTCTTATTATGCCTTTTTTGGCTAATTTGCATAATTGACACCTAGATTTTTAACTACTATACAGGATGTGCTATATTCAAATTACCAGTTTCTATTTAACTTAATTTCACAGTAAAGACACTTTTTTACATAGCATCAAATAGATTCACCCAGCACACTACAAGTTTTAAACCCTTCATTGTAATACACAAACAACACAAAGCAAGGGCACATTATAAACCGGCTCACCAACCTAATATTAACCATGAATTCTGACCCCCATCAGTGGATGCTTTAAGGTAGGGCCGGGCGATATGGATAAAAAATGATATCTTGATATTTTTAGACTGAATGCCTACAAATATGCTTTTCTTTTCATAAAGTAATAGTAAAAAGGCATCTCTGAATCAAAGCTTTATCCCAAATGTCTCACAGCTGTAGATAAATATGAGAAACGGCTGAAAAAGAACCTGCTGGAATACATAAAAGTATACTTTTATCGCAACATAGACCATATCAATATAAACTATATAATCTCACTTTATATCTCTTTTTTTAAAATCTGGATATTTTTAAAATCTCAATTTATTGCCCAGCCCTACTTTAAGTTGATGTAACCGTAGAGAAAAAAATAAAGATGAAACACAATTGGACTCTGCGATATGACAATGACCCAAAACATACCAATAAATCCACCAGAGACTGGTTGAAAATTAAGGAATGGACATTTATGGAATTGAGTCAGAGCCCGTCTCACTGAGATGCTGTGGGGGGGGGATTAAACATGTTTTACATGCAAGAAGCCCTTGAATTGTCTCACTGCTGAAAGTGAGGAGTGGAGCAGCCATTCCTGAGACTGAGGTCAGAGACGGGTAGACGGTTGAAAGCGTAAACCACTGAAACTGTTTCAGGCAAAAAGGGGCGAGACTAGCTATCTGAGAACGGGGTGTCCTGACCAAGGCATCAGTTAGAAAACATATTTACCAACATCCTTTGTTTAATTGGTTATACAAAAATGGGTTTTTGTGTTACCTGCAATCTTTTTTTTTCCAGAGAGTAATAAAAAATAAAATAACACATCAATATCTGAACAAATTTTTAATTGCAAAATTAATAATTGGATTTATTCATTTTTTCTCGGCTGTATTTAGTGCTAATTTTTAACTGAGTGCACACTGTGAGCAAACTGGTCCATTATATGTTTCATGACAGCATTTTCGCTGAAGCTAAATTACATTAAAGGCATACTATGCAACATTTTTCAGTTAATTAATGTGTTCCATATCGTTTTGGATGATTAAATGAGTCATTTCAGGTCGAACAAAGGTTTTCTCGGCCGCCCTGGGGGTCTGTGGGGGGAAATACCGCACTTGCAATTGCAAGAGCTCACGGCCCGCACACACAGAAGTCTCGCTTTACGGCGAGAACTCCATGTGTTTTTGCCCTGCCATTCACTATATGCACGCGCGAAAGCAACAACAAAGAACCGCATGTTAACGTCAAATAAACATGCAAGCATATCGAGTTTTATTATTATTATTATTATTATTATTATTATTATTATTTTATTTTATTTTATTTATTTTTTTTGTTATGTTGGCGAGACGCTACCGCGGCGGCCGCGGCTTGGCGAGGCGGTGGCGGTAGCGTCTCGCCAACATAAAAAAAAAAAAAAATAATAATAATAATAAAACTGGCGAGGCGGCCGTGACCGCGGCTTGGCGAGGCGGCCGCAGCCGCGGCTTGGCGAGCCACCGCGGCGGCTGTGGCTTGGCCTCGCCAAGATAGCGCTGCGGGAAGCTTGATGTTCATACCTTTACTGTGTTAGTCATTGTTTGTACTGCCGTTTTTTCCACTTTTCGTTGCATTCGCCTGTCTGCTAAGCTCAAAACAACCGCGCCTGGCTTGACGGAGAAACCAGAACAGCTGAGCATATTTACAACAGTGCACTTTTACTTTCGCCCTCTGGGGGGAGCCTCGCTGGAAAATCAACCCCGGTTGCATAGTGTACCTTTAATGCTGAGTGAAACGTATAAACCCTTCTTGGACTACACAACTACACTAAAAAAATTTGCTCATATGATTCCACCTGCCTACAGCCTTCACATTTTCAATCTCAATATCTTTCCAAAGAATGTTCAGCATATAAATAACATGTAGAGCTCCCAGAATGGCTCACCCTCTCAATGCCTTTTGATCCAACAAAGCCCAAGAAATGAAGCCCACCTGATCTTGTTCTTGATATTTTTGCAACCCAGCATCACCATGTGTGCCTGAGTCTGTAAGGAGTCTAGTAAGGAGGCTTGGTGTGTATATATGCACAAGAGCTGTGTGCCCTGCCCAGTACTGTCGAGGAGTCAATTGTGAAAGGTGTGAGAAAAAGTGTGATTTGGGTGTTTAAAGTGAAAGAAATCACACATTTCCCTGCGGTAACACCTGTCAGCAAGACAGCTGAAAGTGACAACGCTAAAGTTCATGATCTGCACTTTCAGAAACAGAAAAATATAAACACTTTCAGTTGTTTCTAATATAAAGAGGTGGCATATATAGACGTAACATGAAACTGCAATCCCACAAGGTGGCAACTGCAGGGAGAAACATGTTTGCACCGTTTCTTTTAAGGTTTTGCACCACTGTGGTGCAGAGGAAGGGGAGTCACAATCTGCACACATACCGACTTTGTTATAGAAAGCGTCATAACGCTTTGAAATCATGCTCGTAAGAAACTCTTCATGTGTTATCATAAGAAGCAGCAGAAATTGAGGCAAATTGCTTGTATGGTGAGTAATGTTTATTTATATACAACACACTCAACTCTCATTAGCACCCAGCGTCAAGATCCTAAAGTAGATCTTTTATTACAAAAACATAAGCTGAAAGATATACGTCCAACCTCAAAATGCATAAAAAATATTGTTTTTAAATCACCGATTTTAAAATTATTGCCACCTCTACCACTTCTGAGTAATCTAGGTTATTTTTTTTTCAAAATCAATGGACACAAAGAGCCATTACTCTTGACGCAGGTCCAAATTTAGCGTCCAATTGGCGAGCAGGGTGGTAAAGATGGTAAAACTTAAAATCCCGAGGCTCACTGCTAGAGAACTGTACTAAAGAGTGGCATGTTGGAGATCACTAATTCTACAAAATAATAATATCAGACGCTGTCTACATGCCAACCGCTTGTTTGGGAGGCAAAGAAAAAGTCCCTTGCTGCCACCAGAAACAAAGAGAAGTTTGCTACACTTGATAGACTTAAACCAGAATGGTGATTGTTTATGATTTTACAGTTTTGACTCCTCATTTCACTTTCCTGAACTGACTAAATCGCAACGATGCAAACGATTCAACAACTGCTTTTATAACCAGTATCAACCACTCTCATGAACTGTTTATCAAATTGAATCCATTTTAAATCAATGCATTTTACTGTATTTCTATGGCATTTAACCTTAATTAAATAAACACAAAACAAATTGCACTTTTTCTGATAACTCATAAAATGCCCAGTGCAGGTCTAACCTAAAATAAATACCTACATGGACCGTACATACTTTCCTCTCAGCCTACTAATTGGCTTAATACAGATATAGAACCACATGTGTGTTCCATAATCCATCCTTATGCTTAGCTTGACCAGTAATTCATTTTACACAAACTCCTCATGACATGACACAGATTTTGGCCATTAGCTCATGCTTTTACTGACAATATGTGTATCTATAAGTAGTTAGTCTATACCCTTTAACCTACAGAGACATGAACCATTAATGTAGTTCATTCTGGTGTTCGCCACAGACTTTGACTATCTTAGCTACACACAGTGGCGAATCACCTTTAAACACTTAGACCTGTAATTTCACTCCTTGGCTTCACATCCTTTGCATTGTAAGGCATTACAGCTGTCATCATTTCTACATAATTTACAATCCATTTTACCTGCAAAACCAGAAAACTCACAGGTTACAGGAGCAGGCCTGGTGCGTGGTCTGCACACTGCCTCCTTACATACCAACTTCTGCCGACCACCGATGCATGAGGCAAACTGACATTTGACTTTCAGACGGCAAAATAAAAATTAACAGTAGTTTTTTTATTCAAATAGAAGTTGACTTTAAGCATAAAAATAAAATGGAGGGGCTGCTATTTTAATGTGGTTATTATAATGCCAAACTGGCATTATGGACTCTGACATACTACGACACGTGGCATAAAATCTGAAGGCCTCTCTCAAAAATGGAAATACCCCAACGTTTGGTAATTTAACACAACAGTGGTCCAAGACATGTGGTCGTATCGCAACAGAAATGGTTCTCTAGATACTAAATCAACTTTCTTTCATGGCCTGATTTAGGTCTGGGGACAGCTCATCCTGGGCAGAGAGGTGCAGAGAAAACAGAGAACCCTGGAGACACAAACATTTATTATGGGATTTTCCCTCATTGAATAAATAGTCTCCAGTTTTGTTCCTTCTTTGATAAAAGTCAAGCCTTTTAAACGCTACAGCCCTTAAATATCGCCATAGTAGATCTCTCTCTCTCTCTCTCTCTCTCTCTCTCTCTCTCTCTCTCTCTCTCCAGTGCCAGCATCCTTCCTCTTTACATCCTTGAAAGTTCCCTGTGATCCCCCCATTGTTTTCTCCTCTCTGCCAGCTCCATACTCAGCCACCTTTATACAGTAGAACGCTATTACTGAATAACCTACAAGCTCTGATAAAATCCGCTTTCAGAGTCCATCCCAAAACACACCCAGGAGGAAATAACAGAAATGCACAGAGTCGACGTCTCTTTGTCTGCACCTCATTAACCAATGAAGCTGGCCATCTGTTTGAACCTGACTGCTTGACCCCCCCCCCCCCCCCCCCCCCAAACCGATACACAAATGGCTGCAGGTGTGAAGGTACAGCTAGATATTGAGGTGTTTGCACACTGGTGTAAAAGTACAAACAATCCATATTTAGGTTTACCACAATCTCTGTAATGTTCAGAAGTGTGACAAATCATCATTATCTTCATCCAGCAATCCTCAACATCCCATTCATCGTCAAAAAAATGACCAAAATTGGTTAAAACATAACAAGTGTGAATAATCAGAATCGAACATTATCTCTAAAAGACTCCCCTTCATCACCTGGTCCACACATGCACACAACCTGACCGTGCCCCTCTGTCCGACCCCCCTCACCTCCTGTCAGCTGCCTTCACTGTCAGGGGGACCAACCCTCCCTGTCGGATCACGGTTCTTCCTCCCAGAATAGCTGCAGCACCACAAGCTGTGTTCTTCAGCTAAAAAGTCTCATTTTGGACGTAAAGGCTCTAAAGACTGGATGCTAATCACATATGCAATAATGTCTCCAGCATGTTGCTTTAACAAAAAGATCGTACAGTCAAAGGACATGAATAAAACATTAAAGCAGGGTGAAGCTAAGTAATACAGCACACGTCTATATTTGTATTTTTGATGCAGTTACTTTTAATTTGTCCCATTAATAGATGCTCCCTATAAACACTGTTTGACCGTCAAATCCACACCTCCTGAAAACTCCCCCGAAAATAGAACCACAGTTACAAAATAATTCAGAAAACTGAACACAAAGTTCACTCCAGCGATTTATAAACTACAGCAACGATCAGTACAAATTTCTTCATTTCTGTTCGATCTGTTATGTTCTGCATGTCTTTGGTTTGTTTATTTTATGTTGTTATTCTCCACACAATCTTAGAGTCCCAGCATTCGTTTTGAGCTATAGATCAAAAGAGCAGATCGACGTAGGGAGATCGGCGCATGAAAAGACCCCGAAATGAAGTCCATCCTTTGAGGTCTGGGCGGTTAGAGAGCAAACTTAAGCTTTATCAACAGACTCTACTGTCAGATGTCTTAAGTTAATCAATTATTACACGACTTGGCACCAGAGAGCTCCTTCAGTGATAGGCAGCTGTATCCTAAATGCACAAAGGAGCTTAACTGTAGGTCTTTCTTACCAGCACTGCACAACCATCTTAGCTCCTAAAACCCAAATCAATAGTTCAGATTCCTGTTATTCTTTGCACAGGTGTCCATTATCTTGTAGCTAAGTTACAAAGTGTTTTCATTATGTTAGCACACTTAGAAATACTATTCTAGTCTATTTATAGAAGAAAAGGGAATTGTTACGAGGAGAGTGACTGTGAGACTAACTAATGAAGGGAGGGCTTGCCAAATAAGCACTTTGGACAACTGTGGAAGCACCAGAAACTGTGCATCATGTCTTTTTTTTTTAATCTGGCCTGTATGTTCAGATGACCATAAGCACGGCCAGCCTGAGGTAAAAACAGATTTTGTAGCTGCTTGGGCCCACAGCAGATTTTTGAGACCCAGATAGCAACGAGTTGACAAATGCACCACTTATGCACAAACAAACAAAAACCTTTCTTTACTGGAAAATCAGGTGTCAGGATTCAAAGCTAATTTAGTCATTTGCACTGTTAGTATCTGAGCTGGGGTTACATTTGATGCACACTGCAGTCATGCTCAGTGTATTCTGGAAACACTTTAATTAAATAATTCAAAGTTACATTTCGCCTTTATGCATTTTCTCTTCAAAGTAACGGAAAAAAAATAATAAAAAAGAAAAAAAAGAAAAACTATGCTGAAATCTGTCAATAGGTGAAAAAATGAACAAACAACAATATTGCTGAAATTCAGTCTATTTAACAAACAACGATTTATCATTTATCATTTCTAGCTTCAGTTCAGACAAATGTGTTGTCCGGTGAGCTCAGTTTTAATGGGTTATTCCGAATAAAATGCAGAGCAGAAAATGTTAAAATACACCCTTTCTCTGGCAGTCACATTAATAAATAATGCACACTGGCTTCCACTGGGGCCAGAGTAACAATTTTTGTTCCATCTGTCAACATGTGTTTAAGTGACAATTAACTTGACCTTAAATGTAAAAGGAGTTGTCTTAAATGTACAAAAAAACAATATAATATGAAAAAGAGGTCAATAAAGTTGGGCCCAACCGGAGGGGAGCAAAGAGTTGAATACCACTTAAAGCAGGGGCGTTAAACTAATTTCTAGATTGGGCCACTTTGGTATCATGAAGTCATTAAAAGGGCCTGATGCACGCTTTTGATTTGATTATTTCATTTCAGTTCACATAGACATATAAAAAATGCCCAGTAACATTAAAGTAGCACCCTTAGACTCGGTTTATACAGTTTATCTGCAAAAAAAAAGTTGATATTGGGTTGAGTTACACTTAAAACTCTCATCATTTTGTATCACTTGTTCTCTTTTTTGGACATTTCTGGGTTGTTTTAATGTGTTGTGGGAAAACTGACATCTAGTGGCAGAGTGCTGTTACTATACAGTTTAAAAAAATCAACATTCGCTACAGGAGGCACAGTTTTGGCCACTTTATACAATTTAAAAAGATATATGACTCTACTTTATGACATGATATGCCTTTTTTGGTTCTTGTAGGCCGGGAAAATTACCTTGACGGGCCAAATTCATTCCCCGGGCCTGGAGTTTAACACATGTAACTTAGAGCATCCATATTTATTTTATTTATTTATTTATTTTTTGGGCAGTGGATGAAAACCGTAGTGCCCAGAGAGAACATGCAAACTCCTTGTGAAAAGCCCCCTTGCTAGGATTTGAACCCAGGTCCCTCTTGGAGTAAGACAACTGTGCGAAAACTTTGCCTCCATGCAGCATTGCTTCCAGATCAATGTTCAAATTATCGTCATAAAACAATCTTAATTCATGTGGCTAACACTGTAATTCATCATCTTTCTCCATCAAATCATTCTCAGTGAGTACTTGAATAATTTAGGCTAAAAAGTGGCCTAAACTTAAGGGATGGGCCAGCATTGTGAAAATGCATCACAAACAAGTAAGCATTTTGTCACAAGCACCAGTTAAAATAACTTCTTCTTTTTTGTAAAGTTAAATCTATAATAAAAAAAAAACTAAATATTGCAATTTCTTGGACATCACAAAGCACATTTGCACCAACACTGATACCAAATGAGCTGGACATTTGGCACAATATAGATTTATTTAACTTCCCATCACAGCTTAATAGTCACATGATCTTCCTACCTTTTTAGTTGGGCATACACAATTTGTCAGTTTTTAACTCTTTTGCACCCTTAGTTAAGGTTAAGGTGAAGTATTTTTTTGAAACAAAAAAAAAACTGAATTCCTTTACTCACCAACAATGCGTTGTTTGTACGTCGATCGTATAATTGCTAAAACAATTATGTTATCTGTCATGTTTGTCTTTTTTATAGTTCTCTGTCAGTTGTGGACCTTTTTGTCTTATGTTGCTCCTTAAGTGTTAAAAACTATCAAGAACAACACACAATGTCCTTGTTTTATTTTTTTACTTTTATTTGCGTTGTTTCTGTTTACGTTTATTCTGTTTCAGAGTTCTGCACTGCCACCCTGTGGCCGTTTCATGAAACAACAGTTCACATAGCCTACCGAGTGAAAATATTACGTTTTAAGCTCAAAATTGACAATAGTAAAAAGGATGGGTGAACACATAAATTAATAATCAAATCAATCTTGTAAAAATTTGAAAGGAAAAACTAAAAACTACAGACTACAGTGTGAAGCTGGCTGATTCATTTGGTCTTCTTGCCCTTGCTCTTTTTGGCCTTTTTGGTCTTCTTGGCCTTGCTCTTTAAGGCCTTGCGGACACTGTACCCTCTCCACCACGCCTGGATGATGATAGTAGCTTTGGTCTTCAGCTCCAGCTGCCTAATCTCCTCTTTCCTCTTCTCCTCTGCCAGACGCCTCCTCTCCTGGATAATGTTGTACTGCTCCTCCAGGAGAGAAAAGGGCTCCTGCAGCTTCCTCACCTCCTCCAGCTCCTTTTCATATCCCTGTTCAGTCAGCTCCAGCTTGGCCTGACACAAATGTGAAAAGATGTGAAAGGATGGAGGTGCACTGCGTGTATTTAAAAGCTCTGTTAATGGTCTATTGTTGAGGCTTGTGAGAACAGAGATAAAAATAATCTTTATCAGCAAACTGGATTTACAAAATGTTACTATCCACTGAATTCCATTTCTGAACATAACTGTGTTGTTAAAACAAAAAAACATTATTTGCCCTGGAAAATGTTGCATTTTGCAGCAGCAGATTACTTTTGGCTTGTACCTGGATTTCCAGCATGTCCTTGTCAAAGCTTTGCAGAATATTTTCAATTTCTATTTTCACAGAATCGTTTTTCTGTCACAAAGACAAAAGAAAGGAGTGCAACAGTGATTTTAAAAAGTGTTCATATCCGTTGAACTTTTTTTCATGTTACATCATCTAATTGTTATGTATTTTATTAAGATTTCATGTGATACAACAACAAAGAATGGCGGCAAAGTGAAGTGAAAGGAAAACAGAGCATTACTTACAATTTTTTGAGCATTTATTTTTATATCAATATAGATAGATATATATATATATAGATAGATAGATAGATAGATAGATAGATAGATAGATAGATAGATAGATAGATAGATAGATAGATAGATAGATAGATAGATAGATAGATAGATAGATAGATAGATAGATAGATAGATAGATAGATAGATAGATAGATAGATAGATAGATAGATAAATTGTTTTGACTGTTTTGCACATGTAGTACATTTGGGTCTTATCTGACCAGCTCCTGTGTTTGCTGGGCCCTACGTGGCTCGTGGTAAACCATGAATGGGACATTTAATGTCTTTCTTTCAACAGTTTTTTTTTTCTCTTGCCACATTTTTTGCTACCATAGTCCAGATTTGTGGAGTGGATGATTAATGGTAGCCCTGTCAACAGATTCTTCCACCTGAGCTGAAGATCTCAGCAACTCTTCTCAGAGTTACCGTAACACCCTGGACTGCCTCTCTGATTAATGGTCTCCTTCCCTGGACCTTTAATAGTCTCTGTTGGTTGGTAGTTCTTGTTGGTGGAGGATGCCAGATAGAGCTGCTGCAATCTGAACTTAAGCGAATGAACTGAGCAGTGCTCTGTGACTTGTTCAAAGCTTGGAATATTGCTTTGTTGTCTAACCCTGCTGTAAACCTCTTTATAACTTTTTTTTCTCTGACCTGTCTGCTGTGTTCCTTCGTTTTAATTCATGTTTTACTCGCCAATGTTCTTTGAAAAACCTCTGAGGCTTTCGAAAAAGAGTTAGGTTAGATAATGCAGCTGTTTACTGATCAGTTTTACAGGGTTTTATTTAAGAGTATCGGAGATACATATCCATATATGAATACATATCAGATTGTTATGAAATGTGTGTGAAGGAATGTAACACCATTGATTCTCTCCCTTCCTCTTCAAATTCCTGTTTAAAATGTTGTTTTGTTACATGATCTCAGTGAAATGCATTGCCGCTCGTGGATGTGACTTTAAAAAGTGCTGAAGGGTTTGAATGAGCATTTTAAATCCTGACAACCTTTCCTGCAAACTCACCTCCTGCAGAATTCTCTCCGCCTTTCTGTTTTCGAGCATCAACGCGTTGAGCTGCGAGCTCAGCTGATCGGCTTCTTGTTTGAGACTGCCCAGCTCATCGCCTAAGCTGGTCAGATTTACCTCTTCTTGTTTCTCTTGGAGAGACAGCTCGTGCTTAATTTGCATATGAAGCTCTTTTAAAGATCTTTCCACTTGCTTTATCTCACTCTCCTTCTCCAAGAGCTGCAGGAGTGACAAAGGAGACAGGGCAGGTGAGAGTAGCTTGAGAGTGCGTCACACCAAACTCTTACACTGCAAAAATGGAACTAGAAATAAGTAAAATGTTCTTAAAATGTGTGTAATTGTCCTTGATTTGAGCAGGTAAATAAGATGATTTGCCAATGGAATAAGAATTTTGCATTTAAAATAGAAACAATTCATCTCCATCAACTTATTTCAAGTGCAGGATGTCTAATTATCTTATTTTTGGGGTCAAAATACTCATTCCATTGGCAAATAATATTATTTACCTGCTCAAATCAAGGATAAATACACTAACTTGAAGAACATTTTACTTATTTTTAGATCTGTTTTTGCAGTGTACAGACAGGTTGCTTACAACATTCGTAAGGATTAAGGATACCTCACCGTTTCATTCATTTGCTTCAAGGCTGCAGCTGATTTTTCTTCCTCTGAAATCAACAGCTGCAGAGAATTATCGAGACATAAAGGCCGCTGCCTCTGGGGTGCCTGATCTTTTTCGGAACACAACCTTTTTATCAAATAGCTGTGAAACATCCGAAGCATTCTGATTAACGTGCGCTCGCTCTCGCCTACTTCCACATTGATCTCTCCTCTCAAGTCCTCGAGCACATCTGGATGGAGCCGGAAAAACCGCAGGACATCTCTGACTGAGTTTTTAACGCTCGCTCTGAGCTGAACCATCTCTCTGGGCTTTGCTCGCTCTTTTTCTTGCAGCCCATCTGCATTGAGCTCCTGGCGTTCGAGCTGCTTCAGTCTGTCCTCCAGTACCTGATGCGACCGAAGGGCCTCGCTCAGCTCCTCGTCCGCCACACCAGACGCAGCGTGGAACTGGAGGATGCTGGGTAGAGCTGCTGCAATCTCAACTTGACTGATGCAGTTTTCCACAATAATTGAAATGCGCTGAGCTTCAGGAGAGAGCTTCCTGCTTAGGATCATGGGAGACTCTTTTTCAGCTGCTGCTGCTTCTGCAAACATGCTGTTACTTGATAGAAGACGGTGAAAATGAATGAAAAAAACCAAGAAGAAATATTTGTGAATGATACTGCATATGACAATTATTCTTAATTTACAGCTTTAAATACTTTATGGTAACTTTTTCAAATGCCCAGTGATGTAAGTTTTACTCAACTTTTGTTAAAGCTCCACAGAGGGCTGGATCTGGGAAGATGTGAGCCCCAGGTCTACAGCCAGTTATGGTGCCCTACCTGCATAAGCTTCCTATTTGCATGCAGGGCAGCTAATTCTTTTGGATAATTTTTTTTTATCCTCATTACTATCTTAGTAGTTAAAGTAACACGAGTCTTTGCAAAGAATCTCTAGACAAGGCTCACATTTTGTAGGTTTTCTCATTTCTGTCAAAGAAGTGCCTATAGACAACATCACACAAGTTCTCATCATACCCCTGGCAAAAATGGATTTAAAATATGGATTTAAAATCATTCAACCCAGAATCATTCATCAGGCAAACAGTTTTGGCTAAACAAAATGCCTGTTTTAGTCCGGATTTTCTTTTAAAACGTGTTGAAATTGATTTATAACCTTCTCAATAATCGGCGTTGCAGCAACCAACCCCTTCATATTATTCTGAGCAGCTTATTCAACTGGTATAGAGACGATGTATGTTTTCTTGCCATCACCCTAATATTTAGCCCCCTCCACAGATTCCCCTCCACACATTCTCTATCAGTCAGGACTCTGGCTGGGAATCATGATCCATTAATTGGAAAGATTAATTTGAACACCAATTTTTCAGGGGGATGAATAATCTTATAAAAGTTTTTTTTTCTTGTTTTCTTCATGTTATCCCCCCCCCCCAATAAATAAATAAATAAATAAATAAAATTATATATGCACTGCCATTTCTGTGTTTCATAGGTTATCATTAAAAGTGTTATGGAAAGTTAGTTAAAATCAAAGACCAAACTGACCCATTTTCTTTCTTTCTTTCTTTCTTTCTTTCTTTCTTTCTTTCTTTCTTTCTTTCTTTCTTTCTTAGTTATGGATCGCTGTAATAAGTAAAAAGTGTTGGACCTACCGGTAGGCTCGTTGCGGGGTAATGTTTTTTTCTGTTACTATGGCGACCTGTCGTCATGTAGTTGACTTCCGGGTCGTAGATTCAGGTTCGGCTTGTCTGCTCGAGCTCAGTTTGCTTTTGAACCTGACGTTGTTGGGTGTTTGAAGTCAAAAACACAATGAAATCACCCTTACTTCTGAATTTTCTTGCGCAGCTCAATATCTATGTTTTCAACTAGCTTGTGTTTTTTTTAACTCGTTATTTTGTATATTTCTAATTTGTCACAGAAAGAAATAAAAATGCTTTTTTTTCTCCCTCCACGCAAACATACTTTTATTTTGAAAATCTCTACAGCGAATTCCTTTAGTGTCGGGAAGCTCTGTTGTTGATGTAGCTGATCATCTTTTGTAGGGTCGACGCTTCACGGAAGGTAGAATGGGGCCGGATGCTTGAAGTTGGGCCCCGTGGATTAGCTCAGGAGCCCCGATTTCATCTTCCCTTCCTGGCGACGGGTGGACAAGTCAAGTGGCGGTTTGCTATGGAGCGGGCATGTTGTAAACAGAGATGCTGGCAGACAGACAGCCCCAGCTCGTTAGCCCGAGGGACGGAAGAGCAGTGAACCGGTGGCATGTGTTTAAATCTGTAAACAACCCGTCCCTCGTCCGCGTCTCGGAGCCCAGGCGGGGCTAACTGGACATTTGACCGGAGACATCGGCACCTGCAGCCGCTGAAGGGCTCAGCGCAGAGTGCGCAGGCAGACAACTCCATTAGCTAACAAACAACTCTTCTTGTCGGCTTTTTTTTAATTATTATTATTTTGTTTCTTTTTCTTCGTTTATTTATTTATTTTTTGTGAGTATGGAGTCTGACGACGACGTGCCGCTGATCTTGACCTGGGACGAGGCAAACAGCGGTCTGCTGATCGACGAGGAGAGCGAAAGAGGAGACCAAAGTAAGTCGTTTAGCCTGATGACGGGGTGTCTGCTCCCCGCCGCCGCCTCGCTCTCATTGGTCGCTCGCACTTCCTGTTTGAAAACGCACCTTTTGACAAAGCCGCTGCAGGTAGGAGACGGTGCAGCAGACACACAGGGGCCAGCTAAAGATGCAACAAGTTGAGCTTTTCCAGCAGTGGTTACATCCTCAGTACTTGCAGAAATGTGAGTTTCAGTGCCGTGCTTTATTCCACGCATTTTGCCATCATGGACAGATTTAATTTCGTTGCCAAAGCATTTCACCAGTCCGGTGAGCCCCTCTGCTCTCATCTGCTCAGGGCTTAGGTGATGGAGTTTTTTTGTCTGGTGAGGCCATATCTTCTGGATCATTTACCTCTCGGAAGACCTGATGATTTATTTCATTTATATGTTTTTTTTTTTTTTTTTTTTAATCCAAGCTACTGAAATGTGTCCATCTTTGTCCTGGGACTTTGCAAATGTTTTTTTTTTCCCCTGTAATTTCCGAACGTTTCACTGTGATTTTCCCCTCTTTCTTTTTTATTTTCAATCTGACAATTTTCACTTGATCAGCTCTGATTAGTGATCGGCAGGACAGATGCTGAAAAATCAGATTTTCACTTTCACTCCTTCATTAAATGCATGAAAGCTAAAAAATCAACCAACAACGCGTATTTTGATGCACTTTAAAAAAAAAAAAAGGTATCTGATGTTGTGAATACTTAAATAGTGTCTTTTGATTGGACACTGCTAACTGTATCAAAGAACCCACAGCACATCCATACTCTTATGCTCCTGTGTTTTTTATCAAGAAAGTCAAACAGAACCAGAAACCGGCCGGGAAAAGCTGTAGGATACGCTGATTGTGCGCTTGTCGTTGTTCTTCTTCCTCGTCTGCTTACCATGTTGGCACCGATTCAGTTAGGGACCCTCCTAATGATGCGGCTGTAGATATTCTGCACGTCCAGATCATGACGATTTTAAATATATATTGTCCAGCAGACTTGGTGATCCAAATAGTGTGGGTACACGGCGTTGTCGTCCTCCTGTTGCCTTTGTCTCGCTCACATCTAAACGACAAAAATAACCCATGTGAGAGATCGCTGGCTCAGCACACCCCCCCCCCCCCCCCCCCCCCCCTGCCAGGCCCTCCCCTCAGTCCCTCCCGGTTATTCCTGGGCATCATGTGTGTCTTGTTTTTATTAGTGTCTCCTCCAGGGCGTGTGTGTGCACATGCCAGAGCCTGCTGGATCTCTTTCTCCTGCTCAGCAGGCAAACAGGAAGAAGAGAGGAATGTAGTTTTTCCTTTTCTTTTCTTTTTTTTTTTTTTTCCAGGACATCTAGGAGTAGATTACGAGAGAGACGCATCAAAACTGTGGCTTTGCTTGTTGCTGCCGGTGGCCTCTGGAAACATGAGGAAGTTTGAAAGCCAACGCCGCATTGTATCACCTGAGTGCGGAGTCACATGCATGGATACAAGAGTAGAGCTTGAACTGATCTAGAAGCAGATTTTCTGTTTTTTTTTTTTGTTTGTTTTTTTTTTGCTGGGACTGTTTGTGTCTGCGTGAGGCTGACTTCACCGTGTTTTTTTTCCACGCAGAGCTCCAAAACGTTTTTATTGTTCTCAGACAAATGAGGGATCTGAATGGCTGGCGCGCAGAATCCGGGTCCGCCGGTGTCAGGCGGACGCTCGGCTCTGCTGTCGGGGGGGCCAGGACGCGGTCTTCGGGCTCCAGCTCGGTCCGCCGTGGGCAGCGAGCGTCTCTGAGAGTCCTGCCGCACGCGTTGCCGCCGTGCGTGGGATGAGAGCGACCAGACAGGAAGGCAGAGGAGGAGAAATGTGCAGCTGCAGAGGATCACCTGGAGGAGCTGCTGGTCTGAGAGCAACCTTGGATTTGCTTTGCAGCCGCCGTTTTGTTTAGAAGAGGGGTTTTTACTGAAACTTGCAGCGAGTTCTTGTGTGACTTTCTGGCATTTTCTGCCGTACCGCAGGATCAATTCCTCTTGTGGCGTGTCTGCATCCTGTCTATATCCTGTTGGTAGCAGGAAGGGGGGAAAGTCGGCACGCCAGTGCTGCGAACTCAGCTTTTTCTTTTTAAATAACAGAGTGACTAAGTGAGCTCAAAGTTCAACCTCAGCTTGGGGCAAATTTTACTGTGTAAATGTTAAGGCCTTTATGCTGTTGCTTTTATTTATTTATTTTTTTGAGACCTTGTTTTGTCTCCAGAGTTATTCTGACCTCCGGGATGTCGGTGCCTCTGAGGAGCTGATCTGGACTTGACTCGTGATTGTTTCAGAACTGAGCGGCCTGTCTCTCCATCTGCGTCCTTTAATGCCGGGATGAAGTCGCTCTGCTGCTGATCACGCTGGTTTTTAAGGAGGGGGGAGGGAGGGAGGGAGGGGGGGTGGATATCAGGGACCTGGATTCGTTCACATACCGTTACCAATGGAGTCCTTGTGTGGACAGGGAGCTGCTTTCCATGCCGATCAGTCCTGTAACGACGAGCGTCCCGTTGCGATCTCCTCCTTTGCTTTAGAGTTAGAACCTGACTGCATCGGTAGGCCCACACCTGTCTCTGTTCTGTTTATGTTTTCCTGCAAAGTCAGGAAAACTGTGGAGGCTGACTTTATTATTTTTAAAGTTGGGATTACTATGTAAAAAAAATAATTGTTGTGTAAATTGCTTGACTTTACAGACTTTATTTCTTCTTGCAATATCTAACGGATAACATTCTATATTTGAAAAGAAATGCAAACCTTATAAAAAAAATATCTATCTATCTAGACAGGTGCATTTCGGTAATTGAGAATATCTTTGGAAAGTTCCTTTTGTTTTATATATATGCTATTTAGTCGTTGCACTCAGATTCTGTTTTTTTTCTGTTTATTCCGATTTTGTGGCTTACAGGTGGTGAAAACTATTAATGTTATTCTTGTTGCATGTAAATGAAAGGCTTGTACAATCAAAAAAAATGTGATGATGGTAATAATGAGGAAGACGGCTGACTTGACAGATGTGCTTCAGGTAGTGATTGAAATCCTTCACAAAGAGGAAAAGATTGCTGCTAAGGAAGCTGGCTGGTCACAGAGAGACATATCCAGGCAGGCTCAGGGAAAGTTGAGTGGAAGGAAAAAATGTGATAGAAAAAAGGTGGGATAATGGGTAGAACGTCTTGAAAGGATTGTGAAGTGAAATCCAAGAGAGAGAGTGAAGACACCAGACCCAGTGTATATGAGCTGAAAGCCATTATCACAGCAACCTACTGAACACTTAAGCAGAGCAGGGCTGAGCGTGTCCATGTCACGCTGCATTGATGCAGTCATTCATGCAAAAGGAGCCCTGACCAAGTGTTAAGGGCATAAACTGTACAGTAGATGAACGTACATTTGAGAAGGCTAAGATCTTTGGGTGTTCATTAGCTGTAAGCTATAATCACCACAATCAACAGAAATAAGTGCTTTTGATATACCAGTGTTCATGAGTTTCACAAAAATTAAAAAAAGGCCTCTAGACTGCTTTAGATCAGGGCTTCAAACTGGACATGTGGTTCTTAAACTGTGTTCAGTTCAGATGCCAAACAAAAGCTGGATAATCTTGGTCAAAAATAACAAATCTGTATCTGCTTCATCACAATGTGATGTTATATAGATTTGTTTAGACGACGTTTGGATATGGCACAGTCTGTTGCTGTGCGATTTCTGTGAAATTGAGTTCACACGTCTGTGATCGACATGATGCAATGTCATCTGCCAATCCAACACTATAATTTACGTTACAAAATTATCTATGTTTTTATTTTGCATCGATGTAATTGGATCTCTAATCATTTCATCGATATATGGATGTGGTAATCAAGGTATTGCCCCTACAAATGTGAGTACGAGGATTTGAGCTGAGCTAAATCAGTCCTGATGCCCAGAGGGCCCGCTGCCTCCTCGCCCAATCAGGAGCTAACATCAGCATCGAGTTGTTTCGTGATTTCTTAAACATACACATAATTAACCCTAATCAGGTGAATGTTTTTTTTTTTCTGTCTAGTTTTAAGATAATTTCGTTCATGAGTTTAAAAAAAATGTAAAATGTGTTGAAACTGCGCTGCGTTTGCGCCGATTGACCTGCCTAAACAATATCTGCACCAACACACTGACGCTGGGCTCTCTTCCCTCAGATGGAGGAGGCAATTATGACATCGTGAACAATGCCGTGGTCTCCACGCCCGGCGTGCAAAGCAGCAAGACCCAGAATGCGGCTTTAAAGCAAAGCTGGGAGATGAACTACCAAGAGGCAGCCATATACCTGCAGGTATCAATAACAGGTTCATGTCACCCTGGGGGGGTTATACACACTCTCACATGATCAGTAAACAGTTTTATCATCGCTTCTGGGCTAAATATAACCTGCAGATGGATAAACCTTGGACTGCAGGAAGTAGTGAATCTTGGAATAGAAACAGAAGTGTTTGCAGTATATAAATAAAAGTCCTGTAACTCTAATAATTAATAATTAATTATTGAGAATCTTTCCATCAAGAGCTTTAGGTCAGTAAATGGCCATTTGACCAAAAAAAAAAAAAACAGGTTTACGATCAGCCTTCGCTGCGTCTCGTCAGATATAGACGTTTTACTGTTTGTGCTGTGAACTGATCTCATAGGAAGGGGAGAACAACGACAAGTTTTTCACTCACCCTCGCAACCCGAAAGCACTGGCGGCGTACCTGTTTGCCCACAATCACCTGTTCTACATGATGGAGCTGGTGACGGGGCTGCTGCTGCTGCTGCTGTCGCTGTGTGAAGCCCCCGCCGTCCCCTCGCTGCGCCTGGACATCTACGTAAGTCTTTCGAGCTCATCGTCTCTCAGTATTTTCCATATAAAGTAGAGGATAACCGTAAAGTAAGAGAAGGTGAATATTTTTTTTTTTTTTTTAAAGCATTGTTGTGTGTGACTCCTCCGCAGGTGCATGCCACCCTGGAGCTGCTGGCTTTGCTTCTGGTGGCGTTTGAGCTGTGCATGAAACTCCGCTGGTTAGGCTTCCACACGTTCATACGGCACAAGAGGACCATGGTGAAGGTACCCGGCATCTTCTCTGGCGTGTGCCGGCGTCTTCTGTGCCTGCGTGCGGCAGGGTGTTAGCGTTTGCGTTGTTTTCTCCTCTCTGTTGCAGACGTGCGTGCTGCTGCTGCAGTTTGTGGAGGCCTTTGTGGTTCTGATCAGACAGACGTCTCACATGCGAGTGACCCGAGCTCTCAGACCAATATTCTTGGTGGACTGCAGATACTGCGGTGCTGTGCGCAGGTGGATGATTATTTACACGCACACACACACACACACACACACACACACACACCTGTATTTTACATACTTAGGACTTTGCATTGATTTCCATTCGTTTTCAATGCTTTCTAAGGACTAAACTCAATTCAACCCATATTTCTAAACCTAACCCCTATCCCTAAATAAGTGAGGACTACTTTGGGAGTAAAATACAGTTTTCACACGGCTGCAAGTATAAATACGCGCACAGGTCAAGGTTAGTGGGACAAAGTAACAGAATCAGCCACATGATCACATGTATCAAATTTGTTGTGAGTGTTTTCTAGGCCTGGATAAGTTTGGAAACATATTCATATTCGTTGTTATTTATTTTTGTCAAAATGTTATATCCTTCTTCCTTCCTTCCTTAATTTATTTATTCCTTCCCTTCCTCCCTGCAATACCTCAGTTTATAAATAAAGGTTTTATACATTTAAGTCCTTCAGGTAATTTCTCTCTAATAATACAGCGTTTCTCATAAATATCTGTTTTGTTGCTTATCCAGCTTCTGTAAGCAATAATTGGCAATAATTCTGTACTGTTGCACAGTTAGTGATGTGTTCATTGAATTGCACAGCTGTGCACTTTAAAAAAAAATATATTTTTTAAAATATAATTTTGTTGCTTTATAAATTGATCTCTGCTTATTAGCCGATTACCTGCTGACAGAGTTTGCTTCGTCCAACCAGAAACCTGCGTCAGATCTTCCAGTCGCTCCCATCTTTCATTGACATCCTCCTGCTGCTGCTCTTCTTCATGGTCATATTTGCCATTTTGGGTAAGAACCGGTCTCGATTTAATTCACATGAACGATGGCATGCAGACCGGGCCGGTAATTGTTCTGGTTTACCTCTCCTCCAGGTTTCTGCCTCTTCTCTACAAACACAGCTGACCCGGTATGTCGACTCCTCGGTCTGCCTGACTTTAGTTTAGCATTGTTATGCCGGCGTGGAGACTTGCTTTTCTCTTCTTGTGGAACGTCTGTGTCTTCACTCACTCTGTCCTCTCACCGCAGTACTTCAACTCTTTGGAGAACAGCCTGGTCAGCCTGTTTGTGCTGCTGACCACAGCAAAGTAAGCAGAAATAATATTTTTTGATCTACTCAGTATTCCCTATTTCTCTTTTTTTTAATTTATATCTCTGAAGGTTTTTTTTCTGTTTTGCTCTGTGGGACTGAGCTTCTCTCTCTTGTAGTTTCCCTGATGTGATGATGCCAGCGTACTCCAAGAACCGCTGGTCCTGCGTGTTCTTCATCGTTTACCTCTCCATAGAGCTCTACTTCATCATGAACCTGGTACAAATGTTTCCTTTAAAACAAATCCGACTTGTATGGACAGCGCCTTGCAAAGGCGTTCAAGACATTTTGAGCTCTCTTTTGCTTCTGCCATCAGTGCATTTTGTTGACATTTTAAGTGATAGACCAACACAAAGCAGTGCATGATTCGTGCAGTGAAATAAAGACTATTTTCATTTTTTGTTTTAAATCTGAAAATGAGCATTTGTAGTCAGGCCCCCTTTACTCTGACACCTATAATCAAACATTTCAGTGCCTCCTCCAGTCTGCCAAACTGGATGAGTAACACGGCTGACTTCACCTGTAATGAAGGAAGTTCTGTTTTGTTCAATTTATTAAAGTTAAATGCTGTAGTGAAGCAATTTATAACTCAAAAGCCGCCATACTTACTCCGTCCGTCTTCTTCCTCTTATCCGGGGTCGGGTCGCGGGGGTAGCAGCTTCAGTAGGGAGGCCCAGACGTCTCTCTCCCCGGCCACTTGGTCCAGCTCCTACGGGGGAATCCCAAGGCGTTCCCAGGCCAGCCGGGAGACATTGTCCCTCCAGCGTGTCCTGGGTCTTCCCCTGGGCCTCCTCCCGGTGGGACGTGCCCGGAACACCTCACCAGGGAGGCGTCCAGGAGGCATCCTGACCAGATGCCCGAGCCACCTCAACTGGCTCCTCTCGACGTGGAGGAGCAGAGACTCTACTCTGAGTCCTCCCCGGATGACTGAGCTCCTCACCCTATCTCTAAGGGAGAGCCCAGACACACTACGGAGAAAACTCATTTCAGCCGCTTGTATCCGGGATCTCATTCTTTCGGTCACGACCCAAAGCTCATGACCATAGATGAGGGTAGGAACGTAGATCGACCGGTAAATCGAGAGCTTCGCCTATTGGCTCAGCTCTCTCTTCACCACAACGGATCGGTACAGCGCCCGCTTCACAGCAGACGCTGCACCAATCCGCCTGTCGATCTCCCGCTCCATCTTCCCCTCATTCGTGAACAAGACCCCAAGATACTTGAACTCCTCCACTAGGGGCAGCACATCCTCCCCAACCCGGAGAAGGCACTCTACCCTTTTCCGGTTCAAGACCATGGTCTCGGATTTGGAGGCACTGATTCTCACTGTACATCACGCCCTGATGAAGCCAATATGACCACGTCATTCACAAATAGCAGAGACGCAATCCTAAGGCCATCGAAACGGAATCCCCTCAACATCTTCACCCAGAATCGGTGACAAAGGGCAACCTTGGCGGAGTCCAACTCTCACCGGAAACGAGTCTGACTTACTGCCAGCAATGCGGACCAGACTCTGACACCGTTCATACAGAGACCAGTGTCAGAAATTTGCAAGTACGACTTTGGTTAGCAACAAAGCCACTCCTCTAAATGGATATTTGGAGCATTACGGTACATTGTGTCACTACCTTATCGGACCCCTGGGCTGTCTACAAGACTGCCTGACTGTAATGTTGAAACTAGAAGTGCATTCATGTAAAGGCCCCCACATTCTCGGACGTGCTTAACTACGCGGAGGTCCGTGCGTACTCAACGTTTACTCAAGGCAGACTCTGCGCATACAGCTAAATTTTTACGACTCGTCGATGGCAAGAAGTCTTTACATCAAACTGTCTTATATGTGACACCGAGCTTGATACACTGAGCTGCTCCAAGCAGGCGCTCACACAAATGCACAGCATCACAGTCCCTCTCTGTTCTCACTGACAGGTGGGATGCTGCTGGAAAACAATGGCTCTAGGTGCTCAGCTAGCTAATCACACATTTTACCATCTGTCCGGCGCTTCGTCCCACTGGCAGAAAGTGTGGGAATTGTAGGAATTTGCCACAAGAAATGTAGGCAATAGTGCAACGTAATATATAAAAGTTACGTTTATTTTGGCCTTATGTTAGAAACAGGGCAGTGTAGTCCAGCTACTCTGTTCTCCCAACAGAGATGGGTAGAGAGAGCTGTGTACGTGAAGGGGCGGAGTGATATTTCACACTTGGGAAGAATAGTTAGTGTGCCTTTTATAATCCGGTGCGCCTCATGGCCCGAAAAATACGGTAATACAAATCTGAAACGTCGATTATACATTTAATAAAAGCTGGTAGAGGCCCTCGCTGCTGTGATTGCATCTATAGGGGAATCTGAAGGAAGCAGGATGCTTTGAATAAAACATTTCAATGTGGAGTTTTTTAGAGTGAAAGAGGCCAAAGAAACATGAAAACAATGTGAATCTCCATCCAGTTTACAGTGATGCGCTACTTTTGTGTCGGTCTATCACATAAAACCCCAGACATGGAGGTCTGTGGTTGTGGTTTGACAAAATGCAAATAGGAAAATGTACAAATTCTTCTTGCCAGGCACTGGAAAAACCCTCATTAACATGATTTATCCTCCTGAATCCTCCTCCAGCTCCTCGCCGTGGTATTTGACACATTTAATGATGTGGAGAAGATGAAGTTTAAATCTCTTTTGCTTCACAAATGCTCTGCTATTGACCATGCCTTTCAGCTGCTGGTCAGCCGGCAGGTACGTGGGCTGCTTTTGGTACAAATCCTTTATTTTTCTTGTCTTGCTCTCGAAGGTTTCTGCTAACGTTTAACCGTGCTGCTGTTTCTCTTTCCCTCCAGAGGCCGATGGGCGTGTCTCTGAAGCAGTTTGATGGTCTAATGCGTTTTTACAGACCTCGCATGTCTGCGAGAGACCGCTTCCTCACGTTTAAAGCACTGAACACATCAGGGGCTCCTATGCTAAGGTAACGTCTGGCAAGGTTTTTGATATAAAAATATAATTTTGCTACCACTTAATGTAATTGAGTCTTTTTTCTTTCTTTTTTTTTGTCACAGCCTGCAAGAATTTTATAAATTTTATGAGGTCATTGGCCTTAAATGGAAGGTAATAAATTTTTTTATGTTTTCTTATATGGTCAGAACTGTTTTTATTTTGTGTCTCTCCTGCTGACTGTGATGTGCGCGTTCTTTAAACGTCTTTGTCCTGCAGCCGCGACGGAGCAGAGAGCACTGGTTTGACGATCTTCCACACACGGCCTTCCTCATTTTCAAGGGTATGGTTCTCAGTTTTTGGCTGTTTATAACTAGATTGAGACAAATGGTTTGATTCGCCATGCCTTGCAACATATCTCATACTTCCTGAGTTTTTTCTCCCCTTTTTTGTCAGATTACAACCCCAAAATTCAGCATTTTATTGGATTTTATGTGACAGATCAACACAAAGGCTCTGGTCCCACTGCAGGCAAACCAGATTTTCTTGGGGGGAGGGGGTCAAGTGACCAGTTCAGACGTTTTAGAACCAGTATGGAAGCTCAGATCTGGCCCAAATCTGATCTTCTCAAGTCACATTTAAGCCACTGCCATATGTGGTCCTGAACCTGATTCATATCCTGGGTCTCCTCTATAAAGCTTGCGTAGGCACAAAATGGGGCCTGAAACGAGCGTACGTCACTTTCCACGCAAAAGTTGGGATCGATTATATTAAAAAAAACTTGACGGGAAAAAGTGCGGTCCTCACGGCAACTCTGACCCGGGCGTACGCTCATTTTGGAGACTGGCAAAACAGATGAAGTGGTGAATTGCAGCCAGACTGCATGACAGTTCCTCTCAGACGTTCCATTTCATTCCAAATCAGACTTTAATCATAGATCGACTTCATTAAGATTCAAAACCCTAGTGTTATTCAAGCTTTCACTGGTGACGCATAACTATATATAAGGACCTTTGAAATGAAAAAAATATCCAAAAGCCAACTTAAATCTCCACGAAACGCTTTATCTAGGTTTTTTTTTTATCATCACAATCTCCTCCTTTATGGTGACATGTGCCACAGATTATTGTGACAAAGTGTGTGGCAATTACTTTAATTGCTGTAAACGGTCAAATCCACTCATGTGTGATGCTGCGCGGTGGAAGTGTTGGCACTTACTGGAAGACCTCGCAGATGGGAGAATTAGGAGGAAGCGCGGTTTCAGGGGTCAAATATTTCCGGGCCAACGATGACGACTGGCTAATGTGCCGCTTTAGACTCGGAGCGATGCGTTCTGCTATAACCTACAGGGGACAGTGGGTACAGCCCCCCCACCCAGGGCTTGGCTCACCTGCTCTCCAAACCTGCGAGCGCAGAGGCGCTTTATCTCTGCTCACACGCCCACACAGCGCTCAGCTTCAGCATTCCTAAAATGCTTTTTGCTGTGTTTTAGGAGGGGGGCACGGCTTTCATCCAACGTTTCAAACGGCAATCACATTCACTTTTTAACAAGTTCTTTTATTGTGGACAACACGTGTGCTTTTACCTCTCTGTGAAATGGTTTCACAGTTTCTTTGCTCTTTCTCCACGGTTACCATTTCACCATGGAAAAAAAAAAAATGGTTAGCTAAAACATTTTAATGCACATGAACATTCATGAGGTGCTTCGCATTGAGCGTTTATGATTGAATCTGGGCGCGTTTTATAAATGAGTTCTTGTTTTTCCATCCTTCTAACGTGGTGGTGATGGTGGTCATGACGTGAAATTGCTCAAAAGGTTTGAACACTTTTAAGTGGCACGGTGTATAAGAGCTTGTGTCTGTTTTCAGGCATCCACCTGGTGGTGAAGTCCAAGGCCTTCCAGTACGCCATGTGTGAGTAGCACCATCCTGCCAGCTGCCCCCCCCCCCCTGGTAAAGCATTCCCTTTAACACCGCTGTGTTGTGTCTGCAGATGTGGTGGTGGCTATTAATGGCGTGTGGATCCTGGTGGAGACGTTCAGAATGGACAGTAAGAGCTGGCCGGTGAAAACACACTGACTTAAAAGGTGCTGAACACTGCTCTGACCTCATGCCTTCCTCCGCTCCCGCAGGCGGATACTCTTGGTCTGAGTTTGTCCCCTTGAGCTACATCGTTTTCCTGACTAGTGAGTAGAAACCTGCTGCTTCCCGCTCGCTGAGAGGCGTGACGTATTTTTAAAAACTGGATGGCGATGATCGGAGCTGCCACTGATTCCTCCTCTGCTCCTTCCCGGTTGTAGTTTACGGCGTGGAGGTGCTGCTGAAGATAGCGGGTCTGGGGCCGCTGGCTTATTTCAGCTCCGGCTGGAATCTGTGAGTGAAACCACGTCTGCAGAAATTGAGCAGAATGAATTTACCTTTTAACTTTTAAACGCATCAGTGGGTTTCCATGTAGTGCTGGCACGGTGATTCAACTCTGTAAAGTTTGTGGGGAGTCATAGAAAACCTCCTGATCTCAGTCGCTGTGTTTTTACCTTCGCTCCAGGTTTGACTTCTCCGTGACTGTGTTCGCCTTCTTGGGGCTGATCGCTCTGGCCTTCAACATGGAGCCGTTCTACTTCATTGTGGTTCTCAGACCGTTCCAGTTGCTCCGGTTTGTTGTCCTCGTTTTTAAAATCGGACCATATCTTTCAGATAGCGCTTGATTTTGTTTTTGTTTTTTAACTCAAACGTCCTCGCAGGCTGTTCAAGATCAAGCAGCGGTACCGTAACGTGTTGGACACCATGTTTGAGCTCTTCCCCCGGATGGCCAGCCTGGGACTGACTTTAATCATCTTTTATTACTCCTTTGCCATTGTGGGCATGGAGTTCTTTGCAGATGTGGTTTACCCGAACTGCTGCAAGTGAGTGTCGCCGTTCTCGTCTGTGGAAATTTCTGCATCAGGTTTTCATGATTAAACATGTTTCAGATATGTTGGATTTAATCCCATCTGCTGTACGTTGCTACAGTTTTTCCCACAAATGGGTAAATGCGTATTAAAATGTTCTGTATATTATGCTATTTTCCCCCTTTTTTTTTTAGCACCAGCACAGTGGCAGAGTCCTACAGACAGATCAACAAAACGTACGGCAACAAAACGGTGATGGAGGAAGGCTACTACTATCTCAACAACTTTAACGACATCCTCAGCAGCTTCGGTAAACATTTTTATCATTTTATCTTTCAGTACCGTCCAAAAGTCACCAACTTATCCCCCATTCGCTTTGGCAGCCCAACTTTCTTCTAAACCTCCTTTTTAAAAATATTTTTTCTACATATTGTTAAATCATTTGTTGCACTTGATCTTTTAGTTTCACGTTGCATCTTTCGACACGGCTCACTCACAGGAAAAGACGTCTTTGGTTATAGTTACACTTTTAGTCGACACTGACATGGGGAAACAAAAAACTGGCTTATCTTTGAGTTAGGCTTGAAAGATGTGTGTACCAGTTTTAAATAGTTCATCAACGCAACAATTTTCTGAAAATACAAAGTGTAGGGAATTGCATAAAAGGCGAAATAAAAAATAAAAAAATTGCAAAGCATTGACAAAACTGTAGTAAAAAAACAGCCTGAACTATTTATGGAAAAAATAAATGGTTCCTTTTGTCCGTTTCTTTACATGTATGAATAAAAACTAGGAAAAATACTAAAGATATAAAGATGATTTCGTGCAGAATATTTAAGCTTAATGGCTGTCTGCTAAGGTGTGTAAATCAGATTTTTTTTTTTTTAACCTTTTTGTCATTTTGCCTGCAGTGACTCTGTTTGAACTGACTGTGGTCAACAACTGGTACATCACCATGGTACGATTCAGCCACTAATCAGTTGCTGCTGAGGTCTCCACCCTGCAGTCTTACCGCTGACCTGTAGGCGTCGCTGTTTGACCACTGCTGCATTTTCTCCTCTCTCCTCCAGGAAGGAGTGACGTCCATGACGAGCCACTGGAGCCGGCTTTATTTCATGACTTTTTACATTGTGACCATGGTGAGGGGAGTTTTTCTTCTTTCCTTTGACATTTTCTCCATGTGTGTTCCCCTTTTTAACTAATTCCCTAATTTTAGAAGCAGAGGTTTGATGGTTATAATGTTGAATGAGTTTTATTTTCTTCTCACTTTCAGGTCGTGATGACCATCATTGTGGCGTTCATCCTGGATGCTTTTGTGTTCCGCATGAACTTCAGCCGCAAGAACCGGGATCCGGTGGATAATCCAGAGGGTTCGTTTCAATTCATGTGCAGCATTGAGACTCTTGTCGTGTGCATGTTTTGAAGGTTGTATATCATGCTTTTTTTAAGCCTTCCAAAGTCGACTATAGACAAGGCAAGTTTATTTATATAGGCATATATGATTAAATATTGCCCTTGGCAACACGGGATATTAATTTCTTATGAAATGATAGTTGTTTTCTGGTGCTATTTTTCCAACCTGAAAGAAAGAAGCTTTCATTCGCTGCGATACCGCCTCCTGCCCATGTGGGGGCACACTAGAGCCACTGCAGCAGGGTATGAAAAAAAGTGTTGCTAACCTAGCCTGCAAGCTGAATTCTCGCGGTATTTGTGCGTTCACAAACACACGAGAAAACAACTTGTCCCGCTCTTGTCTCAGTTGTTAGCCCGAACCAAAACTGGTCGACCAATCACGTTGCAGTATTATGCTTTAAGGCGGGACATACAGCTGCGATGAAAGCAAGAGCTGCTGAGCCCACAGCCAAACCGACATTAACATGGCAGCGCAGGAGGATGCAGGTGTAGCTGCTGCTGTAACTTCTGTTTTTTGTCAAAATTCACGATTTCACCTTTTAAAAGAAGAACAGCAAGAAGTACCTTGACTAGTGTAACCAAGGCAAAAACCACGGTGGACCGTGGTTAAGGTCAGTACTTCCTGGAGGGGAGCAGCCAGGTAATCAACCCTCTATGTAGCCCAGTAATGAACCACTCATGTCCAGGACAGGAGGGGCTGCTGCTCAGAGCTGAATTCTCGAGGATTTCTCACACATGCATGAATGAAGCAAAACCCTTTGGGCATGATTTTGCAGGAGCAGCATCATAGCATAGCTAAAAGCTCAAAAAAGCAGATTTTGCATGATCTGGGCCCTTTTAATGTAAACGCATACAGGATTGAAGGTTTTTGTAATTCCCCTCCCAACAATCTTTTGCACGAATGTTGCTGTTTATTAAGCAGGGGTCGGTTTAATGTGTGTGATATTGTGCCGTAGATGAAAATGGGATCGTGTTTGAAGTGGAGGTGGGGAGAGAGGAAGTTTTGGCCACCCTGGAGCTGTACAAACAGACGTGCCCCTCGGTGTCTTCGCTCACTTCGCTGTCTGCAGTCCTGCAAGCTATGGATAAGAACGGGGTAAGAACACTAGCTCCAAGTGCTTCCTCTGCCTCTCACGAAAAAAAAAAAAAAAAGACACTAACCTGTCCTCTTCCTCCTCTTCTGTGTTCAGCACACATCTCTGGTTTACTTGGGCCGCCGGTCAAGAACAAAAAGCGACCTCAGTATAAAAATGTACGAGGAGGAGATTCAGGTAGGAAACGGGAGAAGTCATGCTGCTGCATACAGGTTCTTTCAAAACACGTTAAAACCACAAACTTCAGTGTGTTTTATTGGGATGTGAGGTGATAGACCAACACAAAGTGGTGCATAATTGTGAAAAGGAAAGAAATTATGTGTATTACAAGATAATCTGGGGGCCTTCATAAGTCACCTTATTAGGACATTAAGTCCATCAGCAGGTCATTTAACATCAGTATAAATGCAGCTGTACTGTGACGGCCTCAGAGGTTCGGTAGAGAACATTTGTGAGCAGACAGCATCATGAAGAGACTAAGGAACACAGCAGACGGGTCAGGGATGGAGATATTTAAAGCAGGGTTCGGTTATAAAACAATATCCTGAGGGCTGAACATCTCACATGGACCCATTCAGTCCAGCATCTGGAGATGGAAAGACTACGGCAATATATCCGTCTCTAGATGTGCAAATCTGGCAGAGATAGACCCCAGAAGACTCGCAGCTGTAAATGCAGCACCTTTCAGATTTTTCTCAAAAGAAATGTCTAAAACACATATCCCTTTAATTCCGTTCCAGAATTATGCACTTTGTTTTCCAATCACATAAATATAAATAAAACAGATTGAAGTTTGAGGTTGAAATGTGGGGGAAAAAATTCTGTAAAATACTTTTACAACGCTCTGCATCATAGCCAGAGCTGTACTTGCAACTTTGTTTCCCCCCCTCTTATCTGTTTGACGTCTCTTTCCACCAGGAGTGGTATGCAGAGTATTCGAGTGAATGTTTGCCTCAAGGAGACGAAAACCTAAACGTCGATCAGAGCGGTCCCGTCGTCGCCGACCCGTCTCCCTCCCAAGAACAGCCGCTGGACTCGCAGGGTGGACGTCACAGCATTAACTAAAAAAAAGAAATCACCTTGCCAAGATGTACATGCACAGGAAATGCACAGTTGAGGAAACCCCGGCACCTCCACATCCACCAGTCGGAGGGAGGAGGGGGGGGGCAATAAAAACTATGAGTCTCTTGAAGTGATGTCTGTGGGATAATAAAATGACACTGTCCTCTTCCTGGAGCCAGATGGGAGCGTTTAGACATTGCAAAGGACCCCCGCCCCCTCCTAGACAAGCTACCAGAAATCTCCTATTACCACCATTTCTTTGTGTATTTATCATGACCCAAGGTTTTGTGTACTCTTAACATAAATGAAACCTGATGCCTTGGTTTAACAGTTTCTCTGACCAGTATTAACACAATGCTTATAGTAGATCCTTTGACCAGAACACTAAACACTCAAAAGGCCAATCCAACCACTCGCAACGTAAAAGCTTTCTCCTAAACTGAGTCAACGGTCTCCAATTATTTTGTATAAGCTCTCATTCTGTAACGTTCTTGAAAGTAACAAATTTTAATAAACTATTTAAACAATGAAGTGCATTGTTGCTGCAATTTAAAAACCAGAACCTTTCCCCACCCCGCACCGACAAATAAAAAGCAGCCTTGTTCAAATTCACAAATAAGTTGATTCACAGAATATTTAAAAATATTTTTAAATTAAAACAAGCTCCAGAGACAAAAGGAAAAACAAGAGGCACGGTGTGATTGGTTTCAGTCCGCCCCGAGCACTTTGTCTCTTTAGCCACTTGGTTTCACTGACTAAACACAGGAGAGTCTGGCGATCAAGCAAGTGCAACAAAGTACATTACTGCTTTACGCAACATCATTCCAAGCAGCAGATGACGGCATCGGTCGGCGCCCTCCGTTTGGGTCTCAGGTGTGGATCTCTCCGAACTCTGTGAGAAGCGCGATGAGGAGAAACACGGAGTAGAAGACGAGGAGGAAGACGCCGTAGGGCCGGCCCAGGTGGAACCGGCTGAGCGGAACGATGATGAAGGACAGCACCAGGGACAGGCCCAGCGATCCCGCAAGGATCCACGTCAACAAGCCCTCCGACTCAAACTGAGGAAGGAAAACGGGAGAGTCAGCCCGATGGTTTCCAGAACAGCGTCTTCTCTAAGCGTTAAAGGAGAGGATTACCTGCACAAAAGAGTGTGTGTTATACATCTGCAGCAGGCATCCCAAGCCTACCCCAAACAGCATGTCTGAAATACAGTCAAGGTCCCGTCTTCCATTTTGGTTTGTAAATGTATCTTAAACACCTTATGTGTAGTTTGTTAGGGCAACAAAACTAGTCAAATTTTATTTTTTTTAATCGAACAGAATGACTATCAGTAATGAAGGTTGACTGGACATGTAATCCATCAGGCAGGCGACTTAATTGATTCAGTTAATTCATGGTTGAGACATATTTGCACTATTTTGCAAATGGGCTGTTGAATTAACCATGAAGGTGCACACCACTTTATGGGATACTTAAAAAATAAATCCAGTTCTTAACGTTTAATTTGTTTATTCAGTTTGTATTAAAACTGGTGCTGTTTTAAAATCCGGACTGTTAATTGGGACATTTTTTATAGCGCCATCCTAACGTTAACATTTAATCTTTTCAACCTGTTCTTGAAACTTGTTTAAAAAGTACAAGGTTTGACTATAAACACACACATACATATATCATATGAATCCATTTAACAGCTTTCAAGCCAATATTTCATTTTCTTTTAGGAAAAAAACAAACAAAAAAACGATTTTACAGTGTCCTTATTGTCCTGGTTTTTAAAAGAAATATTTTTGCTTTATTTACGTTCCTCAGACCACTCCATAATTTTATCCCTGAACATAAAACTGTTAAATGTTTTCCTGATGCATCGCTTTTTTTTAACAAATATTCGTTCTCATCTTAAATATTCTGCCCCGCCTCTTTCTGAAAACGATTCAATGCACGTTGGGCACGACGGGTACGTTTCCAAGAGGACGTAGGAAAAAAGGATACTGAAAATGATGCCTCCGAAGCAAGCAGCAATGGCCATGCGTGGGTAGCCCTGCCGAGCGATGGTGATGTCAGAAAAACAGTCTGAAACAGAGAAATAAAACGCAGCACGGTTAGAAGGAAATTAAGTTTATCGACGCCACCGGACTGGAAGCGTCAGACGTCACCTCCGATGCTGTTGCCCCAGGCCAGAAGAGTCAGGCCCAGCACAGTGTTGCTGAGACTCAACACCACACCGAGCATGTGCAGAAGACTGACCACCTCTGAGGCGGCGGCGCTGATCAACACCGCGCTCACCACGAAGCCCAGGAGTGCAAACAGCTGGAGGAAGAGAGAGATCATCAGAATCTGAGGCAGCAGCACAACAGACGCCATCAGCACAAACGCATTCACGCCAACAGAACCTTTCCACAGTTTGCCACATTACAAATTCATGTGTGTCATGCAGCCGGCCGAGATGAAAAATAATATTACAGTGAAACATTTTAAAAAGGAAGGTAAATGGCATGAGTTTCAACTGCTGTTTACAAAAAATGTGATGTGCATTTGTATTTTATCCCCGTTTACTCTGATGTCCTTAAATAAAATTCAGTGCAACAATTGCCTTCAAACGTCAACTGTAATTAGCAAGTAGAGTTGACTTTTACATCATCAGTATTCAGCTCTTCTGAGAACAAACATCCTCGTCCAGACCAAGGAACACAGCAGACACGTGGGAGTAGATTCTCAGTGTTCGCGGACATGAATATCCAAAGTGCTTATTGTTAAAGACGGCTGGATCTCATCTCCTGCCTCCTCTCTGAAGACAGCAGGCAGGTCAGAGATAAGTTCTTGGAGAACTTTAAAATGGGGTTAGGCTATATATAAACAACATCCTGAGCTTTGAACGTCTCACAGAGCACGGCTCAATTCATCATCTGGCAAAGGACAGGGAACGGAACAGGTCCAGACCAGCATCACCGGCAGAGAAGCCACCAAGAGGCCTAAGGCAAACTCTCGAGGAGCTGCAGAATCCCATGGCTCAGGTGGGAGATTTTTGTTGACAGAAGTATTATTATTATTAATGTACTCCACAAATCTGGTCTTTCTGGAAGAACCGCAAGGAGAAAAGCCAGTGTTGAAAAATTAAAGCCACAAGAAGTCCAGACTAAAATGAGCAACAAACCAAGTAAGAGACACAGCAAACATGGCCTGCAAAGAAACCACTGTATGGAGGAAAAACTAACATCCAGATCATCACGAACACACCAGGGTGGTGGCAGCATCATGCTGTGGGATCTTTCTCCGCAGGAACAGGGCAGAGTTAATGAAAAGATGGATGGATGGATGGATGGATGGGGGTAAAGGCCTGCCCTGATTCGGCTATAACAGGATAACTAGTACGTTTACTTGAGGTGGAAAGAACGAGTTCAAAGTTCTGTCTAGTCAGGACGTTTAATCCCTCACATGAATTCAATTTTTTAAAATGGCACCGATTCACAATAAATGTCCTTTCTAGGCACTAATTAGATCCAGTTTCTACACAGGAATGTGTAGTAGATCCAGTCATATAGACAGATCCAAAGGGATTGCTGCAAAGCCATCAACATTACAGACGACTGTCCCCTGTGGCTCTACGCTCTGTCAGGAGGAGTGAATGTTGTTTGTCGGGACTTGATGCAACCTGCTGGGTTTCCTTGGATAGGAAACTATCTGACCAATCTGTCTGGATGATTTGATTGAATTTGACTTTGTAAAGTGCCTTAAGATGACGTGTTGTGAATGGGCGCTATATAAACAAAATCGAATTGAATCAAAGTAAATTATATTTCAATTCAATTCTAGTCAAGAAACAATGCAGCCGAGTGCAGTTAAATATACCGGCTGGTTAAATAGTTTTCTATCCCATGAAAGTGGCATCCAGTCACTGTCTAGCATTCAATCCTCCTCCTGTGTGAGCATGTAGAGACAAAAGAGTCAAGTTGCAGCAAGAACTCCAGAGGAAGTCCTAGTAGGTCACTCCCGCTACGCCGTTTGCTGGCATATTAAATATGTCACCTTGAAATTTCTAACAAATTACAAAATATTGTCAGACAGTCCATAAACAAAAGAAGTTCTGGCCAAAGAAAATGTCTGCAACAAGCTGTAAGAACTTCCAAACCAGGGCTTCAAGAACAGAAAGACATAATTTTGTTCTTGCAGACTATGAACTGGCCTTTAATACAAGGCAATCCTGACAAAAAAATAAAAAATTGAGACTACGGGATATCCCCTTTCCAGCAAGACGACCCTACAAATACAGCTACAGTGGAAAGGTTTAGATCCAAACCCAGTTCAACTCCTGAGCTCCTCCTGACACCCGCTGAACCTTAGGAGGGACAGACGGTTTTAGACACGCAGTAATTTGACAAAATAATGACCAGGACATTTAGACAGCCCTATAAGACAACCATGTCAACAGGATGATTTGCAATAAAAAGTTGACTGGGAGTGAGATACCCTTTAAGATGAACGTGCATGGTTCATGCCTCTATAATTATGGATTTGCATCAACAACAACAAAAACTTACTGGGTGATATTTGGGAGGATGATCATTGGTGGTGGTGCAGAAAACTATAGCAGCCAAGAACATTCCCAGCAGGAGAGTCAGCAGCCAGATGGGAAACTCCCCCTGGATCATGACGTCGCCATCTAGACGACATCAAAACTCCATATTCAGACCACATTAGCGTGTCTGACCTCAGTGTGCCGTCATCGTGTGAGGCGCTTACATGCTCCCGACTGGAAGACCAGAACGCACAGCAGCGGAGCGGTGATCAGATGGATGGAGTTTAAGGGTCTCCTCCAGTTTTTGTCTTCTTTGTCCGGGTCCACCACAGGGACGCAGAGCAGCAGCAGCACCTCCAGAGGAGTCTTAGGGCCAGACGACAGGAGCACCACGTCACAACGAGGCATTTAAACCGAGTTCACTCTGCTGCTCTGCCTCAACGCATTTACACAGACCTCTACTACTTTAAGAGCTCTCCAGGACCACGATTTCCTCCTCCACTTCCTGCTGTCCACCGGATTCAGAGAGCTCAGCAGGATCTCGCTTGTGGACTCGGAATAAGGCAGAAGTGGCCTGTACTCGGACTCTGCGGCACAAACACGGTTAATCGATCGTACGACGCGGATCACGCGTGAAAATAATCCGTCGTCGGAGCTGCTGCGCTCTTACCGTACTCCTGCTGGATCGTCTGGCCCGTCGAGTGGGGGACGTCCTCATCAGAGGAGTCCGATGAGTTAAACTCTGCTCCAAAAGAACCAAAAAAAAACACATTCCCGCCATCAGTAGAAAAACAGCAGAAAGGAAATGCATGTAAAAGAAACGTGAAGGTAAGAGTCCAACCTGGAATGTGTGGGAGGTTTGGGACACCGTTTGTGACCAAATTCTTTTGCCGATTGTAGATGTATGTACTGATGATCACAGTCAGAACATAAACCACATAGAGGCCCAGGTATCCTGGAAGACAAAGCGAGGAAGAAAAGCCCAGTCAGACCTTCTGAGTGCTGCTACTGCAGCGCCATACAATTAGCATTACAATTACATTACTATTACTATTACTATTACTATATTACTATGTGGGATGAGGATGGGAGTTATGGGTCCTGGTTAAAAAAAAAGACATATTTAAAAAGGAGGCGTCGCCCATAGGACAACAAACCATTAAATGCTTCTGCTGCACAGAGTGATTTCACTCCAATACATAAAATATCTATAAACTATACCAGCAGGAGGTCGTCCACAGTTACTTTGGTTCGACCGGGGTACATAGTCATAGTTTCATATGTTGTAAGAGTGGACTCGTCCCAACTGGGATCAGAACCACAATCAGGTGAAATATGGTGCAACTTATACAACTAAGTTTTGTTTCATATAAGATCTGAGCATTTTAATGTTATTTTTTCGGCATCATTTATTACAAATACTTAACTACAGAGAGAAATAATCTGATATGCAATCGATGCATCCATGGGTATGAATTATGGTCTATGAAACACCTGTTTTAATGACCATGGTATTATTTTACTTTATTGGCCAACACACCTGGCTTACTTCACCCCTGTAATAAATGTGTGGCGTTGTGTAAAGATGGAGATGACACTTTGGGCCGTGCCGACAGGAGCAAGTTTGTGTCTTCATAAAGCTTTCCTTTTGTTTTTTTAAACCTTTTCTCCTTCCACTAAACTTTCCACCAGTATGCTTGGATAGAGCACTGTGAACATCCAGTTTCTTTAGCATTTGCCTTTTGAGACTTCACCTCCTAGTGGAGTTTGTCAATCTGTGTGCTGGATGTCAACTCAGCAGTCTTCCCACCGCTGTGTTGGTCATACCATAACATTTCTGTATTAACAATTTAATTTATTTATTTTATTTTTTTTTTACATATTGGTCTTCCTGATGCTCCCAGAAACAATGATGTTTTAATTTCACTGAGGTGCCCCTGCCACTCAGATACTCCCCTCTTAACTGTTTGTGTGTTTTACCCAGCATTTCTCCCAGGGTTGTAGTGCCTCTGTAGAGGATGAGAAAGGTCCAAAACACGGCAACCATGTAGAAGATGACGTCCCGCAGAAACGGCCGGGACGCCACGGGAAAGGGTTTGACCAGCGCCACACATCCTGCAACCACTGTGGTAACAAAGATGCCAGCACCTGGAAGAACACACGAGTATTATCCTTTAACCTTTTTTTTTTTTTGTTTATTTATCGTCATGTATGCATGAGAACGTTTTTTTAAAGGCCTTTATGTACCAAACAAAGCTCCGACGGCCATCCCAGCAGTGTGTGGATGGGAGATCGCTGCCATGGCACTAAAGATGTCCGGAGCGCCGTTACCCAAAGCGAGGAACGTCACACCCTCAGCACGGATTGCAGTCAAAGAAGCAATTCGGCACCAAGAACAGCCTGGTTCCTGGAAACCCCAACTATGACTGTTTTGAAATATTTGTGATATTAAAAATTACAAAAAGTCCTTGCTGAGGAAACCAAAGGAGGTCCATCTATCTGTCTTTTTGAGAAAATGCTATTTTAAAACTACAGCCAGCGCGCTACGAGGACCAGTGGACTGCAGGCCGGTTACTGGAGCAGACTGCAAAAAAGGGAAATCAAAGTGAGTAAAATTGTCTTGAAATTTGTGTATTTTTCCTTGATTTCAGCTGGTAAATAAGATAATCTGCCAATGGAATAAGATTTTTGCACTTAAAATAAGAACAATTCATCTCCATCATCTTATTTCAAGTGCAGGATATCTAATTATCTTATTTTTGGCTGCAAAAATACTCATCCTATTGGCAAATAGTCTTATTTAGCTGTTCAAATCAAGGAAAAATACACTCATTTCAAGAAAATTGTACTTACTTTTAGTTCCCTTGATGCAGTGCAGATAGCCTGACCACCTTGTTATTGTCTCAGTCTAACACTAGATCACAAAATACTATGAAGAACAAGACAGATTCATTTAAAACTAACGTTTTGGTTTTTATTCCATCTAGTTTTGCTCCTTCAGTGTATAAAAACAACATAACTAATAAATTATAATTACATTATTAACTGAAATAATCATTATGTTTGACTACTATAGCAGCACCGGGAATAACTGCTGCTTTTCTGTTTTAATCAAGAACTAATTGTACCATGGTATTTTATTTTACTCTTTCATTTTTACGTTAAAGCCGTGCGGCGTTTTGACTCAAGGATCGAGACATCTCATACTGGTCCATGTTTCGTCCACGTAAAAACAAAAAATATATATAAACACAGGATGCATCTGCACCGACTGAAGTCAGAAAAGAGACTTAGGAGCAAAGAACCGGTTACCCGTTGTTGAAGGAAGCGGGCAAAAGGATACAGCCACGTTGTGAGAGAGGTGGAGCGTGGAGGAGATGGCCGACAGGTTGGGGCAAAAACTGGGAGAGGGAAAAATTAAATTAAATGCAATTATAAATGTTTATTTACTTTTTTTTTTTTTTTGCATTTAGCTGATCAGCAGAGTGGTTTATCATTAGGTAGGGTAAGGAAAAAACAAAAACAAGAGCAGAAGTAACTGAGCTTCCTATGACAGAATGAAATTCTCCCATATCTCACTGAACCCTCCCTGCAGTCATGGGACTCATGTGACTGTAAAGCCAGCTGGGCTACGAGCAGAAGTGTGTGTGAAGTCAGCTTATGTGCCCTTTTTCTCTATTCGAAGCGGTGAACGCACAGAGCGACATGCTGCCCCGGCCACCGGGAGAAGTACTTACAACTTTGAGGCAGCAAGTCCAAGGATGACGAACAAGACGAGCAGCCATATCATCTGCAAAGACAAACCGTTTTACTAAAACCGTTTTAATGTCCGTTTATGCTCCAGGTAATCAAACACAAACAGCAAAGGACCACAATCACTCTGATATGCGCCCCCTTAGTTAACAGCGCTGATCCCACTGCTATTGTTTGCTTTAATCTACACAATTGACTTTGTCCAAAAGTAATTTCGGTTTGTTTTTTTTTTATTTCATCAGCACGGTCTCACTTCCCCTGCGTCGCACGTGAGACGGTTTCATTCTGTTAGAGGAACTGAAGACGCTCATGGATCCCAGTGAAATTTCGTGATTTAGCAAAAAGTGAGACCAGCGTTTTGCTTTCAGATAAGTGAACAGCTCCACTTCTCCCACAGCTCAGTCAACTTCCTCATGATTTGCTGATGATCTGCATATTTTCCCCCTGCTTTGTGACTCAGTTTCACAAGCAAACATGGCACACCCACACACACACACACACACACACACACACACACACACACACACACACACACACACACACACACACACACACACACACACACACACACACACACACACACACACACACACACACAGAGGTCTTACACAGAGGGTGATGGTGAGAGGAGTGAGGCTGGGAGGCAGCAGGCAGAAGGCCAGGGTCAGGTAGCTGATTAAGCCGTCCACCATGTTGCAGTCCGGCGTCCTCTTCACAAACGCGCATCGCTCCGCACCGCTGTAGTTCATCACGAGGTCACACTGCACAAACACACAACTTTCTTAACGCGTAGATAAAAGCCGTTGCGTCGAGACGGACGAAAAGTATGAACAGCTGCACGTCTCCCTGTTTCTTCACCACGCTGATTCGATGATAAAGATTTTGGGTCCGGGGCTTATTGAACTCAAAGTGCAACACAAAGCGCACCACACCACACATGACAACTTTTACCTAAAACCGCTTTGTTGTACCACCATCACAACCCTGATAGTAATACTGGATATTGCAAAGCTTCTACAATACAAGCATAATCATCCACTGAAGCATATTTACATCTGAAATCTGTGGGGGAAAAAAAGAAATTTCTGCATAATTTAGGGAAATCTAATATACCTAATCTTACCAAAGGCAATCAACAGATTATAATCACACTGTCAATATTCGGTGTTTGATTTCACTCATGCCAGCAATAGAAATCTCTGAGTAATAAAATGTTTCAGGAAAAAAAAGGGGGGGGTCAGTCATCAACTTAATATCTAAACGTCAAGTCTTTTCATGTTTTGTAAATGTATGATGTTGCAGATTTCTTTTCTTATTTTAAACTTATTAGTGATTTGTTTTTTTCACACATCCATGGAGGAATGTTTGCCTGCCTTTCTTTGCAGAACTGTTGTAATTCAGCCACTTTGGGGAGTTTTTTTTTTTTTTTTTTTTTTTTTTTAGCATGAACCACCTGTTGGAGGTCAGACCACAGCATCTTATTTTGATTTTAAATCAGTCTTGGACCAGGTTGCTCCAGAACATTTTGTTTTAATCCATTCAGCTGTGAACCTGCTGTGCCCAAAAGTGCTCTTGAGCTAATTAATAGACATTCCCCGTTTAGGATTTTCTGTTATAGAGCAGAATGCACAGCTGCATCAGATAAATCCCCCATCCTGAAGCAGCCTCACAGTCCCCAGACCATCACACAGTTCGTTTCTTGTTGAACTATGACCCTTACAGCAAAGTCTGCATGGGAGCGGAGGAGGGGGGGGGGGGGGGGGGGTGTCTGTTTACCTCTGACCAGACATGCAAAAAAATAAACATGTAACCCAGTGTTTGTGTTGCCCCCATGGACTGCTGCCACGTGCAGTGAGTCATGTTTTCACTTGTTCATATCCCTTAATGGTTTTACATGTGAATAAACAAGTTTAATAGTTTAGAATCTAAAACTAAAACAAGTTTACTATAAAACTGATATCACACCTTGTTTTTAATGGTAATTATTACGACCCAGAGAGACCTGATCGTTCGCCCGCAAAATGATGCACCTGACAGCTCCAAAGGTACTGAGAGCAAAATTATACTCAATGAACATTTATTCATTTAGCCATAACTCAGACTGACAACAATAAAAAACCGGCTTAGCCACGCCAGACTGCACAGGTAAGGACTTCCTTCATACCTGTCGCCTCACATTTAATCATGTGACAGCCGAGCACGGACTGCAGGTATTGGTTGACTATATTTCCCTGCAGATCATTTCTCACCCACCTGGTCGTTGCTGTTTTCAGGCATCACGGCTAAAGGCATCGGTCCGGCTGGTCCAACACCAGGCTGGGTGCTGAAGTTCCCGGAGTCCGAGGCGAGCAGCTGGCCGCTCGGCAACAAGGCCAGCAACAGCGGCAGGAAACCGCTCACAGACATCAGGATCCACTTTGTTGTTGTTTTTTTTTTATCCTGGAAGCGCTTCCATGCTGCTGCGGCTACGTAAACAGGACTCTGACCTCGCTGGAGGAGTCCTCCTCCTCACCGCCGACCTGGCCTGCCGCTTTAATTAGACCTAAACCAGAGGCCAGCGAAGACTAAACTAAAGATAGTAACGCTGCTGTGGTTGTTTATCTGTCCCAAGCCTTTCTCCGCCGCAGTGACACTTCAGTACACCTTCCTCTGAGACTCCGCCCACTGTTTTTAAGCAAGACCCGTGATGCGTTCAATGGCTCCACGAAAACGCTGACATTCCAACATCAGAAGGAACGGCGCGTGGAACGCCATTTCCGCCAATGGAAAGGGAAATAAAATAAAATAAAATAAAATAAAATAAAATAAAATTAAATAAAATAAAATAAAATAAAATAAAATAAAATAAAATAAATAATAATAATAATAAAGAAAAAAATATGAAAAGAAGGTGCAATCAATTAATAATATTGAAAACAAAAGTCTTATTTTCAACGTTTAAAGTGATAATTAGGATTTTAAAAGTGAAAATTATGACTGAATCTCATGAGTTTTAATATCTAAATTATAACTTTGTCTCATCATTGACTTTGAAAGTTTAAATTATAACTTTAAATGTCATAATACATAAACCATTACTGTAACTTTTAATAAAAAAATAGGAGTTTTAATCTGTTGATTTGTGACATTGAATGTCATCTTGTGCCTTTAAAGGTCAAAATATGTATCTGAATCTCACAATTATGACTCTAAAACTTAGAATCATAACTCTTTTGAGTTGGTCAAGCTATACCATATTACATTTACATTTTTAGTTGAGCTACTAAAAAAACATCCTTTTAAAAGAATACATTAAGTGAATTTAAGTAAAAATGTGTTCCCTCTCCTATACTACTGGCTACACAACTTCATTACAGCTTCAGCTGGTTGTATTGGACTTATTTTAAACTGCTATATGTCAATGAATATATTAATAACAAATGTCCTTAAACAATAATTACAGAAATGTTTCCAGGCGAGCATCTATGTAGTTTTATCTAAATACATTTCCAAATCTAAATTATTCAATTCAATAAAGGATATAAACAAAATTTCAGCTTATTTTACATTTCAGAAGGTGGATAATGACAATGGTTTAGGTATTAAATAACATGATTTTATAATAAATAAGTGGCAAAAATGCACTAAAGGAGAAAGTTAAATATATATATGTTATAGTAGCTCTGGCTGCATGGTAATGTTAACCCTCCAACTCAGTCTAAAGTCTTTTGTGGCCTCTGACAGCTACACACAGTTTCGTTGTTACCATTTAGATGACTGGATTTTATTTAGTTCAACAGAGAGGGGCCTGAATGAAAATGCACACACAACTTCACACACATTTTTCCTAAATGTAAAAGAGTTGTAAAACTATGCATCCTTTTCCTACATTACAATTATGCACCAGTTTGTGTTGGTCTGTCATATAAAGTCCAAATGCAAAGTTTGCAAGTATATATATATATATATATATATATATATATATATATATATATATATATATATATATATATATATATATATATACATACATACATACATACATACATAACACACGTTTAGTAATCATTGTTAACAAGGTTGATGTTTATCCCCTAAAATATAATTCACAATGAGAGTGTAAAATAAAAAGAAAACAGGTTTATTATTACTATAAGTAAGCACTTCTTTTAATACAAGGACTAAGAAAAACACCTCAGGCATTTGCATCAGTCAGGGTTCTTCATTCATTGCATTTATGTATCAGCTTTCCCTTTTGATAACTGTTAACCGAACAAGATCATAACAGAAAACACTGTGGCTCCCTACGACTTAGTCACAATCACATATTACTTAGGTCCAAAGTAATATGATCTAAAAGGCAAATATCCAAGCGTCATACAAGAGAACATAATTTCTAGAACGTCATTCTTGTTGTGCTCATTAAAGGCAGGATTTTTTATTGTTTATTGTTGCCTCTATCATCAAAAAATTTAAAACATGAGCTATGATGTCATCACGATCCAAAGCTTGTTCAGTCTTGACTCAGCGCATCATAAACCAGCGCAGCGTCCAGGGCTGCGGTGCTGGAGTCATAGCAACCTCTCGTCTGTCTAGATGCCACGAGACACAGCTCCTGTTCGCACCATCTGAGGACGCAAAACACAAAAGTGTTACACGAATATCTAACCTGTGCTTCAATTTTTCTGAGATGTTTAGATGTAAGTTTTATTCAGCCTGTTTTGTTTTTGGCTTTGTCTTACCTGAGCGCTGCATAGGTGTCATGTGGGGAGGCATCTTTCCAGGAGGCGTGGTCAATGAGAAGGGCCCCTGTTAACAGAGTAGACCACTTTAAAGCACTGATCTCAGTAATATTTACAAGAATGGCCATAAGGTTAACAGCAGTAGATGGGAAGACAGCATTGCTCAGTCCCCTCCAGGACACCTTTTCACAATTTGTCACGTTTCAACCACAACCTTTAATTCATTTTATTGGATTTATTAGATCTACACAAGGCAGTAGCTGTTCTGATCTCCAAAGCCTAAGAGGGTTCTTAGAGAACATTAGTGAATTAAATTAAATTAATCACGAAGACCAAGAAACGCCATATGACACAGGTTTAGGATAAAGCAGCAAAGACGCTTAAAGCAGCCTTTGTCTATAAAACAATATGCCAAACTTTTAACACCTCTGTGTGTGTTGGAAAACCAACGCCGCCAATCTCTCTGAACACATCATGCCAACGGTGAAAATGTTAATAGCAGCAGCGCGCTGTGGGGATGCTTTTCTTCAGCGGGGACAGGGAAGCTGGTAAGAGTTGATGGAAAGATACACACAAAGAAATCCTGGAAGAAAACCTGTTAGAGGCCGTGAAAGACCAGAAGTGTTGTTTGGATCAAAGCAGATTCAAGTGTTAGAATGGCCTAGTCAAAGCCCAGAACTTAATCCAATTGGAAATATGTGGCAAGATTTTTTTAATTCCTGTTTATTGACAATTCATTAAATTTGACTGAGTTTGAGGTATTTTTTTGTTTTAAAAAAAAGGATGTGTTTACATTTCAGTTCTTTAGATGAGCAAAGCTTGTAGGGACATGTCCCAAAAGACCTGCGGTACGAAGGTGGCTCTACAAAGTGTTGACTCATGGGTCTCTATACAAAAGCACACCACAGGTTTCAGCGCTTTATCTGCAAAACCATTGGAAAACCTTGTCCTTTTTTCTTTCGATTGACTATGAGGCACTACTTTGTATTGATTTTTCACAGAAAAATTCAGAATCAAATACATTCAAGTTTGTTTGTTGTAACGTGACAACGTGTAAAAAGTGTAAGCAGTGTGAATCTTTTTTGCACGACACTGTAACTGTTGCATATCTAAAGGTGAAGCACCCACCTGCATAAATGCGGGCCAGGCTGTATGCCAGGTCTCTGGCGGCCAGTTGCAGGTAACTGGGGGGTCTGGAAGCTGCTATCTGAACAAACTGCTCCAGTTCTGACTGAGCACCAGCGATGGCTTTCACAGCCGGGGCCAGTGAGGAAACACCCGAGGCGCCTGCAAGCAGCGACTGCGGAAAAAAAATAAAGCTACAGCTGTAAGTCCTGCTTCGGGTGCTGAATCGCACCCAACCGATTCTGCTACCCAGCTCCGTACCTTGACGTGTGCGAAGTAAGCATGCAGAACCATTCCTGAACTACGAGCCACGCAGCGCAGCACATCCAGGGACAGAACGTTTGTTGTCCCTTCCCATATGCTCAAGACCTGTTGGAGAAACAATATGTGAGTTTGAAAGACCATAAAAAAAGGGCAGGAAAAAGAGGTTGGTATTGTCACCTGTGCGTCACGGAGTATCCCAGGCAGGCCGGTATCTTCGATGTACCCCTGTCCACCGAAGCTTTCCAGACCCTCAGACACCACAGCCACAGCCTAGGAGAAACACAATGTCACAACTGTCAGATGCTCTGAATACACCCCCCCCCACCCACCCCAATAAAAAAACCCCACAAAATCCAAGCAGCACACCTGCTTCCCAGTGTACAGTTTAACCACAGGGGTGAGCAGACGAAGGAGGTGCACATCCAGCTGGCTGGCCAGGCCGCTCTCCTCTCGGCCCAACAGCCGACACACATCCATGACCAGAAGAAAAGCTCCGCGCGTCTCCACCTGTCCAAAGCAGGTAGACGTTTCAGAATCTGGCACATTTTGCTGTGTTTACAAAAACTTTTCGCACCCATTGAACCTGATCCCATTTTATCCCTTTAAACAGGACTTAAAGGGAGAGACTCGATAATAAACATGCTACAACCTGCAAGTGGGAGTGTTCATGACTTTCTTCAAGGAACAGCCTAATTGATGCAGGCTGCTCAGGATTTTTCACACATAAACATCCGAGAAGTATGGCAATACAATGGCATTGTTCCCTTTTACTTTTACGTGACACAAAATCATTTCTAGTTCTACCTACAGCCTTTAAATGGGTCCACGTGTGCCTTATTTTGCATTCATACAACAAACACAAGGAAGAAGGTGCTCTGGTTAGATAAGAGCAGCACTGGAGCGATCCAACCTGCATGCTAGAGAATATGTGAGGCACAAAAACTAACACTAAGGCCCAATCAGAGCCTATGCCTATGATAAGGCATGATGGTGGCAGCATCATGCTGAGGGAGTGCTTGCTTTAACCCAGCAGGACAACAAAAGCAGGCAGCACAAGTCCCCAGACATAAAGTTAGACCTATATTAGAAGGGTTTAGGTCAGGGGTCAGCACCCTCTTCTCCAAGGAGCCATTTCTGCTTTGCATCTTAAAAACAACCATTAGAAAAATCCCATTTTGATTACTTTCTATAGAAAATTTGTTTGTTAAATGATTAAACAAGAAACTGCTATTTCATTGCTATTTTTATATTGTAGAATAAAATGTTTTTTTATAACAGTAATAAATGCATTTTCTTAAATTCCATATTTATGGAAAATAAACAAAAAGACACAGTCTGTGAATTGAAAATGTTAATTACACCGCTACTTTAGTTCTGTTACAGAAAAACTATATAGAAATTACACAACGATACAGAAAAAAAACTAGCTTTATAGTTAAAATCGTTGCTCGGTTTGTTATTTTATGGAGGCCCGTAAGAGCCACATACGGCTGCAGACCTCTGGTTTTTGACCAAAGCATATTAATGTTTTAGAATGGCCTAGTCAAAGCCCAGACCTGGATCCTACTGAAGATGAGCCATACATGAACATTTCAGATTCACAGAGCCAATCTGACTGAGCAAAAGCTATTTAGCAAAAGTTTCTCTAGATGTGCAAAAAACAACTGCAGCACCAGCTGCAAAGAGAAGTTCTTCTACAAAGCACAGATTCAAGGGGTTGAATAACTTTTTAGAGCTTTAAACATTAAAATACCCTGAAAACCATGTATCATTTTCCTCTCAGTTAATAATTTGCTTCAATCTGTCGCATCAAGTCCCAATAAAAACACATTAAAGTTTGTGGGTTTAAAGTAACGTTCAAGGGGCATCGACACTTTTTCAAGGCCCTGGACGCCACTTCTGCTAGCTTACCTCCATCCTTGCAAGGGTCTGCATATGCAGTGGGTGGTCTTTAAGCAGCTTTCCAAACGCAGTGCGGCGGGTGGCGTAGTCACGCGCCAACTGGAGCACTCTGTGAGCAGACACATTATTTGATCAGCTTACTGAGGAGAGGCCGCCCCAGAATCAGAGCAGAAATCAGGCCAAGGGTCCTGCCTTCTCATTGCAGCGGCTGCAGAGACGCTGTTGTGAATCCTGGTTATTGTCAGCATGTTCGCTATGGACGCCACGCCTCTGCCTTCTTCCGAGAGCTGGTGATGGAGGGACAATATGTGGATCAGACAGGAGTAGCAAGGCAGCGCCAGAACACGAGGCACTGCATTACAAAATCTCCTGCCCTTCACAGGGATCGCAAGTAAATATTTTAGAGCAACTCAAGTGGAGAAATGTAAAATAACAGTTTACTGTTTTATAGTATTTCGCCATAAAGCATACATTTTGTCTTAAAAGTAGTTTTCTGTGTTAAAAACAAACAATAAACAGCATCATATATATATATATATATATATATATATATATATATATATATATATATATATATATATATATATATATATATATATATATATATATTTTTTTTTTTTATTTATTTATTTTTTTTTTTTTCTTAAGCCCTTTTAAGCAGAACTTAGTGCTTCCACTATATTTCAGCTGCAACTTCTAGCGTGCTTTTCTAAAATTTCTTCCGTTTCTTTCAACCTTCAACAAACGGTGATGCAGACTTGAGGTTTTTATGCCTTTGTAGCTCAGAGTTTTTCTATTGATTAGCTGACAGTTTAGCTTTTGTTAATGTTTATGCTCCTCTTTCATATTTCAGCTATTTCTTTTAGCTATCTCTTTTTCAGTCAGCTCACAGCATTCACACTGCATTGTTAAAGGAAATGCATTTTTATCTAGTTCTGTCTGAACGTAGAGGGGCATTTAGAACATGGTGCATATTTATATGTTGGTATTATTATTAATGCGTCCTATACCAACTCCTTGCAGGGTTGTGAGGGGGGGGCTATCTTTAGTGGTCATTGTGTGAGAGTTGGGGTACGCCCTGAAAAAGCCTTTCCCATCCAGTTAGTGATGTAAAGGCGACAGACAAAGCGTTTAGCCTCCTTGTGGTCAGAAGCTCTTAAACATCCATCCATTTTCTATTAGTCCCTGCATCCTTTTTCAGGCTGCTCTTTTCCAGCTGTCGCTCTTTAATATACTTCTCACACTGATTTCTCCAAACTGCATAACTGCTTCAACTATCTAACCTGTATTTATTATCACACAGCTGTAGTAAGACTGTAATAGTGCAGTAAAAAGCTGACTCTGTGCGCGGGCAGGCCGTCCAGCAGCAGCTCAGCGGTCGGCATCTGTCGCGTCCCCAGCTTGTCCTTCAGTCTCTGGACTTCAATGCCTCTCAGTCGGCCGTCCTCGTCTCGACTGACCTCTGCGTAAAAAAGAGACAGCCCCCTGCTGCCCTGCGCACAGGGGAAAGCACGGTTAGGGATACCACGGGTCCACCCATGCTGGACATGAATGAAGCGGGCGGTACCGGTGTCGTTGAACCCGATCTGTCCTGAACTCTGGCCAGGGTGAGAGTCATGTCTGCGTCTGTGGCCGACGTGAACCACTTGAAGCCGTGCAGCTTATAGGAGCCGTCTGTTTGGGGGACGGCCACCGTCTCTGTGCCGGTGCCTGAAGCCAACAAGAAGCTCTCTTTATGTGATATTTTATATGAATTTATAAACATATACACATGTATAACCTCAAAAAATAGGAGAACGTTCCAGAGTCCTGGTGCTGTTAAATAAGTAAATATTCAAATATCTTCCTATCCAGCAAAGGCATTTACTAAACATACAGTGGGACCTAAGAGCTTTATAAAAACATGAGTCCTTCTCCTGAGCTTGAATTTCATGAGTTGATCAGCCTCTCTGTTGCAGACAGTGCCCCCTGCTGTTCATCTGCAGAATGAAGGCAGCACCAGATAAATGGAGGGACTTCGGATTAATGCGTCTCCACTGACCCACATCCGATCCTCCTTGTCTCTCAGTCATCCACTGTCCAGACGTCCAGAAACTCTCGGGCTGACGGCTGGTCAGGCGGCCGTACGCTTCTTCCACTGGCGGTGAAACGCCTACAGACTTCACAAACACACACAGACGATCGCTGACAGATCTTAGCTGCTAAACACACAGTCTAAGACTTTGCAAGACAAAAAGAAAGAAAAAAAAAAAACAGCAACTCGGATTTTCTTCTGAGTAACCAAACTAAGTCTGAAGTATATTGTTGAATACACTGAACTGCATTTTTATTTGATTAACTTAAGTTTAAATTAAGCGAAAAAATAACTTTACTGATACATAACTCCCTCTGTATTAGGCAACAACCGAGAGCGGAAACCGTTCACCTGGATAAAAACACAGAGCATAAATATTCATACATTACTGACACATCTGAAACTTAAAAAAATCTAAATTTTTATTGGGATTTTATGCGTTAACACACCAATGTGAAGTGAAAAGGAATTGATGGATGGTTTATTGGTATATGATGGTGTATTAGTAGACATCTGAAAAGTAAAGTTTGTCCCCCCCCCCCCTCAGTCATTGGTTTGTAGAACCGTCGTCTTCTCACTAAGATAAAAAAATAAATAAAATCACCATTGTCTCCTTACTCAGAGTCGCTTTCAGCAGCGATCTGAATCACTCTGAAGCTAAGACTCCTGGGTAGGAACATTTAGGCTACGATAGGAGCTCTGAGAGACTCTGAGAATCTTTGGGAATACAGGCGCTGATCTTTTTCTGCCCATTCCTCTTTGCAAAACACTCAAGATAAGTCAGACTGGATGATGAGCATCTAAGAACACCATCATTCAGTTCTTACCAATTTTAATCAGATCTCAATAGGTATTTGCTCTGTACTTTGACTAGGCCATTCTAACACATGTTATGCTTGGATGTAAACCGCACTATTGTACCTCTGGCTGTATTTTTAGGGTCCACCCAAAGTCCTGCAGCCCCTAACAGGTTTTTAATAAACCACTACCCTGTGGTTAGCTGCATGTGTCTTCATGTGAACTCTAACTATGTTCCCCATTGATGCTGAAGGCAAGCTTCCCCACAGCATGATGCTGCCACGATGCAATGTGCTGGGGTTTCACGTCTGAAAGGCATCCGGTTGAGCTGGACTTTATCTAACGGGATTAGGGTAAAAGGTGCTGAATACAAATACACAGCGCATTTTTTTTAATTTTCATTAGTTAACAAATCAGCATCCTTCCACTTCATGATTATGCACCACCACTGTGTTGGAATATCACATTAAATCCCCCCACAAAGTTTTGATGTTTTTTTTAAACTTGAGTGTTTTTCAGGTACTCATAAGGCGCGAAGTTGCACATCAATTACAAGAACTGGAGGGAATATAAATGTTTGGTTTAAAGCCGACAGATTTTATAAGTTTACAGAAGAATTTGAATGATTTCCGACATGGAATATGGATTTTAAACTTACTTGGATGACCTTTGCAGCTCCATCCGTCATGGCCAGAGGACAGGTGTAGAGACCAGACGAGGGGGAGAATATGTACAACTTGCTCATCTGGTAAACACGGCTGCAACGCAAGCACACACACACACACACAAAAAAAAGTGTATCCAACCAGAACCTGACAGAATCTGGACCTTGAACATAAGTAGGAAGAAAAAGTACGAGAAGCCGGTCCACCTCCACTCCCCGAATGACTTGTCATAGCCGATGGCAACCAGTCCCTCCTGCGCTGAGAGGTCTTTAAGGCGTTTCCAGGCCGCAGAGGTCACGATGTGGTCCACCCTCCGACCCCAGGGATCGAAATGCACCAGCCGAGGAGGGCTGAGCTCACACTCTCTACCCCACGTGTCTATTTCTTTCGCCACGCGCTCTCCAAATGCACTCAGGTCAGAGAAAACAGCCTGAGAACAAGACTAAACACACAGAATCACGTAAAAATGGCCGATCCAGTCCGGCTGATTGATTTAAACTGCGGTGCCTGAGGAAATAGATCAACTCAAGTTTTTGTGTTCTGCAACTACAGACACGGCATCGTTTTCACAAAGCTTTCACAAAAAACACAAGAGTGGTATTGCGTTGGGTGCTTTCTGCTCAGAATACCTCCTGTGGCAGGTGTCTCTTTAGGTATCCTCTAAGCAAGGCATCCTCCAGAAATGGATTCTTCAGGACTGGCTGGTCCTGGAAGAAAGATCCCACCCTGGCCCTGCTGAAGGGCAGGTAACCCTCTGCACCCGACGCCGCCTCCCACAGATGGTCTTCATCGGACTTTCTGGCCCCGCGCTCGGCTGCGCTGGCTGATCTGATGTGGACGAGCGGTCGAGCGCCGCCATGCCACAGCCTGCTGCCGCTCCTGCCGGCTACACGTCCGCTCAGGATGGCTGAAGACGCCGCCATGGCTTTAGGATCTACCTGCTGACAGAAACGAGAGGGCGATCGAATTACTTCTGCAGAAATTAAATAAATAAATGAGTCTTTAAAACCGTAATCTCACATCGATCCGGCTCTCTAGCAGCGGGGCTTTAAAGACAACATTTCACCTCCTTTCTCATCCTAATCCTGTGCAAAGCAGCAAAATACACTTAGATTCTCTTTCAGCTTTATTTATTATGGTTTAGCTTGATCAAAACCTATCACTTATAGCTGTGAGCGTAGATAACAGTAAGTTCAGGGTGAGGAGCTATTTTATAGAGCATGTTCTCTTGTCTTGCCTATTTTTAAGAGTGGGTGAGAGTAATAGGCTTCTTTTTCTCCTTACGGTTACATCCCAGGGAAACAGGAGCTCACTGGTTTCTACAAGGTTTCATGATGGATTGATTAAATAACAACATGAGGGATTAAAATGTTTATTTTAAGGCTGTTATGCCAATAGTTGTGGCACAGATGATACTTGATAAGGATTTTTCCACCTGACACGCTGAATAAATATACTCAAATTAAAGCCCATTTGTTTTCTAATCTAGTGGAAGATACTTTTATTTGAAGGATTTTCTCACCTCTTTATCAGGAGCGTCTACAAATTTTGAAGAGTGTTGCATAGTGCCTCAAACCAGGCCAAGCTGAGATGCCATAGTAAAATTACAATAAATTTAGAAAACACAATAAACCATTTTAAAAATCAGTTTCAATGCTAGAGATGTAACAGCTAGGAGATGCCATCATTGCTTCCCACAGAACCTGAAACACGTTTAAGTAAAATTAGACCACCAGTCAACACATTTCAGGTGTTATTTAGTTATCTGTACTTCAAGCATACGTGGAAAAGAACAATATGTGTTACTGTAAAGTTATTGCTGTAAAACTCATTTCTGCAGTCGTGTAGGAAGCCCAGACACTAACTTCAGTCCATGTCCTTGTAATTTTCCTTTTTCTTTCATTAATGCTCCCATGACAAAGTCTGTACAATGTTCAAAAACACCGTCAGAGCCCAAAGAAGTCAGCAACAACTCTGGACCCAGAAAGTTTTAGGCAAGGCAAGCCTTCTTCTTTTCACAGTGCACATCGAAAAGGCTATTTTCAATCTAATTCCACGCTTTTGGGTAGTGATAAATGTTTTCGCTGTGCTTCTAGTGATCGCTGTTGAATTTCACGTCCGTTTGCATCTGCGGGATCAGAGCACCTGAGAGCTAAACTCTTTTCTAAACCTGTGTTGAGATGACAGAAATATTAAAGGCAGAAATATGCCTCCTCTCTGAGGAACATTCATTAATGATTTTTTTTTTTTAGATAATAATTAACCATCTCCAGGTATTTTCTCAGTCTAGTGTCTAAGATTATCCTCTCACTGAAATTGATTTTGGAGATATTTTAGTTACACTGATGTTACCAGCCTTAAAGGGCAAGTAACGCTGATATGTAGAGACAGACAAAGGTGATGTTAACAAATTCTGACAGGTAAACTGGGCAGAGCATGAAATACATTATGCATAAAATAAAATAAATAAATATGACTGTAAAAACCAAAGGTGATTGTGAGTGTTTTTTTAACACGCTCCAATCCATTAATTATTTTAAGGAAATTCTGGATTTTATAACTTTAACAGTAGACAAAGGAGTATAAAATGTGTTTCCTATTGGTTCGATGAATAGTGATAAAGCTTTGTGTCATGTGATAATAACACTGAATACAGAAAGTAAACAACAGGTCCAGAGAGTCCTCCACATAAGTGGGTCAAAGTTCAATGGACTGCGTTGTCCAGATTATACAGGTTATTGCTGCACATTGGTATAATCCTGCTGTTATTCTTGTTTTTACCAACAATCTGACGGTAAATAGGAATAAGAGCCGAGGGCTGGCGTTGTTTGTTTCTGCAGGTTGACAGCAGCAGGCAACAGTGAAGCTACCGTGAACAGAAGCGTTTTACCGAAGCCGATCAAATCTCATTCCAGCGCTGCAAACACTAACAAGCACGCATCGTTACCCACTGGATGCTGAACCACCTTCACGTCAAATTTAACAGGGGTTTTCAGACGTAAGCGACGCGCAAAGAGCCTTTACCTGAGGTTAGCCGAGCAGCGGAAAACTCTCCTTCAAAATAAAAGTCGGACATGGCGACGAAGTGGCGCAAAAGTGTTGAAGCGCCTTAAACGTTTCCGCGTGTTTTTCACAATAAAACGACTTTTAATGTCTTTGTGCTGCAGGATCAGCTCTAAATATTTCGTTTTTAATTGTTCTGCTTCATTAAATATTTGAAATTCAGACGGGATCCAGATTATGTGTGAATGTAAATTTTCAATCCTTGCTCCAGACTTGACCATTAAGATCTGGACTTTGACTAGGCCATTTTAATACACGGGTATTTATGATCTAAACTTTTCCACTGTAGGCTATGCTTGTAGGGTTGGGTTGCTGTCTTTAAGGTCAGGTGAAGCTACGTCTTCTGCAGCATCGGACAGACGTTCTTCTACAATTCAGCTCCATACATCTTCCCATCAGTATCCCCACAGTGTGATGCGGCCACCACCATGCTTCATGATGGGGATGCTGTGTTTGGGGTCATGTGCAATGTTAATTTTCCAACCGTGCATTGTGTTTTGCATATAGAAAGTAACGTTCAGTTTTAGTGCCCTCTGTCCAGATAACTTTTGCAATAATTTGCAACCACACTGCTTTTGGCAAATTTAAACAGGACTTGCTTATTTTAGCTTTGCACGTGAACGCCAGATTTGTGAAGGCTAAGAGCGGTCCTATCAAAAGAATCTCCCACCTGAGTTGTGGACCTCTGCAGTTTCTTAAATTAATGAACAGCCATGTGTTGCTCGGTTTATAGTTGTGCTATACTCTCCATCTTTGGACGATGAACAGTGCCGTTTGAGATGTTTAAAGCTTGCTTTGTAACCTAAACTTTATTCCAGATTGGTAGGTTCTCCATTTTTTACCTGTTTCCTGACATTCTTTGATAATCCTCCAGGGCCTTAACAGAACAGCTGAATTTAGAGGGCTGCTTTACTTCCTTATTTAAAATATTTCTCCAGACCTCATTTTATATTTTTTTCCAGCATTTATGTGACGATATGGACATGTTCCTCCAATTTGCCAAATCGGGTTTATTTGGGTTATTCAAGATCATGGTAAAGGGCTTTTCACTGTCTTTGCTTCTGGCCAAACTTACATTAATTAAAATGTTTAATAATCCTTATGAAGCAAAGCAATCATGAGAACGTCTCAATCCTTAAATCCCTTCACTGACTTCCCATCTCACTCCACACTGAATACAAGGCTTCCCCGACCCCTTGGTAAAGCTCCATATTACATTGAAAAACTGCTGAGATATTTTCAATTTTGCTTTTAATTTAATTTCAATTCAATTTTATTTCTATAGCGCCATTTCATGAAACGTGATCTCAAGGCACTTTCCAAAGTCAAATTCAATTACATTATACAGGCAGGGCAGTAGAGCATTTTATTTATGCTCTACTTTCCAGTTTCTCCCCATTGTGGGACTTTGAGTTTGAAAAAATTGTAAGGTTCAATAAATGATTAACATAGAAATATCTGGACTGGAATACTCTGGAACCAAATACGGATTCTTAAAATCACAGTTTGTGACATGTAATGCGCTTGTTTTCCAAATCCCTAATTTGGGTTCCTAAACAAACCTTGTTTCAGAGCCTTGACTCTGGTTTTACACACAAATGTAAGACATTTTACAGGCCCCCAAAAGAAACAGTGTAAAGGTCCTTTATTCTGCAATAGATGATTTCTCCATTAGTAACTGAAAATGATCAATAAAGTAACAAAAAGTGTAAAATAAGCATAAAACTTTGTTGTGGTAAGCTAAATAAAAATTATTAAAAGTCTTGTAGTTTAAAAGAAGTTCGGGTATTTATGTTTCAGAGACTGGAATAGGACTACATGTGGAAATGTAAAATGTTTATATTCAATTGTTCCACACTTGAAAAACAAATCAAATCAAAATCCAGACATTTTCCAGACTGCGTAGGGACCATGTGTGTTCAGATTACCATAAATTATACAAGTAGACGATTGTGTGACTTAAATCACATTTTGAAGGCAGCTGGGTGCACTGGGTTTTATCCAGAGGCATCAGAATAAAAGCTCCTAAAAACTACTGAGTGACGGACTTTGCAGAACATTTATCAAAAACCCTTTTCCTTTCACCTTCAGACAATCTACTTTGTGCTAAAATACACAGAATATGAGGCGTATGGTCTGAAGTCACAATCAAACTATCACAACGATATTAGAAATTATATATAATCAGGGTAAATAACAGGGAAAAAAATTATTTCACTGAGCTTCAGGTTATCAATGCAAACACAGGCAGATAAAAGTGAAATGATCCTGAACCGGGTTTATTGTTGTAAATAAAGGTTTGTCAAAAACACACAACTGTTTCAACTGGAACAAGACTGAAAGGCATGCACTGTCCAATAAAACATTTCCATGACTTGTTAAAAAGCTTTTCAAAATGAACCATGAGCCGCTAAATAATAAACAGACATTTTTCTTTTCTTTTTTTTTCCTTTTTGAAAACAAAGAAACAGAAAACAACTGTAGAGGCTTTTAAGAAACATTTAGACCGATAAAACAAAAGTCGTCATCCGTGTTGATGGTGGACGTGACGTCTCACAGTTTTTTACATAATCCGCCGACCAGGATGAACAAAGATGGGGGGGCAACGCTGATGCTTTTTAGTGTACAAAAATAAAAGTCACTGCTTTTGTTGACCTGCAGCACCCTCCTGATGGAGAACCGAACGAAAAACGAGTGTAGCTTATAACATGGGCTGCACATATAAAAAGGGACCTTCTATTAACCTACAAAAATTACAACATTAAATGGGGATAACAGGTTTTAAACAAACAGTCTATGAGCAGATATATATATAAAATGACTAAAAAGGAAAACCACAGGGCTAACCGACAATACAGAAAGAAATCGAACTTAGGGTTTAAGGTGTGGAGAAATGAATACAACCGCAAATATTCGTGGATCACCGGACAGAAGCAGTGGTCCTTGGGAGTCATCAGTAAGCAACGGATCAGCCGAATACTCGGGAGTCTTTTTTTTTTTGTCTTGAATTTTACTTTATTTGTCCAATTCAGTCTTCTTTAGTCGCCTTTGGTGAGGAGGTCCTCTATGTATGCGTCAAGCTCGTCATCCGTGTTTATGTCAATGTCCTTAAAATGCCAAGAAAAAAAAAACAAAAAAGTTTGCTGAATCATCAACAGGAAACAAACGGGCCAAACGTGCAACGACATGAGAAACACCTACATGAGAAACACCTACATGAGAAACGCTACTCTCACCTCTTGCACTTTCTGTAGAAGGGCTACGATATTAGTTCGTAGTTTCTGTAGTTTTTCGTCCGCTTCCTTCAGCTTGAGCTCGGTGTTGTTGTTCTTTTCCTCCACAGCTTTGGCCCTGGCGTCGGCTCTGCTCTGGTACGAGTTACACAACGACTGGAGACCCGACTCGTACTGCTGGAAATACTCTTTCTGCGCAGAGGGAGCAGACATGTCGGGATAACACTTCAGACTTCACCACCATGCTCAGAGTCAAAGAGAACAAAGCAGGCAACCTGTGACGAGTGAATTAACTGATGCACACCGTGTAATTCATACAAATATACACTATGTGCACAGTTAATTAGGAGAGTATTTTGACCATATCATATATTTTTTTAGGAATATTTTCTAACTCCAAGCTCGGTAAACTTGAATTGCTAAAGCCTAGCAGGTGATGTGTATTTGTATTGAGGGAGGGCGTGGCCTAAGGAGGTCAAAACCTTTCATCAAGGTGTGCATAATTAATTATTTGGCAGCTTTTTTAGGCAAAACTGGCCAAAAGAGATTTAACTGACTCTGAAAAGTAAAAAAATGACCAAAAGTCTCTCAGAGGGATGCAGCACTCTTGAAATCGTTAACACGTGTCAAGCTGTTCAGTGTTGTCCTGACCGTCATGGTCTAATTTCAGTGCAACTTTCAGAACATTACGCTGAAATGCGCTGAAGAGAACCCTGAAAAACTAAAATAAAATCAGCCAGATCCGGACGCGTTTGGCTGCAGCATTTATCTCACCAGTGGAAACGCTATCAGCTCCTCGGCTGTCATGCTGTTAACATCGTCCTTGGGAATCCGGAAAGCAGGAGGGAAGAAGTAACGCAGCATCGTCCTGAGACACAAACAGAACGAAGGATTTCAGACACGTCTGTGGATAGTCTATGAAAATACTAATCTACAAGAACATTTCTTCATTTCTGGTAATTAAGCAGACTATGATTATACAAAACCAAAAAAATATATATGTTGTTATACAGGAATGTAAGCCTGCTAGGGAGTTTGTAACTTATGTACAGTATCTGCACTCAGTTCTATGCTGGGCCTCCTTTCACATGAAATACTGCATCAATGCAGAGCGGCATGGAGCTGATCAGCCTGTGGTTCTGCTGAGGTGTTCAGGAAGTCCAGGTTGCTTTGATAGCTGTCTTCAGCTCATCTGCGCTTTTAGGTCTGGTCTCTCATCTTCCTCTTGACAACAGCCCAGAGATGCGTCATGGGGTTCAGGTCAGACTAGCACAGTGACTCCATGGTCTTTAAACCAGCTAGGGCTGGGCGATAAATCGATTTAATTCGAATTTACAATTCTTTAAGATTTCATTTTTGGAAAATCTGGATTTTATTTTGCCAATACACTCATTGGGTTTCCACGAAGAGAACAGCATGTGATGCTGAATATATGTTTAGGCAAATGTATTGTCAAAATATTGTTAAGTGGAAACTTTTTTTTACCATAATACGAGGTACTTCATTTACTTATTTACTTTTTTTTAACTTAGTTTAAAGTTCACAAGTGTAGTGAAGCCTGTTCTTAGCTCAATGTGTAATACCACTAGCAGCAAATGTTTTGTTATATTTTCATTGTTTATAATGGCACGGCTGCCATCTTGTTTTACAAGCATGTTTCACAGCTTGTTTTTAGTTGAACTTTGAATTCAGGTCAATTCCCTGACGAAATGCTTGACATAAAAAGCAAGGTTTTAAAATAATTTCTTTAATTTCTTTTTATGAAACAAAAAGGAGGGAAAAAAAAAAATCGATTAATCGGATTTGGTATGATAAAATCTGAGATTTATTTTTTAATCCATATCGCCCAGCCCTAGAACCAGCTTTTGGTACCTTTGGCAGTGTGGGTTGGTACCACGTCCAGCTGGAAAATCTTTGTGTACTGGACTGTATACAGAGACGATAATTCAACCATCTGATTCAGGTGGGGTTGGACCAGGCATGATAAAATGTGTGATTAGCTAGCTGAGCACCTAAAGCTGTTTGTTTTCCAGCAGCCTCCCACCGTCAGTGAGAACAGAGAGGGACGGTGATGCTGTGCATCCTTGCGACCGCCTGCTTGGAGCAGCTCAGTGTATCAAGCTCAGTGTCACATATAAAAGGCGCACAGGATTATAAGGCGCACCATCAATTTGTGAGGAAATTTAAGGACTTTAAATGCGCCTTATAGTCCAAATATTAAAATAATACATTTTTTGATGCTATTCTAATTTCACATGGCTCACCTCAGCATGGCGACCAGGCTGTCTGTCACCTCTCGACTGGTCCCAGGCTGGGTGGTGTCCGGCTCCATGGGGGCTGAACCTCTCTCCGTCTCCTGCTGGGTGTCGGGGCTCTGAGAGTTGGGAGACGGCGGCCGCATCAGCCGCACTTCGTCGCTGCCTTTGAACACCCTTCAGAGACGCAAAACGTGTAAATGAAAGCAACCAGCAGCCGTGTGAATCAGGACTCTCTGACAGCGGCGGGACGGGGCGTCTTACCACCGGTCTTTGGGGGTGGCGCGTGGGACGTAGTCAAATTTGACTTTCCAGCGGACGCTCTGTTTGTTGGCCTCCACGGCTATGACTTTTCCAGTAAACCACTCCTTATTGACGCGCACTTCAACCAGAAGACCTTTGTCTGCAAGAACAAGACATCTGTGGAAAAAGGGTCTTTTTTTGTTTTTAACTACACGATGCTCGTTTCACGTTCATCATCTCACCTTTCTGAGCGTTTTTAATGTCGTTCTCTGGCTCCTTCTGCTGGGATTTCTCAGGGGGCTGCAAGAACATCGACATATTACCACAGGAGTACTAGAAGGACATTTTACTGAAAGGACAGGGGGATGAAAACAAGGCAACGGTGCTCATTGGTTGAACCTAGCATGCAGACTTAAAGAGGAGTGCTACAGGTTAGGAGAACAAAGGCTACGCTTTCATAGAGTCACTAGAAGAAAGGAGGTTAATCAGACAAGACACCCGTATGAGTTGAAGGAAATATGGTGATCGTTAGAAGCAGCGAGCAGACCCAGCCTAGATTCGTGTGGAGGAGGTTTAGCGGGAGCCTTTAAAGCTACCTTCTCTTTAGCCCCTTGCTGCTGTGAGGGAGCAGCTTTAGGGACAGAGGTGGGCGTAGGTGGCGGCTGCCGAGCAGGAGAGGATATTCCTTTCTTCTCAGCCTGAATGTGCGTTTTATCCTGAAAGGTCAATGGGAGAGGGGTTCTGACTGGAGACTGTTGACGGCAAAATGCACCCAGCGCTGTAGTAGAGAGCCTACCGAGCTGCTTGCATTCATTTTAAGTAAAAGTCTGATTAAAGCCCAACTAATGCATAGAAAAATGTAACCAGAAGTTATTCTGCCCAGATGATAATCCACTTTGCTGATTTACTCAGACTCTGTAGCGACAAAAAGTTGGTTGGATCCACATAATGTGCAAGAAAAATAAAGCTTAATGTTATGCTACACCTATATAGGTTCAGTTAAAATGTTCAGCTAGCAGCGACACGCCGCCTGTCTTCATTTATGTTTTCCCTCATTCCTTCATTTCTCACTTATAAGTACATTTAAATTATATAAAAAAACTTAAGAGCATAAAAGACGAACCTAATGAATGTGTAGACATCTGTGTGTGAGCAATCTTTTAGGAAATTACATTATTTAAAAAGGTTTTATGCTTCACTCATTCTCAGTACTTGGTTTAAATTATCGATGTAGAGTTGTCCAAAAGCTTTCATTCATTCAAATAAAAGCAAAGTAGGTCCGCCCCCCCCGGCAGAGTGGCTCTGTCTGTGGAGGACACTCAGGAATAACAGCCTGAATTTGTATTAGTAGACTAAACACATGCTAAATACAAGAACCTGAATCTTTTCATTATTTTTCTAAGAGGTAATCATTTATATTGAGATGATAAAGCTCCAGTGGTCAGCGTAGCTTGTTTTCTTGTTCAGCTGCAGCGATTACTGTTAGCAACAGCAGCTAAAAGTCACATTTAAAAATGACGATCAACTATATTTTGGAATAAATCAGCAGAGCAAAAGTGCGATACCTTGATGCAAGCATGGATCTTTGTCTTCTCCAAACGGACACACCTTTATGTTGCAATATTGTCCTTGACTAAATAAACACCTAACGGACAATCATTCCCTCCTCCTCAGTTTTAGGAACTCGTTTAGCCCTTTGGGATAAATCAACTACATGATGCAGATAAACTCTACATGAAGGGCTAATGTGCACAAACTATCCTTTGGCCTTTAGAGAGTCCCAGCCCAGTTGCAACCTGTAGTACCTCTTCTGCCTGAAATACTTTTAATACAATCATAAGATGCTTTTTAAGCCATACAACTTTGTATAATTACCTCCTCCAACTTCCCCCGTTTTGGAGGCGGGGCCTTCTCCACCACTTTACCCCGGCTACTGGCAGCTGTGGCCATCTTGGATTTCTTTGTTTGTGGTTCTTCAATCTCCTCCTCACTGTCTTCTTCCTCCTCCTCTTCTTCTTCCTCCTCCTCATCCTCACTTTCCTCCTGCTCCATTATTCTCTTGCGCTGTCCAGCAGATGCAGCAGGTTTGACAGATGATGTTTTGGTAGAGGCCTGTGTGAGGACAAAACTGAGCGTTTCAGATCCTTTCAGAAGGGAACGCCGAGCAAACCTCGAGGGTCCCTGCAGCCTTCAGCTTACCCGGGAGCTGCGACTGGACAGAGCTGCATTTGCAGAAGCTTTGGGTGTCGACTTTGTTGCGGCCGGAGGGGTCTTTGCTGCAGGCTTGGCTGCAGCTCTGGTCCTGGACGGTTCTGGTTTAGGCGGCGTAGCGGGAGCTGCAGACGCTCGGGTGGGACGCTGAGAAGCCGCACGTGACGCAGGGAGGCTCGTCGCGTTCTTCAGGTGAGCTGGGAGAGGCGGGGAGCGCGGGCGTGTCGCAGACCTTTCTGAAGACCTAGTCGTCTAAATAACAAAACGAAAAATTCAAATTAAATCAAAGTCAAAACAGAGTTACGTTTAGGATTTTTATGGATCAAACTTATAAAACTTAAATGCTTTCAGGGACAAATCAGAGGAGACGAAGATGATTAACATCTATTCTTGCTTTAATGTTACTCCAGCATTTGTTTCCATTTCTAAATCAATTTAATTTTTTATGTTACATCCAGATGGATCAGAATATCATACAAATACAGGGGTAGGAACACTGAAAACCCCGAAAGATTATAAGTACCCGCGTCATGTAAAGCACTTTGTGTTGTCCTTGTACTGAGATGTGCTATACAAACAAATTTGTCTTGCCTTTAGTTAGATTTCCCTTTAACATACAGAGACACATTTATTACAAAGCTTAAAAAACGGCAGTAGAAAAGTCAAAAAGTTGCGGCAAAAGGATCATGTTTACTACAGCTGCTGAAACACAGCTCATATTTAGAAATTAATAAATCAACTTAAGAATTCATAAAAGGTAAATGACCAAAAACAATACATAGCCAAGAACCGTAAGCAATACTTTTGATGAGGAAATGAGGATAAACGAAGGCCTAAACTGGTCAACAGAAATAAGCCTATTAAACCGATACCAAGGTGTGTAATGACTTTTTGTCCCATGTTTTGTTTTGTTTTGACAAACAAGCTCTAATTGAACTTAGTGGAAGAAAAAAAAATAAAAAAATAGAAAAAAAGGATCTGAATCAAGAAACTCGTACCTGACCTGAGGTCTCTGTTGGTTTCATGCTGACCTCTAGCGGGAGCTTTTTGATATCTGCTGCAGATTTAATTGTGCTGGTTTTCTGACAGAAAGAAAATCAGATATTTACAACGGTAATAAAGAAAATAAGAGAACAAATGGAGTAGCAGAGAATAGGTGTAGATTAAATACCTGTAAGGCTTGTAGTTTCTCCTGCTGCTGTTTGATTTTGTCTGCAAGCTCTTTCTGTTTGTCTTCAGCTGTTGGTTTGTCTCTCTTTAAAACCCCAACAGGAAAATTCTGTTTCTGTTCTGGAGCGTCACATCTAAAAAAAAAAAACCACATAAGACAAAACTTTTCTTTAATAAAAAGAACATTACATTATACAGCAAAACACTATAAAACTTTAAGGATGTCAGCATAGGCAGGAGGAAGCGTCTGATTTAAACGAACTATTTAACGAATCGTGTGAAATTAACATGTTTCTGACATGGCGGATAAAATGCATATTGCGTACCTGTCCTGGGTGCCGTCAGGGTTCATGAGACAAACCCAGCTGTCAGGGTAGCGTTTGTCCACTGCATCCATCTGGAAAGGCAGCGTTCTCCACTTCAAGCATTTATCTAGGGATAAAACACAGAAACGCAGCGCAGGCTTGATTCAATTCATACCTTTGATGAAACTTTATTGATACGTTGAGAGAAATCTTCATGCCTTATGAGGCTCTACAGCACGTATGTCAAACTCAAGGCCCGCGGGCCGAATCCGGCCCATCAAGGCAACTTATCCGGCCCTCAAGAGCCAAAAAAAGGCATATCATGTGAGCAAGTAGAGGCATGTGTCCTTTTAAATTGTATAAAGTGGCTAAAATTGTGCCTCCTGTAGTGAATGTATTTTTTTTTAACTGTAGTAGTCCTGCCACTAGATGTCAGCTTTCCCACAACACATTAAAACAACCCAGAAATGTCCAAAAAGAAAAAAAGTGACGCAGAATGATGAGTTTAAAGTGTAACTCACCATAATATGAACTTTGTTTTGTAGATAAACTATAGAAATTGGGCCTAAGGGTGCTACTTTTATGTTACTGTCACATTTTTTAAAATTTTATGTGAACTGATGCCAAAGTGGCTCAATATAGAAATGAGTTTCACACCCCAGCTCTACAGTGTTTCCTTTGGGAATGTCGTCTTTGGGGGAACCAACCACCAAGCCGATCTGATCTAGTTTTCTAGTCAATAGGTTGAAAACTGTTTCTTATTTTGTTAAACATAATTTTCCACAAATGTCAAAATCTCAGAAAAAAAATCTATCCATCCTCTTGTTGTAAACGTTTTATGCTTCAATTTAAAACTTAAAACTACAAATAAATTGCTTCTTTAAAAAAGGACAACACATTTTCTATAGTTGTCTTTGTTTTAAAAAGGTCATGTAACATTTGCAGGCTTGAACAGGTTTTTAATAAAGAGCAAAAACATTGACTGGGACGGGGTAGAAAGACAGGGGAGCCCGTGCTCTGTGATGAGGAAATACAGATTTAGGGGAATGAAGCACAGCTTACCACACTGGATCGTGATCGGGATCTCCATGGCACGGCGCCTCTTGTATCTGAGCTCTGAAGTTGGAGGTGCAGACCAGCTGGCAGACAGATATCCAAACTCATCCCAGAACTTCACTATACCTTTCTGGGCTGCACGAAGACAAAAACACAGTTTCCTACAATTTATTAACGCTGCTACAGGATTTCCCCCACAGTATTATAGGCCTGGCAGGCTGCTAACTTTACTTGTACCCCCAGCAGGCTAAGAGTCGCTTATTTGTTTTAAATATGTTTTATCATTGGTACCAAGCAGACTTCATTGACAGATCACACATTCACCAGCAACAATCTCCAGCGTGAAGCTTGCTACTTCCAGAAGCCTGAAAGTAATGCAGGGAAATAAATCGATTTATCTGAATAAGCAATTTATGAAGATTTTATTTTTGGAAAATCTAGATTTCTTTCCCCTTCTTTTTCCAATGAACTCCTTGGACTTCCAAGAAACTTTCCATTCCAAATCATTCCAAAAAGGGGAAATTATTTTATTATAGGTTGCAATGTTGAATATATGTTTAAGAGGAAAAAAAAAAAGTGAAGTCTAGCTCATTGTGTACAACTAGCAGCAGACATTTTGTGTTATAATTTAGGGCTGAGCGATATGGACCAAAAACAATATCTTCATACTTTTAGGCTGAATGCTGAAATACAAATCTTTTTTTTTTTTTTTAAATCTCAATATTTTTAAAACATCTTGATTTATTGCCCAGCCCTATTACAAGTTTGTTTACTATGGCAGGGTGGCCATGTTGTTTTACAAGCACGTTTCACAGCTAGTATTTGGATGCACTTTGAATTCAGGATTCAAGACGATTAAAATAATTTTTTTAGGAAATCAAAGGGGGAGAAAACAAAATGAAATCGATGAATCGGTTTTGTTAAAATAAAATAAGAGATTTTATTTGTAGGACATATCCACCAGGCCTGAAAGGAGGATCATTTCAGCACCAGTGAGGAGGTTAAAAAGGTCAGGAGAAGCAGAAAATTGTAAGAAGCTATTTAAAAGGGAACCTATTTATTTGAATTTCAGAATAAAACTTTTAAAACATACGTCCATTAATTATCACAGCTGTTATAACAACAACTCCCAAAAATAAAAGAAAAATTACAGATCCCTCCATCCTTCCGCGTCATTCAACTCGATCCACAGCGTTCGCGGCCCTTAAGAGCCTGCAGACCACATTTGTTGACCAGAAGTCAGACATGAAAAGAGGCTGGAGAGTCTGACCTCAGCTGAAGGAACACACAAAGGTGCTACATTGTGTCCTTGTCAGCTTTATATCTCTGTGAAAAACAGATTGCTGGATTTACAAAGGCTTTGAGAGACTGGGAGTGGAGGTAAGGATCAGCATTCCTTAACGATGACATCTTGGTACTGGGGTTGTTTACCAATTTTGTTCTTCATTTCTCCAGACAAAACGCATTCTCAAGACCCCCACCCACCCCACCCACACACACACACCAAGAAAATGGTTTTTGGTACTTTTGTGTCATGTTTTCTTCAACATGAGCCATGTTTCAGCAGCTGCAGTTCCTTTTGTTTCAGTCATTGCAAGAAAGGTGTTCGTATCTTTTAAAAGGACATTCCATGTAGGGAAAGGTTACAATATATCACTATAAAGGTTTAATTTTAAACATTAATTCTTACGGAAACTGATGTTAATGGGTTTTTATTGGTAAATTAAAATGATCCTCAATATATGATGCTAAACACTTCACAATATGAACTCTAATAATTATTCTAAAATATTAGCAAAACTGTTCTTATAGATTGTTCACAAACACACACACACAGCGCCTCACAGATATAATTACCGACCGCTTAGAAAAGGCGCGAAGGAAAAAAAGTGAATTCTGCTGATTAAAATCCAAAAAAAAAAAAAGAAAAAAAAAAAAAGAAGATGAATCCATTGAAATTCATATCAGCAAGACAAAAAAATTAAAATAAAAGCTAGAGATTGAATATCAAACCCAAAACAAAAAAAAAGGTGTTAAACCTCTTTTATGCATCTAGGACTTCATTCACCAACAATAACTCTCTCCCCCAGAGAAGATTTTATTTTAAACCCCTCAATAATGGCTACAACAATCACTAACCTGGTTATAAGCCAAGAGGATATTTTTGTTACTTTTGCAGATTTGCTTTATGATCGATGATGCAAACAGTAGTTTAGCAAATGAAAAAAAATAAAATAAATAAATAAAAACACACTTACCAATGTTGGTGTCCTTCCAGTACTGAGCTAAATGCTCCCCCATGGCTTTCAGAAGGTGCCGATACTCCTTGGCATCTGCAAAGTCCTGCTTGTTATGGGTCGGCTCCAGCACCAAATACGGAACATCGACAACTCCAACTACTCCTCCACACGCCCTTAAAAACACACACAACACATTTCATTTTGCTCAACGCTTAGATTGTTACGCGAGAAAAGGCTGCAGTGGCTCTGTGCTGACTTACATGCCTCCCTCGAGCTGAGGACCCGTCTTCTCATACATCTTGATGAGACGAGAGCAGTTGTACACGAACATCCCGTCCAGGTCCCGCTGCTCAATATTTACACCAAATATAAAATTCAAGTCCTTGGGCTCCTTTAGTGCTCTGAACAAACAAGTGACAAAGCAGAAGATTGTTAATCTGAGCCGACTTTGGTGGATTAAACTATGCAAGAATCAAAAACTAATCCACACACTTTTTCAGAAGGTTTGCTTTAAAAGGTTTCTACAAATTAGATTTTCCTCTCAACTTTGTTGTCCTGTCGTGTAAAACTAGGAAGAGCGAGTGTGAAGTCAGAAATCCAGCTCTCCTCGTCTGAAACTTGTACCGTTATGGATTTAGGAGCTGTTGTACACAGCTGCGATCAAAAACAATTATTTCGGATTTCCAGAGGACTTCACCATTGAAATTCATGAGAGCTATTGTTGAAGCAACAATGCTCACGTGTATGGCCGTTTGATGTAAAAATACATCGGGTAAAAGTGAAATAAAACATTTTTTTCACCTTCCCGATTAATCATCCATCATGGGCTGTTTTGTTGGATTACCTACTGAAGAGAGAGGATTAGCCATCGTGCTTCTGGCCAGAGAGAAAACACGTCGTCTGTAACCAACATTTTGAAGAAGAATGTCTTCAAGATGACATGATGGCGAGACTTTTCGGTACATTTTTCTTTTTTTTTATAAAAGGTAGAATTTGCGGTAACATTTGTTTACCTGACCAGAGCGGCGGAGGGATACGACACACTTAGAAACATTGCTCACTGTGGCGAATCCCACTTTTTTTATACGACTTTGGTCTTATTTTTTCTAAAGTCGCTTGTAAATTTCATGAGCAGCGGGTTGCAGTTTTTTTTGGGGTTGTTATGGATTTAGTTTGGAAACGGAGCAGAAAAGCTCTAGTTCGCTTATGAGTCGGAGTTAGTGTGGAAAAGGGCCAGAGAGACGCGCAACAGAAAACATCTCCACTGATGACACGTTTACATGGACACAAGTAATCGGCAATACTGCGATTGCATTAAGCTTAATCAGAATGAAAGTGTATTCTGAAGGAGACTGGTGGTTTAAGCCGATCGTCAGTCTGAACAGCGTCCATCTAAACTCATTTATGATGAATGCTAAATGGTTCGCACCTGTCCAGCGCTTCACACTACAATCGGTCATTCATGCACACGTTCACACCCTGACGGCTGCGAGGCTGTCATGCATCGGCGCCGCCACCGGGCCCTCTGACCACCGCCGGCAGGCAGGCGTCTTGCCCAGGGACACAACAACAAGAGGGTGTACGCCATAACAAACAACCAAAACAGATACGACTTCTACGTCAACTTCATCGTCGTCACACTTAAGCGTACTTCTGTTTGGCTTCTAGGTTTCTCTTCCGTATGTCGGCGTCCCGTCGCAGCATCATGGCCGAGTCCTGCACTTTTCTGAGAATCGCCTGGAGACAGAGAAACGGGACGACACGTGAATAAGACTCAAAATGTCACACTGATTCACGGCTCCGAATAACAGGTGAAGCTGTCCTGAAATATTTAAAGACAGGATATGCACATCCTAAAATCCACTTTATTAGTACCTCATTGTTATTAAAAAAAAAAAAAGAAGCCTTTCGTGTTTTCAGGACACTCAGGAGTCAGTATTTATCAAGCTGGAGACAAAGTCTGCATCTTATGTAAAGGAGTTTGTGTTTCTTCTTGCCTCGTCTAAAAACCTGTTTGGAGTAATTTCACTCGACAATTTTGACAAAAACATTTTCCTCCTTACCCTGGACTCTTTCGTCAGATCATCTCCCAATCTGGCCTCCATGGCCAGGCGCTTACTCTCTGCCTCCCTCGCCTTCTCTTCAGCTGATGCGTGGGAGCAAAATGAGGTCAGATTAGCTTAAAAACAAAATAAGCTGTTTAATAAATCCAACAAATCATAGAGAGACGCACCGATCTTTGCCAGATGGTCGGCCTTCTTCACCTCTTGCTCAGCGCGGGTTTTAAAACGCGTTGATGAGTATTTGTAAACCCTTTTTTGCGTGAACAGAAACACCAGTGAAGGTGAGGCCAGTGAAAGCAGAATTAAGTCACTTTGCAGTCGTCGTTACGATCACATTACCTTGGTTTGTAGAGGCAGCAGGAGAGTCTCTTGGTTCTGACTTTGTGTCCCTGGATAAAAATCCTCATGCGGGGGTCGATGTACAGAACAGCGGTGTACGCCCTGAATGACCTCCTCTCTGGCTTCCTGTTCGGGTTTAAAACATTTCTCACCAACGCAAGATTACCGATTACAACATATTAAGGCTGGGCGATAAATCGATTTAATCGATTAATTCAAATTTACAATTCTTTAAGATTTCATTTTTGGAAAATCTGGATTTTATTTTGCCAATACACTCATTGGGTTTCCATGAAGAGAACAGCATGTGATGCTGAATATATGTTTAGGCAAAATTATTGTCAAAATATTGTTAAGTGGAAACTTTTTTTTGCCATAATACGAGGTACTTCATTTACTTATTTACTTTTTTTTTTAAACTTAGTTTGAAGTTCACAAGTGCAGTGAAGCCTGTTCTTAGCTCAATGTGTAATACCACTAGCAGCAAATGCTTTGTTATATTTTCATTGTTTATAATGGCATGGCTGCCATCTTGTTTTACAAGCATGTTTCACAGCTTGTTTTTAGTTGCACTTTGAATTCAGGTCAACTCCCTGACGAAATGCTTGACATAAAAGCAAGGTTTTAAAATAATTTCTTTTTATGAAACAAAAAGGAGGAAAAAAAATAAAAATCGATTAATCAGATTTGGTATGATAAAATCGGAGATTTATTTTTTAATCCATATCGCCCAGCCCTACAACATATGTGATTTTATATAATGTTGTGGTTTCACTGCTGGTCTAAGACTTTCAGCTTAACTCACACTCCTTCAGCCGGTGTCCCAGACATGAGGATGTCCTGGTGATCCGACTCTACGTCCAGTTCTGGTTCCCCGTTGTCCATCAGCTTTAGGTTATAGATGACCACAAGAGTACCTTTGAAAATAAATGACGTCGACGTCACATTTCAGTAATTATTCACAAGCCAAAGTGAAGAGGCGTGTCGTGTGCTTTACCGCTGCTGCTCTCGATTTTGCTGAACTGCTCCATCAGCTGCTGCTCGTTTTTAAACGGCGAGTATTTGAAGATGAGCTCGGTTTCTATCGCGTACTTCTCAGGGTCAGAGGTCAGCGGCTCCTTGGTTTTCAGATCCCAGGAGGGGAGCGGCACGATAACCTGAAACGGCAGCATCGGGAACCTTCAACAAACTGCTTTTGAAACGTTAAATGTGTTCTGAAAACAACCTGGTAGCAATTTAAGTGTTTAAAAGGCAGATCTCCACAGTTTCCACATGTTTTCTGCTGGATCGTTCAGACGCTTTTAACAGGTTGTTTGAAAGACCCAACATTAAGCAGGAATAAACAGAGGAGGAGGAAGGCAAGGCAAGGCAAATTTATTGATATAGCACAATTCAGTACAGAGATAATGCAAAGTTTATCAAGAACAGTCAAAGGCAATTTTAAACAAACGTGTTTTTAATCTTGATTTAAAGGCTTTCTACAATTTTCTGGAAGTTTGTCCCTGATAAGCTGAGCATAGGAACTGCTGCTTCTCCTTGGTTATTGCTGGTTCTATGTATGCAGAGCAGGCTGGAGCCAGAAGACCTGAGTGGTCTGGAGGGTTGATACACTGATAACAAGTCTGTAACGTATTTAGGTGCTAAGCCATTCAGGGATTTATAGACTAACAGAAGTATTTTAAAGTCTATTCTCTGAGATACAGGGAGCCAGTGTAAGGACTTTAGAACTGGGGTTATGTGCTCTACTTTCTTAGTCTTAGTGAGGACACGGGCAGCAGCGTTCTGGATCAGCTGCAGCTGTCTGATCCACTTTTTAGGCAGACCTGTGAAAACACCGTTGCAGTAATCAATTCTACTAAAAATAAACGCATGGATTAGTTTTTCCAGATCCTGCTGAGACATCAGTCCTTTAATCCTGGAAATTTTCCTCAGGTGATAGAAAGCCAACCTTGTAATTGTCTTTAGATGCTTTTGGAGGTTCAGGTCTGAGTCCATCACTACACCCAGGTTCCGGGTCTGATCAGTACGACTAAGAAGACGACTAAGGAAGCCCGTGTTTCCATGAATTAAGCTTAAGCTGAGAACACGCAGCACAACCTCCTCACACAGCTTGAAAAGACGAGAGTTCACGTTTATAAACCGACTTCAGTAGATTGTTGTTTCATGCCTGAACGCCCGGGGATCGCAGACTCAACAACGGCGATGGTTTGAAGGCTAAACAAACAGACCAGCTGGCGGTAGTAGAAGATATTCCCAGACCAGGGACATAATTTCTGTTTCACGCTCCCATAGAGTGAAAAGATGCCGTTTAAAACATTTTTAAGTTTAATCCACAAATATTTGAATAATGTCGACTTTTTTCCCCAGGTGTGTTCATTTATGGGTTTTGGGCTCATGGGTTAAATCAAAATATTCTTGTCATCTCCATCTTCTTTTTTGTAACTGGGAAACATGAATTTCCACACTGCGGGACAGTAAAGGATATTTCTTTTGTATTAACAGACAAAAATATAATGTTTGGGGTGGATTGTGCAAAAAATTCACTTTCAATAATGAAGAATATCTTTATTCTGCTTGGAAAATATTTTAATCAAAAACTTTAAGTCCCATTGCCTTCATATCCAATACCTGAATTAACTGGTTTATTTGAATATGGCTCTTTATTAATAATGATTTATCTCTTTTTCATTTCGTGGCCTTTGTCTGACAGCGAGCCAACAGGAAATGGGGCTGAGCGACACGCGGCATGGGACGGCCGGGCCGAAGAACCGAGGCCTCTGTCCACGGCTGGCCCGCTCCTCCCTTGTGTGGCTCTTTGCCAAATGTCTTCCTGTTCTCTCCCAACCCCACTTCCTCTCAGCTCACTGTCTAACAAGGCCACTAGTCCCAAAAATAAAATGAATAAATCGTGTAATGCGTCTCTCCTTGCTTACCTTGTTACATGATTATCGTTTGGTTCATAGCATATTTAATTAACTTAGTAAAATAAATCTGTTAAACCTAATTTTGCCGGTTACTCTTGGTGTTACTAAGCTCTGGTGTACGTGTTAATTAATGTTGCATTTAAGTTACCTACATTTCACAGCTTTCTTATAGTTTAACACATTTTGCAAAGCACTGAATTCTGTATTTTTAAGAAGGACCTTGTTCATTATAGACTCTCCTGAAGCGGCTGGCAACAATTAAGGTAACGAGAATATTTTTAACTCACTTCCCTAGAAAACAAAGGGAACGGCGGGCAATAAAATCCTTCCGCAGGGCGCTCTACATCAGGAGCTGTAGGGTATCATCATGATTCTTCAGTCAAAACTACCACCTGTTGAACAAATGATGCTGCTGTTGCTTTGCTCAAAGAAAATTAAGGAATATCTAAAACTCCTAAGGCACAATGAAGGGAGCTTTTGTGCCGTTTGAATGAGAATAGAGAGTTAATGCTACCCAACCCTCCTTGCACCAAGGTGAGCTGTTCTCCACCTGCTGATCTTGACCAGATTTCAGAAATGTTCAGACATTTCATAAATGCCTCTATTCAAAGCAACTCGTGAATGAAAAGAAATTCAGCAATCTGAGCAGCCCCACACAAAAACACAATGCAGTGTGGTTACTTTACACTAAATGCAGTGATGCAATTGTCTTGTTCTCCACTTAGTGTACAGCCAAATACTAAAGAAACAAGTTTTCTTCTTTAAATGCACAGTTTCCACATTAAGGCCCTGTAAAAAACAGTCCTGAGAAAGATGGAAAAAGGCATCAAATAACTCCAAACATTAAGTTTAACTCATTTTCAATATAAAAAATGTTGGTAATTTCTAGATCCAAGCCAATTATTAATTCAGTAAAAAAAATATCAAATCAATAACATGAGCCAAGAAAAGTTCAACGCTTGGGCTTTTCCTGTTCTGAACCTGCTGGTGCTAGGGACGGTTCTTAGCGGGTTCTGTAAAAGAACCGGTTAGGTTTTCCACGACCTGAGAAAGAAGTCAGAGCCACGACATTACATCGTTATAAACATCGGGTAGTTTATGGTTTGACCCGCCCCTTGTTTTCTTTTGTGAAGGAATGTAGTGTATGGAGACAATTCAACCTCGCGTGAAACAACCTATCCCAGAGTCCTGGCGAGCAGATGCTGTAAAATCAAAACCTTAGTTTAGTAACGGCTTGTGAACGCTTCACCACCCAGGTCTGCTGATTTCTGCACCAGCAGCCGGAAAACAAGCGGTAAACGCAGCTTTTAAAACGTGGTGTGATAGAAAAACAAGGGTCAATAAAAGGTTCAACAGAAGAACAGTTTTCCTTCCTTTTGCATTCTAGCCTATCATGTAAGTTAATACTAGTCATTACATCTTCCCAACCAATCACAAACGCAGACCCAGGTACACTCCGTCACCAAGCCCCGCCCCCTTCAATCAGTTCAGAGGCTCAATCCGAATATCCTTATAGAATAAGGACTCTTTAGTCAAAGCAGAAGTGTGTCAGCGGTCACCATGATAAGTGCTGTCTGAATAGTGCAGTCAGTGAGGAAGGAGGTAGGAAAAGGAGCCTGTATGCTTCCTCCCACAGCTAGTTTTGCCTAGGAAGAACCCTTTAGGTATCCCACAATTCTTTGCGTGACATGACGTATCAGCACAGCTCACCTCGTGAAAAATCAACGAAAATGTCCGAAGAGAAGAGAGTGCTCACTTTGTAGTTCATTTTCAGAAGTCTGTGGGCCCGAATCTGACTCGCATCATCCGTCACCTAACGGCTGAGCGAATTCGGCACAGCAGTCCGAAGCTCCTTTCCTCCCCATGATAAAGTTCTTACTGCTGACGCCATGAAAGGCTAAGGAACAGGAGCTAAAAGCTATTATTAAGGATATTCAGATAGAGCTAGAGAGCACACGCTCTTTATTCTTTTTTTAAAAACTTGCAGTTTTGGTAATAAGTTGGTTGAATAAAAGGGTTGAGTTTGAATTCAGTGTTTGTGTTCCTTATCTAAACATAAATCATTAAGCAGCAGCATAAAAAAAAAAGGCCAGGGCTGCACTTCAAATATGTTTTTGATAATTATTGATACTGATCAATATGCTTTGTTTTTTATATCGTCCAGCCCTACTAGGACCAGCGTTTGGGTGATGGAAACGTAAGAGTTGGTGTTAAGTAAGCTGTCGAACCAGTTAAGCACTGGAACTGGTTGGGTGGATAAAACTACCTTTGCAACCTGACTAAAATGCTGATCCAGTGGCAGAAACAGTAACCACCAACAGGTCAACAACTTAAAAGTTGAATTAGAACCAACAGCAACTGTGAAAACACATTAATAAAACCACAGAGCCAACACCATAGCATCGCCGTTGATAGATACCTTTAAAATTCATAGTTTTACGTTAGAAATTACAAAAAGGCTAAATAAACCTGCAATTGTTACGCCTGTGTACCAGCCTCGCTATTCACTGCAGCGCATACGTTTTTTTTCTCTCCTCACAATAACATCTTAAATAAAACTCAATACATAAAAATGTACAAATAACTGCTACCCTGGTAATAAATTAATGGTAGAAATCTCCATATCCAGTCAGGCCTTGTAAGTAAAAAGATAAAAAAGGAAGTCTGACCTCATCAAGCCCTTCTTCTTCATGGAAAGTCCTCGACAGGAAAAGACACGTTAGCGTGTTATCCTTTTTGGTGAACAGGATAAAGTCTTTCCCAATTCGCATGGAGCCCCTGGAACAACAAAGTTAAAATAACGTGTCAGACGTTTGATGCTTGTGTAACGACTGCATAACACGGATAACGTGCTAACGGCACATAAAAGACTCACGATTTCAAGCCATTTCCATACTGGCCGATCTGAGTGGACTCCGGCGAGCGTTTGTTTGACTTTCCAAACTGAATCACGTGGGTAGCCTCGACTATTAGAAAGAAGATGTTACGAGAAGCACAATAAATACAGTACACCAACCAGAAGCCTCGCTATGAAACTACATCAAGTCTTTGCTTACTTGGGTCCATTCCAATGCCGTCGTCTAAAAAACAGAGCATAAAACCACCACGCAGCTCCGGTTTTTTTTCTGCAATAGGAAAACAGAATTATTTAAATGTAATATTTGCGACCAAGTCGATGAGTAAAACTGGTTAGGCACTTATAAGTGTACCGGTGTAGATGTCTATTCTCGTTGCATTGGCATCTCTGTAGAAAAAAAAAAAAAAGGAGGAAACCATTATCAAACTGGCAGTTTAGTGAAAGCTATCTTGGCGGCATCATTTGTCAGACTTTAAAAATAGGTCGCCAATCACTGTGGTTACCTTGAGTTGTCCACAAGCTCAGCCAAGGCGCCGAATAAAAACTCGTGGGTTGTCCTGAGAACATTCAATGAAAACTGTTAGTCTAAAAATAAGCACCAGGGCACTTTCTGCCAATATACAAGTGATCTGCACTCCTTGTCTATGTTTACAGTATAGTGTTTCCTCTCTTTCTGAAATATTACACATACTTTACGCAAGTATAACATATTTCCCAGTAACACCACCAACCAAGGGTACTGATGGCAACATAATAATGCAACTCTTCCCTTGTCTCTTTATTTTAGAAGCATGTGCTGCTCATCAATTACGGATGTTTCTCATTTAAAAAAAATAAATAAACTTCTGATATTTCCAAATCTTACAGCAAATGCATCATTGAAATGTTAATTCACTTCTGTAATCAAACTCAAGACAGTTTTTAACCCTTGTTAACATATTTGCGTCCGTTGCGTGCCCTGCTGAATGCTCTTCTCTCTTTGGCTCTAGTCAGGCGGCGATTGCTGCACTTGATGCATTGAAAAACAGCCTTATTGATTTCAGTTTAAGTGTTTTAAGATTTATAGCAAGCAAAGTGATAGATTTAAAGGCCTAATTTCTGTTGCTGATTATTATTAGAGCTAATAAAAATACAAAATTTGCCTTTCTGGAGATTTTGATTTGGCTACTACACAAATCTAATGAACGAAAAATAAATTAGCACAGAAACGTCAGCATACACTGTCCAGTATGCACTCACTAATTTGTCCTGCATCTATAGTCCTGCTCACCATTATTGGCACCCCTTAATTTTTTGCATAACTGAGTGAATATCTTCAGAAATTAATGGAAATGCACCAAATTTATATCAGCAGCATCTTTCATTTGGAGGTCCAAAGTAATTTAACAAAGACAATTGTTATTTCAACATAGATATTGTAATTTCAAATGAAAAACAAAAAAAGAACACCAGCATGTGCACCACACCTTCCTTAGTATTTGGCAGCACACCCTTTAGCAGCGATGGCAGCCTCCAAACGTTTCTTATATCAATCTATAAGCTTCTTACACTTCTCGGGTGGCATTTTCTCCCACACTTTCTTTGCAAAATGCTCAAGCTCTTGGGACATTTGCAGGGTTCCTTTCCCCGATTGCACATTTCAGTTCCCCCCAAAAATGTTCAATTGGTTAGAAATCAGGAGTCATTGCTGTCCATTTTTAAACAGTGAGTTTTTTCCCCCGTTCAACCATTCCTATGTGCTTTTGGAGGTGTGCTTTGGGTCTTTATCTTGCTGGAGGACCCATGATCTTCGACTCAAACCCAAATCTGGGTGTAGTGATGGACTCAGACCTGAACCTCCAAAAGCATCTAAAGACAATTACAAAGATGGCTTTCTATCACCTGAGGAACATTTCCAGGATTAAAGGACTAATGTCTCAGAAGGATCTAGAAAAACTAATCCATGCGTTTATTTTTAGTCGAATTGATCACTGCAGCGGTGTTTTCACAGGTCTGCCTAAAAAGTGGATCAGACAGCTGCAGCTGATCCAGAACGCTGCTGCCCGCGTCCTCACTAAGACTAAGAAAGTAGAGAACATCACCCCAGTTCTAAAGTCCTTACACTGGCTCCCTGTATCTCAGAGAATAGACTTTAAAATACTTCTGTCTATAAATCCTTAAATGGCTTAGCACCTAAATACATCACAGACTTGTTATCAGTGTATAAACCCTCCAGACCACTCAGGTCTTCTGGCTCCAGCCTGCTCTGCAGAACCAGAACTAAACATGGAGAAGCAGCATTTAGTTCATATGCTCCACTTATTTGGAACAAACTTCCATAAAACTGTAAAAATGCTGAAAGCCTGAGTTCCTTTAAATCAAGATTAAAAACACATTTGTTTAGGATTGCCTTCAACTGTTCAAACTGAACTGTATTACTGAAACATCATTAGTTGACTTTGTAGTCCAACTGTTTTACTTGTTTGCTTTTCATTTCTATTTTCCATGTTCTATTTTGTTTCTGCATTTTATTCCTACTTGCTTTTATTCTGTTTTATTTTCCTATATTTTAATCATGTAAAGCACTTTGCATTGTCTCTGTACTGAAATGTGCTATATAAATAAATTTGCCTTTGCCTGCCTTTAAGTTTCCTAGACATTTCACTCTAGAATCGTTTGATAATCTTCTGATTTCATGATGCCTGTGATACAGTCTATGCCTCCAGTACCAGATGCAGCCCCGCAGCATTATGGATCCTCCACCATGCTTGACTGTTGGCATGTTCTTTTCCTTACAGGCTTTGTTGTGCCGTCTGTAAACATGCCGTTTGTGTGCATTACCAAAAAGCTCCATTTTGGTTTCATCTATCCATAAAACATTGTCTCAGAAGGCTTGAAGTTTGTCCAGGTTCTCTTTCACAAAGATCAATTGATATTTTGTCTTTTCTTCAGTAATGGGGTCTTCCTTGGTCTCCGCCCATGAAGCCCTGCTGTGTTTAGTGTGCAGCGTATGTAATTTGTTGAAACAAGTACACAAAACTGCTCCAGGTTGATGTTTGCTGTGGTGTTTTTTTCCCACCATTCGCATCAACCTTCGAAGATTTCTGTAATAGATTTTTCTCTTACCCCCCATGTCCAGCAAGGTTTTTGACCGTTCCATGCCTGGAAAACTTCTTAACATTACGCACCGTTGACTTTATACCTCCTGTGAGGTCTTGTGCTTACAAATAATAGCATTTCTGGTGTCCTCAGACAGCTCCCTTGTCTTTACCGTTGTGACACTAAGAGGGAATAACAAGTGGCTTTTTAAAAACACCAAAATGATGATTCATTGGCCAGTTAATGTCACATGGGTGGAGGCAATTCATCACAGGTGATCCTTATTTGTGATTTGTAACAGGTGAGGGTTTCCACACTGACTTGCACATTAAGTTTTTCTATGTTTTCCTCATGATTTTTATCTTTTTAAATGTTCTTTATAATTTGCTGTTTTGTATCACACGAGATATTTATAGCAAAATGTTGTTAAACTTGAATTTCCTTCAGTAGATATTCCATAATGTGAACTTAAACTTCACGGGTGCCAATAATAGACTGGCGACCTGTCCAGTGTGTACCCCTGCCTCTCGCCCATTGACAGCTGGAGATGGGCACCACCACCCCTCGCGACCCCATAAGGGATAGACGTGTTAGAAAATGGATGGATGGGTGCCAAAACTGGTAAGCAGGACTGTATTTGAATGAATTTCTTGCGTCAATACATCCACCAATTTTCCCCAAACCCTGACTTGGCTTTTCGTTACAGGAGGTAAGGCGTGTTGGAAAACCTTCTGTTGAATGGGTGTGTAACAGTCTGCTCTCTAACCGCAGTCAGTCAGCTCACAGCCCTCAGATTGTAGCACTGATAAGTTGCTTGCCTGACTGAGATCTCTAACAAGATTCAGTTTTTTTAAAAGGCAACATAAAAAAAATAGCCACCACTTCCTCACAAACCGTCTCTGTTATCAGAAAAAGGGGCTTTTACAGTGCTTGTCTTTTTAATCCACCTCAAAGACTGAAACCTTATATGATTCGGGTGATTATATTTCTCCATGTCATAAAGTTGAGCTGCACGAAGCTCATAAACGGGGTCATTCTTGCCAATGTTTGTACTTACGAGTTAGTGTGCAGGTACTCAAAGGTAAGCTGAGCCCTGCTCAGGTTGCTGTAGCTGGAGTAGGCCATGGCACCTCAATTCAAAAAGGTCTACTTCCTTCCTGTTCCCCTGTTTGTCTTCTTCTTGACCAAACGAGCTCTAGACGAGAGCTTTCATCCTGGAAAAAAAGGGGAAGTTAAAATGTCATCTACGGTCTTATGCGTTTACCTGCACGGCTCCTTAATTCATTCCCTGACAGCCCGACATCGGCGGATTTGGGTGTTAGACGACAAAAAAAAAGCAAGCACTCACGTAAAAGGACTGCCTGCAGGTGAAGGTAACGCGGATGGAACACGTGGGAGGCCTGTTGAAAAACAACAAGGCGTTGCTACTGGATCAAGGAGCGCCTTTCGGACAGTTAACACGTTTTCGGGCACGTCTGTGTTTTAAAAGCAGCTAACGGACACGCTGACTTTCAGAGAACCAATGCAGCATCATGTTTGTTTATGAATACATGACATACGCGGTTTAGCTTCCATGCATCAGTCGTTACTACTTTTTTTTTTTGCCGTCTGGCTAAAACAGCAGCTAACGGACATTAGCTACTGCCCATGGCTGCTTATGGGGCAGCGAAGCTACTGCTAGCTAGCCTAACACGGACGTTAGCCAAATCCCGAAATTCTGACCCAATGTGCAGGCCCGTCGTAATGCGACAGCGGCTTGGCGTTGTAATAACACGTTTGAGGAATAGTTACCTAGTAACATTACGTCTTCGTCTCCTTGGCATAAAACAATCCCAAAGGCCGCGTAAAAATCCAATTTCTTCGACGGCGATAGTTGATTCCCCGTAGCGCTCTGACTGTGCACGAAACCCGCCTCCGCCAGTTCCCGGGGGCCAATAAGAAAGCAGTATGACGCGACCCTCAACAATCATTGGTGGATACGTCTGTCTACGTAGACTACTTGCATACCGGTGCACACGAGGCATTGACGTGCACCTGTTTGCGCCAAAATGTAAAGCTAATCCTTAGCAGAAATAAACCTTTAAATGAGCAAAAAATAGCTCTGCGTTTGTTGTTGCGATGTTATTTCTTAGACCTTGTCTATCGTCTGTTTTGCGGAAATAAGAAACCAAATGTGCAGATTAAAGACAGGGGGTCTCAATCTGTGGTACAGGGATATTTGGGTCGTTAGTGGGTAAACATGAAGTAAATTTGAGTTAATGTAGAGCATATAGGCCCAGTCAAAATTTGTATAGTTCCCCAGGCACTCTGGAATTCAATTTCTGTTTTTTCCAGGTCTGGATTAATTGAATAGGAAGAGGTGTGTGGGCCCATGGAAAAATATTATTTCCAGATTTCATTCTCTATCCCATTATCAAAAAAAAATTTTTTCGTCTCTTTCCTCCTGGTATACTTCCCTTGTTCCTTGCTCCCTCGTTTTATTTATTCTTTCCATTCCTGTACCCATCCTTCCTTCTGTCCCTCCATCTTTAGGATTTGTCTCCCTGCTTTTAACCTTGCTTCCACCACCTGTCCTCCTGCTATTAAACATTATTTACTAGTTTACTTCATAAGTTGTCATGATTTCGGTTTTTGTTTGTTTTGCTTTGGACTTTTCTTAATCACCCCTTCACCTCATCCAATCCCCTCAGTCTCCATCCAGCCACCACTCTGCTCTAGATCAGCTCCACCCAGGGCCGCTGGAACTAATTTTGAACAGGGGGTGCTGTGAAAAAGACCCTATGAGCCTACAGGCCTGATTAAAATACAATAAATAAATGGATTAATATTTACTACTTTATTGTCATGTACACTTCAGTGTACGCAACCAGGGTCTAATGGGGACGTCATCCAAAGCAGCCAGCTTGTATTGACTCGCTGTGCAACTCTGATCTCTCTTGCTTGTTAAATTTTTCAGTGGCTTTACGCCAGTTTGAAAATCCAGCATTTAAAACTGGATGTTGGCTGGAAGGGCCAACATCCAGCCAACCTGGCCTGCCGGTGCAACCATAGACACAATATAAGAGTAGACCCTGCATCGACCGCTTTCGCCTATGGGCGCTGATGAGATTTGGGGGTGCCATCTTCGGGAGGTCAACAGCTCTGCTCAGTGTAATGTGTTGAGGTGGCACAGAATCAATTTGAATTGACTATAATTCCCTGAATATTAAACTAATTTTCATGTTTTTTTTTTGCTATTAATCTTAACCCGCAGGTTGAGGTAGCAGGTCGACCGCCCCAAGATGGCGGCCGTAATTTCGGAGTGAGGAGACTTCCTCACTCATCATTTCAATAAACTTAAAAAAAAAAAAAAACATAACTGCATTGGTTGAATATCGAGTTTATACTTGTAAACATTACAAGAGTGGCTTATGAAATATAGAGAATTAATTTAAAATGGTTCTTAGAGTGGGAACAAAACCTCCTCTACAAGACAACTTCATTTTGTTCCCATTAAAGTTGAAACGTCCAAGGGGCAACATGACCATACCCGTTCTACCACAGCGATCTTTAATTAAGAGGCATTACTCAGAAGCGAAGCATGTTAGAGAAGAATTTAATAACCACTGGTAGAAACAGACTGAAAACTGAATCAAGAACAAATTTTGGTGACCAGCTACAATATATTTTCCTCTGAAGACAAGACTTAAAAGTGCTGAGTTTGGATTATTGTATCGTATAATACGGTTTAGTAAAACTGGCAAAAGTTGACCAGGGTAATTATTAGTACAAATAATTTTATGTCTGCATTTAACGCAATCATTAAAGAAAAGGCTCACAAATAGAAGTTGTACACATGTTTTGGAGACAAATATCACAGAAATAGGCACTTTGTACAATTATTCAATCATATAGTGATATCAAAAACACATCAGATGACTCAAATAGCACATGTGGCGTATCAGAGGAGCTATCTCTACTACACCACAGTTGCAACTCGTCCTTTTTTTTCCTAACAGGTACACATTCACATAGCTTGGGCACCTGTGTGAAATTTTTTAACACTCATTCAAAAGAGATTAAAATATTTTAAACTTGCAGTCGTGTATGAGTTAAGCTTGAAAATTGTCAAAGCTTTTATGTAAATACTTTATTTAGGACATAGGGGCATTGTTTTCACAAGTTGAGCAGCAATAACAGTGCAATGCAAACTACACTATGTAAACTGGTGTGTTGCCAAAGTATTCGCATGTTTTGTTGTTCCATCCACCAACACATCTCTTCACTGAACAATACAAGTTCTTCAGCTTTCAATCAAAGGTTCCTGTAGAAAAATAAATGAAAATACAATTTAAAAAAAAGTTACGTTAGGTTAAACAGTCGCTACTCCCCTATATAGTATGTTCCATGCGACCAAAACAGACAACTGATTTTAACGTCAAAGTGATCAAAACTGAGGATCATTAGAAAAGCAACTCACATTTTGGGAGTCTTCCACTTTTAGAAAGTCCCGACGTGTGATATTATTTTTCAGGCTTGCAGCTACACAGAGAATCAAACAAACACCAAGCAGACACACGGCAACTTCCACCAGATGTTGCGCTGCCACCCTTTGCTCTTCCTAAAAAAAAAAAAAAAAAAACACAAATTGGAGAATGCTTAAAAGGGAGGAATGTAAAATTGAAGCATATCAAGGCAGAATGTTCTTAAAGAGTGACACTCCATACCAGGGTCAACATGACCGTCAATGCAGGGTCGCTCTTAAAGTGCAAGCTGTAGCAGGTTTGAGAGGACGCTGGCAGCTGTTTGGTCACTTCCACAGGAATGTTGGTAATATTTGTCTCTGATGCAGAGCACTCAAGGTGGAACCTTTTTTAAATATGAAAGTGTACATTCACAAAAAAAATTAAACAAAAATGTAGTCATTAAAAATGTATTATTGACACAGACGGTGAAGATGTATAAAAAGATTTTAAATAATTTCATCCTTATACCAAAACTTTATGCTGAGTACAAAATAACAACAAGCTTTTAACTTGTATACATTTAGTTAGTAGAAAATATTTTTTGGCACCTGTGCGGTTTTGGCCATGGTTGAAGGTTGATTTGTGCTTTCTTGTCAAAAAATGTCCTACTTAAAGATTCAATGAGGACCTTTATTTTAAGATGGGCTTATCTAAAATTATCTGGTATTTCAAGGCGTTCATGATGCCATGCATTGCAACAACGTTCCCAGGGCTTTGGGTAGAGAAACAAAGCATCACGTGTCTTCTGCCATATTAACAGTGGATGACAGCTTTCCCACAACACATTCATCTTTTTGACCCTAGTGAAGTATTTGTAGCACAAAAGCTCTGTTTTAGCTTAATTTTACAACTAAAGTCGAAGTAGCTGTTAGAAAACTGCATGTTTACGTTTGTGATGAGAGGACAGAAAATCCCTTTTGCCTGGTATCACTCCCAAACAACCAAGAACTGTCAAAGAGACTTGGATCTCTATAGTCCACTTTTTGATGCAGTTTTCTAACAGTGAGCTTTCAATATCTTTTTAAAGCTTCCTCCTCACTGTATGTGGTAACAAGATAAACCCAGACGGAGGAGACGCTTGATGTGTCTCAATAACCCTGGTTAACATATTTGCGTCCGTTGCGTGCCCTGCTGAATGCTCTTCTCTCTTTGGCTCTAGTCAGGTGGCGATTGCTGTACTTGATGCATTGAAAAACAGCCTTATTGATTTCAGTTCAAGTGTTTTAAACTTTTATATTATTGCTACGGCTACAGACATGGCCAAATTTAGGTGAGTCGCTAAATTCTTCTAGCCACTGCCCGACTTATAGCGATGGACACACCTCTGCCTTTCTGGAAGGGCATGTTTCCTTATCTTTCCCATTTTGAAGAGCATCACATTTATACCCTAGGGAAATAGGAAGTCATGGATCACATAATAAAATCCCTGGGATGCTTTGATCAGTTTAAGGCATTTAAGTATAAATTGTAAACAAGGTTTAGATACAATAAATTCATAAAAAGAGAACCAAGAAGTGTAACGCCAGAGATTTTCTTAAAACATTCAGTCATTAATGTGAGATTTCTTTCCCACTGAATAAATGTACTCAAGTTAAATGCTTGATTTTTCTAACATTTTCAGTGCGAACCTATGTTATATAGTAACAGGAGTGCCAATAAATATGGATGGGGCTATTAAAAAATATAGATAGCAAATAAACACATCAATAAACTTACAGAGTCAAGGGCAGGATGTTTGCTGGCGCACTTATAGTGAGGCATATGTGTTTACTGTCTTCAGATAAAATCTCCAGTGCCAAATTAACAGGTTCTTTGTCTAGAAAATGAAATAAAAGAATGTTAAGGAAATAAGGAAAGCTTGTCCATAAAAAATTATTAGATAAAAAAAAAAAAAAATCACCTCCAAGATTAAGCTGACTGGCTGTTAATGTAGTAAATAAACCAATGTCTTTCAGCATGGCACTTGGTGAGGAGGAAGTCACAGTCAGAGGAACATGGAGCTGCACAACAGTGACAGAAGAGGGATGTCTTGTTGTATTTACTGATGTTTTTTGGTCCGTTTTCTGTGTTGAACTCAGTGGAGGAATTGAGGATGTGTAGAATGCAGCACTTGCATTTTCCTTCTCACACAAGTGAAACTGGGAGAAGGATGAAAGTAAAGTGTTCCAGTCCTTGAAGAAGAATGAATGAAAATAAATGTCAGTGTGAAACATCGTCCAACCCTGGAATAACTGATTAGGAATAATTTTAAAAAAGGTTAGTTGTAAATCATAATACTATTCAATGACTATTATAACGATAATGGCAAACAACATAGCATCACATCTGGAACAACTTAACTAAGTAAAATATAAACAAAAGAACTAATAGTTAAGCAAAACATTATTAAACAGCACTGTACTAAAAAGTATCTTACTGCAATACTTATTTGGGCGAACACCCTTTCATGACTGCATGCATACATTCAATCTTGTTGGATTTGTGGGTTAAAATAACACTTGACATTACGTGTTCAGCGTAAATCAAAATAAATGAGACCTTACCTGTGCTATGTCAGGGTTAGGTAGTGTGTGAGAGTAGTTGTAAGAGCTGAGGACCATGAATGACAACGCTAGAGTTAAAAGGCACAGGAAGAACGTTGCCCCTGGAGGGTTTTGGGACACGTACTCTTTGACGTTAGAGCCTCGCTGCCAGCAACTCATCCTCAGGCTTCCATGCACAACTGGGATGGTTGAAGCTGCAAACAGAAAAGTATGAAGCCATTACTACTAAAGCAGTTTTAACTATCGTTTCTCCCCCACTGTATCTTTTGTCCATCACTCAGGTGTTTTATTCAAGATAGGGGTGAATATAACTGGTTTGACAAAACTATTGGGTTGATTAGGGTAATCCCCGCTTGGTGCTTACCTTCCTAAACCTAAATTATGTAAGTCACATAATGTGTTGCATGTCAAACAACCAGTGGACACATCCAGTGGTGGTTATTTCTATAATGGTGCCTGGTTAAGACTTCTGTACCGATTTAAATAGACACGCTTTTTTCTTACATGTAAGCTAGTTTGCCAGTATTCAGCAATAAGGAAGGAACACTTACTTAGGTAATAGGAAACCTGTTCAGAGCACAACTGACTATATTTTATTATATGATTGTTGCAACCCCCCTCCCAGTGCCGCCCTGGGCAACTGCCCATTTAGCCCATGTCAAAAAAAAAAACACACTGAACACATCCTAAATCAGCAAACAGAAGGCCAACTACATTAAGTTGGCTTTAAATACAGCACACAAATAAACTGAAAGGAATTAAATGTAATTTAAGCGTCAGTATGTGAAGGCAAGAAGTGTTATGCTTAAAAAGTAAACAGCTAAAGTGTATGGTTTATCTTTGTAGCTGAAAATCTATACTAAAAAGTATAATGGCATTAGTTAGACCTGCTCTAATGCTGTTCTATACTAGAAACATTTTATTTCAAACTGCGTCATGAATATATTATCTTTATCTACGGGAGACGTGTCCTACTTGCCATAACACTCAACAACTTCAAGCAGTACGGTCAGTGTTTATAGTGTTGCTAGCTAGGTAGCTACGCACGACACTTGCATACCTTGAAACGACGTACTTTCAGATCATCTCAGATATCCTGAACTCAGGTTGAAAAGCATGTTAGACAGTGGATCAAAAGTTTCTCTAGTTAGTTTAGGTTGTAGTATCGGCACAGCGGAAAGGACAGCGCAAGCATAATCACGACAGCTGTTGTCAGTTTACGACACATTACCATGACGACTAACGATTAAGTCATATGACATGTGTCGACCGGTCTGACCGAGTTGATTCCAAACATAATTGTATTTAGCAACAATATGTAAATTGCCAAATAGAATAGTCTTCGGTGTGTCAGCCAGTACCGCATAGAAATTCTATTATATAACACTGATCTCAACTAAAAGATTTAGAGTCACACCTCAAAATGTGTGTGTATATATATATATATATATATATATATATATATATATATATATATATATATATATATATATATATATATATATCAAATCAGAAACCGAAGCCAAGAATGATAATTTCAAGTGTTTATTTGAGTTAAATTTGATGCTTAGAACATACAGCCATAATAAGACATTACATTTTCAGAAACTTTGAATATTACAACAGAAAACAGTTTCTTGTCGATAATTACATTACAACCATGCTATCGCGAACAAATACTGTTGTTTACAGCAGACAGTCATTGGCACCCTCCATAAGGAGGATAAGCCACCAAAGGTCTTCGTTAAAGAAGCTTGCTCTTCGTAGATTGCTGTATCCAAGCATTAATGGAAGGTTGAGCGGAAGGAAAAACTGGATTGTGAATCAAAGCTAGTACTAGAGTACGCAAAGTGTGGACTGAGGCTGGAGTCACTGCTTCAAGAGCCACCACATCCAATGTTAAGCTACTCCTGAAACGTAGTCTTTCCTGGGATTAGAACAAAAGGAACTGGAACGTTGCTGAGTGGTCAAGAGTCCTGCTTTCAGATGAAAGTAAGTCGCGCATTTCATTTTGGAAATTAAATCCCAGATTTTAGGGGACAGGGTGGAGAAGAACTGAATCCAAGTTGTTGGGAGTCTGATGTTTCCACACTGTGACAATTTGAGGTGCCATGTCATCCGCTGGTGTCGGTCCACTGTGTTTTATGAAGTCTTACCCCAGCACAGCCATCTACCAGAATAGTTTAGCACTTCCTGCTTCAAACCTGCTGACAGAATTTTTGGCGATGCTGATTTCATTTTGCAAGACTGTGCACCTGCTCACACTGCCAAAAGTACCAAAACATAGTATCAGAGTACTTTATTGTCCAGCACTGACCTTAACCCAATAGAGAATTTATGGAGTGATGTCCAGAGGAAAATAAAAGACAGACAATAACCCTCATAGTGCCGCCCTGATGCAGCAAATCACGTAAACAACTCCCTCAGCGAATATAATGTGTATTACATGATGAACATGCTTTTCAGTTGGCAGATGTTTCTGTATGAAAAATCCTGCTGTGTTTTAAAGGGTCTCAAAACAGTATTCCAGTTTTGTACAATAATAAGCCCTGGGTTTTCCTGAGCTCTAAGCCATCCATATATAGTTTCTAACTACTCATTCTTACATATGTGCCTGGGTGGGGGAGGGGTCATAATGTACAGATCACCAGTTCATCAGATGACAACATAAACACTCACAGGAAACAACTATCCACTGACCCACAGCGGCGATTTAGAGACCAATTAACCTAAAAATACATATTTTTGGAGTGTGTTAGGAAAGCTGGAGAACCCTCTCATCCACAGGCAGAACATGCAAACTCCTTGTAGGCAGACCCCAGGCTGGGAATCAAACCCAGGACCTTCTGGTACCAAGGCGATAACGCAAAATGAAAAGAAACAGACCGCTAAAAATCACTCTGCTTAATGACTTTAGGAGTTTTACCTTTTAAATTTAGTTATGGAAATAAAGTCGTTGATGAGATCCTAATTTAGTGACACCCACCTGTATATTGACTAAACCTTGTATGCATAAATACACAGAATAAAATCAAAGCATTGTTTATTTGAAAAATATGTAAACAAAGTTTTTTTCATTGTAAAAATTACTCAACACTGTAATCATATTTAAAATATTACTGCGATATTATAATTAGCTTGTTTCAATAGAAGTACAGATCTGTTAAGTAGATCAACAAAACACAAAGACAGAAAATAAAAATCAAATGTCAACACTGCTACATAAAGGTTCCTGGTTCTCGTACATTATTTCCCTTTGTCATAGCCCTAAAACATGCTACAATGGTACTTATTATAATCAACAATTAGGGTGCCCAGGTGACTTTTATAGGCTTGAAAGCCCACACATCAGGGTGTCCCATGTGGACCAAGTCTTCATAAGGGGAAGCGCTCCACTGGAAAGGCGGCACCTGGTCCCAGGTGGGCCCACTGACTGCCAGCATGCCATACTCTCTGAACATTTCGTAGGACGTCAGCTACATGGGAACACAGGAAAATTCATCAAACACAGATAACCATGTCATTTCAACCTAACAGAAACACTGGATATGCAAACATGCGGACAAAGAAGAAGTGAGATTTAAGGAAAAATGAGAGAGAGACCTTCATGTCTGTTCCTCCATGTGGTCTCTGCTTTAAGGCGCCAAACGGATATGTGCCATTAGCTGGGTTCAGGTCTGAACGGGCCGAGATCGCGTTCTCCCCATTCTGAGGTGGATCACATCCATCACACTTCGACAATGGGTCTTCTTTAAAGTTATTGTACCTGAAGGGACTCGTACATTTAGTTGCATTCGATTCATTAGCAAATGAAAGCATGAAACTGGGGGTTTGCAAACTTGCCTCATAAGGCGCACCATGGAGTCCAGATCTATGACATGAGTCTGGTCTCTCCTGAATATCTGAGCCCGAGGATTCTGATCCAGAGAGAACCAAGGGCCGAACTGCTCCACCAGCTTATTGCAGCCGCTAGCATTAAATATCTCCACATAGTACCTACAGATGAGCAGATATGGACATAAATCAGAACGAAAACGACACTAAACTCATATGTAGATGTTGCCGAATGCTTCCTGAGTGGATGCTTACGGTATGTTGAAACTAGCCCAGTAGCCGTTCTTCAGCAGCTCCTGGGTCTTATCTCTGTAAACAATAAGCCCCCTGCCGAATTGGAAGAACAACAGAGCTAATTTTAAATGGATCCGCTGGAATCTGATTTACCTGGATAAAAAAAAACAAAAACAACTTACGGAATCTGCTCCAGCACAACAAAGAGGCCGTCTTTAATGTCAGTCTGTCCTGGAGTGAAGTGGTTATAGTCCACAATCATCCACTGGTTGTTGTACCTATGAACAGAGAAGACAGAGTGGAATGTACACAGACCTTCGACCAAACAGGCTTTAAAGATTGCCATTTATTTACTTTAGGCCTGTGTGATTGATCTTCAGCTAATTGCTTCAGCATTTCACAGAAAACACTCGTGATTAGCCTGACCTCTCAAGACTCATGTGACTTCCACATCACAATCAGCCGTTTTGACATGATAATGTGCTTATTTAATTTTTAGGATTTATAAAAAGTACTCTGTGCCATCAATCAAATGTAAATTAAACTTTGCAGCATGGATATGCACGTAGGACCTATGAGAGACCTTTGGGCTGTTATAGAGTGGCAAAAGTGCCGCAATTTCATTAAAATGTCTACATAAATTCAATAAATTCATCACCAGTTACTTGAATAATTTAATTTGCTACCACACTGTAGCAGGAAATACCCGTTACTATGCCTCTTCACATTGTTAGGATCTGATTGGTTAACCTGCACAACCTGTCTGCTTTAGACCAATTACAATGATCAGAGCAGTGTTAGCTCGGCCCAGGCACTTTGATGGTAAGGACGAATAAAATAATTAGCTAAATAGTAGAAGGTTTTTATGTGCCTTTACCACAAAATCTGCATATTTTAGGAGTTGCACATTTAATTAATTATACATTTAGCTAGCCCTTTGTATTATCTATAGAAATGTGACACTTTTGGACCCCAATACTATGACGTCACAGAGTGGTGTCAACTCGTTTCTCTGTAAAGGGTTACACTCCTTCAGCTTGAGGTAAAATTAGAACTGAAACTGACTGCAAACCACATTTTTTATCATACAAGCCTCCTTCTTAGAACATAAAAAGGATGTTTTCTTTAGTTTGTAAGACTCACGTTCCGCTGTTGTACTTGCTGAAGATCTCTGCCCAGTCCTTGGCTGTGGTGGCCAACCGATTAGCGACGATGTTCCGCAGCCACTCCATCACCGTTCCCGTCGGCTGAACAAACTTCCAGAGAGCAGGGTTGCTGTTGCCAATGGTGGTTTCCAGCGTAACCTGCAGGCACAAGACGCATTTAAAAGACAATACGTTTAAAATAAAAAATTCGTAAACACTAGGAAGTTTAAGTCAGAAACCAATTTTATCGTTACTGATAGATCTCACCAAGCCGCTGCTCAGGATGTAAAAGTCATCTCCAGAAAAGATGGATCCAGGGTATGACGAGAAGGCCTGAGTTGCTCCAGGAAGAGAGTAATTGTCTTTGAAAAACAAACAAAAAACCCATGACAGAAGTTTCATACCCTTCCTTGAAAGGACACATGCTTTTAAAGTTTTGCTGTCTGTCTATTCCCTCTCGCAACTGCAACCTGTCTGGCAGAGACCTGAGCTAGCCAGCGCATGAAGGCATGGGTTCTTTGTTGAGAGCGACTTAAACCTTTGAGATCGCTGAGCGGACTGGACCGGGCCACCGAACCGGGCCACCTTCGTGAACACTGGGAAAAATCATCCTGATGGCCAGGCCGCCCCTTACATTATTGACCAACTAAAAGGCTCTCTTTTTCCGCTAAAATAATTACTATTGACTGAAACATCAAACATCTCCGTTCAAAATAACATTTTATTTCTATACAATATTAAATAACAAAATAATATTTCTAACTTTCTTGCCTCAGAAGACATTTCGCTTCTTAAAAAAAACCTGAAGTCCTAACATTTAGCTTTTTTTTCTCTTCCCCCATGCGTGTGGAACTGGCACAATGCACCTTTAATGTCTCTTTGGCAATTTGGTGTAAGTTGTGCTGCTTTTAAAGTGGTTGCAAATAAAGTTGACTTGGCAAATAAAAGTTTTTATTCCTTTATTTATTGCACACTACCATAATATTTTTTACACCATATTGCGGCACTTTTGGACTTTCAAATAAGGGAACCCTGCCATGTCCAACACTAGAGTCAGCACATTTAACATCTACTATTTTCAACTTAATATGCTGATTCAACTCACACATAAAAAAAAAATCTTTTTTTTTTACATAGAGCAACATTGTCGTTTACATTAACTACTCACTTCTTTGAGACCATTTGAGAGGCTTAAGCAACAACGACCACAATGAAAATGCGTTTTTATACCCACCTAAAGGGGAAGCTTTGAAGGCGAAGACGTACTTCTTCATAACGCGTAGCATGGCCTGGTAAGTGTTCCAGGTGTCGTGTGACACCAGCAGATCTTTATTGTTCGGCAGCAGCTTAATGAGCGCGGAGCAGGAACCGGAACCAAGGGGTTGGGTTTTACTGGATTTGTTCAGCGCTGACTCCAGGTCTTCAAGATCTCCACCCATTTGGAAAAGACTGGTTGTGAGGAATAGAAGCGTGAGAAAGCACCAACATGAAAAGTGGATCTTCTTGGCACAGGTTTTGAGCAGTCAGAACTAAAGCGAAGAACTTACATGAAGCCAAACGGGTTGAGGGAGAAGCCACCTGTGGGAAAGTCCAGCTGGTCATTGTAGCCGTCTTCAAGACCTTTAAGCTGCAGCAGCGTCAGCCGCACCTGGAAAAACACAGACAACTCCTCGAAAAAAGCGCAACGACAGGAAGGCTGCAAATGTTAAAATATTTACCTGGTACCAGTAGGGTGAGGTCGGCTGCTTCTCCACTTGCTCCTGAACCCATTGAAGGTTGGCTGAGATAAAAGCTTTAAGGCGCTCACAGTAGCCGGATTCAGACCCGAAAGGCCCACAGTAGCCCATCACTGTGTTCATCCAGTGTTTAAAAATGAGCTGAAACATTCACATACAAAATCCTTGAGTACAGAAAAAACCCCTAATCAAAATAATTGACCTTTTTGTCAGAAAGAGAGCCAAGCTTACCCCAGATGTGACCGCAGCCTCGACTGCCCCAGCAGCATAGGCTTGGATGCTGTCATTGTACCGGCTGCTGGTGGTGATCTCCAAGAAGGACCAACTGACAAGAGAGCATAACACAATGAAGGCAAAAATAACTCAACAAAGGGCAGCAAAATGTCTGTGTATGCTAATCTAGGAGCGCCTCCTTGGTAGGGCTAAACAATTAATCGCATTTTCAATATAATCGCGATTTAGAAAAACGCAATTTCCAAATCGCAGAGTCTGCAATTTTTGGCTATGTAACAATTAGGGAATTAGACGTGTCCATTAGGTGTTGGTAAAATGTTTAAAGTGGGTTTGCTCCACATGGAAGGGAAGACAGTTGCAGCAGTGACATAATCTAATTGTATTACTTGTTTTAGTTTATATAATCATACATAGCATTAAGTACAGGTCAATCAATTTAATACATAGACTTGCTTGTTGGTTGCACTTTATGTTCAACAAGGATTGATGTCCAAATCAACTAAAAGCTGTTCTCTTGAATAATATTCTGATTAATAGAAACATTAAAAGTTCTTGTTTTGAATAGTCCTTGTTTACAAACGCCTTTATTTAGACGTCATTTTTGTTGCTTGTGGTTAATGCAGAGAAAAGTCAAAATTGCAATTTTGGTTGAAATATATTGTAGGCAGAACGCGATCATTTCTGCTCTGAGTTTAGATGCTGCGGGTCTTTTAGCAACTAATCTGCACAGCGAGGAAACAAAATGATTTGTTTGTATATTAAATTAAACTGGAAAAAAAAAAAAAAAAAAAAAAAAAAAAAAAAAAAAAAAAAAAAAAGTGGCTGCACAGTGGCGCAGTGGGTAGCGCTGTTGCCTTGCAGCAAGAAGGTCCTGGGTTCGAGTACACCCCTGGGTCTTTCTGCATGGAGTTTGCATGTTCTCCCTGTGCATGCGTGGGTTCTCTCCGGGTACTCCGGCTTCCTCCCACAGTCCAAAAACATGACTGTTAGGTTAATTGGCTTCTCCAAATTGTCCTTAGTGTGAGTGTGTGCGTGAATGGTTGTTTGTCCTGTTTGTCTCTCTGTGTTGCCCTGCGATAGACTGGCGACCTGTCCAGGGTCTACCCTGCCTCTCGCCCAGTGAACGCTGGAGATAGGCACCAGCACCCCCCGTGACCCCATGAGGGATAAAGCGGTTTAGAAAATGGATGGATGGAAAAAAAAAAAAAAAAAAAAAAAAAAAAAAAAAAAAAAAAAAAAAAAAAAAAATCGCATTAAATCGCAATATTAAGAAAAAAAATAAAAAAATAATCGCAATTAGATTATTTTCCAAAATCGTTCAGCCCTACTCCTTGGCCGGCCCCTCTTGCAAAAGAGAGCCTCTTGGTAAGAAATATCAAAACCTATTCAGTAGATATCCGTTGTCCAGTCTGCCTTTAATATTAGCTTCCCCTTTTAAGCAATTTTTGAGATATATGGGATTTCTTTTCATTGTTATGCAGATGACGTACAGATTTATATCCCGCTAAAGAAACCCGACTCCACCTCTCTTTAGTGTCTGTTTTTATGTTTGGGAGACTTGACAGCCTGGATGGCCCTAAATATCTTAAGACTAAATGAAGAAAGGACAGAGGTCGTGATTTCTGGTCGTTTTGCTGAAGACTCCCTGACTGATGGTGGCTCCTTGGCCCAGTACTTCAGGCCTATTATTACAAATTTAGGGGTAAAGATAGACGCTGAACTTAAGTTGGAAACCCACGTTAGAGCTGTCGTAAAATCCATATTTTTTCACTTGAGGCAGCCTATTCTTTGTAATCTGCATTTTGAAACAGTAATCCATGCCTTTTTAAACCATTCGGCTAGATTACTGAAATGCACTTTTATAAGGGAGTCAGTGGTTTGTGCATTTCCCAGCTTCATGGGTACAAAATGCTGCTGCACGTCTCCTAACAGGTACAGGGAAATTTCCCCTGTTTTAGCCTCACTACATTGGCTGCCAGTACATTTTAGGATTCATTTTAAAATCCTTTTATTTGCTTTTAAAGCTCTTAATAACCTTGCCCCACCTTACCTATCTGAGCTGCTACATCCCTACACACCCTGCCGTTCCCTTACTGGATTTTGTATACCATTTTACTTATTGTTTCATGAGTGAGCATTTGTATTTTATGATTGTGTATAGCACTTTGGTCCTCTTAGTGTTTAAAGTGCTTTATAGATAAAATTGGTATGATCATTTCAAACTAGTTCTAGTAAACAACATGTTTAAGAAGAATTAATTTATTGATTTTCAAACACCTCAAATGTGACCTTTGACTTTTTCAAGTACAAAGAGCCTCAAAGCTCCTAAATTCAAGGGATCACGTAATCTTTCGTCACATTAGAAGAAAAAAAAATCTTTACACACTTTATTGTTGTAAGCCCAGGTTAAAGACACAGCTTTAACCATAAATAAAGTTTGACGAGGACAATTGCTTTAGGATAAGATAGTTTGAATCCATTATGTACCCTTTGGATCAATTATTGCATGTAGGGTTGAATTTAGATTTACAGTCTAAAACACTGAAAGAAAAGGTTCAGAGGTGGACTTTGGTCCACTTTCAATCAGATGAGAAGATAAGCTGATTTAAGGCGAGGGTACATCTGACCCATTTCTTAATTCTCACTGATTGCCAGAATTTATGCCAAAAACGTTAAGGTTTCCACTTTTCTCCAAGTAATTTTTTTCAGCAAAATGCGGATTTACTTGATCGTATCAAAGTCTTTAAAAGTTTTCTTCCTAAAAACGGTCTGACTTGACATGCATGTTTGAACTCACCCTGTTTTTTCGATGCCGTCCGTGAAGTTTGCCCAGGCAACGAAATCTTCTCGATAACCTTCGACGACAGACAGCTGTCCGCTTTGTTCGTCTATGATGGCCGTTTGGATTTCGCCTCCAGCGGAAGCACAAAAGCAGCACAATGCCGCCAAAATCCCAAAGAAGCTCAAGATCTTTGGGGGAGTTTTAGAGACGAACACCTTGTTGTGCAGCGGCGCCATGTTTCAGGTCAACAAGTCATATGACATCCAGCGACGACGACGCGTCGTCACGTGACTCTCCCGGAACGTTCCCGTTCCAAAACAAAAGTCGGCACCGGATCCGGATCTTTCGGCGTCGCCTGTGAAAACGAGCCGGCTCTTTCGGCTACCAAGTAGTTCCTTATTTACTGTCGCTACAGCTGAATTAATGGATATATGTAGGCTAATACTGTACGATAAAAGGCAAAAAGGATCGAGTGACAAACCGTTTGACATTAGAACTAACAAAACAATAAAACAAGATAAAATGATACAACAGATAATTAAATGACGGATTCAAAAAAAAGAACGAAGAACATTTTATAAAAGTGATCCAAAGAGAATGGCTGAAAAAAAAAAAAAAAAAAAATTGAGAAAATGATAGAACAATGAGACAAAAAGACTAGCAACAGATTGAAAAGAGAACTATAAAAACGGAAGGACAAGCAACAAAGCTGATGACAAATGATAGATCAAACTATAAAACAAACAGTGAAACAATAGAATGACCAGACAACAGGCCAAACAAAGAAAACAGAGTGAATGATGAAATGACAGAATAAAGTTATAGAATTAATGTTAAAGCATTAGAACACTAAAATGATAGACCAAGCCATTAAAAAAAGTTTGCTCGAGAAAATTATGTAACAAAACACTAAAAAGATAGAACAAGCTGTTAAAACACTAGATCAATGAAACAAGACGACGATAAAACAAGCAATAAAAAATGGCTTGATTGGAACTGATTCCTCACTGACGTCTGTTGGTAAAAAATACACAACACAAAAGATGAATCAACATGCAGAGATTTATGTAAAACTATTTATATTTTAAAAACATAATACAGTCACAGTAATTATTTTTGTACAATTACTGCAATATCATTCCATATTAGTTTATTTCTATTCAGGTCTGCTTGTTTTTCAGTCCAAATCTCTCATGTCCAGGATTAGGTGGACCTCAGTCTTCAACACCCCCGTCAGTTTCCATGGACTCAATAATTCCCTCCATAACTTCTGCCTTTCGTCTCTTCTTTGGTAGATCCCCATGAAAATGTTCGGCTGTTTTCCGTCTCAGTGTCTCCACTGTATCCTCGGCATCAGCCCATTCCAGGACAAGACGTCTCCCGTACAGATGGGTGCTGTGGCAAAGTGCAGCAAAGGCTTTCTGCAAGGAAGAGGAAAAAAACATTTATGAACAAGTTTACTATACTTAAGCAAATTCATCATTAAAATTCTTGAATTTCGCATCTGAGAATGCATAGAACAGAAAAGCAAAATAAACCTTTGCATCCTGTTTGGTGAGGAAATCAACAAAGGCAAAGCCCCGATGTTTCCCTGAGCCCGCTGCTTTCTTTGGAAGACGGACAGTCTTCAGCTCCCCAAATGTGCTGAAAATACGAGGAAAATAACCTTTGTCAAAACCTCCAAACAAGACAAGCACATTGAGAAATAAGGCGGTGAAGGGGTGTGGGAGTGGTACCAAAAGAGCTCTCGGATTTCCCTGACAGTCGCTTGGAAGGGAATGTTGCGCACAAGGATCTTGGAGCCGGTCTGCTTCTTCTCAGCTTGCTTCTGTCTGTGTGACACCTCCGTAGTCCTGCACACAGATGGGAAAAGGATTGAGTAATTAGCAACTTAGGGAATGTATCATTATGCAAACTTCATCTATTTTAAATATTCCCCAATGGAATGCACAACTTACTTTGTGGCTCTTTCTGAAATCTTCACCTCTAACTGGTGATCATCTACCATACAGTGCTACAGGAGTGTTGGAGGAGAGAGAGCACACACACATTAATCTAAATTAAGGCTGTGACGTTGACCAGAGGAAGTTCTTCACAGAGAATATAGTGTGGGTACCTGTAGTTGTCTCAGAGCCTTCCGTGCTCCCTCTGCTGTCTGATATTGGACAAAACCGTAACCCATGGACAACAGGTTACCTGCAAGTCCAAACAAGAGGTTACCTACTGGTATCGCTGAGGATCGGAACATTGATAATCAAAGCAGAAGATAAATATTGTACACAATGACAAATTACAAATACGAATGCTTGAAAAATAGAAAACCTGTAAAAAGAAATGTGTATTAAAATTGTTTGAAATATTGCAAATCTTTTAATCAACCAAAAAGAAATATATTTTAGAAGTGCCTCCAATAACATTTTTTCCTTGTGAAGTAAAATATTATGAATTTGTAATTTTCTGCCTGTTTTTCTAAAAGGTTCCTCACCGTGTCAGCAAAATAGATAAAAATAAATAAATAATAGAACCAGAAAACTCATGCAGAAAATCTGCTGGAGCCCACCGCTTGCACACAATGACGATGCATACTACCCAGACCCATAATCTAGGTTTTATTGCCAAGTTCAGCCTAAAATGTATCTGCTTTGATACATTTGATACATACAAGGCAAGGCAAGGCAAGGCAAATTTATTTATATAGCACAATTCAGTACAAAGACAATGCAAAGTGCTTTACATGATTAAAATATAGCAAAATAAAACAGAATAAGAGCAAGTAGGAATAAAATATAGAAAGAAAATAGAACAAAAAAGTGGTGATTCAGTTAACTAGGACAGTTGAAGGCAATTTTAAACAAATGTGTTTTTAATCTTGATTTAAAAGAACTCAGGCTTTCCGCACTTTTACAGTTTTCTGGAAGTTTGTTCCAGATAAGTGGAGCATAGGAACTAAATGCTGCTTCTCCGTGTTTAGTTCTGGTTCTAGGTATGCAGAGCAGGCTGGAGTCAGAAGACCTGAGTGGTCTGGATGGTTTATACGCTGATAACAAGTCTGTGATGTATTTAGGAGCTAAGCCATTTAAGGATTTATAGACTAACAGAAGTATTTTAAAGTCTATTCTCTGAGATATAGGGAGCCAGTGTAAGGACTTTAGAACTGGGGTGATGTGCTCTACTTTCTTAGTCTTAGTGAGGACGCGGGCAGCAGCGTTCTGGATCAGCTGCAGCTGTCTGATCCACTTTTTAGGCAGACCTGTAAAAACACCGTTGCAGTAATCAATTCGACTAAAAATAAACGCATGGATTAGTTTTTCTAGATCCTGCTGAGACATCAGTCCTTTAATCCTAGAAATGTTCTTCAAGTGATAGAAAGCCGACCTTGTAACTGTCTTTAGATGCTTTTGAAGGTTCAGGTCTGAGTCCATCACTACACCCAGGTTGCGGGCCTGATTAGTGGTTTTTAGCTGAAGCGACTGAAGCTGTGTGCTAACTTTTAATCTTTCCTCTATTGGTCCAAATATTATTACTTCAGTTTTGTTTTTATTCAATTGGAGAAAATTTTGGCACATCCACGTATTGATTTCTTCTAGGCATTTACTCAGTGCCTGAACTGGTCCATAGTCACCTGGTGACATGGTGATGTAGAGCTGTGTGTCGTCTGCATAGTTATGGTAGCTGATGTTGTTATTTTTTATTATATGGGCTAGAGGGAGCATGTAGATATTGAAGAGGAGGGGACCCAGAATAGACCCTTGGGGAACCCCAAATGCGATTTTTGTCCTCTCTGATGTAAAGTTACCTACTGATACAAAAAAGTCCCTGTCCTTTAAGTAGGATGTAAACCAGTTGAGTGCTGTACCAGAGAGGCCGACCCAGTTCTCCAGGCGTTCTAACAGAATGGAGTGATCGACAGTATCAAATGCTGCACTAAGGTCCAATAGTACCAGCACGGTGGTTCTTCCACAGTCTGTATTTATATGGATGTCATTAAACACCTTGATAAGGGCGGTCTCTGTACTGTGGTGAGCACGGAAACCTGACTGGAAAACGTCAAATCGGCTGGTCGTTGTTAAGAAGGTGTTTAATTGTTGAAATACAGCTTTTTCAATAATCTTACATACTAAGTTGATACATTACTTTAGTTTTTGGCACTTAAATTAGGAGACGTCTGTCCACAAACATACTAGCATTTGCAAATTTCCTTTCAATAGCAAGTTATATAAAATCACTACTAAATTTAGTTATTAAGCTCAGGATGGCTAATAAAATAGTATTAGCTACAATGTACTTAGCATGTCAGCTAACAATAAATAACGGCATATCCAAAGGCCCTTGCAACCCATATGGAATCGTCAGCTAAAATGTAAACATTAGCATGTTACCAATAAATAGCCATCATTGTCTACAAAGCTAAATTGGGTCTAATCTATGCTATCATTTATTTAACATGCTAGCATTATTCAAAATGGTACAGATGGTATTTAAGCAAAAAGAAGCTAGCATGAGCTGATATGCTAACAGCAGCTTATATGTAATCTTAGCTAAATGCTAAGGTAGGGCTTTCAAACTGAGGAACACTGTACCAATTGTCAGCATGTTAGTGGCAGCATCATGCTGGGGGACTACTACCAGTCACATTCATCCATTGCACAAAGTGGAAGGAATAATGGAGACGGGCGACAACCATGAAAAGTCTATGTAAGCTTCTGAACACGGCATGTACTGTGATGTAACCTCAGTCAATTTTAATGTAAATTCAAAAGTATTTCTATTTGTTCCAGCGGAATTTAATGTTTCACCCCCAAAGAGACCTTTAAAAGGCCTTTTATCTTTATTGATCAATCATTAAGATGGGGAGCTTACAGACAGGATCACTGTCGGGCTAAAGCATAAAAACCCTGTTTGTGTCAACTCAAATATCAATCAATCCTTCAAAGCAAGATTCAAGTCATAATGCAAAATACCTTTTTTATCTTTCTTCTTGGAAATGCTGCAAGACTTCACCTTTCCACATTTGGAGAAGATCTGCAATAAATAGCATGAAACATCTTAGATATTGCTCTGTTACTGTTTAATTTGTGAATGTGTGTGGGACTAAATTTAGCTGAAGTGTGAGAGATGACTGACCTCCTGTAGTTTCTCTTCTGTTGTGCTGAAATTTAGATTCTTAATGAAGAGTGTAGAACCTGGCACAGGTCCTTCTTCTTCTTCCTCTTCTTGCTCATCCTCCTCTTGCTTGCCCTCCTCCTTCACAGCCTCTTTTTTGGCTGATATGACATATTTTTCGTAACATTTCGTTAGGTAAATCCAATAAGTAATATGAAAAAAAAAAAAAAAATGTACAAAAAAAACAAATGTGTAAGTGCTTTTACCCGTTTCTGGATTGGCAGCTGTGAACACCCCAACAGGGGCCCACTCCAAATACAGTGGGACATGATGAAACTAGAGTTTAAGGGGGAAAAAAACACCAATTTTAATCTGTTTTGTTTTGATTTCATATGATTGACCAACATCAAGTAGCACAATTGACACAATTTAATTTTAAAATTCAGCCGAATGTAGTCTGATACCCGTGAATAAAACCCAGTGCAACTAACTGCCTGCAGAAGAAACCATATTAGTTGATAGAGTCCACCGGTGTGTAATTTAATCTCAGTATAAATGAGGCTGTTCTGATTAGGCCTTAGAGAACAGCTAATTAAAAAAAAAAAAAAAAAAAAAAAAAATCAGCCAAGAGGCCAATGGTAACTCTGGAGAAGCTGCATAGATACAAAGATCAGGTGGGAGAAACTGTAAACAGGGCAACTATTAGTCATATCCTCCACAAATCTGGACCTTATGGCAGACTAGTTAAAAAGAACGTTATAGTTGGAAAATATCCATAGCAAGTCCAGGTTAGAGTTTGCCACAAGACAATGTAGGGGACACAACAAACATGTGGAACAAGTTGCCCATGTCAGATGAGACCAAAACTGAACTTTTCAGCCAACAAGGATACTCCATATGTGGATGAAAACTGAATGAACTTCACTCGGTTCACACTATATTCGACATGGCAAGTGGTGGCAGCATCGCGCCGTGAGGTTGTGGTGGAGATATACCTCCAAAAAGTTGCAACTGAAATTTTCCCGATTTGCATTTACAAGATATTATTTTTTCTAAATAATTAGTAATCATTTTTCCACTTTACTATTATGCACCACTGCCTGAGAGCCTATTATATAAAAAAAAATTAAATACACACAGGTTTGATGTTGTACTGTAAAAAAATAAATAAAATTAGTAAAAAGGTTTAAGCCGCCTTTTTGCAGGGGCGCTATAGATGTCACTTGCCTTGCTATAAGCCAGCCTTGTGAAAGCTCGTTTGGCCTCGGTTGGCTCCAGGAACTCAATGATGGCGGTGAGTCCTGAAGGCGGCAGCAGCACTCGACCCAAAGAGCCGTGAGGCGAGAAAAGTTCCTCAAGCTCCGTCGTCGTCACTCCGACTGGGAGGTTTTTTACCAGGATCACAGATGTACTCCTCGCTGCTGCAGCCTGCACAAACATAACTAGGTTTTAACACACGATGTGTGGCTTAACTACACAGAATCTCTAAGTTTATTCTCCCAATTACTTGACTAAAGGAGTCTAGACAAACGCCGTTGTCCAGCAGGAACTGTCGGGTCTCCTGAACAATCTGAGTCTCTCCTAGAGCCATCCTCACTGCAACGCTTCCCTTTGACTCCTTTGGAAGATAATATAGAAAATGAGTTAGTTTACTAGTTTTGTTCATACAAAATAACAAAAATAATTCAGCATAAAAACCCCAGATGTAGGGTCACTCACGTGGTCCAAGACCAAGCTTTTCGTGGTGTTATATTTCTCAGCAATGGCATCGGCCACTGCACTTGTCCCCAAAAACAAAGTGTTCCAGTTGTGTGAGCTTGAAAGACAAAAGGAAATTAATAAGCAATTTAAAGCAGCAATACCACCCAAAAATGAAAAGAAAAAAAAAAATCTCATCTTATTACGCATACCTAGAACTTGAAGCTTTATTTTTAGCATCTTTCTGCCGTTTATACGATGAAGAGCCAGGACCACCAGATTCTGAGGAGTCTGGCTTTTCCTTCTTCACAGTGGAGGGAAGAACATGAAGCATTCGACCCTAAAATAAGAAAAACATAGCAAATTAGTCAGTTATGATGAACCCAGAGAAGATTGAAACAATATTTTTATAGAGCCAATATTGTAATTTAGAGGCAGAACCCCCCCTCCCAAAAAAAGCTATAAAACATAAAACCACAATTAGCATTTTTACACTTTTTCAATGCTGAAAAGCAATAATAAAATGCACTACACTAAAATAAAAAATCCTTAGAGACAACTTTCTAAAACAAACAGTATAATTATATATTGATGCATCATCTGCAAACATAAAATATGACATATGTCTGTAGTTCCTCTTCCAAGGAAAGATAGGCGAGCTTCATGAAGGTAATTAGGTCAAGATGGTGGATTTCTCCTCACACATCAGAAAACAGTCTTCAAGTTGGAAAAATGAAAAGCAACAAACTAAACCTGAGGAGCAAAAACCACAGTTTATGCTACACCAGATAGCTCTGGTGGAGTCAGCACCCAGACAGTAAAGGCCACCGAGAATAACATTTGCCAGTAAACAAAAACGCAATATTTTACTGTTTTTTTTTTTTTTTTACTTGTCAAGCTTCTGCTGACATTCAAGGACCCCATTACTTTTCTAGTGAATGTTGATATAATAAGTAGCACCTGTAGACTTTTTTCTCCAAACATGAGCCAAATGAATGACAGTATTTTGACTTTACTTGCAATCAACACATTTATAATTAGCTTGACGTTAACAGTAGTTCAGTTAAACCCTCACAAAAAAAAAACACCGATTATGTGCTGAAAAGTGAGACTTTCACACTGCAAAAAGGGAACTAAAAATAAGTAAAATGTTCTTGAAAAGAATGCATTTACCCTTGATTTGAGCAGGTAATTAAGATTATTTGCCAATGGAATGAGTATTTTTACCCTTAAAATAAGATAATTAGATATACTGCACTTGAAATAAGATGATGGAGATGAATTGTTCCTATTTTAAGTGCTAAAATCTTATTCCATTGGCAAATAGTCTTATTTACCTGCTCAAATCAAGGGCAAATGCATTCATTTCAAGAAAATTTTCCTTGTTTTTAGTTCTATTTTTGCAGTGCAGCTGCCTCCGTTCACTGTGTTTTACATATTCACGGCACGAGTAGAAGAGTCTGCATCCATCAGAGCAACAATGCTGGCCAGGAAAGGAGGAGATATTGTCCCTAAATTCTCATTTAACCCAGCTTCATTCTGCTCACTAAATAATTTCCTATAAAAATCTTCACCCTATGACCTCATATTCAAGCTGAAGACTCAACCATCACCATTATCGTCTTGTGGGAAACCATTTTATGCTTTGTGGCTTGAGCTCAGTGTTCTCTATGCGTCGTCGTTTCTCTGCCACCTTTAGTTTGGTTTTCTGCCGACGTTTTTATGTTTCATACTTTCTCAAACATATTCCTCAGCTTTAGACATGGAAGTGAATGTAACCATGACGAGTTGCTACCCTGTTGACAACTAAATTTTATCATGTAAATTTTATCCTGTAATTTACTTTATCCTGTAATCTACTGCAATTCACTGTAATTTTCAAGCTGTATGCAAACGAAATTTCGTTTTGTACGCACTCTATGCATACAAAATGACAAATAAAGTTGTCTAAGTCTAACTGAACAGAAATCTGTAAAAAAAATAGGCGATATACACTTTAATGTAAAAGAAGTCCTGTACATTTTTAAAAAGAGTGAGAAACAAATTACCTGAAATATATGTCCGTCCAATTTTGAAAGGGCTACCACAGCATTTTCTGGTATCATGTAGGTAACAAAAGCAAATCCCTTTGGCTTCTTGGTCAGGTTGTCGATAGGAAAGAGCAGCTCCGATAAAGGACCTGTAAAGAATGAAGAACATCAGTATGAGGCGAAATAATTTGCAGGGAAAAACAAAATCATTGTATTTGTCCTGCTTGTTCTTTAACTCACCGTATTTAGTAGAAAGCTCTTTGATCTCTTCTTCTGTGCAGGTGTAAGGAAGGTTTCTGATGAAGAGTCGACCGGACTCTGAGACATCCTCCTCCTCCTCGTCCTCCTTCAGCGTCCTGGTGAAGTTTCGGTCGATTTCTTTGTCGTTTTTGTTCCTCTTGCTTTTTGCCCCCGAAGAAGAATCGACGCGGAAGACCTCGATGTAACGACCCCCTGAAAAAACAAGTGCCGTCCGCTGTTAAACCAGGACTACGTTCAGATAAAACCGGTGCACAGTCACAAGAAAACTCATGTTAGTGTTCAGTCATGTCAGAAAATCAGGACACCCTTCAACAGCTTTTGTTTTTTTCTTCACTTATAGAGACATGATATCAATTTAAACAACACTAGGAAATTCACAGGATCCAGAGGGGCCAAATTACTGGAACCTGTGTTTTTTTGTCTTTAATAAAGGCCGCCAATGCCACCTGTTCCTACATTGGCAATAAAAAGGGATTACTATGATCGTAACAGTTCTAAATTACTTCATATTCCTCATTTGGTTACTGGTTTCTTACCTATGTAGTCTTTCGTCTTCTTCAAAGCCTTCGCCACCTCCTCTTCAGAGCGCACGTCCACATACACGTAACCTAAAAGCAGCCACATGTAGCTTGTTTTGACATACTGACGTTTACGTCGTTTGAAGTGAGACCGCATATAGATGAGTGTTAAATGCTTAACATTCACAATAAAACACTTATAGTAGCACCTGTTCTGTTTCCACTGTCGTTCTTCCCGATCCGGATAGCTGCGGGCTTCAGCGGAGTCATGAACTCTCGGATTTGTTGCTAACAGAGTTTCAAGAGAAAAAAAAAAAAAAACATAAATAAAGAGAATTAATAAATGTGTTATGTTTTTAAAGCAGGGCATCCTCCCTGAAGAGGTTTAACTCACCTCTTTCACGTTAAACGGGACCCCTCTTAGCTTCACCGTGAACTCTGTCACCGGCTCCATCTGAGCAAACAGATGTGGATGTGAACAAAAACATACAACCAAATTAAATTAAAGGTTCAGTGTTAACTAGACGTACCTCCTGTTTGACACCCTGTTTCTTATTCCCAGAGGAAGCTTTAGGCTTTGAGACGTTTTCTCGTTCACCGCTCTCATAGGCGCTGTCTCCGTGCTGAGTGGGACCATCGTCTTTCTCGTCATCGGCTTCATCCTCTTCATCACTCTCCTCCATAGTTTGCGCCACCTTGGAGCGCAGGTAGTCCATATCTGACAGGCCAGACTTCAGGGCTTCTTTAGAGGCAAATGAAAACAACATGTTCAAATTCTTTATGATTATTATGCCGGTTTTCTTGTGCCACATTCAGCTGTTTAAAGATATTCACTGTTGCATAACAACTTTTGGATTATTTGTACTAAATTTCAGAAGGGTAAAGGATTAAAAGAAAGACTAGAAAACCAACCCTCTTTTTTATCATCATCATCATCATCATCGTCCTCCTCCTCCTCCTTTTCCATTTCATTCTCTGACTCGTCGGAATCAAAGTTGAGATAATCATCAGAGGTTGGCTTTTTCTTCTTCTTTTTCTCTTTCTGTATATTATCACGGTTATCCAGATCCGGAGCCATGTCATTTGTCCAGGTCTTGGCTTGGCTGCGGTTCTGATACACTGACAGAAACTCGTTAAATCCTTCTTCTTTCTCCAGCTGACAGGAAAGTGAACACAGAAGGAGTTATTCTAACAAAAACAGCGACAAAAGAGCCACCAAGACAAATACTAAAAAACAAAACAAAAGATATTTTTGTGACTGCTAAAATACCACTACTACTAACAATTATTTGAAATAATCTGAAATCTATAGGTCTAAAGAGATCTAAAATCTAGAAGTAACAAAAGTAGCCTAAAATGTGGCATTTCATTATTATTTTTAACACAGCTATGCATCGTTAGCTATATGAAACTACAGGCTGCTGGAGCTGTTGAAAGAAGTTAGTAGGAAATAACAGATTCATAGACATTATGGACGTCAGAAAGATGACATACACAGATCTGGACAAAGGGGACTGATAAATAAAACGGGTCAGTAACGCTCACTAGACTGGGACTATCAAAGAACACCCAAATGGCGACACGTCTTCCACTGACGTCATGTGAGAAAGTGTGAAGCCCCTTGCATGGGAGTGTATCTAGATTCTATTAAATGTGATGTAACCTCCGGGCTCTAAGCCTCTATCACCTTTCCAGTGTCGAACCTTTAAAGAGTCTCAGAACTGATCTGTACCATTTCTATGGCTTTAGATTAAATGTGTTAAAGTGTAGTTTCTGTTTCAAGACTCATTTCCTACTAATTAAGTTATCTAATTAATGAAGACCGCTCCAGCATTCAATGGACAGTTCGCCAGTCTATCGCAGAGACAACCAACAATTCTCGCACACAGGCACCAGCACCCCTCGCTACCTCATAAGGGATAGACGTGTTAGAAAATGGATGGATGGATGGATGGAAGACGGCTTCTCCAGAGTAAAGGATGGGGCAATGAACAGAGGTGACTAACAGCCAACAGGAGGTGGTCATCATTAACAACATTACTGTAGTAGTTTAACAGGAGTTAAACTCAGCTGTTTTTTTTGTTTTATTTTTTACTTACATTTCCCAGTGCACTGCTGGTTTCCTTTTTCCCCGTCTTTTTCTGAATTTGAAAACAAAATCAAACACACAAAAACATACAGTACAGTTCCATCCATTAGTAAATGGCAGGTTAAGACAAAAATAAGCCAAAAACTATTATTTTCTTCCCTTTTATTAAATGCATCAAAACTGAAAACTTGCACTTTGTTTTGAGTTTAGTAAAAAAAAAAAAAAAAAAAAAAAAAAAAAAAAAAAAAAAAAAAGGCAAACAGTTTTGAAACATATTCTGTGAAACATTGTTTTCTATTTGTTTGAAACCATTTCCTCTTTAAAAAACGCTTTTTTTTTTATTAAAAACGATGACACTTGTTATATTTAAACATTGTTAATGTTAATGATTGCTAATGAAAACTAAGTCAAGTTTACTTACTCAAAATCTAAATATTACATAAGGTAAAAACAAACAACTGGATTTTTGCATGAATTATTGCACAACAAAGTGCAGCATCAAAGCAATCAACCTGTGGCTCTCCTAAGTTGTTCAGGAAGTCCGGGTTGTTTTAATTGCGGCCTTCAGCTCGTCTGCATTATTGGGGCTTGTGTCTCGTCTTTCATTCTGAGAATAATCCAGATCATTTGTGGGGTTTAGGTTTGTTCAAGCACAGTGAAAGCTTGGCCATTAAAGCAAGTTTTGCTTGCTTTGGCAGTGAGGACAGGCACTGAGTCCTGTTGGGAAATGAAGTTGGCGCCTCCATGAAGCTCGTCAGCAGAGGAAGGCTTGAAGTGTTCTAAAATGTCCTTAAGGATGGCTGCACTTAATTTGGACTTCATAAAACACAATTAACCCATAGCAGCAGATCAGATGCCCCCTTAAATCATCACTGACTGGAGACTTCATACAACATTCTGTTCCTTCCCACTCTTCTCACAGACTCTGGGGCCCTGACTTCCAAATGCAACGCATAATATACTTTCCTCTGGAAATAATCAAGCCCTTTTCTCCTTAGTCCAGCTAAGACACTCCTGATGTCTGTGATTCAGGGCTGGTTTAACAACAGGTCCATCACGGTTGTGTGGTGGCTCTTGCCTCCAGCTTTTTCCATCCCATCAAGGCAGAAGATACTCATGTTACTTGTTCTCCTTTGTCTACCGCACATTTTCCTTACATTCAACTTTTCATTAACATGGTCAGATTTTACACTCTGACGAGCCATGCTTTTTTTTTTTAACAATGACCTTTACTTACATCTGGACTTTATTTAACTATGAACCAAAATTGGCAGAAAAAAAAAAGCACTTGAACTATATCACTCTGGACATGATGAATCTATGTACGTTTTAGGTTTCACTTTCTGAACTGAACTACTGAAACAAATTACCTCTTTGATTATCTTCTGGTCTATTAAAGGTGCACCCATAGTTTTTAACAAAACTATGTAACAGAGATTAGCGATTAAAGCCAAAGATGGCATGTCAGAAGCTGCAGAAATTGAATGAAAAGTTGGCAGTGAAAGCCCGATCAGTGCATCTGTAATACCCCTGACACCAGATTGAGGTTTTTCTCCAGATTACAGCCTAAAAATGCTCGGGGTTGCTCCCCTCTTACCTTTTTGCTGTCTGTGGGAGCAGCAGCAGAGGCTTTGCTCTGCTCTGATTTCTGAGAGTGTTTACTCCAGGCTTTTCCTTTTGTGGGATCTCCAAACGCTTTGCACATCTCCACCTAAACGCAGACGAGCACAGCGAGAGCTTGAATTAATAAAAAGAAAAAAAAAAACACAACAACCCTACAACGATCTGCGGGTTTCGGCGTTGATGGGAATCGCACCGTTACTCTAGAAGTGTCCACGAAGCTCTTGTTGAAATGCGTCAGCGCTCTGCTCGCGTCCTCCTCGGATTTAAAGCCCACAAAGCCGAACTTTCTGAACTTTCCCTCTTTGGTGAACTTCAGAGAGCAGTCGGTCACCGTGCCGAAGGCAGCGAACATCGACCTGAACCTCTCCTCCTTCATCTGAGCGCAAGAAAACATCTTTAGAAGACCTGCAGCTGTTTTTTTTATCCATGTTTACCAGAGCCGATTCTTACTTACCCCATTAGGGAGGTTTTTAACGATGAGTCTCGACATGGTTGTGTTGGCTGTAAATCCACTAAAGCAGCAGGATTGACGGTATTAAATAAACGTCAACAAACCAGCGTGGACAGAGCTCCTACAGCGCCATATTGACATGAGGAGGAACATCTTCTTCCTTTTCTAGTATTCTCTGGTTCGGTGGCGATTACCGCCACCTATTGGCCTTAAGGGCGCACTGCAGTCTCCACGAGCGCGATTCCAGAAAACAAATCCACTTTTTTTTGGGTCTTCCAAATCCTTCAGCTCTTCAACTCTTGATCTTATTCTATTAATTTTTAATTTAAACTGTATTGATACAGATTGTCTCACTGAGATCTCATTCACAATGGAGACTTGTTTTAATACTACAAAAACAACAAGAAAGGGTTACAAACACATTAACCATACCAATTATTAAAACATTTGTTTAAATTAAAATAAGTTAATTATTTTACTGGATTTTGTATTTCTGTTCAGGTTGTTGCCCCATATATTTCATGTAGATGGCGAGTTAAATATGGCCTGAAGATATTCTGTCTGCTGTGTTGAGATCTCCTCTTCATCACTCAACCAAACATGCAATTTAACACTACGATTACTTATTTTATTCTAACATTTTATTGATGTTTGATGGTGGTTTTTGGACTGACGTATTTTAGAGGTTTTGGTGCAGAGATTGTCAATATATGATTGGTCTTTACTTGGCTACAAGGCAACTTTTCCTGCAAGGAAAATGTCAAAGGGGAAGTTAACTTTTTTTACTGTAATTGACTCTATATTGGAGTGACTCAGTCTTTTCTTTCTTGTCTGCAGCTGGTTCAAAATGCTGTCGCTCATCTTTTAACAAGTACTCCAAAAACAGGGCATATTACACCTGTTTTGGCCTCACTCCATCGGCTCCCAGTTCATTTCAGAGTTCAATTCTTATTTTTGTTTTTATGTGTTTGAATGACCTTGCCTCTCTGAGCTTCTTCATCCACACTTGCCCTCTTGGCCCCTTCAGGTCAGCTGAACTGCCTCTCCTGGAGGTACCAAGGTCTAAGAGGAAGCTCAGAGGAGGCAGGTCCTTTTCTATGGTTGGTCCTCAATGGTGGAATAACCTGTCCCTGCACATAAGAGAGGCTCCTTCACCTCCTACCTTTAAAACTTGGCTTAAACGTACCATTATACTTTGCCTTTTAGCGAGGCTTAGTGTTAAATTGGTTTTAGTTTTTCTTTTAAGTGTGTTAATGCAATATCTTTTTAGTTTTTTAATGGATTTGCTATAGTTTGTAGCTATGTACAGCACTTTGTTTGCTATCGGCCCATTCTGGGGCTTAAAGACAGTTGGACAACCTGTCTGTTCATAATTTTGATCCTGACCCAAAAAACTGCAAACAGCTTGTAACGACATGGTTCTAAAAGAAAGAGGATTTATCTACAGCTTGAGTTTTTAGTGTATCTCTCATCGTATTAGATGTAAACTGAACTACCTATGGCACCTGCTTTCTGAGAACTTGTTCCTCAACACCAGTAGCACACCGATTAGTTAATTTTTCCTGCTAAGTGAAGCTCATCGTTTCAGTCAGGTGCTAGTCTGAGCCCCAGAGCCTAAGACAGTTCAAAACCTGACTGTACAACTATTTCAGGAGGTTTTTCTTCAAGCTTATTCTGTCAAAAGAGTCAATAGGTAGCTGATTACATGTCCTGTCAAATTATTATAACTGTTCTACACTGAAGTCAGATTGAGCTTCATTCTGCAAGTTTGTGCACACAGACTGAGGACTGAATATATATATATATATATATATATGTATATATATATATATATATATATATATATATATATATATATATAGATAGATAGATAGATAGATAGATAGATAGATAGATAGATAGATAGATAGATAGATAGATAGATAGATAGATGTAAAACACACACACTTGTGCTCTTACAATAAAGAAAGTATTGATCTTGATAAGAACAATAATTGGACCCAGTTGTGTGTTGTGCTTGTCCATCTTGAAGGGGGTGACTTATTGGACTATTAACAGCGGACTGTGGGTGGACTGTGGGTGGACTGTGGGTGGACTGTGAGTGGACTGTGGATGGACTGTGCCAGGACCACACCAAAAAGAGCTGCCCCATGAAATCATCTCCTACGAGCCATGAAACAACATCGAGACCAGAGAAGCTGTGAAAGAAGAAATCCGAGGACTGTGATTAATTAATCTCATACGAAATAGAGACACTATGAGAACAGAGCTGGGGGAGTCATGCCATGCAGCTGCACGCTGCTGGTGGTGTTTTTACTTTTGCCCTGCCTTATCAATAAAGTGCTGTGGTGGAACTTGATGAAATGTTCCTTTTTCTTTTGATAAGTAATTCAGGAATCGTTATCATTATTTGCCACAACAACACACATACTATTCCATCTTTCCTCCTAAAGCAGGTATGATCAACACTTCAGGGAATGCTTTAACAGATCACATGCCCACCAACAGGGATTACAAAAACAAAACACCAAGCAGCCACACTGGCATGTAGAACTCTAATCGGTTACAACATTTTTTATTTAATGTGCTTATCTTTGCTTTAAAAATGCAGTACAGAACCCTTTTTAGAAACTTGTACATATCATCTTTTGGCAAAGTAGACACAAAAGTCATTACAGTTCGAGCTTTCAGCAAAAAAAAAAATATAAAAAAGATCCCAAAGATTACAACACATCTTGAAAAGCACCACAGATAGTTTGCATTGTTCATCACCAGGGGTGTCTTCACAATTTTGTCCCCATGACAAAAAAATAAAAAATCTAAATTGTCCCGAATGCTCATGTATATTTAAAATTTTATTTTTTGGGCCCCTATCGCCCCTGTTCATCACGATGTGTTCTGAGCAGACAAGAAACCTTCAATGTTTGTCTGTTTTTAACAGACAAGCAGTCTTTGTTTGCTTTGGTGCTGGACCAGAGCCACATCATAAAGAAGTGGATATAAGTAAAGCTCCTTCTTCATCATACTTGCTCTCTTTACTCCTTCTGGACTGGAACTCTTGCTGGATTTCAACAAAGCTTTTGTTTTTGGTTTCAGGAAGAACGACAATGATATATATCCCTACCGAGAGGCAGACGACAAAGAATACCAGGAAGCAGTAGTGCTGCAACCCAAGCTGTGAAAAAGCAAAGAAAAGTCAGTCCAAACCATTCAACCATTCATAATTGCATTCTTACTTTAAAAAGTAAAAGAATGACTTCTATACTTTTGTCATAAAAACGACACAATCTTCAGGAAACAGGCACCATCATTACAGAAGACATTATAGACAAATACTAGATATATTTCACAGTATTTTTAAGATTTAAATGGTATTTAAAGTAGAATATGTAATTGAAGGATTAAACCATTGATTCTGGCAATTTTGTTAGCTTGTAAAAAAGCAATTTTAAACACTTGCTGAAATAAGAAATAGATGACATAAACCCATCAGTGACTCATATGTCTTGGAGGTTGGGAGGCCTCCATGCCATCACCCTAATCCTTTGCTCCCTCCACTGATCTTCCATGAGAGATTCAGGTCGGGACTGGCAGGGCCCGTGCAAAAATCTTGGTATTATTTAAAGTCAATAGGAACATATTGGTTCAATTAAAAGATTACTTTAAATTTAAATCTAGCAGAAATAAAATCATTTTAGTCTTACTCAACTATGGGTTTCTGGTTTCAGACAGTACAGTGGCTAAACAAGGCTGCCACCATTGATTTCTTTACCTTTACCAAACTCTGCTCTGGAAAATTTCTTATCTCGGGACATTATTGCTCATTATTAAATTTGTAATATAACTGGGTTATAAGCTGGGTTTTCCTGTATTGTCGCTTTTTTGCCACATTATTCAACCTAATAAGGTATCAGCCACTAACTTGAGGCAATATGATTTCATTTTCTATAAGGATAGAGGAGAGAGGGATACTAAAATGGTCATGTTGATACAGACTAGTAGAGAGTGAAAGGAAACTAATCTTTGCAGCGTGGACCTGTGGATTGCCTAGCAAACTCAGTCAATCAACTGGGAGTCAGAAGAAACCACTGCTGGGTCTAATGTGGATAGCCGGGAGAGAGGTTACAAGATATAACCAACAGTTTCCAGCCCAAACACAATAAACCGTCCAAATCTTAACCTTGAACTCATGTTGAAAGTGTAGAACTATTAAACACATAATAAATAAATATGTCATAAGCACTAAAGCAAAGAAAAAAAAAAAACGGCACACAGCCCGGTGCCAGTCCCCCAAAAAATGTTCAATCAGGGAACCAAACGACCAGATAACACAAAGATCAAAGATCAATTATAAACATGAGTCTTAAGTCTAACTTTTATATACATTTTGTCTCTCATTCTCTCACAGAGGTCAAACTGACCTTTTCTTTCACACACAGCTAAGAAATGTTTTTACGTTAATCAGTTGAAGTCCTAACCCCATTCAGGGCGTTTACAGCACTATGAATCATCTGGTTACTGAAAAGTGTTTCATAAATAAACTTGCCTTGCTTTGCTCTACAATCAACAAAGACCTATACCATTTCATAGTGATACTTGATTATGTAATGTTTGACAGATTCTAGCGGAAACCCGTCAAATCTGGCAACACGGATCCAAAGGAGGGACTGGGCTCGGGGCCTGGCTATCCCAGCATGCTCAGCTTAAAAGCAAGAAAACCATCAAGTCAAAAGAAATATATGTATACTACAAAAGTTCAACTTTGTTACTGGGTATCCTGTATACCAACAAACATTTCAGAAATAGATTGTGGGAAAGATTGTAAGACTCAGCACAAAAAGGGCAATTTATCAATGGAAAAAACTGTCTTGGATATTCTGCTCTTCACACTCTGAAAAACGTAAAACTGTGAAATATATCACCTCTCTGTATCATGCGACGCATATTCTGAAAACACTTGTAAAAACCGAGCCAGATGTATTTCGAACACTTACCACAATAAAGGGGAAGAGCAAGCCGATAAAGAAGAAGCTGAGCCAGTTCACCGAGCCTGCGATCATGAATGCTGCCGGCCGAGTGGTTTGTTTGAACATCTCTGTGGTTAAAATGTTCGTCACGCCACCTTCAGAGGAAGACACAACCAAGTAAAAACATGTTGCTTTACTGATTGAGAGAGGGAAATAGGATGCATTAGATGCTCAACCAACTTACCCGGTCCCAAACCAAAGCTTAAGACAAAAGCAAACACACAGGCCACGCTTAAGTATGGAAATATCGGACTGACATCCTGAAGGAAGAGAGATAATCATTGAAAAGATGATTAACAAGCCTGACACTACAATTTAAATCTAGTAGTCAGGCGTTTTATTAAACCCAACATGTTTCATATAGTTTGTCACCTTCATATCAACATTTCCTGGCTGCTATTTGTTTGCTTAATTCTTTGCTTTGCACCTTACACTCCTATAAGCCAGCTTCCATCATGTGTCTCTGGTGACATGTAGAAAGGTATTAGTATTAATCCGAGTTATGTCCTGAAATCCATCGTTCGTAGGAGTTTACTCGTATCCTGTAGCCCATTGTTAGGGCTGAGCGCTTGAGCTGAAGATCAGATTGTGCAAGAAGTTCAGGAAAATTCGGCAAAAATAAAGCACTTTTGTGAAAAGGACGAGGGCAGATTTCCTTAACGCAGATCTTCGGCAACCATTTAATCTAAAAGAGTGTTGCCATGTTAAAACATTTAATCTGTATGTTTCACATCAGACCAAAACTGATTGCGAGGCTATGGGAGATTGGCACAGACTGGAAAGTTCCAGAGTGCTAGTAAAGGTAAAATGAGAACGACTGGAGTCTGGTTGAACTTGTCCCTGTATTTCACTAACACTGGAGATCCCCCCCAAATGATATCAAGGGTGATTAATGTTTAACTATTTCCTGCTATTTACAGTAAAATAGTTATATAAGCATTCTTTCCGGGGATAAGAAGAAACATCTGTTGTGATACGTAACATAAACGGGGACTGTGAAGCGTGTGATGGTTGGGATTCTGTTGAATGAAGACGATATGAAGAAGCAGCTTTGTCTCGTCTCTACTTTTTTTTCCAGTTCTTCCCAAGTTATCTTTCTCCCACAAGGCAGACTTATAAAGCTCATAGTTTATATCACTGCCATCATGCCAGCCAACAGGGCTGGAAAGAAGTAAGAAAAAGAAATCAAACTAAACTAGAATGAGCTCAGACCAGCTGGTCAGCTGGGTGGTGGCGGCTGGTATAATGTGATTAAACTAAGCGCCCACAACTTCATCTGGTCTGCGGTTTAGAAAATATTGTATTTTGTGAAATCCTGTTGTTAAAATCCAAATTGTCTAACCTAATGGTTCGTTTTTTTTTTTTTTTAACTGTCTCTGTCAGTGTGTTAAATGAATTACCTGCAGGGCCAACGTCACTGTGAATAAGATGCAGCAGATGCTCATCAATAAGTATCCTCCTGAGATGAGCACTTTCCTTCCCAGAGACTCAACGAGCATTCCCTAGGAGACACACAGCATGTCACAAGACCAAAAACCGTCTCCCCGCTTTAAATGGCACGTTTTCCCTCTAAAAATCACCCATTCTTCACACAGTATATAACCAATTTATTTGGTGATAGTTGCCTGTCCCCTGCAGCAGGGGACAGGATTTTTTATGTAGCAACCTACTGTATAAATGTCCTTAAATATGCCTTCACAAGCCCATACTTACACATGTTAACGCAGTGAGACATTCACAGGCACCTGTGCCGACGGTAGCGTAAGGTATGTTATCTTCAGCGATCCCAGCTTGTCGGAACAAGTAATCGGCGTAGAAGTACATCTGTGGTCGACACAGACAAGGGCAACTTTTTAAAACTTTCTTCCTGCCAAGTCATTGAGTGGTCACTGCTTCAGGGAGCTCATACGCACAGCGTTGACGCCGTTCAGCTGTTGCGCTGCGTTGAGCACGATGATGGTGATGACCTGCCAGCGTACGCTGCGATCGGCAAAGAGCTCCCAGGGTTTCTTGGCTTTGAAACCGACCAAGTTGTTCTTCTCCCTCTGGATATCCTCCAGCACACTGTCAGAGCCCGCCGCGCCGTGCAGCTGATTCAGGGCTGCAGGCAGAAAAAGAGATCCTCTGTTCACGTTTTCGCTCACATGGTCAAACTACGACAAGCTGAACTTTTTTTAAACGAAAAAAACCAAAACCAAAGGTCAAGCCACAGTTTCTTCACATCGTTATGAAATTATCAGAAGGAGCTCACATGGTTTAACTAACAGCCTCTGGCTGAGAGTTATTTAGCTTTTTAGCTTTCCAGGCAGCACTAAGTGTTATTGGCAGGCCACACATAAAAAGGTCTTTAATTTGGAATTAGAAGCAAAGAAACAGCCCTTGCATTGAACTAGTTTACCTTTTTTACACTTCTCCTCGTCTCCTTTATCAATAAGCAGGAAGCGCGGACTCTCGGGGAACCAGGGCAGCAGCTGGAGCTGCAGTAAAGCTGGGATACACGTGGTGGAGAGCAGGAGGGGCCAGTACTGTTCTCCACCAAGCACTTCTCTGCATCAGCACCCAAAGAGGTTTACATCAGTGTCTTTTCCTCAGCAATGCATTCATTTACAGCAGCAGGTTGAAATTTAAAAATATGACACTTACTTGAGCCCCATCACTTGTCCTGACAGGATGCCACCAGTGAGGAAAATGGACGACCCCGTTCCCATGGCTCCACGTAAAGAAGTTGGTGCTATTTCCCCTAAGAACATGGGCTCAACACACAGAGCAATGCCTGGGAAAATGAGAAGGCAGTCTTACACAAGATTTTCTATAAAGCTTGTTTGTTTCCTTAATTGAATTCAAACTGATTCATTACATACAGTAATAAATTGTTTGTTTAAAGTGTTTGTTTCGGTTATTTTTTATGTTTATGGCTCGCAGCTAAAGAAAAGCCGATATCCAGCTTCATAGAATACTCCAATATTACATCAGCCCAATAAAAACTGTTAGAAAAAAAAAAATCTGCATCTCTGTAAAACTTGTTCTATAAAAAAAATCCTGGTAGTGATTTTGTATTTGTTGAAATGCAGTGGACCATGGCCGATGCCATGGCTCTCCAAATCAGCACTGACTGTAAAACTCTCACACTGGACCATGATTTCCAAATAAAATGCGAACTTTACTTTCATCTGAAAACAACTTTGGACAAATAATGAACAGTCCAACCCTTTTTCCTCTTGGAGAAGATGATATGCTTCTGACATTTGTCTCTGGTTCTGCAGAGGTTTGTTTATGGTATGTGGGAATTATTGTAGCCCATGTCTATGTGTAGAAGCTCATGAAGCAAACTCGTCAATCTTTGCTTAAATATCCTCTTGAATATCCTCACAGCAGTTATCTCTGTTGCTTGTGCCTCTTTTTTTAACTACACTTTTTCCTTCCACTCAACTTTTCTTTAATATGCTTGGATATAGGGTTCCAGCTTCTTTGGCAATGATCTTTTTGTGGCTTAACCTCTTAGTGAAGGGTGTTAGTTGCTGTGTGCTGAACTGGTTGGTCTTCTTCATTATGTGTCCTACATGAAACAACCTTTACATGACATTAGTCATGCAAAAGTAGGTCTGAACAAGTTTGTAGTGCATATACTGTACAATACATAGACATGCATTTCAAAAGGCCAGCACCAGTGCATCCAAAGTCATTTTTGTAATATTCAAAATTTTTAAGAATTGAAATTTGTAATTTTTTTTAGCTGTAAGAGATGATCATCAAAATTAACAAAAAAATGCATGTTTCAATTACATTGCAGTGTCTAATAAATCTATATCATATTCGAGTCTGACTTTTTTTATTCAATTAGTGATATAAATTACTTATTTCTAATTTATTGAGATGAACCCATAAGCCCCTTTGGAACTCAAATTAAACAGAAGTATATGTAGTGAAAAATTTAGGTCAAAGTTTGAGGGGATGATTTCAGCATTTACTCAAACTTTGACTTTGATTTCAGTAAAATATACATGCCATTTGAAAATTTCTATAATTACTAATTTCTATAATTTACCAAAATACTGAACCACCAGGAGAGATAAACTGACGTGCATATCATGAGAAAATAGATACCTGAAATAATTTAATTCACAAGGGAACAAACAAAACAAAACAAAACAAAAAATGTTTTATCCTTTTCCTTCATCTTCACATTTAAGCACTGCTTTATGCTGGTCTTTCACATAAAATCACAATAAAATACATTAAAGTTTGTGTGGTTTACAGGACACAATGGAAAAAACTTCTAGAAGTCTGAATACTATAATGCATCATATTCATACCATATTTATAATGTGTATTGCCTGGGTAAGCCTGTGTGGATTATTTGTTTTTTTTATATGATTTCTTGTAATTTCTTGCTGCAAGCGGACATATCTACAACTGTTGACGAATTATTCTTTTTTGTAATATAAAAAAACATGCTACCATATTAATTTGGACCAGTAGATGAACCCCGTGTTCTGATTTTCCTCCAAATTTCAGGAGTGAAAACTTTAGGTTTGTTCCTAAATTATTGTATTCACCTGCATTTATTCCAATGAGGAGACGTCCAATGATAAGCAACTCAAATGAGCCAGCAGAGGAGCTCAGACCCATCAGTAGAGCAGCAACCAATGAAAAAGCGTTATTGGCCAGTAGTGTCCCTCTCCTGAAGGAAAACACACCACAGAAATCTGTCAGGCTACTTTGCACACACACACAAAAAAAGAAAGAAACGGTTACCACATTTAAACTTAAAAAAATAAAATGATTATACCTTCCCAGCTTCACAGACAAAGTCCCACCAATTGACACTCCTATAAATCCTCCTATGGTGAATATAGACACAATGGTGGACCAGAGCAGTGTGAGCACATCTTTTGAGATCTCTGTTTGATAACGCTGCCTCCAGGTCTGGTTTATGAAGTCTTGCACATACTGAGAATAAGAAAAAAAGTAGCATGACAGTATTAGCAGTTTAAAAGTGTGTGAGAGTGTCATATAGGTTTACGACTTGGTTACACAATCATGGTCAGTAGTATCTTAATTGGCCACACATTCATTGAAAACTGTGGTTTGTATTGAAATTTGTTCAATGATCTAACATTTAAGTGTAAAATAAAGCGAAACAAAAAATAAAAACAACATAAGCAATCTGGCTAACATAGCCTGACCTTTAACTGACATTATAAATGTCTTCATGTTGAAGTGTTTAACCTCAAGGTTTTTAACAATACTTTCATTTTATTTAGGCAGAAGGCAACTTCGTATCTTTTATATATCGTGAACAAAAACTTGCTCTGGAGGGGGCACTTCTGTTGACTAATGAGTTATTCATAGATTTACGTTCATTCGCTACGTTCATTGATAGATGGTTGAACGTAGGACACAGTGGTTTGAAATTGTCTCAACTAAAATAAAAAGCATCTTCTTAATCAGATGTTAGACTATTAGCTCTGCTGGACTTTGCTGCCATTCTTCTTTTGTCTCTGAAGTCTTAAAATAAATGAATAACGGTTTAATTGCGGTTGCATAAGTTAACACTGAATATCTGTTGAAAAATAAAACTGTTGTTATGCGAATCTGAAGTTGAGAAGTTTTTTTTAAAGAAAAGAGAGAGAGAGAGAGAGAGAGAGAGAGAGCGAGAGAGAGAGAGAAATCTTTTGACTTTTCCTCCTAAGAACAGTGATAATCATCTGTGTATTTCATGGTTAGGATTTAGGTCCATAAAGGTCTGTCGTGGCCATGAGCAGAAGGTTAATTTTGTGTCTGGTAAAAAATTTCTGTGTTGATTTGGCAATGATTTTTGAATCATTAACCTGCTGAGAGATCGAATAGCGCCATTTTTGGTTACATTCCTAAAAGAAACCACATCATTTTTTTTTGATTGAAAATGTAGTAATATTTCCAAAAAGTTGTACTTAGAGTTTTTACGGCTTTGGAAATAGAAGCAGACCCAGAGCATCACAGATTCTCCACTTTTAATAAACTTGGACAGGATGTGCTTTTTTGATGAAGATGAACCCATCTACGGTGTTTATTGTGGGAAAGCTCCACTGCTGACTCGTCTGATCATACGAACCATCAGCCATGATCAGATGAGAACATTTCAAAGTTCCATCAGTAGACTCTATATTTATGTTTGTAAAGATAGGAAAGTTTTTTTTAATAGGCATCAAGTTTTTTTAATAGGCATCAAACAAAAACATAACTTTTAGCTGTAATAATAATAATAATAATAATAATAATAATAATAATAATAAACATCTTTCTAGACACCTTTTCCAGAGGTGCCAATTCAATAATCATGGCGACTCATATGCCACGACTTGTCACAAGAAGACCCTGCCTGTGGGCAAAGGCCTGAAAATATTAAAGTTTCCTTCTCTCTACCAATGCAAAACCATTTGGAAACTTGTATCTTGCAAAGTTTTATTGCATAAACTAAATACTGCCTTTGCTTCAATGTTGAAAATGTGTTATAGACCAGGTGTTCCCAAACTTTTCAGCCTGCGACCCCCCACGCCAGAGACTGGCGAGCCCCTTTTGGTGGATGGGATTTTTGTTTTCTTTTTGGGGGAGAAATTATGACAACAAAGTCATAATATTATGAGAATAAAGTGTAAAATTACGAGAATAAAGTAGTATTTTTATAAGAACTCTTACAAAAAAAGTGCAGCCGTTCTCCTGCTTTATAATAAGGAATGTTGAGCATCTTTTAAAGTTATACTTAGGTATCGGTTTCACAAATAAAGAAAATATCAAATCATGTCACGACCCCCAAGAGGTGTTTTGCGACCCCCTTGGGGGGTGCTGACCCCCACATTGGGAACCCCTGCTCTAGGCTACAGTCAAACAGTTGGCTGATAATATACTTTATCAAACAGGAAAGCTATTTTATTTGACAACTTTATTTCTAAAACTGGGTCCGTTGGGGAACAATTCACAGTGTGAAAACTTTAAGTCGCACAGCCGTGCTTATCCTGTGAAATGCGTACAGCCCTCGGACCCTCGGGCACATGAATGTGGCACCACTGGTCTGGTCCAATCTGTACTGGTTCCGTCATGTTGTGGCGAACTTACTGGAATCAATGAATGCAGGGCTTGTTGGAGCGGCTTTTTACAAGCTCCACCACAGCATCAAACATGCGCAGACGCGCGACAAATGGTCACAAGCGTTAAATCGACTTAAAACAATTAACATCAAACTAAATCCAACGCTCTCCCCAGCTAGTGAAGGCAAATGAGTGATTCTGCAGAATAACACCCAACACCAGATCACCGCGGCTCTGCGCAGTTTCAGCGAGAAACGCTTACCTTAGTGGGCGCGTTGATGACAGAAATATTATATCCGCACTGAAATGTGCCTCCTATGCATGTCGCAAACATCACCAGCAGGAGGAATTTGTTTGGAAATTGGAAACAGAAAAACTGCAGACAGAAAAAAACCCAAAAAAAACAAAACAAAAAAAAAACAAGCCTGTCATTAGGATCAAAAAGCTTCTTATAGGAAAGTTAGACTTACCGCATCAAGATTGTTCAGCTTATATTCTAAAGTCACATCGCCGCATACCTTTATCCCTTTTCGCTTTTTGCCTTCTTTGGTGAGCAGAGGCTCGTATTCGCTCATATAATCTTCTGGCATTTCGTCCCTTTCTGGGTTTCCTAAAGGTTGGCGCTCAGGATGTCCTCGGTGTGAGCGCTGGCTCGCTGCATTGACTTGGGACGGAAGAACTTCAGGCTGCTGCTGCTGAGGATGATGATGATGATGATGATGATACAACTGATGTGATGTAATCAACTTCCGCTTGGAGCTGAAGAATCAGCCGCATTTTCTGGCTATCTTGAGGTTAATTTGGTAACGAAATTATAACATCCCCCTGCCTAGCCCCCCCCCCCCCCCCCTTACCCCTAGGGCTACTTAAGCAAAGGCGTATTCCCAGTCTTGGAATGGGGGGGGGGGGGGGGGGGGGGGGGTCGTGAAACATCAAGTTTGGAGTCGTGAGATCATCTCTGGAAATCAAATACAAATTGCAGCGGTCCAAAATAACCATACTTTGGTCAAAACCTTTTACAAGCGATTAATAAAAAATGTCAGAAGTGGATAAGAGCTGTTCCATCAGCGTATAGGAGACCGTTGTTTTTGTGACTACGAGGTGCAGTGAACAATGCAATGAATGTATACTTTGCCATGTTTAGGGTTACATTTTTTGTACATTTCAGGATCATTGGTTATTTCATCCATCCATCCATCCATCCATCCATTTGCCAAACTGCTTAATCCCTCATGGGGTCGCGGGGTTGCTGGTGCCTATCTCCAGCATTCACTGGACGAGAGGGTACACCCTGAACAGGTCTCATTGGTTATTTGAAAAAAAAAAAAAAAAAAAAAAAAAAAAAAAAAAAAAAAAAAAAAAAACAGGCAGCTGACAAAAGCAGACAATAAATTACAATTGCTGAATTTATCACATTTTTCCTGCGGCTCAGTTTCACTTGCCACACCAAGTTGCTCTCTGATCAGTGGAATTAAGAAATCACTAAAATGGAACCTCTCTGACAACAGGAAGTAGGCTGAAAGTTCCTAAAAAGCAACATCATGCCCCAATTTAAAGAAATTAAGCTAACTGTGCTCTCTTTCATCCTCTTGAACCAAAAGGTGGCTCAGAGTCTTTCTGCTAAACTGTATGTTTTTTTTTTTTTTTTTTTACCTGGGCACAGCCACCTATGGAGCTGGTCTGCCACTACCCTCTCTGGCAAAGAAGGTTCAGTTTGTCTGTATTCTTTTTGTGTCTCTGCTCTGTCTTCTCTAACTCCAGTCAGTCGTGGCAGATGGCCGTTTACACTGAGCCTGGTTCTGGTTCTGCTGGAGGGTTTTCTTCCTGTTAAAGGAGAGTTTTCCTCTCCACTGCTGCTACATGCTGCAAAGTCGATGACACAATGCAAGCGATTGTCCACTATAGCAAAGTCCCTTTGAGATACTATTGCATCACATTAAATAGAACATTCATGCTTGAAAACCTGCCATTGTGGCTGAATTAAACAATTCTGCCAAGAAAAGCTGGCCATAATTACTTAAAAGACTCATTGCCTGTTATCACAAATGCTTAATGGCAGGCAACGGAAGAACAACCCTTTGTCAGGTTCAGAAGGCAATTTATTTTTCACATAGGATCAAGCTGGCTTTTATATAATTTTTTTTTAAATGAGTGAAATCATCATCTCAAAAAGGCAGACTGCCGCACATTTCAGTTTTCCCTAACTAAGACCAACAAGCACATCACAAAGGTTTTATAGTTAAATAAAATAATCAAGACTTGACAATTATGACAATTATATACAGCATAGACTACTATGCTGTATCTTTACATATCGATTAATACATGAAATCATCATTTGAAAACAGCATTTACTGTTTTCAAATTATTTACTCTAATTATCATTGTCTAATATTCAAGTTTGTTTAACGACAGACAGTTAAGTGTGGGGGAAAAAAAGAAAAGAAAGGGGGGTTATCTGTAAAGGGGCAAATATTTTTCACAGGACTGACTTTAAAAGTCCGTTAGAATATAAAAAGTGAGACAGCCAACTCCAATCTACTTCAACCAACAATATCTGAAGAAGTTTCTACTGTTTAGCCTGCTAAGAAAGTACTTCTGGTAACTCTGAACCCTGAGACTTCACCGAGTACAACAATGTATTTACCAGCGTTTATAGGGTAAAATCCTATTAGATCTGCGGCTACTCAATTAAGTTTAGATAACAACATCAGATGCTTCTTTAACCCCAACTGAAGTAGAATAATTTAGTTACTTGGAAAAACCAAGAACACTAAACATGCCATCACATTCCCCCATGCTTCACACTTTCAGAAGTAGACAAGGTTGTGATAGTATAGCTTGGAGCATGAATACTTTTACTGAATAAATGAACAGACGGACTGGGACTGCACTATTCTTCACACATCTTGTTAGTTTCTGAAAGAAAAAAAAAAACTACCAAAGTATTTATCGTAATTATGCATCATTACACGTTTTTATGATGAAACTTTAAAGACAATTTTGTATCAGTTCAGTTTTGTTGATATTTCTTACCAGGAAATACCAGGAAAAATATATAAAAAAATTTGAGACTCAGTAGAATTAGACTTTCTTCTGAAGCTCCCTTTTTTCTATTAAAACAAAAAAACACAGATTGCTTCAAAACTAAGGGTAAACAATGATAAGGGCCATTCAAAGATGGCACCTAGAACATGGATGGACACAGAAATGGTTTTAAATTCTTTCTGGAGACTATTGTCATGTTGTGGCTAAAAGTTTACAACACTACTGTCACAACATGGTGAGGGTCTCTATAACATTTAGAGTCTGCTTATGTGAATTAATTACAATCGACTAGAAGATCATGTATGAGGTCTGACACTAGTGCTGGACGAGAAGTCCTGGCTCACATTCTCTGCTTCATTTAATCCCTGCCCTCCAGAGGTCCCAACCGACCATGTAGGCCAGTACAATTCATCCCACCAAAACCTGCTCTGGCTTTACTTTGTGCACTGGTGTGCCGTCCTTTTGAAACAGGAAGGTGTCATCCCTAAATTGGTCCCACAAAGTTTAGAGAATGAAATTGTCCAAAGATTTCTTGGTTTGCTGCAACATTAGGAGTTCCTTAAAGGAGCAATTAGCGATTTCTCACCAGAAGGCGAAGCTGCCTCCTCTGCTCTCCCCCAAAGGATAATTGGAGGTACTAGTAGACTGTATATAAAACATTAAAATGTTTTATACAGTAAATCTGTATAAATCTGATACAGTAAATCTCAGTGTAATTTACTGCAATTTTCAAGCTGTATGCAAACGAAATTTCGTTCTGTACGCACTCTGCATACAAAATGACAAATAAAGTTGTCTAAGTCTAAAATGTTGATATCCAGATGGTCATGCAGCTGTTCAGTAAAGGAAATAATGGCGTTGAAGCAAACATAACTTATTCTTCAGACCACCCAAGAAAAGGAGGTGGTGTAGCTTTATTTGTTAGATCCTGCCTTAAAGTCCAGATCCTCGTTTCTAAATCTCTTCCTAAGCAGTTTGAACTTTCAGCTTTGAAGATTGACTTGTGTGGCAGACAGCTTTTAGCTGTTGTTGCTTGTTACAGACCTCCTTCAGCCATTGTTGACAGTTTCTCCTAATTCTCCTATTTTTGTCTGATTAAAATGTTCAAGAACTCATCCTGGCATGTGATTTTAATTGAGACTGGTTTACTGTTTCCCTGTTAGAAGGTTTTAAAACACACCGTCTTGCTTTTGATGTTTCTCAAATTATTGACAGTGCTACTAAACCTAAATCCAAATATCTTGACAAATATTTTCCATATTTTCATCCTCAATGCAATTCTTGCAAATGATCTAAGTGATCATTGTCCAGTTGGTGCAGTTAGAAACACTAAAATCCTCCGTTTTGAGCCTGTTGTTGTCTAAAAAAGAACTATGAAGCATTTTAGAGAACAAGCTTTTCTTCATGGTATATTTCATTACAAATGGAAGTGCATTTATCTGTTTGATTAATATATTTTTCCTGGGACTATTTGTTTGATATTTTTACTGTAACTATTTTATTGACAAATGTGCTCTGTTTCATCAGCTAAGAGTTAAGGGTTGAGTCAGTTCCTGGTTCAACACTGAATTAGCAGGTCTCCTGCACAGGAGAAATCAGCTCCGGGAAGTCACAAAGGAAAAATGATTGTGAAGTTTATGGGTTACATTTCCCTCAATTAAAAAATCTCCTGGCTGCTGCCTTAACGAAAGTAAAACAAGATTATTGTAAAATGCATCAATAACCTAAAGAAATTATGGCAAGCTGTTAAGACTCTCATTGCCCAGGGTTTCCCTTGTCATTAACTATATTATATAATTTACTTCAGTGCAAGGTAGCATCGTGTCTCAGTGACCTTCCTGCCTCTGGTAGATTACTGTGATGTTTATTATAATGCACCTGCCACCTCTCTGCATTAGATGCTGTCTATCATGGAGAATTACGGTTCATACCAGCGTCTCTCACACCTCACTGTTCTTTATATTCCTTTAAATTTCAAATGGCCATCATCATCAATCCATAAACTCATGCATTGGTACATTTTCATCTTTGAAGCTGTCTATTCCTGTGTTATTTATCCAGTTATATGTCATTTAGTCCAGCAAAAGACTTAGTTCCCAGGACTTTATCACTTTCAGTGCTCCAATAGTACGAACAGGACTTGGAAAAGAGGCATTTTCTTACTCTGTCCTATCAACTTGGAGCATTCTACAAGAGGATATGAAAATATCCACGTTGATTCCTCTGGGAGAATTTAAGCTTATATTCAGAAATATAAAAGAAAACTTGCCATGAAACTTGCTCTTGTTTATAGGTTATATTTTATTGTCTTATTTAATATGAATCAAATCCTTTGAGTGTTTGTTTTGTTATTGTGTTTGTAAATATGTTTTTGTTTTACCAAAACTGGTCTCTCTTGTAAGTTATATCTTCCCAGATAGCAAAAGATGTTAATTCAATGTGGAATTAGGGTCAAAAAGATTAATTTTTGGTTAAGGTCGACGATTGATGGTGGATCAACCAATCATCCAGTTCTAGTCAATGTTGAAAAGATGTCATTGAATGTTGTTTTGAAGACAAATTTTAATGATCGAAAAGCCAACGTCACAGTGTGCATGCTATGTGTTGCACCCCTTCCTCCTCCTGAGAGCATTTTGTTTTGAAGTTAAATTCAGTCTTTAGAAATGTTACACAAGAACTTAACACCTATTGTTTTTTGTTATACTTTACAGAGTGAAATGAGGTAAAGACACGCCTAGAAACCAAACATATTCCAAGAAAACAAAATAAACTAAGTGAAAAACCAGTTGTTTTGTTTAACTGTTATTCGATATATATATATATATATATATATATATATATATATATATATATATATATATATATATTAATGGGTATAATGTGTTCTGCTCTTTGGCTACTTGAGCAAAATTCTAGTCTGCAAGTACAATGCTGTATTGGCATCTATCATCCGATATCCGATCTGGGTATCGGATCTCGCATTTCTAGTTGAAAACCTTACTCTGATGCAACATGTAAGCCACCAACCACTTTATGTTTAAATGTCAGGCTTTAACATGGTTTCAATATTTCTGCCTAACCACATTTCCACCTTGATTTGCTTATATTTTGCCATCTGGTTTGGATCTCATTGAGATAAGCTTAATACATTAAGGATCAATGGAACAAAATAAAAATAAACCGCGAGAAACACAAACATCTTTAATGCGTAACATATTTTTATGTTTTAAATTTTTTTTAATCATCAGCCCCATCAGGTGTGTCTAAAAAACTCTTTTTTAGACACACCTAAAGAAATGGCAAGATAAGAAACATTGTGGCAGCGACCTTAGCAGTGTACCAGAGAAAACTGATGACATGCACAAAGTTTCAACCTCAGCCTGCTTTGTTCATTTCTCTATATCCCAACGTTAGGCTTCACAGCATCAGTTTTGGTTGTCTTCCTGTGTGTAAATAATAAACTAAAGGTACAAAAGCTTCAGCCTGTCAATAAAAAATTCCCTCAAGTGTTCACCCCACCCTACATTCTTTGAAGCAAAGTGAAGTCAACAGGGGAGTGCAGGTATTTCTTGTCAAAATGACATACAACTGAGCTCAGTTACGAAATGCAACAGCATAATCGGAGACACAGGGAAAAATATCTCCATAAAATCAGAATATTTTTTTGTAAAAAGATGAAATCTATAAAGCTCATTAGAAATATATGTACATCGATGGGCTTCAGCATTTATCTGCATGATCAATAAAAAAGACTTGAAATCATTCTCTTGTTATTTTACTTTTGCTTGCACCCTACCACCTGCTTAATATTCAGAAAACAGCCAAAACTGTTGGATGTTTCTAAAAATCAGTCAGTGAGACGAAGCGGATGGGTTCTTCTGTATTCCCCAGTTGTCCCTTTAACATTTTTCTTAAACTGTCCGGTTTAAAGTTCATGATGCGACATTGTTTTTCAAATACTGCAACCCCTACACGACTTAGTGTTATTTTCCCTTATTATTGTCTAGCTGTGATTATTCAATTAGTCGTTGCATTGCTAATACTCACCATTGTGTTTTCCACCAGGTAGAACAGGTGTTTTGGGAGTGGTCAGCCTAAAACTTCCTGAGTTGCTGTCGAATGCTTTCACTGGGTCGAACCAAGTGAGTGAGAGGGTGGGCCTGTTTTTGTTCTGTCTTGTTTGTTTTTTCTCCAGATCCAAAATTCTGCAGCCAGAGTCCTGATGAAAACTAAATCCACTGAACCTGAATCCAGAATAACATTTCCAGTATACTTTCTTCTTAAACACGAGGTTAAGCTCTATTGTACAAATGACATCTGCCTCGCTCTCTGGCTGGAGGTTTACTGATGGGTCAAGAGATCTTTAAGTTGTCCGGCTCTTTCCTTGTCATAATGTTGTGTTTTATTTTTGCATTTGTGTTCTCTGCTGTGAGTTTTTTTATGTCTTGAGAAATCTTTTTTTGTGTTAAAATTTTTATTAGGAGGAAGAAAGACATTACAAACATAATTTAAACTGTAAATGACAAGGAATGCCATATCAAACATACATATATATGAATAGTAAAATAGTAAAAGGTATACAATTTAACTCCTGTGGGTTTATTTTTTTTTTTATCCTTCGTTACAAAACTGAACAGGATACGATTTGTGTACAAAACTTAATGTCTTGAGAAATCTTGAAGTGTTTTCATCTTTAGTTACTGTTTCACTTTTCTAATGATAGTTCCTGTCTTAAATTGGTAGGGTCCTGATTTCACTCGGATCATCATGAGATTATGGTCTGTTTGTGTCATTATCCCTTGGACTGTGAGTTTATCAAGTCATTCTGGTTTTCAGTGTTTGTTATTTTTACATTTCTGTTTATTAAATAGCCCTGGGTGATAATTCTATTGTTCAAACACTAGTAAAGTATTTAAGGGATACACAACTAGCTTATTTTTTAGTGTAAGTCAGACTAAAGATTTTATATTTAGAGGACTACACCTCAGTCAGGCAGATGATGGTAACAGAGATATTGTAAACTGTCAATAAAATGTATAAAAGAAGAAGGCAGTGCCAGATTATTGAAAGCCTTGTGTTGGTAGAAAGCCAGGGGTCCTTGCATGCCTGTTTGTCTGATCACGACCTAGATTCCCCTGACTCACCTTGCCCTCAGTGGATATCTCGCTGGTTTGTGATATATATATCTATATCTATCTATATAGATATAGATATATATACACACATACATACATATACCCAGGCAGTGTATAAATAAATCTATTTTCTCCACTTCTAGAGACTCCAAGTACAAAAAGAAGTATTTCAGGGCTAAAAAAAAGTGGATTTTGCACATATGCCCCCTTTACTGTTTTCCATCATTATTTTCTTTTCCTTTTGGGGGTTGAGACTGGTCTAGGAGGATATGTTTTCATGTAACAAGGGTCCAGGATTGTATGTGTAATGTGAATTACACAGTTAATGGACACCTTTTCTGATTTTGTACATTGGCATCTTCCTGAGAGTTTGGTAAATCCTACCATCATTAAGTGACTACTGTTTCCTTCAGGTAAATGTAACTAGCAAAAACAAAAAAACAAAAAATCCGTGTTTTATTGTTATTCTCAATCATTTAACCAACGGATGGGTTATGCATACTGACAGCTGATACAAAGGTTTTCATGCCCGAGATTCAAATCTGTCTAAAAAGTTATTTCGAATAAAAAAAGAAAAGGCTCAGCATGGGAGAGTTGCTTCCAATATGTAGACAGAAAATGGAAACTATTGTGCAGTCCAGAACACATCTCTGAGAACAATGTAACGCATCTTTAAAAAAAAAAAGTTTTAAAAAGGAATCAACACTGCAGGCATATTTAATCCTAAATTAAATGATTTTAAGTTGGCCTTTGGTATGATGTGAATACTGAGGGATTAAGCGGGTCAGAAAATTGATGGATGGATGGATGATGTGAATACTGGTTGGCCAGTAGGAGGCAGTGTCTAATGTCACACAAACAAGTGCTGGGGGGTAGGTACTGAGTGCCTGGAAAAATCTGATAAATTCCATAACCCTGAATATTATAATATGTCAAAACATATGTTGGTACTTGAAGTTAATAGCAACTTTTTATGTTATTTCTAGAAATTTCCCTCATTTTCACATACATACTTCAACATCAAAATGCATGGTGTAAACCTGGATTTAGGACAGAGAAAACAGATGGTTTAAAAAAAAGGATGTCTTTGTTACTCGGAAACTGCTTTAGCTTCTAAGGACTATTTAAATGCTTCAGCCACTCAGGGAGTGCTGTTGGCCAGTGCAAACAGCTATTTTCTTTTTTTTAATGCTGGAAGCTTTATGTCTTGTTGCATCGCCGTGTTGTCTGAGCTGGTGTCAGTCCCATCAAATAATGTAATTATGGTTACACAATGACAATAAAGATTCCTGAAAGAAGCCATCTTTGTCAAAAGAGAAGAGGGGATGGATTGAGCTTCAAACTCCCCAGTGAGTACAGCTCGGTCCTGTAACTCTTTTCAAAGAGATTACGTCAGCAGTCTCATCATGATTCAGGTGACCAAGTACTCCACTCACACCAAGCAACAACCTCTGACGACCCAGGATGGTGACGGTGTGTCATTGATCTGTCTAGGAATGCGTCTAGGAGGATGAGCCTCCATGTGCTTAAAAACAGCGGCGCTGTTTGCTGAGTCTGTTGATCTACCAGCTGTAGTTGCAGGTTTTGTGTCAGATGACTAACTTTCTTTTGCTGGTTACATACTTGTTTGTCTTTATCTGCTGTCTTCCATTTTTTTTCTCAGTTTTCATGACTTTTCATGAGTCATGAGAAGTTTTTTGATAAAAAGATTAATATTGTGCACGTACATATTTTTCTATGCTTGCTCCTCTCTGTGTCTGGTGCATTTCTGTTAATGTTTGAATGATTTATCCATCAGCAACAATTATCGACAGTAAATGAGTCAAAAATCCAGACGGGGGAAAAAATGGCTAAATAATTATTGCTCAAGGCCGCTTTAGTAGATTACACTAAACCCTTTTTGGAAGCAAGACAAGGAGAAACTGTTTGTTAAGAGCACAGTTCATACTGAAGAGCTCTTATTTCTGGATTTTTCCTCAAATGTGGGTGTGAACTCTCACTAACCCATAATGACTGAAAACAAAATTACAATTTAAACAATAAAAAAAAAAATTGGTAAACGGTCAAAACAACAAAGACTCTGTTGGTGTGTTGCTCTTTGTGAGCCTTGCTGCACATAAAGCACACTTTTATTCATCTTGACCTTCTCAAAGATCCCAGATAGCTGTAATTCTTCCTGCTGGTGCACTTTTCATCCCTGTAATGCCAACACGTCCACAAAGTATTTGCTCTCCGGACCACATGCGGTTCCGAGGGATTAGAAAAGTCCAGGCAGCCGCAGCAGCGTTCAGACTTTACTTTGAACCTTTTCACGCCAATTAAAGAAGATTTGTCATTAGCCGAACTTTATTTGACATTTCAAACAGAGCACCCTTTATAGAGGTAGTACAAGCCATCATTTATAAAACAGAGGGAGATGAGTCAAGGTCATCCTAACTTTGCATATATATTCCACAGTTTTTGATAATGTCATGAGTGGGAGTGAATCCTTGTTATTCACCCATGTGTAAATGTTGTGAGTTACAGAGAAAGTCTGTCTCCGGAACGTTTTATATAGATGTTGATAAGAGTATAGTCCCTGCTCCATCTGATCTGGAGAGCTTATTCTTGGACGACTGGAACTCATTCTGGATTTCCACGAAGGTTTTGTTCTTTGTTTCGGGGATGCAAAAGAATATGTAGGTGGCCACTAAGGAGCAGACGGCCAGGAATACCAGGAAACAGTACTGCTGTAGCCCAATCTGTGAACGTAAACAAAAAATAAGATTCGTCAGACGATGGTGAAACTTGTTTTTTTTACACTGAAGATGTATTCCTGCTGGCGTTGACCACTGACCACAATGAAGGGGAAGACCAGGCTGATGAAGAAGAAGCTGAGCCAGTTCACTGATCCGGCGATCGTGAAGGCAGCGGGCCGGGCGGTTTGCATGAACAGCTCCGTGGTTAGGATGTTCGTCACGCCACCTTCGAACAGACAGAAACCACGAAAGGAAACCACTGATGCAGCTGTGAACTGTAACGAGGCGAAAAACCGGTTTCTGCTTTATTCGCTTACCCGGCCCCAGGCCAAAACTCAGGATGAAAGCAAAAACGCACACCATGCTCAAGTACGGGAAAACCGGGCTGTAACCCTTAAGGGAGAGCAAACGTTAACTCTGGAGCAAACGCGAGGCTCAGACGTCTGATCACGAGGTGAATTACCTGGAAAGTGAGCGTCAGCGTGAAGAAAACACAGCAGATACTCATCAGTACGTATCCCCCCATGATGAGGACCTTCCTTCCCAGACTTTCAATGAGCAGACCCTGCGAGTCACAAGACCAGGAAAAAAAAAAAAAACACATGTGGGGAGGTTTAACGAGCAAACGTTGGTGGATTTGTTCCACACAATCCTGACGTCTCATTTAACATATAGTACTATTTTAAAGGAATCTGTGTAGAAATACATTGTTTAGAACACCAGTGCAGTGTTATAACCTCAATATGAGTTGATATTTATTGTATTCTAAGCGCTTTGCGAACTGGATAATATTTTGGCTCATTCTCATGTTGGGTTATTATGTGCTGTTTTGTGTTTGTACAATTTTCTGGTTTCTGTGTGTTCATTTCTATTCAGCCAGCTATTTTTTTTTTCTCTCAGCTGACTCAGACCTCAGGTTTCTCTCTCAGCTGTTTCTGTTCGGTTGATCAATCTCACCTGTAATTTGCCCGAGTAATTACCCGCCCGTGTTTGTATTCATCCCTGCTTCATTCATGAGTTGTAAGATCCTACTGTTGCCCCCACCATGTCTCTGAGTTTTTTTTGTCTTGATACTGGTTTTCCTACCAGTGTTTGGATTTTATTTCTTATTTGCAGTCTGTTCCAGTATGATTTCAACATTAAATATATGTATTATTGGATCTAATCTGCCTCCTGCTCACCTGCCTGTATTTTGGTTCCCCATTTCAGAAATAGTGACATCTGCATCCTAAATAGACTGTTTCAACTGTTTGTTTATCTGAATGCTCGGCAGCGCAACGTAAAAGCTTTTCTTGGATGAGACCGTGAAAGACATTTATTAAGGTTGATTATCTTATTTTGTTAAAATAGAAAATTTGGTAAGGGCCCAAATGTCAGCGGTTTGAAACTCAGTCAGTCTCTCTGACTCCTTGAGCAAGACCCAGATAGCTTTCTGTGCGCCACTCAGTGTTGGCAGCCCACTGCTTCCTAAGGGATTGGTTAAATGCAGAGGCAACTTTCCACTCTGTGGGACTATAAATGGAAATATATACAGTATATCATTTTTCAAACAGTGAAAGGCATGTTTTATTGATTATTAAATGCTTTAGATTATAGGATTAGGATTATATATATAAAATTCCATCATGATATAGTTATTAATGTAGAGCTTTGAGTCTCTCTGATGCCCAAAGGAAACATTTACCAAGACCAACGCCTACTGGATGACCTCTTCCAGACGGACCAGTGCCGCCGTCTCAAATCCTAAAAGCAACAACCAAGCCAGCTGGACAGCTAATCGCACTGAGACTGTATTGTCATTCAAGCTGAGTTCTGGAAGCTGGAACTGTACACGCAAAAAGACCCTGGTTGGTTCCTTAGAGTTGGAAAAACAATGAGTTGGATCTCTAGTAAGGCACTCTATGATTTATTCTTTGGTAGCTGTGTAGTGCTGGCAAAGTGATTACAAAGGTGGTCCTGGCTTTGAGTTCATCTCTCTTTTCACTTTTCCCTCTCAGATTGAATTTAGGTATTAGAATTAAGGGTTAAGCAATTAAATCTGCTTCCTTTGGTTTCTAAGAAGCTGTAAGGTGTTTGGTAATGTAAAATTCAATCAGTGTCAATTATTACTGCCTTTATTGTTTGTTTAGTTCCTGGTTATCAGTAAGCACTGTGGGTGGAAACAACGTTTTAATTTTCTCTGTTTATGTTGATTTCTTCGTTTTTTTGTTTTAATCAGTTGTGCGTTTATTTGTATGTATGATGATAAATGTCATTATTTTTAAACCTCTTGTAATTTTTACACATTTAAAGTTTTGAATCAAGTTTTTTAAAATAAATTCTTAATACTGAAACGTATACAAAGGAGAATCATTCACTTCTGTCCTTGATCTGGAGAAGTTATGCGACTGACTTTGAACATGAATATAAATTAAGGAAGCTTTTAAAAAGAAAATACTTAACATTGTATTTTGATGCTTTTGCTGTACGTGCAGAGTATGGTTTGTCTAGCTGAAACAATCAGGCCTTTCTTTTCAAAAAATCCAGAATCGTTTGGCATTCATGATGTTTCGTTAGCTTTTCTGATGTTGCCATAGTTCTTACCTTTTGTGTTTTACGATTCTCAGCAAAAGCATTCACATGCTGGAACTTTGTCATGTTAAAACCATAAACCTTTTATGCATTTTATTGCAATTTTATGTGATGAGATGCTTGTGTGTTTGTACTCATCGGGTCTCTTTACTCTAATAGCCCTAAATAAAATCCCAAACAATTCCCCCCAGAAGTCAGAGGAAATAGTCTGTGCACAATTTCATCCTTGCATAAATACAAAAAAAACAGACAACTTGATTACAAATACGAGTAGAAGTGGATACTTACACATGTTAAAGCTGTGATGCATTCACAGGCACCAGTGCCGACAGTTGCATATGGTATTTTATCCATAGGAATACCAGACTGTCGGAACACGTAATCAGCATAAAAGTAAATCTAAAAACAGAAGGACATAATTTTGACTTTTTAAATTGATTTTTTTTAAAACCGGAAATCATCAGGGGGTCACTGTGGGGTCAGTCATACATACAGCATTAATGCCATTCAGCTGCTGAGCAGCGTTGAGCAGGATGATGGTGAGGAGCTGCCAGCGTAAACTGCGATCAGAGAAGAGCTCCCAGGGTTTCTTGGCATGGACACCCACCAAGTTACTCCTCTCTTTCTCAATATCCTCCAAAGCTCCATCGCAGTCAACTAAACCATGCAGCTGCCTCAAGGCTGGACACAGGGAAGCACATGACAGAGTGAGTGAAATCCTCTGTGGACACCATTCTTCTCATCTGATCAGGCGGCAGGGGAGTGACTTTTAAAGTCCAATCGGAAAGTTTTCTACAGTAAACCGCTTTCCTTTCACACAGTCGCGCTGTGATCCAAGCGAGGTCACATGCAGGAACCGGCCGCATTAAAGAAACTCTGGTTTCTGCTGCTTGGATTGCAGATAAGAAGCAAGAAGGTCACATTTACACTGAACTTCTCTGGGTTCTTTGAACTTCACATGTGGAAGACAGGAAGGCTTTGTATGATCCTTTTTTTCTTCTTCTATGCTTTGGGTCCCAAAGGTTAAATAGACTTTTCAGGCTTTTTAACTAATCCAACAAAAATGAAATGAAATGTCGTGATTTAGGAAAGAAACTGAGAGACATTTTTAGAGTTATTGTACCTTTTTTACATGCCTCCTCATCTCCTTTATCGATCAGCAGGTAGCGTGGGCTCTCTGGGAACCAGGGCAGGATCAGGAGTTGCAGGGCGGCAGGGATACAGGTGGTGGAGAGCAGGATGGGCCAGTACTCTTCTTTGCCCAGGATTTCTCTGCACCGTTAAACACACATGAAAAAAAATCAGCTCGCGTTTATGGTAACACAACAACCTGTACGTTTCTTGAAAGTGAAAATCACATGGCCTGTTTGTGTTCAAGCTTTACTTCAAGCCCATAACTTGTCCTGTTAAGATTCCACCAGTGATGAAGACTGAAGTTCCCATTCCCATGGCCCCACGTAATGCAGTCGGCGCTATTTCCCCCAAGTAAAGAGGTTGAACACACAGGGCGATGCCTGCAAACGACAATCCAAGATTCATGATTAGGTTAGGGCTTGTTTTAAAGTCTGGCTCCACCGATTTTAACCAGAGAAAGACTGTAGAAGTTTCAGCTCTTATGCATCTCTTATCTCATATGCAGGCAGTTTTCGAAGACGCTTTTAAACAAAACAAAAAATAATAATTAAAAATTGTTGAGTGGTTTGGTCCTTCAATAAGTCAAAATAAGGGAAAAACGGCGATTCATTAAAGTTGTTACAGTTGCTGAAATTTGCAAAAGAGAGACAGAGAGAGATAAAAGGAGCCAAGAGGCCCATGGTAACTCTGGAGGAGCTGCAGTGATCCACAGCTCTGGTGGAAGAGTGTGTGGACAGGACAACTGCTGGTTGTGCACTCCACAAATCTAGTATTTATGGAAGAGTGGCAAAAAGAAAGCCATTGTTGCAAGAAAGCCAAAGAAATCTCCCTCAGTAGTTTTGCACAAGCCATGTAGGAGAACTGTGAAAGAAAACCTGAACCATGATACTGACACCCAAGGTGGCAGTATGGAGGTGCTGCTCTGCAGCTGTGGCAGGGGATCTGCTGATTTATCTGAGCTGGAGTTGTTTTCAAAAAAGAAGGAAAAACTGACTCTGTAGATGTGCAAAGCTGTTTGGTTAGGTAATCCAAGATGCTTAATGGTTCTAAGAAGTGTTCACTCAGAGGACAGAGTAGAAACAGGCCCCACATATTCATATTTTCATATGCAAAACAAAACAAAACGAAACAAAAAGCATTAAAGGCCATTTTATTTCCACTTCACACCTATGCACATCTATATATCGGGTGTCACCAATCAACAAAACATCGTATCCCAACGCATTACAGTTTAGTTTGTGGTTGGACCAGGACCAAAGGTGGAGAAGCTTAAAGGGGTGGGTATACTTTTTTTACAGTTTTTACCTGCATTAATTCCACTGAGGAGACGTCCAATGATGAGCAGCTCGAACGAGCCTGCAGTGGAGCTCAGACCCATCAGCAGAGCAGCCATCAGCGAAAAGGTGTTATTGGCGAGCAGCGTCCCTCTCCTGAAGGAAACCACAGGAAAAGTCTTCAATGCTACAAAAGATGAGACGAGTGTCATGATGGCGCCATATACCTCCCCAGCTTCACAGACAAAGTCCCGCCGATCGATGCGCCTATGAGTCCTCCTAAAGTGAACATGGACACAATGGTGGACCAGAGCAGCGTGAGCCCATCCTGTGAGATGTTGGTTTGGTAGCGCTGCATCCACGTGAGGTTGATGAAGTTCTGTACATACTTGGGACGGAAAGTTAAGGAAAAAGAGCTCAGCATTTAATACATTTAAGCGCAGCAATATATTAGTGACATAAAAAAACCCTCAACACCCTTTTAAAGTACTTTTTTTCACACGTTCAGCGTGAGTATAAAAAGCAGCATTGTTTTAGTCTGAACACTTTATGTCTAATTAGCAATGTTAAATGCTGCTGCTTGAAAAGCAATGATGTTCCTGTTAGAAAGGATCGTCTTGTTCTTGGTGGCTGAAGAAAGCATGTGCTCACAAGTAGGTCACCAATTATGAGAAGCTAGAGAGTAAAAACTTCACTTCTCTTTCTGACGAAAGATTGAAAATACTATCAGAAAGTGTCCGCTGGTGTCCCGACTGCGTTGCTCTTACCATTGTGGGCGCGTTGATGACAGACACATTGTATCCATACTGAAACGTTCCTCCAACACAAGCAGCAAACATGGCCAGTAGCAGCGATTTGTTTGGAAGCTGGAAAAAATTCAAGCAAAGGACCTCAGCGACGCATTTTCAGAAAATCAACAACATCAATCTCATGCCCCATCCACTCATCCTTGTTCTCTTCAAAAAGCAACAAAAGTTCACGGTTTGCATACCTGTAAACGCCTTTTGTCTTTAATGCCCCTTATGAGCAGAGGCTCATACTCATCCACGTATTGTTTTGGCATTTTTTTTTTTTATCTCCACATCAAAGATCCTCAAAGCTATTGTCCGTACGCACACAGAATATCCTTTCTTCAAGAGCCTGCTCTCAAAAGTAAGCCGACGTATGACGGGCGGACGGGTTTATGCTGAGGACGACACAACTGATCTGTTGTGAGAAAATGAGTACAAAGTGTGGAGAATGTCCTGCATAATGTGGCTGCTCTCTGTTAATCAGAATTTCACGGTACTGTAACCATGTCACCAAGAGGCGCAGCGCAGTGAGAGAAATGTTAAAGGAGAGCAAGTCTGCAGCGTGGTCAAGCTGTGCCGAGATTCTTAAACCAATAAATCTTATCATCTAACAAAAGAATCAGTCAATCTTTTAATCTCAAAGTCAGTCTAATAGATGATTTCAGAGCCGGCTAAAGGAACAGTCACACTTTGCATCAGCTTAAGATCCCCTGCTTGCCTGGGGGCCATGGGATGACTTAAAATCACACGGTACTGGTCAACAAATTGAATTCATGCTCCAAGCGGTTGAAAATAGATCAGTCGTAGGGTTGCATAATATAAATAATTTATACCATCATATCAATATCGGTGTGCACAATAACTGTGTCAGAAAGGATTGCTTGGAATGCATCATCTGTGTGCTCATGAATTCACATTTTGCAAACCAGCTATCTATCAGGCCTGTAGGACGGAGTCTTACAACAGCTGAGACAGATGATGGCGGCCGAGAGGCTGGAGGGCACAGAGAGTTTGAAGCATTGTAATGTCAGCTGAGGAAGAGAGAAGTGAGGAAAAAGTGGATTTATCACAATTGATTTCTTCTTGGCAAAATGTACCAATATTATTGCCATTGAATGTTTTTTTTTTTTTAATATTGTGCTGCTCAAACCTGGAACTCATAGCCTTTTACAGCTTAAGCCTGTCAATACCGGTACCGGTGTGAGCAACGGCACAACCATTTTATCACGCTTGTAAGTCAGAAACAGTCCTATTTTCACCCCTAAATAGCTCCAAGGAGGAGGCTTTAATGTTTCTAAAACAAGCCCCTAATTATCACAAATATTTTTGGTTTTACGGCACTTTCAGCACACAACATGCCATTTAACTGTCTATCAAAGATTGCTGATTCTCTCAGAAAAATGCTTTGCTTCACATACGCACTTAACTCCATGCTTTATGAGTTTTCTCTTCATTTTATTGATTTATGTTGTGGACAATAGTACATGTTGATGAAAGACAGAGTACATCTTATTACCAAAGGATTTTTCATAAGGAAAAGGGCGTCCTACACTTGAAATCAGCACTTTTATTTGACCAGGTTCTCTTTCATGAAGCGAAAAACACATTCGGCACAGTTCTGGCACATTTGGCTAAATTGTGCCAAAATCACAGGTCTGCCTGTTGCACTGCCTATACTAAAACTTTTGTGAAACAAATATGCTTCAGCTGATTCAGTCCATATTTGCTGCCGTTATGGTCAAGGTGTGGATATAGAAAGTCTGATGCTTCTCCTTTTTTTCAAAAGGGTCTTCATGGAGTTTTGCATTGTTTATTTATTTATTTTTTAAATATTTAGGTAAGGTTAAGAAAATTTGATTTTTTCTTTGTTTAAAGGTATATAGCCACATTATAGAATCCAGCACTGGGCGTGATGAACAGCTATAAATCTATCGGTAGTAATGCTTAATTAATTCTTTAATCACTTGCAAATAATGACCAAGTGTTATTAATAAATACACCAATCTACAGCAACTTTAAGAGCCTCATATCAAAACATTTAATCACATCAATCTACTCTGCGGTCACATCTGAGCAATCGGCAGGTTTAGCGTCCGGTTCAGTGAACACCAACGTTCATACTTTATTCCCAGCGCTATTCTAGTCTTTTCCCTCTTAGAATAATGTTTATATTAATATTATTATTATTATTATTATTATTATTATTATTATTATTATTAGTAGTAGTAGTAGTAGTAGTAGTAGTAGTAGTAGTAGTAGTAGTGGTAGTATGCAACCAGAGTCAGTGAGCTACTGGCAAATCAATAAAAAAAGTCAAATACCGTGGCTATGCACCTTTAATCCCCTATAAATAAATATAAAGTGACATTTGCAATAATGGTTTCACTTGAAAAATATTCTTTAATGCCTAATCTTCACACACATGCTAAAAGGTTGCATTTACACTTTATAACTGTGGAGCTGTCTTTGATTTCTATCAGGTATGTGAACCCCTCTGGGCTTAAAGGGTAAAAAATAACTTAATGCTTCTTCATTATCTGGGAATAATTAAAGCACAGTATGTAGTCTCCTAATCTCAACTCTGTTGGATTACTTTTGGAAAAAAAAATGGTGTAAAAATTAAAACAATGTTTTTAAGTAGCACTTTACCTGAAGTGCTGTGTTGTCAAGATCATATATTCTATCCTACAGTCAATGCATTTTATATATTTTTTTGGCACTCATTTTGTATTTATTGGCAAATTAAAAATGATTAAGTTTTAGCGTATTACAGTGGAGAGCGGGCTTTAGCCATTTTGCTGCCCTGGGTGAGAGCATGGTTCGGCGCTCCCTCTGACCCCTCAGTACACCCCATGCTCTGTCCATAATAGCAACAGAAAGCAGCTGTATCACAGTCATAAAGATTCAATTGTTCATCCAATGTTCCAGCTTTAATGTGTCCTGCAGACATCTTGAATAAACATTGATAGTTGCAGTTTGGATTCCCCGTGTAAATGAAATTTATCAGCAAACATATTTTGCTGTTACACTTTTATGTTAATAACAGAAATATGCAGGAGAGCGTTTGACAAGCTATAGAGTTGGTGTTCTTATACAGACTCCTTCCAAAAAGGTCTAATATGTGACAATATTGCATTTGAATGAAAAAGAGGCTGCACTTCACCTCATTGTTTTCTGTCACCGGGGAGTTTGATAAACGTGTAAAGGTTTGGCCAATTTATTGATGTAGGACATTTTTTAGAAGTTTTATAAAAGTTTTATAGCCTCCATGTGTGGACAAGTGAGGCAAATATATTCTTTGCGCTTGCATTCAAGACATAAGTTGTGTTCTTTAGACTGTGCGCTCTTCATTAACATTACAATGAATCATATCCTGTCCAGCAGTTCATAGATGACCCCCCCCCCCCCCCATTAATATTTGTAGTCAGATATCATCAACAAACTACTTTGAAGAAAAACTGCCAGAAAAGCAGATCCTTAACATACAAGAAGAGCTCAGCTGCACCATGTGCTGCACCCAAAGAGCCCCAAACGAAGTGACAATGAGAGAGATATTCCCACCAAGCAACATTTAGATCACCTCAGTTCCTCATGATCAGAACAGGCGTGCTCTGATAATTTAATCTTATGACTATTTTCTCGAGCATTTTTAAACAGGGCTAAAAAGAAATGTGCATGTTACTATTTCATTCAAACTTATGCTATTAGAATAACAAGGTAATGAACAATCAGATGAACTTGTGATATATGTTTAGATAACAGATAAGTTGCAGAGCTTGAGTTCAAAGTGTCCAATCATAAAACAGCTCCACTATCTCCAGTCAGTTTCAATGAACATATTTATATATACTGAAGGAGAAAAATGACAAAATTAAATGCAAACTGATTGAAAAACTAAGGAGAGACTCTGTTCACAGTTATGTCCACATGAATTAGTGATTAGAACAATATCATTGTTGTTTTTTTAGGCATCAAGCTCTAAAGAAAAATGCTCCTGGTGTGAGTCCATGCGAGCTGTAAAGATGCTGCGATGACTCCCCCTATGTTTCAAACGGAAGAAGATCAACTGTTGTCTCTGCCTTTTCTCACTTTTCATAACATTATTTGACTGTAGTCATCCCTGACCTGCACATTGCTTAGCTAATTAGTTTATCTTTTTTATTTTGCTTAAACCATTCCCAAAATTATTAGATGTTGAAATCGGTAATTTTTTTCAAAACACATTTTTGGAGCAAACTAATTTATGTTTTTTACCAATCATGATTTCTTGGAGGATTGTAGAGCAAAGCATCTATTCCATGCAGTTTGTTGATCAAAAAAAACTGTACATAATAAAGCTAAAAATAACAGACATGACTAGGGAGAATCTTGACAGCTTAAACCAATTTTCTTAGCTGCAATAAATACACATGGATCCCCTGGTGATCCTCATCCAAGCCCTTCCAGAAAATGTACAGTAGGTTCAGTTATGATGGATGCAACTTCCAAAACGTCCAAACCCATAAAAAAAAATATATTGTTCGACCAAATTCCTCAGTTTATTGCAGCAGGGCAGCCAAAATGCATCATTTTCAAGGACTAAAAAGGAAATCAAATATTCAGAAGAAAACACAAGAAACCTTAAACTGAGGGTCAACTTTTAAACTCACCTTCTTCTTTGAATTATCATACCCCTGAGTTAAACTCATCCTGGAAGATGCTGTGAAATGAAGATCTAGAAAACACTGGCCGCGTGTCGAGCACCTCAGTCGGAGTGCCGTCTTTATAAAATGTCTCACAGTTGTAAGGTGCAGCACATGACCTCAGCTCTGGGGCAGTGGGGGCTGTTAAACTCCTCGCAGCAAATTCCTGCATGATGCTGAGGCTGAGCTACTTTTGCGTCGGAAGGACTGCTGACCCATATACAGAAAGAATAACCAGCCTTTGTTGTAGAGTTTACACTTTTTTATTATAAGTCTACATGCAGCCCAAAATATAGAAGTTCAATGATGATTATTTTGAGTATTTGGGTACGAGGTTAACTATTCTTTTATGATGTTTCCTTTTTTCTTTTGCACAAACGTCTGACTTTTTGTGTTCCTTATTAATAATATATGCATATCCTGAGACAAGGTTATGCAGAAATGTGAAAGGATTTGTCTTTTCTCCGGTCAAATAACAGAGATCTGCTTTAATTCTAACACGCAGCATTGAGCATGCAAATTATTTAACCTTCCTCCAACTAGTTGAGTCAACTTCATGCCCTTTTTGGTGTCACGTTCTTAGGCAATCTCCTGACCTATACGCAGAATCATTTACAGGGGCACGGTAAAAGTTCAGAGGTTTATTTACTCTTTTAAGAAATGATGGAAAGAGAGAAGGCTTCAGGACTTAATGGTTTAGTGGTATCTGAAAGGAGAGAGCAAAGGTTAAGCGGGACAGAGCAGTTTTGTGAGGGCAAGAGCAATGTTACGAAAAAAAAGGAGAAGGAGGCGTTGAGGTAGGGTTGACGATTAAGGTGGGGAACGGAGATGATGGTTTGTGTGGAGGAAGAAGTAAGGCAAGCAGGTTGAGATCATTGCAATGGGTGTTCTGAGCGGTGGACAGCGAGCAAGCAGATGAAGGCCGGGGAAATGGAGCTGTACCCTCTATCCCCCACACAGCTCCAAAGGCCGTCACCTGGCGACCCTCAAAATAACAGTGCCACAGTCTGGCGCCCCCCTTTTGGCAAATGCTTTTTTTGGTTTTTGGAAATTATCAAATTAAAGTAATAAACACAGTAGTAATTTTATTATTTTATTATCCTTTCGTGTCAGTTTCACAAATAAGGAAATGTTACATCTTTTTAGCACATCAGCATCAAATTATCATTAGTATCAGCACTTTGAAACGCTTGTGCAAACGACTGTGTGACTTTATTCGGGTTATATCCCAATATATATTCTCAATGGTAATATTGCATATGATTTCATTCTCATAATGTCGTTTCTTGTTGTACTCCTAATATTATTACTTTATTCTCATGATTTTAATCCCAAACAGATCTGATTAGGGCCATTGCAGATTAAAGAAAACAAATTATTAGCTATGGAGGAGTACATTATCACAAAATAAACTCAGAAATGTTGAGATTAATTTTAGATATTTGTGAGGAAAATTGTTTTCCACGATTAAAGGCTATATTAAAACAAGTATATCTCTGACATTGTAAAGTGAGATGTTTAGATCATCATTTGCACTAGAAAATGGTGGTAAAGTCTTTAATCGGGCTCAAATGTTTGTCTCATAAATAATAATTGAACTTTATTGATCTCACAATGGAGAAATTCACTTATGCATCTTAACCCATCCCCTTGGGGAACAGTGGGCAGCAACTGTGCAGTGCCTGGAGAGCAATTGGGGGTTAAGGGTCTTGCTCAGGGACCAAGAATGGCAGCTTGTGGGAGTTGAACTCAGAACCTCTGGGACCAAAGCTCTGTGCTCTAACCACTAGGCCACCACTCCCCATAAAATACCCATTATGAACACCTCTGCTAAGAATTAATTATAGGGACAGAACATTAGGTTGGTCTTTTCAGAGTCGAGTCTAGCACAGCCAGATATGAGTAAGGCCTCGCAGGTTCAGTGTTTGACCACAGGGGGGCGCTCCTTCTTTGACGCGCAGCAGGAGCAGAGTTTCTGCGTGTGTGCAACCCTGAAACCTTTCCCCCTCTAAAAAAAAAAAAAAAGCAGCAAGGAGATCCGCGGTTTCCGTGTGAGTTCGCGGTTAGATCATGTCGGGAAGAAAGCCCCGGTCTGTGGCCAACCCCCTGGAGTCTGCCATCACCACGCCGAGCGAGAGGATCCTGAAGGAGTGCCACACGCTGTATGCGGACGGCGACAATGGTAAATATACCCAACATCCAGCCGGATTACTGCGGCGTTAAAGCGCCAGCAGGCAGGCAGGCATGCAGGCAGGCGGTGGGAGATTGCTGCGTAATGCTGCACAGAAGTGTTTTTTTAAGGCTGATTTATGGCGTAAAAGTGAAAGGTGGTGCAGTGGTCTCCAGCAGCTGCTGTCAGCGTGAAAAAAACAAAACAACAAGCTGACACCTGAACCGGAGAGGCTCCTCTGCAGCTCTGCAGGGCAGCGCCCCTATCTGTGCGCTCACTGCCAATGTCACACACGGCAGGGAGAAATGAACCTGTTACTGCCACTTTAATCAGCAGTCAGCGTCTAACACCGATTACCCATGTGGTAAGGAGCGATGGCCCTCAATCCAATGCTGTAACTTGATTATTACAGTACGTCTGAGAACATTTCCTGTTAACAAAGGTTGCGCCCATTAAATAAAGTCAGTATCTGAGCATAAGGGAGACAGAATCAATCTGTGGGTTCACCCTGAATTACGTCCTGTCCCCTTAGAGCAGTCCTACCTGTCTTCTAGATCAGCTATTACACAGATCTGCGCTTGAAGCATTCCCAGGGCCTAATGTCTGCCAGCTTCGGTTCAGGCAAGCAGTCTAGGGTGGTTGGAGGCCCTCTAAAGTGGGAAAACCAGAATGTTTTTCTTATTTTACAAGTTTCTGATGCAACACAAGCAGTTGCACTGATGTTTCTCTGTAGGCCAGAACTTGGGTCATGTCAGATCAGAATGCCCCCGCCTGCAGCCGCTATGCAAAATCTAAGGGGAAGATTTCAAACGCAGGATTTGTGTTGCATCCAGCCATCGGTTCTCTTTTTTTTTTTACCGGAGTAGTCCTTGCAGGGTGGCCGGGAGCTGGTTCCCGTCTCCAGCAGTCACTGGGCAAAAGACAAGTCAGGAGTTCTTCAGAAGCACAGAGATGCACTGGACAAAAACCAAGAGTCAAAATGAAATTTTGGCTCAGAAATCAAACGTAGCACACAGGAACAAATCAAGTCATCATGTTCATGGATGTATATTTAAAAATGAAACGTGGTATTTCTATAAAGTCCAGCTTGTGCTGCGAGAGTCCATGAACTGGGCTGGTGGCGTATTAGATCCTTAGCAGGGGGCGATAGCCTTCACAGCTTTGGTAAATAAGCTGTTTTTAAGACTGTTAGGTTTTGATTTAATGTTTCTGAATCGTTTACCTGACGAAAGTGGGACAAATAATGCAATGCCAGGGTGGGTGAGATCTTGCAGCATAAACCGTGTCCCACAATCCCCTGTGCTGTCCTCACCACCCATGCTAAATCCTTCCTGTCCTGCAGCTCCCATATGACACTGTCACACGGAGATTGTAGACCTCCTCTCTGAAGTGGATCTCATCATTATTGGATATGAAAGCCACCACTGTGGGCAAACTTTACAACCAAACAACAATGCATGGGCACGCTCACGCCCAGGTGCCATTAACAATCTCCAATTAACCGAGCTTCATGGCTTCACATTATACGGCAAATATATCGTCATCGCAGCGATAGTAATAATAGTTTTACAAGGGATCTTTAAGCTCCTACGGCTCAGTCTTGACATGCTAATGCATGCAGTTCAGTCTGCTGGATGGAGTCTCACTGCAGTCGATGCCCACACTGGATGCAGATGATGCTGCAGATGTCACTGGCGGTCACAGAGGGTCGGAAGCGCAGGAGAGAAAGAGAGGAAATTGTGAATTTATCACAGCTAATTTCAACATCACAATATTTACCAGTAATATTGCCAATAAATGATTTTCTTTCTGAAGCATCCCTACCTAGCATGCAGCTACAATAAATAAATGAAAATCATGCCAAATTCGCAGTTACACAACCTATATGGACATGATTTATAAAGCGTTTTGTTTTCCATTCTTGCATGAGGCTGGATTTGAGCTGCTCATCACTGCAGTTCTTTTTTTTTATGTTTTTTTTTTTTCTTTTAAAATGCTCTCAGTGTTTTCAAAGGGGGAAAAGTCTGGGTGTGCTGAGCAACGGTATTGTACAGCGTTCCCACTGTGGTTTCATAAGCTGCTGAAACAAGCAGTGCCACGCTTCAAGGTTACAGCATTGGGACAGAGGTCGGCGTCGCTCCAAACCTGCTCATGTTGTTCATTCCAAGTGTGGACGTTACCCTGACAGTGTGATTTAAAGCATTTTCTTCGCTCTTTTTAAAACAAAAAAGAAAAAAAAGAAAAGAAAAGAAATTCCTGATAAACTCTCTCTCCCCTTTAGGCTCAACAGGACGTCAACTTCATGTTTTTCAAAAATCAATCAGCCTTTATTTCTGAAGCGTTTTTCATGCAACATAAGATGGAAGATATAGGCCTAAAAACAAACCCGCCCTCTTCATGTTCTGTTTATGTTAAAAGCATTATGGCTTTTTTTTTATATTGCCATAATAAAAGCTATAAAGGGAAGGCAATAGAAGACACATAAATATATTAAACTGTTGATAAAAGACAAATAGATATGTGGAAATGTGATGATTGAAATCTCAAAGAAACAAAGTAAAATAAAAATGAGCTAAAAGATGACAATTGGATTAAACCTTAAGAACTAAATTTAAATGTAAAAAAAAAGAAAAAAAGAAAAATGAAGTCAATAATGACTTTCTCAGAAGACGTGTCCCGTGTTTGTGGTTAAAACTTGAATACTGCCAGCTGCCCTCTAGTCTCCATTAAGGTGGCTCTGCAGGTTTTGATCCTGACTTCATCTGCTGATCTGAGGGGTCTAGATCTAGATCAGGGGTTCCCAAACCTCTCAGCCTGCAACCCCTAAAATAACAGAGACTGGTGACCCCCTTTTAGCACGTGGGATTTTTTTTTTTCCTTTCTGTGGAGGAAATGATGAGAATAAAATTATTACAAGAATAAAGTAGTATTTTTATAAGAATGTTTACAAAATATTGCTGCCTTCGCCTTGCATTAAAACGAGGAACGTTGAGCATCTTGTAAACTTATACTTTGGTACTGGTTTCACAAATAAGGGAACACGAAATATTTTTAGCACATTGGCAACATATTATCTTGCATCCGACCCCCACTTTGGTCTAGAAGGTGCATGTGTGAAATGCACCTCAGAAAAAATACTTCTAACGAAGATTATTCAAAGCTTTAAATAAGAGGAATTGTTTTTTTCTGGCAGTTGAGCCTTAGTTACTCTTCAATGAGCCTCTGATCAGTTTTGGTATGTTTGTGTGTAAAGATGGCATTTAAGAAAACTCTGTCAATGTTTCCTAATGTTTTTTTTCTGATGCTTCTCGGTGATTTCCACTTTGCTTCTTTGTGCTGCATGAGCGTCTAAAGATCACAGCTGTTCAACATCTGTTTGCAGTTTAGATGATTCACTGTAGATTGTTGTTTTTTTAGTTTATGACGGTATTTTGTTGCCTAAACACACACACATTTAACGGGTCACTTCAGTATCATAGATCAGATGTTTGTTTTTACCCTTAATACGATTCAAATCAATATTTTCCCTTATCCTATGTCTGATTCTCTTGTGTGTTTCCAGGTCTGGTAAAAATTGCCAGCAGCCTCGGAGTCCGGCTCCTGCCTCCTAGAAAGAAGATTATCGTGATGATCATGGGGAACCACTCTGCTGGGAAGAGCTCCTTCATTAACTGGTAGAACATCTCTTTTTATTAAAATTCGCCGAGCCAATATGCAATGGTCTGTTTTTTTTTTTTTTAAACTCTCTCTGCTCCACATGTGGCGATATGCCATAGATATTATCTCATATAAAATGTACCTAGGGCATGTCTTCGAGAGTATTTGTTTGAGTTTTAAAAGTTTTTTTGATTAGGGCTGAGCAATATATCTAGAGTCTAAAAATATTGAGATAAAAAAAGAGATATAAGATGAGACTATATGGTTTATATTGAGATGCTCTATGTTGCATTAGAATTACACTTTTATATATTCCAGTAGGTTTTTTTTCCAGCCATTTTTCATATTTATCTACAGCTGTTTGTTTAAGAAATGTGCCTGTGAGACATTTGGGATAAAGCTTTGATTCAGACGCCTTTTTGTTATTACTTTATGAAAAGAAAATCATATTAATATTAAATAAATATTGTATATTGACATTCAGGCAAAAAATATTGAGATATAAGTTTTGGTCCATATCGCCCATCCCTATTTTTCATATATTTTTGCCACAAATACTCCTCAAGTAAGTACCTGTTTAGGGTTGGGCATTTCAGGTAAAAATGTGTTCCTCATTACTTGTCATTTACTGCCTCCATGGAAATTCGCAGTTCCTGTCGGTTTCATTGGAGACTACGAATTTTAATGATTTTGATCAGGATTTTTTTTTTTTCAGATTCACATTTATCCTTTTGAGACGAGTAGATTAAAATCCAGCATTTAATAGTTAAAAGATACTGTTATAATGTACATGTTAAACTCAATATCTGCACTAAACCTGTTTACAGAAGCTGCTGTCACACTGCAGATTAGGCTGTTGGGTAATGAAAGGCTTTCTGTGGAATAAATCCAAACAAGTCTTGTCCTGTGGGACGTGTGTGTCACTTTTGATGCGCTGAATAGTGTGTGTGTGTTGGGATCAATAGTGTGAAATTCAGCGTTCTGCTGCAGCAGGATAGGGTGCGTTACTTTTGCTTCACTGTATTGTGATTTCATGTCCACACATAAAGATTAGCTTCCATCTGGGAGGGGTCCTTTTGGTGCTCTAATAGTGCCACCTCCTGCTGAAATAATTATTAACCTGAATTAGCCAGAAAGTGGGTCACTCGGTCAGTTTCACTTCCAGGTCACTGCATCGTGCCATCACGCCGGCTGGGTGAATGTTCACCAGTAAAGGCAGCATAATGTGGCGTGAGATTAAGCAATGTTATGTGCTGCTTTAGATGAGTTACATCAATGCCGTAGCAGTGATGCGCAGGAGCAGTAGGCCATAGCATGGTTGGGGAGTGTGTTGATGAGAAACGTAACAGTTTGCCCGAAAGATAAACGACCTATCTTCAATGGGATCAAACAATCACCATCACTTCACTGGGATTCCCAAGGGAAATTATATGACTATTGTGATATGGTAATACATGTGTGGAATATTGTAAATATATATATAACAATGTGTGTATTCTGGAGCATGTAACAAGTTATTTCCCCCTGGGATCATTAAAGTTTGTCTGAATCTGAGTCTGAATCTGAGTAGGCCCAGCCCACCACTTCCTTTCTGGTGGTCCTCAGCATCAACTCTGCTGATGGTATGGGAAATCTAGTTTTGTTGTAGACTGCCATGTTTTTTTTTTTATTTGTTTTTTTTTTTTTTTTATGATGCTGATGTTTGAGCATTTTGATTAAGTTATCAGCTTACATTTAATTTTAGGATTAGCAACAATAGCTATTTGGGGAATTGAGTCAAATGGCATCCATGTGAACATCCTGCTCTCTCGGAGCAGCATTGCCCCTCAATTTGGAAGCAAGCGTTTTTTAAAGTTAGAAACAGCTTGAAATTTTTTGTTTGTATTTAAGGGCGACCCGGCCGTCCGTCTCATTCCGTTAATTGCTTGATTGTCCCGCTCTTTTATTTTGTGTTTTTTGCAAAGGATGCTCATCTAGGCAGAAAGTTTAAACACATAAATCAGATGCCACTATATCATTGCTTGTAATTTATCAACGCTGTTCTAAACAAGTGGTGCTTGTGAACGCTTCACCATCGTAATCAGCTGACGTCTTATTTGCACCATCAGTGCTGGGAAACAGGAGGTCAACACAGTTTCAGCATTTACTAATACCACCTGGCGATAACTCAAGTGTCAAAGACCTGAGTCTGAAATGGCTTTTAGTGGACAATAGTCAGCTAAGAGCGCTGCTCTAGGCTGATTATTAACCTGCTTAAACTAATTAGTTATCGATTTCAAGCTAAACAGCAGGAAGATAGTCAGACAGTCAACTTTGTTATTCTGATTCGGATCAGAGATTTTGTGTTGGTGTACTAACAGATGTTATGATTTCTAATAGTCAGATTAAGCTCCAGAGTTCTCCTCTGTAAATACCACCGTTCGTTCATCCCGTCATCATTTAAGCTCATTAACGGGTGCTTAGTTAGAGATGAACAGGAAACCTGTAAAGTGAAGCAGAGCATGAGTTCTTCATCTAACAGTTTGGTTCTGCAATCGCTCCTATAATCAGTTCTGTGGTCGGTTCTGGGTGCATGTGTGCAAAGCGGCAGGAGGAGCTTTGGTTGTTTTAATTTTCTTTTGACCAGGGGGATATTCAATTTGCCACTGTTCTTATTGCTTTCAAATAATATTTTTTTAACCAACTGTTTTTAATGTATGTGTTATTTTTTTAATGAATTACTAATTTAGAAAATAAAGATACTTTGACTTTGAAATCAAACGTAAAATATTGTTTTATTTGCTGCTTTTTCCCATGAGCCCTCCTTCTTCCCCGTTATTTAGGGACTTGCAACCTTCACATTCCAAAGAGCTATTTCTGCCCTAAGCCCAGCCAAATAAAACCGGTTTAGAGCCGCTAATGCTACATGACCTTTTTCAAACAAACTAGAAAACATATGCTTTTCGATAAATATCTAATGCAGGGGGCTAGTTGCCATTTCTTAAGGAACCGCCATTGTACATTTAGGTTAAGAAAAAATACAATCAGGACATTGGGACAAAGAGGATGGACACATTTTCTTCTTTGGGATGTTGATATTTATGGAAAGGGACCATAAAGAAACAGTTTCTAACCTTATGACAAGAAGAATATACTGTGTGTGTGTGTGTGTGTGTGTGTGTGTATGTATATATATATATATATATATATATATATATATATATATTCCTGGGCTCATCATAAATCAGAACAGGAGTTTGCCCCTTCTCACCACAGAAGAAATAACAACACATTTGAATAATGTTTTTTCCCCCTACCACCTTGATTGAAATTAGGGGTACATGTGATCTGTCTCAAGGAACAAGAGTTTCACACATTAATCATGCTATAAAATTCTGAATATATGAATCAGTCATTTATAATGAGCTTTTTCTGTATTTCTACATCAGTAAAATCCTTCACCCCAGCATGTGCTATGTGAACAATTGGCTTTAGGTAATAGCTGCATAGCGAGATTTGTGAAACACTCCTTTCTCGAAGGTTTTAAGGCATCATCTGTGGGATGAGAGGTTTCACTTTCCCCTTTTTAAAAAAGCCTGACAAAGGTCCGATCTGAGGCGTACGTGGGAACGACACAGTTGAAACTTACGAATACATTTATGCTGAACTTTTTCTGTTTTTTCTGTTTGTGCCTCTGCAGGTACGCCGAGGAGCACATTCAGAAAACCGGCGTGGCCATTGAAACTCAGGGCTTCACCTTCATCACAAGCGGCCGCAAGAGAGAGTCGCTGACGGTAAGAGCAGCATGCAGACATGCAAACGGTGCAGAAGCGCTTGGTTTTTAGGACTTATGGGGGTTGATGAAAGCAAGGAGAACTAGAACTAAATGTTAATTTCTCATTATGCATCCGGCCTCAGGGATGCACTCCGTTGCACCCACTGAGTCATCGCTGCAGCACTTAAACAGGTTTGGGAGCTGCCTACCTCTCCATCCTCTCTCACGCTTTAGCTCCCTGTTCATAACCTGCTTTGGTCAAAGTGATGAGGAGGAAATAAAATATTTACAGTGCAGGACTGCAGAGGGGCAAGAGCCAGGATATCCAGCTTTTGTCGAGGGGCTCTCTGACGTCGCATTTTTAACTCTTTCACAGGGAAACGCAACATTACATCTCTACCCTCACTTTCGGCCTCTCCTTGAGTTCAAAGGTAAGATTTGACGTTTTTTTAAGTAGGAAACACGTAACAACTTATTAAAATGTTACTTCCCGAATTTCCCCGTTGTAGGATAATAAGGGAATTTCTTATTGTATCTTTTTTTTCTTGACATTTTTTGTATAATTTGTGTGAAAATGTGTTCACTGATGCTGTGGAAAAAGCTTCAGGATGCTTGTTTTCGTGTTTGCTTGTGTTCGATTGATCACGTTTCTTTTAGGTTCCCGTTTTGTGTACGTCTACTGTTGGTATGGATTTCATACGGCTCGGACGTGCTTTTATTTTGGAGTGTCTCTGGAAAGGGGACAGTGTGTTTAGCTTCAGTTTCTGGTCAGGTGATGAGGTTTTGCGTCAGCATGTTACTCTGCTGTCTCGTTAGTAAATTAATCAGGAGTTAATTAAAATAGGGTCACTCTTGTAGCTCAAGCAATCATAGAAAGACATTTGATTGGAGTTTTTGTTGATTGCTGTTGCTTTTTAATCACGGCCTAATGAAAAGCAAAGTGATTCTCGCTGTAAGACTAGTGAAAAAAAACTGTAACTTGCTCTGACAAATTGTTGATCTAAGTTTGTTGCAAAGATTTAGTTTTAAAATTTAAAAACTAAACTACGCGTCAGGCAATCTTTTTTTTTCTCACATCTCTAAATATTCTCTCTGCCTTCTTAGAACCCAGAGACATTTCTAACACTCCTCCTTCACATTACAGCACAGCTCTTTTCTCTATAATTTACTTCAGATATACAGGAAATCTAGTATAATAGAGTGCTCTAAGTTATTCTCTGGAGTTTGGCTTCGTGTTTTTACTCTATTTCATGTTTTTGTACCCGGACATGCAACATGTAAGAGGTACAACGACAGAGATGGGTCTTTCATCCTGCAGCTGATCTAATTCCCAATTATTCAGCTAATATTACTTTGGGAATCGTCTTTGCACAACAATACCATAGTGTCACCCACATTTTACCACCCCTGATAAAGATGTGTAAAAAAACTAAATAAATTCACCTTTTATTTAATGTTGCAGTGGTGGAATCTCACATAGACCATTTATAAAGCAAGCTTTATAATTTCAGTACATTTATTCAGTCTAGGAAAAATTAAATGTATTGTAGCGATGAGAAAACATTTATTTTTAACAAAATCCCAGCTTTTCTACTAAATTTATGTCTGAGGACAGATTGCCATGGAAGAAGGCTGATTTTATTTCTAATTTTTTTTGTGTCTGGTGAACCGTTTCTGTGTTGATGGGACCATTTGTTTGAGATCATTGTCCTCCCGAAACACACAGTGATGAGCCATTTTTTAGATTTCTGGCGGAGTTTATCAGATCTTCCTTTGAAATCTCTAGAAATTTCAAAGGTTTCATACTATGCAGTCTGCCTATGGAAAAGAAACAGACCCACAGCATCACAGATCTTCCACCAGTGGGTACCGAGTGCTTTGCCACAACCTCGCTCATCTTTTCACAACCAAACCCGCCTGGATGTTTGTTGTTGAATAGCTCAATCCACCCAAAGTAAACAGCTCCGGCTGCATCTGATGGTTCTTTTAAAGACTTTCTGACCTCAAGATCTCGCGCTTTGCTGCGGCTCTTTTAACTTTTTCTTACCGGCCGGAGGAATACAGGTTCCTCGTCCAGCCTAGTGGGCCGGGGCTTACACAAACGGACCTCTGTGTTACGTTATTTGTATACTCCAGGAAACAAGGAAGTCATGGATTACTTACTAGAGTTTTGTCAAAACCCTTGAACAGCTAAAACAGTAAATTGTGTAGAAATTAGTGGGTTTTTTAGGAATGCAAGTAATTGCACCACAGTTAATGAATAAATATTGGATTTTTCTCAAATTTTCAGTGTAAAAGGATGCTGCTGCAATAAAGGATGCTTTATCTATCTATCTATCTATCTATCTATCTATCTATCTATCTATCTATCTATCTATCTATCTATCTATCTATCTATCTATCTATCTATCTATCTATCTATCTATCTATCTATCTATCTATCTATCTATCTATCTATCTATCTATCTATCTATCTATCTAGATATATAGATATATATCTCTCTCTCTATATATATATATATATACATATGTGTGTATGTATAAATATATATTTATATATATATGTGTGTGTGTGTATATATATATATATATATATATATATATATATATATATATATATATATATATATAGATAGATAGATAGATAGATAGATAGATAGATAGATAGATAGATATTTGTTACCTTTGTTTTATAGATTATAAAGCAAAAACAATATTATCTCTATAAAGATGCCTGGTGTAAAGTATTAGGAATAACCAATTTTGAAACAGTTTTTCTGTTAAATTGACACAACAGCGGTTGATTTGTCAGCTTTAAGAGCCTTTTTACGCCTGAATAATTTATGTCTCCAGCGGCTAAAGGGACAAAAAAAAAAGCTCTTCTAGTGACAGTGAGTGAAAAAGCAGGACAGGGCTAAATTAAAACTCTGAAAGACCTCCAGAAAGCTTGAGAAACCTGTTTATGAATACTACTTTTAATGGGTTTCTTTGGAAATTTGTGGCTTTTTGATAGTAAAGTAGAAGAATTAAACAATGACTCCATCCATTCGCTCAACATGGGTCTAAGTTATAAATCCCACCTGTTTCCCCGTCCTCGTCACACGCTGTAGGTGAGTGTTTGGAGCGGACTCCAGCCAGCTGAGATGACTCTCGTTTATATGAAAGTGAGAACGTGTGCAGAAGTGGAGCCACTGGAGAGCGACTGGGTGTGCCTGCTGCCTGAGCGCTTGTGCTGCTGCTGCTGCTGAAGGGGGTGGGGGGTGTGCGCGTGTATGTTGACAGGGGGAGTGTGCAGAACGAGAGGGTTCACTGGGTGCGGACCATGGTATGGCGTATGAGTCACACGCCCCGTCGACAGCAGTGCAGTGTAGTCAGGAGGGGCGGCTGAGAAATGTCACGGCCATTAGAGGCGACGGAGCAGCAGCGGCTCTGCTCTGCAGGCCGGAGTCGGACCGCCGGTGCCGCTGGAACACAGGCTGGATTTTTATTCTCTGAACTTCCTCGCTGCCTCTGGAAGCGCAGCTCATCAGGCTTTTATTAGGCTTTCCCAGGGACTGAGGATGACTCATCAGAAGATCATCATATATCCTTACGTGGCCGGAGATGCTGATTATCCTCCGGGGGGTTTAACGTGGAGAAACGCCTCCAGTGTTATTCTAAGCTTGAACGGCAAATGTTTAAACCTGAAATCTGCTTGCCTCCGTGCTCTCAACTTGTTGTCTGGACTTGGAACGCAGGAAATGCTGAATTGTTGTTAAGAACAGGGGTGTTTCATTTTAAACATGTGCAGTCACTCTAGTTTTCCTAGTTTAATTTGGCATAAGCCTCTCTGCTGCAGTATTGAAGTGTTTTCCCGTCGTTCTTCTGTTGTGAGTCTGCTGCAAAAGCTTTCTTACTTTCAGTCAAGGAACTCCGCTCACGTTGACGATCGCTACCTGTTCTCCCTCTTTGACTTTTTATTCGGCTCAAACTGTTATCTAACGCTTCTCGAGGCACTTCCCTTTCTAGTTTCGTGCAGCGCATTTGCAAGCATTTCTATTTTAAGAGCCATCGTGACTGACTTTAGTGCAGATAATCAGCATTTGAATGCGTTTCGAGTTCCTTTACAGATGGTATTAACAACTCTTTTTTTTTAAAATCGTGTTTTTTTTTTAAAAGAGTGCAGAAATCTGGAAGGTGTGTTGTGATATTTTGTTGGTAAGGGAATGCTAATGTGGCACAGCAGCAGCAGCAGAGGTGGTCCTGCTCGCTGCAGCACAAGGGTGTGATTTGTGTCGGGTGTTGACACCTGCCTCTTCGTATAAAACAGCCTCAGTGTCATCCCAGGCCTGCGCTCCGTTTCTGGGGGAATGTGTGCAGAGAGAGAGAGAGAGGGGGGGGGGGAGAAGCAGGGAGGACAGAGCGCAACAAGGCATGGATACATCAAGGCGGTTTCCTGACACTGATCCCACTTTTAAACATCCGACTCAAAATGTCACAGTCCAGCGAAAGGTCGTCTGTTTGGATGTTTAAGATCACCGCGGACCCTCTCAGGGCTCAGTCATATAGTAAAGTAGAAGATGCCCAGACACCATGGTTGCTGCCCAATGGCGAAAGGAAGAAGCTCTCCTCTCATCCGAGCCCAATTCCTTCTGTAGAAAAGCTGAACAGGTCAGAGGAGGCAAATATTGAGCTAACTGGCCTCAATAACGAGAGAGGCCCGTCTGCTAGGAGTGAAGGTAAGGCGTTCAGATCCAAGAACAATGCAGCCGCTATCAGGCGTGGTAGCAGCATCATGCTGCAGGTCTGCCAGCGCTACTGTTGCATCGTGCACAGCGGGTGGAGCAATGGAGACGGACCACTTCAGAGTTACTCATGCTACCGTCAACTTAACACCTGGATGGTGTTAACTGGTTTAACACTGATCCCAAATGGTCTCGAGCAGCACCAATGTATAGTTTTGACAATGTGTGGATTAGAGAAAAATCCTCCTTAAACTGTAACTTCGGCACCAAATATTGGCTTTTAAAATCAATACATTTGGGAAATATAAGGAGTGGCTCGAACGGGGGGACTTGTAGCTGTGATGCGTTGTGGTAACCTCGCAGTGCGTTGCCTCACAGTCGTTCTTCACTGGCTAGCTTTACGTCCCACGGCGCACACTAAAGCTGCCAGTTGAAGAGCTGTTGTGTGTAACAGTGACAACAGAGCTGTCGGCAGACGTTGGGGTTCAGAGACCTTAAACATTGTGCAGGAGACAATGCAGCGTGTTGCAAGTGCGTAAAAGAGACAAAGTTTGTGAAATTGCCAGTTTGAGAGGACAAAAAGTTTGACTTTGGAGTTCAAGATGGCTGCATTAATGAGCCCCCCCCCCCAGAGTATCGACCACACTGCGTACATCAGATACAGCAGAATCCTGCAGTGACTCAGCTCTGTTGGCGTTGGTTCATCCAGAGTCCGTCTTTTTCCCAGGTGTGATGGACTACCTGTCTGCTGAGATCTCCACCTCCAAGCAGAAGAAATTCAGCCTGGTGACGTTTGTGGACACCCCCGGCTTGGTGGACGGGGACATGATCTACCCTTTTGATGTCAACAGCGCCATCACCTGGCTGGGTAGGTGTTTAGGCCTTTTCAGGTATCCGGTGTTGCCAGAGATGCCTCGCAGGTGCTAATGCTGCGGTATGTCGTTGTGCAGGAGAGCAGGCAGACCTGATATTTGTCTTCTTTGACCCGATGGGTCAGGCGCTGTGCAAACGGACGCTCAACATCGTGGAGAAGCTGAGCGAAAAATGTGGCGACAAGCTGTTGTTTTATCTCAGCAAAGCGGACGAAGCTGGGAAGGAGACGGACAGACAGGCAGGTCCACTTTAGCCACGATGGTTGTTTTATGGCAGGGGTCATCAACTGCATCTGTCCCAGGGCCGAAATTTTGTCTGCAGACATTGAGAGGGTCAGATGCTTTCGTAAAATAAAGTAAAAATAATAAAATAAAATAAATATATATATATACATACATCCTCTTCACTATGCTATTCCTGAATTTTGAAATATTCCGGGGGCCGGATGGAAAGCTCTGGTGGGCCGGATGTGGCCCGCGGGCCGCCAGTTGATGACCCATGTATCATGGTTTACCCAGAAACAGAAGTAATAACTATATATGTTTTTTTCATAGAGAGTAATGATGCAGATTGTCCAGGAGCTGTGCCGCCGTCCAGGCCTCAACAAATGTGGTTTTGAGATGCCGACAATATACATCCCCAACCCACAGAGGGTAATTTTCCAGCGTGTTGCATCTTTTACAGGTTGTTCCTTTATTGGACTTTATTATTTTTGGTCTCAGGATCTGTTTTGATAAAATAACGCGGTATCTTCCAGACATAGCTTTATCGAGAAATGCAGCGGTTGTATAATGTTAAAAAAGTCCATCATTTCCTAATGTTTCTAGTCTTCTTAACTACAGAATGGCAAAAGTTACAATATTTTGCAACTAGCACATAAAAGCTTCTGATATATTTAATGTTTTTGTATCAAAATAAGAGTTAAAGTGTGAAAGCATTATTTTAAATATAATGAAAATTGCTCAAAAACTTAAAGGAACACTTTTTATTCAGCATCCAGTAAATTTAACCCGTGGATTATAGATCTGCTCCTACCTGCAGTAGAGGACGTTGTTAATCTGCTGTTTTAATGTTAATTAAATCAACAGCAGCTGCATTAAAGGAGCAACAATGAGACCACCTCAAAAAACAGGAATGGTTTTGCAGGTGGAGGCCACACATTTATTTCCCCTCCTCATCTTTTCGACTCCTTTTCAGTAGTTTTACATTTGACCAGGGTCAGAGTGACTACTGGCAGCCTGAGATGATAATGTGACCCTATGGAGGTTGCACAGGAAGTCCAACCCCACCAGGACGGGACATCGATAAGTGGCAGAAGGTTTCCTGTGTCTCCCAACACAGTCTCAAGAGCATGGAGGAGATTCAAGGAGACGGGCGGCTACTCTGGGAGCAGGATAGGGCCATCAGAGGTCCTTAACCCATCAAGAGGACCGGCATCTGCACCTTTGTACAAAGAGGAACAGTATGAGTTCTGCCAGAGCCCTAAAAAGGGACCTTCACTGGGTCACTGATGCGGTTTGGTGGTGGCACTGCAAAAAGGGATCTAAAAGTAAGTAAAATTTTCTTGAAATTAATGTATTTTTCCTTGATTTATGCAGGTAAATAAGACTATTTGCCAATGGAATCAGTAATTTTACCCCTACAATAAGATAGTTAGACATCCAGCACTTGAAATTTAGATGATAGAGATGAATTGTTCTTATTTTAAGTGCAAAAATCTTATTCCTTTGTCAAATAGTCTCATTTATCTGCTTAAATCATGAAAAAATACTTTAATTTCAAGAAAATTTGACTTACTTTTAGTTCCCTTTTCGCAGTGGGGTCAGTGTTGGTCTGGGGAGGCAAAGACCTGTACAGGAAAAACGAGGGCACCCTGACTGCCATTAGCTATCGGGATGAAATCCTTAGTTTAATCCATTGTTAGACCTTACCCTGGTGCATGATAATGCTCTGCCTCAGGTGGCAGCAGTATGCAGCCAGTTCCTGTAGGATGAAGGAATGGATGCCATTGAGTGACCTCCATGCACTCCTGACCTAAACCCCACAGAGCATCTCTGGGACATCATGTCTATCTCCTCCCTGGTCCCTGGTCAGGATCTGGGAGGAGATACCCCAGTCCGTCATTTCACAGGAAGGACGTCCCAACGTTGTCAGGAATGCATAGAAGCACGCTGGGGTCATACTACCTACTGAGGAACATCTAGAGTTTCTGCAATGTTTCATCAAAGTGGACTAGCCGGCGGCTCCAGTTTTTCTGTTTCACTTTCTCTGACTTCAGACTGAGCCCGCTGTGGGTTGATAATCAGATCAGATCAGATCAGAAATACTTTAATAATCCCAGAGGGAAATTACAGTGCTCATTTTCACCAAATGACGCGGCATCCTTTGGTTGCTAACACATTACCCATCCCACGTCAGTATGGATGTCTTTTTCCAGTTGAGATCTGATCTGTTTCCAAATGTTCCTTTAATTTAAATTACTTCAGCAGTAGTATGGAAAATATTTATGCTTTAAAGCAACAGCTTCGTCACGTCATATATTTCTCTTTAACCTTTTTTTTATGTAAACTCAGTTAAGCCCTGTTTCTGTTTTTTTACTCGAGGCTATTATAATAAAGTCAGAATCTCCTGGCCTCCCTGCCTAGTATCTTCCCACCTTGTAGATGATCTGCAGAGCTGAGCGTTGCTTAAAGCTGAGTTTCTCTCTAACGTTTGGAGCTTTCTTCTCGGTTTCCTTGGTGGTGTTTGATGAGAGTCGATTATATGGCTTTAAGAATTGCATCTAAAGTTGTTGCAGTAGCCGCTTGTGCTCCACAGTCCCGCAGCTCTGCACTGCCTGACTGATTGGTGCCTCCCTTCAGTCGCCCTGGTCATTTTTGTTTCTGCTGAGCAGCCTCACTTTCAGCTTAATGCACGCGGCTGTCCGTCAAAAATACCCTCAAGGATTTGTCGCAGAATTTCCCTGACCTTCTGCTTCATTTAGATGCAAGAGACGTTTTTAGCCCTCAGTCCAGTTGCATTATTTGTTGTATGTCTGTGTCTTTTAGCCGAGCAGGTGTGTGAACCAGATTGACGGCGTTTGTCAAACGATTGAGAAGACCATCAACCAGGCCGTCCAGAAGACTTTGGATCAGCTGGAGAAAGACTCTGACCTCATCTGTTCGACCATCAGCAGCAAACTGGAGCAGGACAGGTCGGATTTAGTGCTGGATTCAGCTTTTTTTTCCCCCCAGTAATGTAATAGTGCATAAAATGAATGTAAAGAGAGACTATGTCGCTGCATTAAGCATTTAAAATCAGAGTTTTTTTTGCTGTGCACACAGGGTGGACGTGGCTTCCAACAGAAGCGTCCGTCTTCACTCGGTTCTCTTCGGGGCGTTGGGCGTTTTGCTGCCGTTCCTCTTCATCCTTAGTTTTATCGTGAGCACCTTCTCCAAGGAGCAGCTTCACGAGCTGCTGGGCGAAGGTCCGACTCAGACCGTCACTGTTTTCACAGTAAGTTGAGGAAATCCTAATTGAGGGTGATGATTGATAATAGACGGTAACAAAACCTTCTGTGCATCTGTCTCTCTCAGGGAATAGTGATGTATTTATGGGAGTGGATACCAGAAGACAAACAAGTCGTTTTTGTACTCTCTTTTGGGGCCTTTTGCTACCTCCTGCTGTTCCTGGCTAAATATTTTGCAGGGTGAGTAGAAACCTCCATTAACGTACTTAATGACATGTTTGACTAAGATCCTTTAAAACGGCATTTCTAAGGTACATAATATCCTGCATTCTGCGCAACCCGGGTGAATCAATCAAATTTGTTTTATAAAATGCCTTGCAGCATTAAATGCAACATAAAGATCTTTACACATGTTAAAAACAAGAGCAAGTTTGCAGACAAATGAACGTTAACTATGATTATTAGACAGATTGAACCACCAGAGGTTGATAAAAACAAGGAAGTTCTAATAAAACAAACAAAACCATATGGTTTAAGTATTATTTAAACCATATCAAAATAATTTCAACATAATATAGAGTTTATTTATGATTAAAACTAAAATATTTGTAAAAACCTTTGATAATTATGAAATTAAAGGCACATTAAAAAGAAACAAATAAGTTAAAACAAATTTATAGACAGATAAGATATTAAAATGGGAAAACATTTAATATGTATTGAGAATATAGATTTCTCAACCCCAATGTGCCGCCGGCAGGTCTTCAGGAAGGTCGTCCCAAAAGAGAACGACGCCTCGTCACGAGTTTTTGTTTTTACAGAAGTTGTTTCTCAGAGAGACTTTAGGGTAAAAACAAATCATATCTCCACGTTGGATGGTTTAAAACCCCAACTAGAAAACCTTAAACCTTCACTATAATATGACACATTGACTTTCTTTCTAGAACTTAAGGTCTTCATTTTGGATGTAAAAAGTTATATTGTTCAGGTTTTTCCTAATAGGCCCTGCATTATATGTAGTTAGGAATTGCATATACATGTTGGTTCATTTTTTGCTTCTTCTATTGCTCTTGTAAATTCAATTTTATTAATTGATTTGCATTTGTTCATTACATTTGTTGTATGTCTTGCTGTTGAACTTTAATTAAAGACAGACTAGACATTCACCCTTTGGCACGAGCCCCCTGAAAAATTTATTTTGCTTAAAAATTAAAAATATCCTAAACCTGATATAAAATAAGAGGATATAGTCATTTATTGGAACAAAGATTGCAGCACTTTATATCTCTTTTCAGTATATTTATATCATGTTTTAGTTGCTGCCTTAGTCTTGTTTCTAAAAAAACATAGTAGTGTTTTTTTTAATACTCAGTTATAGAAAAAGCTCTTAGATATGAAGTGAAATGGAGTTTTTCCTGGTTAAGAAAAGCCTGTTTATCCTTCATCACCTTCACTGAAGATGTGTTCAAGCTGCACCGTCAAGGTGTTTCAAAATCTAATATATTTAAAATCTGTATAAAAAATCTGTAAAATCAATGCACCATGAGTCAAATTTTAAAAGTAAGCACACTTTGTGTCTCTTTTTCTCAAACTTTCACAAAACCCTTAGGTGAAAAGGTAAAAGTCTCCTTTAAATGTTCATTTAAGCAACATTGGAAAATAACGAATATTGTATTTTCTTTTTTAATTAACTAATTAATTAGTGAATTCTCTCCTGGTTTTTGATTTTCTAAACCATGTGGAATAGAATTTCCTAAAGTTGTGAAAAATTAAAACTTTTGTAAGTAAACTAAAAAAAATATGTGATTTTAAATTATTAGAATAAGCTGATTTTCACTGTCAGATAATGTTTAAAGAGGTTTTTTGGGGTGAATTTAGGTTCTATAAAAGGCATAAGGAGATCAGATAAGCATCCAGCCTGTCTTTCAAAGTCAAACAAACATGCAGACAAACTCTTTACCTTTTCACTTGTAACTCCAGTTGTTCTTTGTCCTTTATTCTCAGCCGGAGGAACAAGACTCTGACGAAGAAGGAGAAGAGGAAGATGATGGAGTACAGTGATTATATCCATGATATTGTCAAAACTAAAAAGGTTAGGTTGGCTTCTCATTCAATTATGTCATAGTTGCTGAATTGTTTTTAGTTGGAAAATACCGATTCACATTTCTAAAATGTTAGCAGTGAACACCTCACAACGTTTTTGTGTAAAAAGCCTTAAAATGATGCTTTTATGAAATTAGTCTTTTATTTCAGTAACTCAGGCTACGATCACACTGCAGGGAAATGCGACCCAAATCCGATCTTTTTGCCTATTTGCGACCCATATCTGTCTTTTTCACAGCAGTGTGAACGGCCCAATTCCGATCTTTTCACTCCTTAAAAACAATCTGATTTGCACCACTTCCACACGTGGTACTAATTCAGATACGTATCGGATATTTTTCGCAGCGTTCGCTGTCTGAACTGTTCCTGTTGAATTTTATCCGTCTTTCACATTTCATTACACATCCACACACAGCAGCAGCAGGTAGTCCTCCGTAAAAGATAAGATAAGATAAGATAGTCTTTATTGATCTCACAATGGAGAAATTCACTCGTCACATCGGCTCATACAAGACCATTGGTATCTGTGCTGCTTTCTTCTTACCTTCATGTTGGTATGATGCGGTCTTAATATTGTCGGCTCCCATCACTCAGCAGCTTTCTAAATAATAACAAGGAAAGATGCCGGCCGGTATCTGCTTTTTTCCCCCCCCCAACAAAACTTTATTGAACACTTCTGGAAACAATTACATTCACCGTTACTTCCGTAAACAGAATTCAGCATCAAGACCTGCAGTGTGAACGTAGCCGTAGTCTGTCTCTTAGAAATTTGTAATAATCGTTTGTAACAAAGTCACCGAACAACTCCTATGAAGTATATTTAACTGAAGCACATTTTTAGATTACACCTTTTTCAAAAACAATATATCATTTTGGTTTAAAAAGAACACATACATTATAAAACAGTTTTTCCTTTTCTTTTTAATGTACATGATCTCCATTCATAACAGCGCTGCAGTAACATTAACACGGACAGGTTTCTGCCTTTTTTGTATGAATGAATGAATGAACACCTGAATGCCTCGGGTGTAAATATTACACAGGCCTTGTTTCATATGAAGGCAGTAAAAAAAAAAAAAAAACGATCTCCAAAGCTTCCTGATAGATAATTGCTGCAAAGACTCCATGGCAACCAGGAGTCGCTACGAAGCGGTTGTTTTGGAGGCATGCCAGAAAAAAGCCTTTCTGTCCTTCCTTCGCAGCTGGAAATGTGTGAAGTTTCCTAAACGCCACTGAGGCCCGATCAAATGAAAGTGAGACTGAGCTTTTCTTCAACAAACACTCCTGGTGCCTCCGGTGTGCAGCAATGAATGAATTCTGTGCGCCCGCTACTCTTCATAAAGCCCGGAAACCTTGTTAGACTGCATGACGTCGAGAGTCTTTTAACACCAGAATATTTTAAAGGAATAATCTCCAGGTCTCTTCCATTTAAATGACAATGGGTCAGAATTGGGTTTTTCACCCGGATGATGATCCAAAACATTTGGTCGACTCATTACATAAACGATGGTCATTCAGGCCTTCACCTGCTCTCATCTGGACCGTTGTAATTCATTGATCAGATAACAAAACAATTATTTTCTAATAAAAGTTGGATTTTTCAAACATTTATCACAGAGAGATCATCAGACTGCAATAAAAGATGTCATTATTTATTTATTTTTTGTCCACCATGTGTTTCCACCATGTGTGCACTGTGCTGTATTACCAACTCTGCTGTTAATCTCACCGTATGGGCTGGGATTCTCATTTCTTTTCGACACGGATGCTAATATTGCCAGTGTGCTTTTGCTTCACAGGCGAAACTGTACGAGTGGTACCTGCAGCAGTGCGCAGCAGAACAGGACCTGTGACTCTGCTGGTAAGAAGACAACGGTTCACGTCTGGATTGTGGCGCTGCCTTTTGTTTTCGAGGTTTTTATTGCAAAAATCCACCCGTCTAATAGGAACCTCTGATTGGTAGCTGGCGTTTTTATAGTTGAATCAGCAAATTAAAGACAATCGTCCAGAAGGATCGGGTGGAAGCTGCCGCACAGCATAGATCACTGCCAACTTCTATCGTCTCAGCAGCGGATGTGAATAAGTGCCTTGCTTTTACGGGACAAGCTGTGTTTTTAAGCTCTTGGACAAAACAAGTTTTCTTATTGTTTCTTTTTAGGTTTTGTGATTATAAATGCATACAGTGCTTAAACGATCAAATGTTTACAAAAGGACGTCTCCGTTTCTCCACCAGCAAATACCTACATTTTACAGCGTGTGTTCCTGTGTTGTCTTGGTCCAAAGTTCCTTACAGAACCACCCCGACTGACATGTTACCTGAATGTGTTGTCATGCATGTAGCGGCAATAATCGGTGCTACGATCACAGCCGGGCATTGAAAATAGATGTGAAGAAGCAACAAACCTGCAAAAAAAAACAAACAAAAAAAACTGTCCACCATCTAGTAAAGTTTCTGTTTTGTGTAGTTTTATATGTGCAGTAGAATAGTGTGAAGCTGGGAGAGCAGTACAGTCGCCGCACTGATGCGTAGCTCCTAGTCGAGCTACAGCACTGAACTGATGTTATCTCTGCTTAATGCCTTCGCTCCAGTGTTTAGTGATTCATGAATATTTATAAGGATTACCAGCTGAGGTGCTTTTCCTCTATAAGGGCTGCATCAACCCAAACCATCATGCCTCATTAAATGTCAGCAGTCTGAAGTTATTTGTCCATTTCCTGCTGATCTCCTTTCACTCACTTATAGCAGGCCACTGTTTCAGTTTGATGCGTTATTGGCTACAGGGGATAAAAAGGATAAAGGTATTTTACTCATTGTTATTCTTAGGCTACATTTCCTCTTTTAGATTCTTTTTGAGTCTTATCGGTCATTCTACTGGATCAAGATACCATTAGGATCGTTTGCAACTAAAAAGACGCCTCTGGATGTCTGGCAGAAAACAGATTGCGCTGAAGTTTTCAGATTTCTGCTACCAAAGTTGGATTTTGTAATGTCTCTCTGAAGCTCCTTCATTTCTAAAACGATGGTTCGTCCAGCATGTCCTAATACAATTAAGACCTGAAAATGTGAACTATTGGGGTCACAGGGGGCGACAATTTAACAGTTTTGCCTTTAAACATTTGCACAAGCTTTTAAATGTAAAATTTGTGATCTGCTGGATTGCATTTGGTTTTACAGCTGAAGCTAATAAAGTTTCTGTGAAATGCACAATGATGGGGCGACATTTTAGAAAATCCTACTTATAAAATTAAGTAGGATGTGTTTAACATCGAATGCATAAATAATGTTATTTTCAATAAATTCAGTTGTTGAAAATGGAATGTATAGCAGTAACTCAGTTCAGCAAGTGAAACATGTATAGATGAGTTACACAGACTAAAGTTTTCAAGATTTTATGTCTAATTTCTGCTTGGAGCTAATGAAAACATATTTGAGATTAGAAAATTACATCTGACCAATAAAACATTTTTAATAAAGAATGTAAGCCTAATGAAAGGTATGTCTACCTGCTTAGAGCTGGACGATAATTTAAAAACAATATATATCGACAGTTGTATATCGATGATAGAACAAAAAGGATCAATAAAAAGTTCAATAGAATAAGTTTTTCTTCCTTTTACAGTCATTACATCCTCCCAGCCAAACGCTTCCTCCACTTCAAAGAGTTCAGAAAGCAGGGGTTCTTTTTTAAAAACTTGTAGTTTTGGTAAAAAGTTGGTTGAATAAACTTTATTCAAGCAACTTTAAAAGATTGAGTTTGAATTCAGTGTTTGTGTGTATCTGTACCTAAAAATAGGGCATTAAGTAACAGCATATAATGGCCTGGGCTGCACTTAAGATATGTTTTGAATTTGTTGAGAATTATCGATATAGATCAATATGACTTCTATTTTAACGATATGCTTTTTTTCTATATCGTCCAGCCATATATACATATATACATACATACATACATACATACATACATACATACATATATATATATATATATATATATATATATATATATATATATATATATATATATATATATATATATATATATATATATATATATATAATGTATATATATAATGTATTTGCAAGAGATGAAAAACCAGTGGTAAAACACTAAATATTCTGACTTCCCCTTACAAACAATTATTTATGGCCATTTATTTACAAACTGTAAAATTCTAAGAAAAAACAAACACGTCTGAGTTTATGTTGCATAAAAGAGTTATAATAATACAGTTTATCACGATAAAAGGTTTGGATTGGTGCATCCTTACTTTTATACAAACCTCCCTCTTCGGGCTGTTTGCAATATCATTGTGAACACTTTCAGTTTGTTTTTGTGTGTGTTAGAATCTTCTCAGGTATTCTTCTGATGAATAACATCTTTTTAAATATTTCATCTATCAGTCAAACTCGTGAATCCATGAATTCTGTGGCATTTTATTTTTATAGTTTTTTTTGTATGGAACCTGGACTCCACTGATTGTTTTTTTTTTCTTCTGAACAGTTTGTTAATAATAATTTATTGTTACTTCCCAACAAATCTAAACCTCTGTTTTTCTTCCTTCAAAATAAATCATTTTTACAGTTTTACGTTACAGTCTCTTTATTACTTCTCCACTAAAATCAGGTATATTGACCACTAGAGCCACCATTTCATCACAACCTACACCCAGTTTGCACTGATGCACTTAATCAGACAGTCCATTTCATTGTATTTGGTGGTGCAGTGTTTAGTTTAAAGTTTGCAGAATATTATAAAAATGTTCAATTCTCACGTATATTATGACATTATTGGATCCCATCTTCTAAAGTTTTTGCACCCAATTCCTTTGATTGTGTTTCTGATCCAAGTTCACGCCCGACTTCCACATTTTGTCACTTTACAATCACAAAATTTAGTTTTTATTGGGAATAAGTTCATAGATGTGAAAAGAATGGGTTTCAATGTTTGTTTTTTCTAACAAATACAGACGTAAAAAATCTTTAAATACCCTTAAATACAGTTAAATGCAACACGTTGCCTTCAGGGGTCCCGTTCCAGGACGACCTTTGGTTGCGCAGGAAGTCATATGAAGTCATGTTTGCGGTTTGAATCCTGGAAACTATACCCAGCACTGATGGAGACCTCAGGGGTCTTACAGCTACAAATGCGACTGGATACAAGTACAAATCAGTTTTTAGTTTATTTGCAAAACATAAAATAAAAATCATCCACTTCACAATTACACATTACTTCACGTTTCTGGTTGTAAGCTGACAAAATGTGAAACTGTTCAAGCGTGTGAATACCTTAAGGCCCCATAATCATGAGAGAACCCTCGTAGATATTATTTATTGGAGTCATCTTACCACATTTCTTTGGAGTAGACAGTGAGTGGATTCTAGAAAATGATTTTAAAATAGAAAAATAGAGATAAAAATTACACTTTGGCTAAACAAGGCAGCTATGAAATAACCACGCAACTCATTTTCATACTGGAAGAAGTTGTGTACAGAACTGCAGAATAATGAAGCGGCAGCCATCGAGGCGGGACGCAGAGAGAGAGAGAGAAGTATTTAAAAAGAAATAAATGTAGCAGCAGCAGTGAGCCGTTACTGTTGGATGACCTTTATTTTAAAGTTCAGTTATAAAAATGTCATTGCAGGTTGGTTGTTGGAAGAGCAAGGCTTTTTAAAATGCTGTGTTGGCTTTAGGTAGGGGATCAAATATGCTTGGATCATTATTAGACCAGGATGCGATCAAGCATCTGCTTTGCGCCTCTCGGCACATTAAAAAGCGTCTCTGACAGAAAATGAGGGGAAGCAGTGAGATCACGTCACACGGGGGGATATTAAAGCAACAGTGACTGTAAGGGAGCGGTCAGCCTGGGCCACAAACCTCAGTTCCCTGAGTTAGTAACAAATAAAAGTCCCTAGGGAGTCTGGAAATGTCAAAACAAAGGAAAATAACCTATTGCTGTTTGTTTTTTTAAAAAAATACATGAATCTATTGTGCAAGCACAAGCCAATAATTAGTTTAATTAGAGGTATGATTAAAAATGTACGTATTCACTCTACTAACAAGGCAACAAACACAAAGAGGTACATCAAGTTGTTGCAAATTAAATGCACAAAAATGAGTTTGTTAAAGCTGCACTCAGGATTCTTCTACAGAGGGTTTGTTCTGTTGCTAATTTAAGCTTCGCTTTTGATGCATCAATATGAACATTTCTCTGGTTTGGGGCGTATCTTTTCCTCTTTTACTGCAGTACGTTCTACCATGCAGATCTAAGGCGTGTCCGAGAGCACAGCCAATGTGTTTTCCCCTCTTACGTTGTTACAGTGCATTCAGGATTATAACTATGTACAGTAGTTTTTATATAAAACAGATGCCCGTGCCCTTCTCTGGCCTCTTATAAACAAAAAGTACAGGTAGATGCGACTTGCATCACAAAGGCTGAAATATTGCTTCGTTGGGAACAAAACAACCTGCCAACACGGGGATTCAGCACGTTCACGCCCTGTGTGGTTCAGCTTGTCGCATTAAAGCGTCTCTAGGAAGCAAAACACGTTGAGTTTGCCTCACACAGACAGACAATCGTATCCAATGTGTTTCTGTGAAAGAGGGAGGATAGCTGCTCAGGGTCTCAGCACCAAGGTGTCCATGTGAGGGCGTCCAGAGGACTTGGGGTCTGTCCTTTAGGGAACTTCAGGGGTGAAGTCAGTGAGAGCCTTTGTCAATGAGCCAAGATATGTCTCCAGTCCTGCAACACAGCAACCACTGATCAGACTCTTGCAGATCATATTTGTTTATCACATTTTGAGCCAGTAGATAAAGTGCAGTTCCATTTAAGAGTTGAGAAAATACTAAAGCCTCGTGTTTTTTCCATACTTGCCAAGCCGCGCTAACATCCTTCGGTTTTTGTGTGCGCACAAGATTGAAAGATACAAGAGACATGAGGATCACTGTGGGTACAGAACAACAACAACAAAACCACAGACAAAAATGGCAACGAACATCTGATAGCAACATTAATCCAGCCTTAAAACATAAACACTGAGATGTAAGAACACTTTATATGACAAGGTGGCAATGAAGGAACAATGTTGTCTCATCTGGCTGCAACTATAGTCTTTTTTAATCAATAAAAAAAGGTTTTGGTATCAACATCAACATAGAGTTGCATGTATTGACAGTATGCCATGGCCTGATGGGGGCGCTACGGGGAAGAACAACAGATGTACCCCACCGGTGTTTCCCTCTAACAAGCTTCATGTGGCTTACAGCATAAAAAGTTAAAAGAATGAATATGTTGTTGCTCACGTGAGGAAAGCCTCAGGCGACATTCATGCAAGAACTGCCACTGGTTGCTTTAGTTATCAAACAAATCCTGCCACTGGCTGTTGAATGAAATGAAATCTAAGCTTTAATCTAAATATAGATGCATGACAATATTCATCCTTCTTAGAATATATACAAGTTTGTTTTTTTGTATGTATTTTATATTTATTTTATACACTGTATGTAAATTACCCCAACATTGAAAGACGTGTTTAAATGTATCATAAAGTCAGGCGAATGCCGGCACTATTTTTATTACCTACTGGTGTTGCCGTGTTTGGCTAATTTAAAAAATTTTAAGGGTTAAAGTCCAAGGCTAAAACACACATATTTTTATCAGAATGAAAACAATTGTCACATTTTATTTCCAAGACTTTAAAAGTGGCACTTCCACTTGCATCCTGAGTGAAATCCCAAATAGAGACTTACTCCACATCTCGCTTTTTAATCGTCTTTCCGGACCCCAAGACCTCTGCCACTCGGGATACGATGGGGTCATAGTTCATGCTGGTGACAGCAACCACCTCCTCGCTCCTACAGATGGGACCGGAGCAGAAAAAGAGCCAGGGAACAGTCGTCAAATGGTGCAAAGATTCAACTTGGTTTCCAGGTTTAAAATGCAACAGTTACCTTGTATAAAAAGCAACAAATCGCAGTTCATCCAGATCACCTTGAATGATGACGTCATCAAATCCGTCACCATAACCTCAAATGAAGGAAAGAGAGAAAAAAATACTTGTTCTTGGTTTTAGTTTTACATTTTGAGCTCAATTAAGTTTGTATCTTGTTCACATTCCTTAAGGTATAAATTTTGAAAAATAAATAAATAAAAATAACAGAACAGAATATAATATAATAGAATAGAAAAATCCTTCATTGACCTACAGTGGAGAAATTCAGGTGTACCAGCTGCAAAGAGCAAATTTACTACTAAAGCAAAAAAAACCAACTTAAAGTTTGCAACTGAATTGGTGTTTTTAAAGAAATGTGCATATCTAATATATTTATGCATGAAAAACACCAACAGACTATTTAAAAGAATGAAAAATACTGTGCAAAGACAGAGATGATAAACATCCACTGAGTTTATTGGAAGAAGTGGCGTTATGGTCCTACAGCTGCTGGGAGGAAGGATGTCTGATAATGCTCCTTTGTGCATCTCGGATGCAGCAGTCTGATGAGAATTGGACGCGTCTGTTTTGTAAAATGTAACTGAATTATTATTTGGTGCTATATAACTAAACTGAACTGAACAGCTAAATGGACAGCCTCCAAAACTGGTGATTCCACCGTTCCTTACCCCCCCTACCTGCATAGCGAATGGTCTTCCCAAACATGGCCGACCAGAAGTAAGGCACGGTTTTAAACTCGGAGGGTCTGCCGATCATGCTGAGAGCTGCCATCCTGCCTGTCGACGACGGCGATAGGAAATCAAATAAATCATACGCATGCCCTCGACAGGATCCCAGGTCTGGAACAAGCTGTGAGTCGCTCACCGTGTACATGAGCCATCTGCCAGTGAGGGATGTTCACCTTCTTGTTGTTGCGAGGCGGGAAAGGAAACGTGACCACGTCTCCTCCTGCAAACACCCCGTCAACGTTTGTCTGCATCATCTACAGCAGAGGAAGGTTTTAGTAAAAAAAAATAAAAAAAATAACAAAACAGACTTTCACTCAGAGGGTTGTAGCACACCTTGTTCACGGTGATGAAGCCCTTTGCGTCCAGGTGGATGCCGCTCTGTTTCAAAAACCCTGTGGCAGGAACGCTTCCTGCGGTGGTAGAGACACGTCAGCCGGTTTAACATGAAGGAGGGTGGCGGAGAAACCAAAATATAAAATGATATTTTCCGCTCTGTGAGACGTCACCTGCTCCAATGACGCACACGTCGGCCCGCAGAACTTTCCCGCTCTTCAGAACAACTTCCTTCAGCTGTGAAACAGGAGAAAATGGTTAATGGACAGAACATTTTCACACTAAACAGGAAATATATATTTAGGACATGAGGAGATTTTTTTTTTTTTTTTGGCAATTTTTATCTGTAGTGGGAGTTTGGTGCATCGTAAACAGGTTTGAGTCGTGATATCAGTCGTACAAGTCAGAGTACTATTTCTTGTGAGACAGTTTTAAGTTTATGTTCTAAGGTCTGCCTTTGCTTTTGTGTATTATACAGAATTCTGCTTGTTTTAATGTTGAATTTAATAATTTCCTATTTATTAGGATCTGTGAGGGCAACAGGTCTTTTTTAATATAAATTCATTTTTTATTTAATTAACATAGACATTTTTTATATCCTTGAAACATTTTAACCATTACAACTCAATTGTGTGATGGGACATTTAATTGGATCTAGGTTTGGGCTTTGACTAGGCCAATCTAACACATGAGCTGTTCAGGATCACTGTCCTGCTGCAGGGTCATCTCCAGTTTCCAACCTTTTGTAACCTGTAACAAGTTTTCCTCCAGGGTTTTCCTGATTTTAACTTAATTCATGTTCTCCTAAACCCTGACCAGTCTGCCCATGGTAGATGCTGCCACCAGCATCTATAACCATGAAGATGGCATATTCACATTGTTAGTTGTTGGACATGTAGGCCATTGTGTGTTTGGGTTCATCTGACCCATGCAACCTTTCTCTGCATGTTTACTGTGATCCCTACATGGCTTGTGGAAAACGTCAAACAAGACGTCTCATGGTTCTTTATAGCTACACCGTTCATCTTTCCTCTCTTCCATAGCAGACCGATTAGTAGTTGCCCAAGCAACAGGTTATCCCACCTCTTGGCTGATTCTCTGATAATGCTCTTCTTGCTCAGCCTGTCAGTTTAGGTGAGATGCTATGTCTTGGTATTTATACTGAGATTGAATTAAAACTTGACCTATTTACCAATTAGGTGACTTCTAAAGACAACTGGTTGCACTTTATTTAGGGGATTCCTAGTGAGTACAAATGTGAAAACCACTTATCATTTAGCTTCCAATGCACAGTTATGCACAATTTTGATACTATATTAAGATTTGTAGTCAAGAAATGTGAAAATGTTCACAACATGTGAATACTTTGGCCAGTAACTGTAAGCAGCACATAGACCGGCTATTAAGTCACAAAATTGTGACGCTGCAACTTAGTGATAATCTTAACTCACATTTATTGTTAAGTGCTCCTTATGTCTGGTTCTTTTTTAAAAAAAGTATTTATAATTTTTTCGTTTCAGTAACTATTTATATCAACATCTGCTCTAAATTAAATAAGCTTAAACTACAGATGTGCACTCTCAATGTGGAAATTCATTTTTGATGTTACAAAAGGTTTTTGCATTACTTCTTGTTTCAAAACATAATAGATAAGCAAATCTTTCAGCATCTAGAAAGAGGAAACTAAGTGAAATGTCCTGCTATTTCTCTCACTTTCTGAATACCTGTCCATGTTGACCTATCATCTCCGACACCTCGTTCAGCATGTAGAACTTCACCCTGTTTGTCTCAAACAGCTGCAAAGACAAAAACACCTCAGAGTTACCATAAAAACCAGAACAGCAGCATTTTACGGCAGCTTTTCTTCAACAAACAGACGGTGCTTCCCGCCCTGCTGCAGTATTGACCAGCAGAAACAGACAGTGGGCTTTTGCATTTTAACCAGCAGGGCATTCGCAGGGAGAATACTGATGATGGTGCTGGGGATGTGATTCATTTTCAAAAAAGGCTTGATTTCCCCAGAGAGAACCTTTACCTTCATTATGGCTTTCCCTATTTTCTCCCCGAGAGCTTTTTTGAAGGGCACAGGCTCGATCCCGATGACAGACACTGAGTGGGCCTTGTCAGTTAGAGCTGCAGCCACCTCCATACCTGCCAGCACAGCAAAAGATACAACTTAAAGAAAATACTTTCATTTAGTTGTTTTAGAAAATTCCACTCTGTTTATTTAACCAGTCACAACTTTAAAACCAACAACTAAATACCGAATTAGTTAGCCAAAACATACCTAACTTTATTTTTATTACAGCTTCCCAGCAGCTTCTACAATTTGCAGGAGTAATATGCAGAAATGAGAGAATTTAAGCCATACGAGTTGTTAAATAAAGTATTTGTAGGTCATATATGTGTAGTTAGAATATCCCTCAGATGTTTTATTAAAGGAGTGTCCTGGAGAATTTAACAGCAAAAAGAAAATCTCAAATTCAGTGTTGAATGTTTGATATTATGAACCAGCCAGGATGCATCAGGCAGAAGTTTATTATAAGAAGGAGAAGTTTTTTTTCACATGCAGGGGTGTAATTAGTCGGCAGCATTGTGTAGTCAGGTGCCAAACCAAACCCCAGCATCAGTACAGTACAGCATCGATCAAAGCACCACACTGCCCCCTGCTGGCTAGAATTTCCATGATGTATAGTAATTCACTCTGTGCCCTTTTCTACGCAAACCACCAGTAGTAATGTTTTCATTATTTAAAGCTCCAGTCATTTTTTTGCATTAATTGACTGATTAGGATCATATAATGCGTCACACAGATATATTTAGATTTAAGGCTGGGCATGGACAGGACCATTCTTGTATCTTATATAATTTCGCATTCGGAGGAGTTCAAAATTTATTAAAGGAGTTTATGTTCAATTTAATAACCGCAAGGTGCCCGGTCGTCCAGGTCCTGGCGCTACACAATGAGCTCAAATCATCCCTCCTCCATAATTTGATGCAATTGATGTGATGTGTTTGTGCATTTTGACCTAACAATCTTACTTTGGTCTTGAATGTCCAAAAGAGATTGTTTCAGAACTTTTGTGGTTCCTTGAGATGCTACTTTGGAAATCTAAGTCATGCAGCCATTTTGTTTTCAGAGCAGAAAAGATGTCCAAGCAAGCCAAACAAGAGTAGTTTTTTTCTCCTTATTGTACTGTCTAGAACATTTATATTGCTATGTGAATATTTAAAACCCTTATATATAAAAATCAGTTCACAATAAAAAAAAAAACTTTCCTAGATTATTGGGTAGATCCAATTATTGTTGGCCATTGCAGACGTCTATCTCTCATTATCACGGTTTTTAACACGCACCAGACTTGCTGATGATCATTTAATCAAGTGCATTTGATCTATAGCTCCCAACTACAACATTCCCTCTTAGATCCTAAAAAGGAGCAAAGGTGGCGTGTTTTCCACACTCAGATTTTTTGATTTGGCTTTTTTTTTTCAACAAAGGTATTTTTAAATCATAATATCCTATCTTTTCAGCCTATGTTTGGCCTATTGTTGATCTTTGAGCATATTGTATATGTCAGGAGCATAAAAATTAAAACAGAAAAAAAATTAACTATTTTGAACATTTATTCTAAATTTTTGTTTTTAATTGCTCCACAATTAAATATGAAATAAAGTTTGTGATATAATTGCATAAAAACAGCTGACCGTACAACCTGATTTGGAGAAGGTGTTGCAACTAATCACTCAACACTTGTAGTAAGTTTTGAACATTTTAGATCTGAAAACTGTGTTGAAATGGGAGTTTCAGTCTCACCAACAAAAGATGTTCCCACAATCACAGCATTCTTGTTGTTGGCAAGCCTCGCTATGCAGTTAGCGTCCTCAGGCGTCTGGAGGTGGAAAACATTCCTGACGTCTTTGCCCTTGTAGTTCATCGGTTTTGGTCTTTAAAACAGTGAAATAAAATTATGTATTTAGAGTTTCCGTCGCCAGGGAGAATTACATTGTTTTCTTACTTGCTTCCTGTAGCAATAAAAAGTTTCCTGTACTCCATCCTCAAGCCGTCTTCAAACATCACAGATCGAGTCTTTACATCTACTGCTACAACCTAAAAAACAATCATTAGAGACTTTTTGCTTTAATAATATTTAAAACAAAAAAGAAGTAATTTCTTTGATAAATTTTCTGCCAGATTCTGAGATCCCTCACCTCTTTTTCTGTGAGCAGTTCAATGTCATGGTCCTGTAGGAAGTCCATGGAGCGTAACCTCAGCTGCTCTGCTGTGCTTTCTAAAGACTGAGGACAACAAATTTAGCAATGATAAAACAAAAACCCTGCAATCCAAAATCTATTTTACCCGGTTAAAAAAAAAGAAAGACCTGATGATCTCAAATCAGATCATTTTCGGTCTCGATGTTATGATTTCATGATGCCTTGAAAGTATTTTCTGTGAGCACAATTTAAAAAAACATGTTATCGACCGAGAAGATTCTCGTCTTTGCCCTACAGGAAGCCTTGCACCCCTTGAACATCTTCACATTTTGTCACATTAAAACCATGAACCTCTGCATTTTATTGGGATTTTATGTGATGGATCAAACAAAGTTATGCACGATTATGAAGATGCTTAAAAAGGACAGTTTTTGACCCCTGAATCAAATCTTTGTAGGACAGGGGAGGGTTGGTGACACAGGTGTAGAGCACGTGACCCATTGCCTTCTTTGAGGCCTTCACCCTCGGCGTTTGAGTCCTGGCTTATGGACCTTTGCTACATGTCTTCTCCTCCTGTACAACCCCATTTCCTGTCAAATAAAGGGCACTAGACCCACAAAATAAAATAAAAAATCTCTGTAGAGCCAACTTTCCCTGCAACTGCAGCTGCAAGTCTCTTGCACATTTAACGACTGACATTTTCACCCATCCTTCTTTCAAAAACAGCTCATTCCCAGTCAGACTGTGTGGAGAGGAGCAATTTTCAAGTCTTGCCACAGATTCTGAGTTGGATTTGGTCCGGGCTTTGACTCGCTTATTGAAAAACATGAATGTGCTTTGATCTAAACCATTGTATTGGAACCCTGGCTGTATGTCAAGGGCCATCTTCCTGCAGGACTTACACTTACGTAACACTTCGCCTTGTTGTCAAACTTTTGGCAGCCTCCAACAGGCTTTCTTCCAGGATTTTCCTGTATTTAGCTGCATCTCATTTCCATCAACGATGATCGGCTTCCCTGCCCCTGAAGATGAAAATTACCTAACCCTGCTTTAAGGCCTTCAAAGAACAGCTGGATTTACACTACTGCTCAAAGATTTGGGATCATCCCAAAAAATGTCATGTTCTTCCAAAAAAAACTTTATTTATCAAATGAGTTGAAAAGTGGATAGAAAATATAATCAAGACATTAATAAGGTCAGAAATAATGATTTGTACTTTGTTTTCATCTAAGAATCCTCCATTTGCAGCAATTTCAGCCTTGCTGTCCTTGGGCGTTCTAGCTGTTGGTTTGTTGAGGTAATGTGAGGAAATGTCGCTCCATGCCTCCTGAAGCTCCTCCCATGACTTAGATTGGCTTGATGGGCACTTATTACGCACCATTTGCTCAAGCTGCTCCCACAACAGCTCCATAGGGGTGAGACCTGGTGACTGTGCTGGCCTCTCCATTATAGACAGAATATCACATTAACGATGTCTATTTCTGATTAATTTGACATTATTTTAAGAAAATTGTGCTTTTTTTATTAAAACATAAGAACATTTCTAATAGACCCGAAACCTTTGCGTTGTGTTGCATACAGAAAATTTGTTACGTACGTGACGGGTCTATTTATTGATTAGGAGACTTTGAGGGGTAATTGTTTACATTGGATTTTATTTAGAGGATTTAGACTAAAAGCGGCTGCTAACATAAGCACAACACCTCATTTGTAAAAAACAATAACAACAAAAAAAAAAACCACTTCCACTTAAAAGTTATGCATTACTTTGTTTTGGTTCATCAACTAAAATTCCAATAAAGTACATAAAAAATGATGGTCGCTTATGTGAGACACTGTAAACCTATTCACTTTTCAATTTCTTCAGCTTGGCTGCAGCACGAGTGGCTGTTCCAAAAAGAGCCACCGACCAAAGCAGCGGCTCTGCAGTCTCTTATGTAAGCTTCTCAGCGCAGTGAGCTGCTTCAGAGGGGATACGGTTGGGGTCTGTGTACAAACCTTACTCAGTTTAGGCCTGTCATACGGAGGATGTCTGTCCATGGTGCACATGACGATGCGATCTGTGAAGCCTTCCTGCCTCAGTGTCTCTGCACACACCAGAGCTGCTGGACCTGCAGACAAATTCCCAAAGTTAACCCACTAAAAAGATTAAAAAAGAGATATGCTTTTTCATATCAGAGCCTGGGCCCTACACCAACCTGAGCCAATGATGAGAACATGGCTGAAGCCTGTGTTGGAGTTGATGACGGCCGAACATCGGGACATGGGTTTTGACCTTTTCTGTGACTGAAGAGCCTGGGAAAGAATTAAAGAATATGAGTTCATTGGCAGCGTTGGGTCAACTTTATCCTGCAGTGCCTTGCAGCAGACCCTCTTGAACTTTTTTCACATTTTGGTAGGTTATAAAACATGATCTTAAGCTTTAAAAACCTCACAGAACACTGTTCAATCTGGGTGTCCAACTACACTGACAGGTAAGGTAACTATGGAGGAGCCGCAGAGCTTTACCGCTCAAGTGGAAGAATCTGTTGACAGGATACCTAGTAGTTTTACACTTTACAAATGACCTTCATGAAAAAGTAACAGGAAAAGAGCCATTGTTGAAAGAAAGTCACAAGATGTCCTGTTTGCAAGAGTTGATAGAAGGATGGAGCTAAACACAGGGCCATTCCAGAAGAAAGCTCGTTAGAGGCTATAAAAGACGTCAGTAAAAATCTTACTTTCAGCTTTTGTTCCATATTCAGTTTGAGTCAAAGCGTATTTGCAAAAGAGACTAAGCAAATCTCAGCCTCCAGATGTGCTTCAGTGGTAAAGACATCATCTACAAGACTTGTGGTGAAAGGTGGTTCTATAAAGTGTAGGGCTGTACAATTTTGCCAAAAGCAAAATTGTGATATATTTCAGCCCTAATTGTGATTATATTGTAAATGTTGTTAATTGTGCAGCTCTAACTCAATGGAGGGAAAAAAAATGCATACCACCCTTTTAAAATTTGTACTTGTCCTAAGTGGGCTCGGGAAAGTAATTTCCAGAAGACTGCACCCCCACACTGACCCAGAACACATTTCCTATTTCAACCCCTTCCTTCAATAAACCTTAAATCTGACATTGTGTCTCCTGGTCCTTGCTAGTGAACATCTATTAGAGTCTGTGGCTGCAATGTGACAAAGTGTGAAAAGGTTCCTAGGGGTCTAAATACTTTTGCAAGGCTGTACGAAACATCTCTGCACTCTTTTTGTTTCCTACCTGCTTGTTTGCTCGAATAATCACTTTGTCCTTTTCAACTCTGACCTGGAGCAAACAGAGATCAGTGAAGTGAAGACTTTTTGATGGTGCTTTAAGACACGATAAGGCAGGGATTGTGTCACGAGGGACCAGCTGCAAGGAAGGTCACCTGGAAGATGGGCAGACTGTCCAGACCTGGGAAGTCCTCAATGTCTCCGGTTGCTGTGCTGAAACAGGCACCGTGCCAGGGACAGCGCACGTGTCCTTTGGAAAGCACACCTACGATGAGAGACAGTGAGCCAAAGGTGTCCCAGTGTTATAAAGCAATGGCTGCAATGATAATCACTAAGGTCCTGACCTTTGACCAGCGGCGCTCCGTAGTGCGGACACTTGTGGGCCATGGCAGAAAACTCGCCGTGTTGTTTGATCAGCAAAGCTCTGCCGCATCCCAAATCGACCTCTCGCATTCTGTCCCATACACAGCAGCAAAAACAGGTTCTTATTCAACAATCATCTGACTAACCTTGGAGACAAAAAGGGGGAAAAACATGCTTTTGCAGCCCAGCATGGGGCATCTCTTTCTAGGCTAAAGATGAATTCTGGGGATACCCTAAAACATTCAAAACGACATAGTTTGAAAGTAAACATTTACTCTGCCTTGCTAAATTATTTTCTGTTTTTCACACCATCTCCAGACGGCATTTCTTTGTGTATTTATCCTTCATCGCTATTTTCTTTTAACATTTAACATCTCCCTTAATAAAAGACCTGCTTCAGGGCCTAAACTTAGAAATTAGCCAACCCAGGAAGTGATTAATCCCTTTGAAAACTCTTGAACTCTAATTCCTTTGAACGTTTTAGAAGATGAGCTATGGCTCCATGTGATACTCATAACACATACTTAACATAGGTATAGAAATAGATCCATCACTGTGTGTAGTGTTAGTATATTGTTATGGCTGTCGAACTTTCACCCAGTAGTGCAGACTGAGCTTTACTTTAATCATGCAAAAATGACTATAGCAGCCATGCCTGGGATTGGCTGTAAGGACACTAGACCCGCCTCCAACATACTGAGCTCCTGTGTGAACCACTGATCTCTATTTATTCACTGGAGTGCTGATTTGCCCAAAAAACTGAAGTCACTGGCCGCCATCTTGCTACTCCCTACTCTCACAGAACCCCATAGGATTTGGTTGCAACAACAAGCAGTTTTCTGGCAGTGGGAAAACGTTTCATAGGTAATTTTACAGTCAGTGGATGTACTAACACTATCAACTACTAGGAAATTAATTTCTCAGTACTTGATAGTTTCAGTACATAACATAAAAGTAAATGGCATTTGAGATTTTAAAAGTCTTAAGCCCCCCCTGAACATGAGAAAATCCTCGTTATTCGATGCGGTAGTGCACATATTGCCTTGTTACTGGGGAAAAATAGGGAGTACCAATATGGCGGCTGGTGGCTTCACAGTGACGCGTATTATATACAGCCAGTGAGCAATCCAGTGAATAAATAGAGATCAGTGGTGTGGATCAACCTTGTGAATGCTCTAACTTCTGCCATTTGACTGGTTGTTAGTTTTCAGCCTGTTAAACTTGAAAGACTCAACTTAGATATTAGTTTTGGTAAGGTTATTTTCTGCAAACCTGAAAACGTTGAGTTTAGTGCTTCTCTCTTTCTGTGTTTTCTTGTTGGGTTTTTTTTGCTGAAAAGCTGTTTTATTTATCATAAGATGGTCAATTCCCTTTCTTTTGTTTTCATCTCGTTTAACAACGTGTAGGACGTTGTCTCTTTTTGTTCAGAAAAAAAACACCTTATTAATAAACTTTTAATCAATTTTACCAATTAGACTCTTTAATTTTATGTTACGCCATTCTTCCAGCCAACTGTGGGCGTAACAATATCAAACAACTTAAACCAGAACAAGTTGTTGGACTTTTGTTGCTGATAATCAACCTGAGCACTCATCAATCAAAATTTGTGTTGTTTCTTGATAGTCTCTAACTACTTTGATACTCCTAAAGAAAGAGAAAATAACTCCCTTCACAAGTCACCTGATTAGTGAACAGTTTCTCTCCGTGTTGCTGCTCTGTGAAGACCTTTCTTAGAGAATAACTTGTGTCTGTCTGCCTTCTGTTTTCATGTCTTGCACATTTTTCATTCACCACTTAAGCTTTCCACGGCCACTGACTCAATACCTTTGCCTGAGTCTCATCACCATGTTTTGAACACAATTCTGTTTCCTGGATTTTTCCGCCTTACGCTTGTTGGACTTCTACCAAGGTTTTTTTTTCTGGACCACGGCCTTGGTTCTGCACCCTGACCTAGCGTTTTACATTTATCTGCCTACTTCTGAGCTTCTTTGCAACACCCTTGAATTAAAACTTATCTCTGCCGTTCTGCCTGACGCCTCTGCAGTGAGTGAGGCCTTCTCTAGCCACCGCCTGGTTGCTCCAGCAGAAATTCCCTACCTGCATCCAGGTTTCTGTTCTGAATAAACTTTTTCAAACTGGTTTGAATTTCGGGTCCTCAGTCTGGTTTGCCTGACACAAACTGGATCACAAAGACCAAGGAGCACAGCAGACGGGTCAGGGAGAAGGTTGTGGAGAAGTTCACAGCAGGGTTAAGGTACAAGACAATATCAATCCATCATCTAGAAAGATAGAAAGGGAACGGCCCAGCTACAAACATATTAAGAAATGGCTGTCAACCTAAGAGACAGCCATGAGTGGAGAAGCTGCAGAGATCCATAGCGAGAACCTTCAAGTTCTTGAAGATAATCTCTTAGACAGTGTTGTATAGTAACAAAGTAAAAATACTTCACTACTGTACTTAAGTATATTTTGGAGTACTTTATACTTTCCTCGAGTATACATTTTTTTGATAACGTTCACTTTTACTTCACTATATTTTCAAACTTAATTGCATACTTTTACTCTGATACATTTTCAATGTTTCGGTTTAGTTACAAAAAAAAAAGAGAGAGAGAGAGAGAGAGAGAGAGAGAGAGAGAGAGAGAGAGAGAGAGAGAGAGAGAGAGAGAGAGAGAGAGAGAGAGATGCACGCAATTTGTATAGTACTGACCTTACTTGAAGAAGAAAAACTGAAAGCTTACAAAAAGGTTGTATTTTCTGTCTAAACGTGGTCTAAATGTCTCCTGCACTTAGTTGTATATATTATTTTTAGTGAATTTGAATGTCATTCAAACTGCATTTGCTTTGTTTTACTTTTTACTTTTTATTACATTACTTGAGTACATCTATTTTTACAGTAATTTTCATACTTAAGTACAAGACATTTCAGAAACTTTAAGACTTTTACTCAAGTAACATTTCAGTCAGTGACTTGGACTTTTACCAAAGTCATATTTTGGAGAGGTACTTATACTTTTACTTGACTCCGAGACTTCAGTACTTTATACAACACTGCTCTTAGAGGCTGTTAAAAGACATGATTCTGGTGGTTCACATTTTGAGCGTAGAACAAGTCTGACCCTACAGAGATCACAGTGACCCAGTCAAAGATCCATTTGAATGATCTTAAGATACTTTACTATTAAGAATTAGCAAACCTTCAATCTCTATATCTGCAGACGCTGGTAGAGGCATACATTAAAATACTTGTAAAGTTTAGACTTTAAAGAGGCTGCATGAGCAGACGTGCCATTTTCCTACCACTTTAAGTATGCGCTACTTTGTGTTGATCGATCACATATACTTAATTAAATACAATAAAGTTTGAGATTATTACATGACAAAACATTAAAGCTTCAAGGGAAGCAGTTACATTTCAAGCAAAACATCCTGCTGCCACTAAAACCTTCACCAAAAGTAAACATATTGTCTAATTTTGCATCAATGTCTCAGTATGTTTGGGTTGGGGAAGGTGAACAAATTCCTTTTCCTTACTGTCCATTTTCCAGGTCTTTGACGTGACACACGGAGGCCTCCACGAAGTCGCGGGAGTTGTGGTTGAGGGGGAGCAGCATGGAGTCTTCATCAGAGCCGTGCGCCAGGGCCCCATTCAGTCTGCAGTCAGCAAAGGGGCTCGCTTTGCCATTAGGGGACAGGCCGTCCACCTCTTTCTCTTTTTCCAGGAGAGACAGTTCCACTTTGACTTCAACTGCGCAACACAGACAGGTCGTTTCTTAGAAAGTGGTTGAACAAGTACATTCAGAGCAGTCATTGTCATACCACAGATAACACCAGAGATGAGATGATTTCAGAAAAAATGGCTGTAAACTGTTGAAAAAAAAAACATTTTAAGGTTGGCTGATTTGTTTGTTATATTTCTCTTAAGGATTGTACTTTTATTCTCATTTTCTTGTGACCTTTTTTTTCGTCACTTTCTGACATGGAAGTGTTTTTTTTCCTTCAGGCCAGGAGAGGCGTTTACAACTTTGGATCAAATTGACTGTGACATCTCCACAACTGGGACAAATGAAAGCAGTAATCCTTAAAAGAGACACATTTTCAAGGAAAATTTTCCTTTTTTAAGTTCTTTCCTCATAGTTTTCCCTTTCATTTCTAAGATTTTGGGACTCCAGTGAACCATAGTAAGAGCCTTTATTCTCAATAGAAGGAAACCTGAAACAGTAGTTAACTCGTAGCTGGGCTCCCAAATGTCTCCAGAAGTTTATGGATCAGATCACAAAAGAATATTTAAAGCACTGCCGGCATCACTTGACTCAGTTAAGGTCAGTGTGATTCAACATGATTCTACAATAACTGGACAAAAATGACATCCAATGGCAACCAAGACAAAAACAGGTACTAAAGCAAATAGAACATAAAACCTCCTTATTGTTTCCAAAAACTTTAAGGAAAATATTGTATTGAGGGACGAGAAAAAAGGCAAGGTGTGCATTCAGTTACATCTTCTGTAAAATTAACACAGCATCGCAGAAAGAGTACATCATACCGACAGTCAGTCTTGGCGGTGGTAGTGTGAGGATCTGGGGTTGCTTTGTTTCTTTGGGATTTGGATAACTTGCTGAAACTGATGGAATCACAAACTCAGCTCTCTACTAGAAAATGATCTCTGTGAATATTTCTGAGGTGGAGGTGAAACACATTTGAGTTATGCAACCAGACAATGGTCCACTCTGTCCAGCAAGTCCAAAACTGCATGGCTCGGAAAATGGAGTTGCTTACTCAAAGTTTATACTTTAAGAGAACATATTGTGCTTTTCATTTCTTCCTTTTCCCATTAAAAATCATTCAGTTGCTTAAAGCTTTCCTTTTTGACAAAGCCTATAGTTAGAGTGGCTCATGTTACCCTAAGCTACCTCTATAGTTATGCTGCTATAGGCTTAGGCTACTGGAGGACATCAGGGCCTATTTCTCTCACTCTGCTGAGTTCTCCTGCTGTTATCCAATTTGTATTGTTTATTGTTATTTCAACTTTTAGCTTTTTGTTCTCTGTCATTTTCTCTTCATAGTAGGTACACCTGGTCTGGCGTTCTGTTAGCAGCGACAACATCCAGGGAAGACAGATCACTTGCTATTACCATCTGATGTAGAACAGATTCAATGTGAGTTTCTGTGCTTTTTTGTGTCTCTGCTCTGTCTTCTGTAACCCACAGTTGGTCGAGGCAGATGACCGTTAACACTGAGTCTGGTTCTGCTAGAGGTTTTCCTTCCTGTTAAAGGGGAGTTTTCCTCTCCACTGTCGCTTCATGCATGCTCAGTATGAGGGATTGCTGCAAAGCCATGGACAATGGAGATGACTGTCTCTATGGCTCTACTCTCTTTCATGAGAAGTGAATACTGCTTGTCAAGACTTGATGCAATATACTGGGTTTCCTTAGAAAGGAAACTTTTGACCAATCTGTATAATCTGATTGAGTTTGACTTTGTAAAGTGCCTTGAGATTATATGTATCATGAATTGGCACTATATAGATAAAATTCAATTGAATTGGTATGAATTCCTTGTTAATTTACTTTCATATTACCCCAGGTCTGAGTTGCAGTTTTGGTCCTGTCTCTTTAAATCTAAAGAAAACACTTCACCCCCCACCCCCCCACCCCCACACCTTTAGCATATTTCAACTTGCACTTCAATATCGCTCCAAAAAATAAAAATGTCCATGATTTTGTTTAGCAGCTCCACAGCAATTACACTGATGAGAAAAAGACAAACAACTTGCAGTTGTTCCCTAGCGTGGTGTAATCTGTTATATTGATTTAGGATGCATTTACTTTTTTCACATAGAGCCAGGGAATTTTGGATAGCATTTTACCCTTGATAAAGGAAACATCATTTCAAAACTGCTTTTGACATTTACTCAGATTATCTTTATCCAATCTTAAAATTAGTTTGATGATCTGAAACCATCAAGTGACTCAAAAGAAAAACAGAAGCAATCTGTAAGGCGACAAATACTTATTTCCAGTGTTGTCACTGCTAAATCGATTTAGAAAAAATAAATGAGGTCACCTCTACATGGATCTGTGATGACGAATAGGTTTTTAAAAGTAAAATGACACATTCAAATCAATCAGGAAAACTGAAGAGTCGCGCAAAGCTATCCTTCTCATGTATGGATTCAGGTTCCTTAGGCGGCACACGGTGCTCTGCCGTTGGCACTGTGGTTGTGAATGTTAAGAAAGCGTTGTGTAACTCCCCTGCTGCAGGCTTTATCTGTTTGCCTGGAAAAATGTGCTGATCATTCCGGTTCTTACACAGTAATCTGGCTGGAATTTTCTCCTGCTGAGCAAATCTTAATTAAAATCAATGGAAAATCGTAACAGTGAGTGCAGATGCAGAGCTGAAGGAAAAGGGGGGGGGGGGAGGCTTTTGTGCGCCTGTAAGGAGAATCTCTGGATGCTACAGTAAAGCGAGGAACCTAAATCACCACCGCAGCCTCAAGGATTTATCTGAACAGAACAGACCAAAGTTTTATGGTTAGGAACATGTAAAAACACTTAGAACGTGGCCTTCATTTACTCACTAAACTTCATTTAGGATGTTTAGAAGGTTGTGCTGCTGTGTGTCACTTCACTGTATCAGCAACCTTTCAGCACAGTTTTATGCAAACGAGCTGGTACAGCGCCACGTCTTTAAAGCCCTCCCTTCCTCACGGAGCTCATGTTAGAGCCATCAACACGCCAGTGGAGGCCTTTAAACGGCACTTACTGTATATCTGAACCTCCTCATCCAGCTGGGAGCAGTTTACATAAACTCATCGTCAGCATGGATGTCTTTCTAATTTGGGGACGTTTAGAGATTTATTTCAAATATTATTTTCTAAGGGTAGGATTATACAGCATACGACCTCTATAAATTTTAAATGCCCAGATTGGGTGCACAGGTTACCCAGTTTTATCTAATCCATAAAGTGTTATGAATATGCATACAAACCTTTCCCTAAGTCTTTAATTAATTGGAGCTGCAGGATGTCGGGACAAGGCAAGTTTATTTGTATAGCACGTTTCAGTACAGGGACAATGCAAAGTGCTTTATATGATTAAAACACAGGAAAATAAAAACAGAATAAAATCAACAACAACAACAACAAAAAATTGGAATAAAATGTAGGAAAATGGAAACTAAAAGCAAATAATGATTTTAAAAACAGTTGGACTACAAACTTAAACTAATGCTGTTTCAGTAAAACAGTTTAACTAGAACAGTCAAAGGCAATCCCAAAAAGTAGAGGGTTTCAGCACTTCTTCTGGAAGTTTGTTCCAAATAAATGGAGCATGGGAGCTAAATGCTGCTTCTCTGTGTTTGGTTCTGGCTCTTGGAATACAGAGCAGGCTGAATCAGAAGACTTTAGTGGTCTGAAGGGTTGATACACTGATAACAAGTCTGTGATGTATTTAGCTGCTAAGCCATTCAGTGATTTATAGACTCAAATTATTTTAAAGTCTATTTCCTGAGATACAAGGAGCCAGTGTAAGGACTTTAGAACTAGGCTGATGCGCTCTACTGTCCCATAACTTTGGGTTAAGAAATTAATCCCAGTATCCCGTCTAAGATGTATTACTCAGAAGTCCCTCTGCTCCCGGAGTGTCCAACGCCACACAGTTGATCTTCTTCGTCTTCATCACTCCAGGCAAGGAGGATGATTTGGTGTGATGCTGCCCCCCCTCCTGTTTCAAGGAATCTAGGTTAATTTCTTAAACCGAGGTTCTCTATTAACGTTCGTTTTGGTATCTCACTATGGGATGCAGCGGCTCCAGTGTCTCAAGATAAGCTTACTCGAAGACCATCAGATACAACCAGAGTTCTATGCAGAAGAAAACGCTGTTTGGTCAGAGGTGATGCCTAGATGACAGCCTCACATATGTCCTCCACAGATATACCCTGAAATAATGCCCAGGATGAGGCCATGCCAGGAGTGGAGGACAAGGCCTCTATAGTAATAGCCCCCACTATCCAATGCAAGAGGCCTTGTTTTGTGAGAGGCTTCCCTTTACGAGGTGAAGCCCATGACACAAACTGCTGCTCTGAATTGTGAAAACTGTCTGTTTTCTGCACACACATAAGCAGAGCTCAAGCAGTATGGAGTGCATGCAGCCGTTCATGCTCCTTAGAAGAGAATGGTGGTGGCTAGTGTTGTGTCCGTCTTTGAATAAATCCAGGTCCACACTCAGGTACAATAATTATTTTTCCTCTTTTGTTACTTCAGCTAAATACTCTTCATACATGTACGTACTCTGTGGCTGCCAAGTTTTTCTAACCAGCTCACAAAACCTCCAGTAGGCGCTGCCGTTTATTTCAAAATAAGAGTTTCCTTTCAGGTATTTAACCAGACATTACAAGTAGAATGCCATTAACTCAGTGATTTGGTATGGCAGATATAAAACTAGGATAAGATTTTTTGTAAAACATTAGTGCCCAGAGACAAACCGAACGCAGGAAGGGTTCACTGAAAGCGCATGAGTGTCACACATTTAGCAGAACCTGGGGCGACTAATAAAGCTGTCGTGACAGAAAGCGTTTTTAGCTTAGCATCAAGAGGTGCACGTGACAAAGCATCAAGCACCATCAGTAAATGCCATGAAGGGACGAAGCTTCCCAACACTGGACAGAGCCAACGAGGGCCCTTCATGAACCGGCACAACTCAAATAGCTGCCTGGTAAACTCTCACTGTGGCCAGCTACACCAATCCAGCAGCTCCTGTGGAAATGTCAGGATAACTGACAAAGAGCTCGGTGTTGCACTCACTGCAGCTTTTGTGCATCACCTTTGAAACACAGGCCATTTCCCTTTAAACACGCTGCACATGGAAATGGCTCTGGCACTTTGAACTGTGTCAATGACGTTCTGGGGAAATCCATCGGCGGCCAGATTAACCCCCTCACAGACCAGGCTCACAGAGTCATGAGCTCCAGATGAGAAAGAAAATGTCTGTTTTCTCA